>NW_028321897.1:13125000-13750000 GCF_036245765.1 Copidosoma floridanum | reverse complement strand
GTCAAGTATAAATACGTTAATTTTTCTAATAAAAATACATCAAACAGTGCATCATGTACTCCCTCACATGAAACACTGAGAATTTTAGTACCCAGTGTTGTTAAGCTGTATCCATTAGCTCAACGAGGAATTTTTTTTCTAAGTAGTGGAAGTGTATCCAAAAAGCCAACAACAATTTAACTAAATTGCTCTACAAGGCGTAAATTTTTAAGGCACGTATAAGCCTTAGTATATAGAATTGAATTTATAGTGATAAGCAATAAGAACACATAGTTTATTTATATTTTTTGAATATTCCAACAGCTCTGTGAAAACTACGTGACTAGTAACAGCATCAACTTGTTTTCTCTTTGAAACAATTGCTTTTGTATAACACTGAGACCATTAACTTCAGATGCCTTACTATCAATAAAGTTCTTTGGTAGAATAAGACTGTTGAATTGACTAGTACCGCATTTCATGGATATTTGCAGAATATCTTTAGATAAAGAAAATCCTCCGGATTTTAAGTCAAAGAAAACTACAGAAAATTTATGCGTGTTAAATTGTATGGTATTGTTTTGAACCACTAATGTATCTAAAGCAGAATTCGTTAAATTAAGACTTTATTTAAATGTCATGTTGCTTTTCTAAGTATTTCCTTCTCTATTTTTTCTCCTGTTTCGAAATTGCGACCTTTTCACTTTGGACTGTAATCTTTTTCTTATGAATTCTGGATTACTGGATCTCTCTTTTTTGGAAAAAAATTTTGAAAATCCTTTTTCCACATACTTTTCCAGTATACTACTAATTGGAATTTCCGATTTCTCCAGTGTCTTTCGTAAATAAGATTCACTGCTATTTTTTTGGGCAATCGTGCATGTAAAGCGAAAATCTACTAATTCCGTTAAACTGTACAAAATACGCTTGGGAGCTTTGCTGCACATTGAATTATTAGAACTTATGTTACTTTGACTGCTTACAGCAGCAAAAAATTTTTCAGCACTTTTTTAAAGCTCAATAAATAAATTTTTCGCAATAGTGTGCGGAAAATTGGTGCTTTCCGCACTGGTATTAGTGTGGAAGATCGATTTTCCCACATAGTGTGTGACAAAGGTGTGCGGCAAAGGTTTTTCCGCATACTGCGTGGAAAAGATGTGTGGCAAAGGTTTTTGTCGCACAGTGTGTGGAAAAAGTGTGCGGCAAAGGTTTTTGCTACACACTGGTAATCAAAATTCATACCTATTTTGTACCTATTTTTCTCACACATTGCGAAAAAACTTGTACGCAACTCGTGCGGGACGATTTCCCGCACTCGTGTGATAGATTCGCACTCGTGGCCGGTGACGGTAACTCGTGCCATGCGATCACACTCGTGCTACGCACTCGTGTGCTCAACTGGCTATTATTCCCGTCAACTCCGGCCACTCGTGCGAGTCAATCACGACTCGTGCGGGAAATTGTCTTTTCCGCACTTGTTACGTAAATAACTATTTTAGAGCCTTAAAAGGCCGAAAATTTACCAGTCTGAAAAAATTTATATTTTCATTGTTTTGTTTTGACTACCGTTCTCTGCAATTGTCATACTTATCAAACAACTAAAATGGAATATTCACAAGAGCTTCGCTTATTTTTTGTTCATTTACTTTATCATGTTTCACAGCGTTAGTAAAACACCTTTGGATATGTTCAATGACCTCAGAACTTAGTCCTTTGTAAGGGTCCATACTTTTGTTGCTTTTTAATTCGTACAATAAATTCTTAACACCTCTCACACTGTGATTTGAATCACATTGCTTAACGATATCTATTGCACAAGCATTCCTCAATGGTGTCATGCAACAGCTGTTGTTTTCGCCTATAAATACTCCAACTTTATCGTTAGCATCCTTAAATATAGTACTTGTAGTAACTAATTGGACAGTACTTTCCGCATCCATGGACTTTGAGAATTCAAAAAAAATTAAGCCTATGGTCATGGAGTTTTGTCTTTCCTGTAATTGCTCCAACTTCGCTAGTTCTGCATTTTCTGTTGCTTGTGCAAAAATGTAAAAGTGGACCAGTCTGCATTCCAATTAGTGAATAACCATTCAGACTATCAAATGTGTATCCATTACTGCGCTGACTCCAGCCCATATCAAATGGAGCGAAAACTCTAACTATATCATCTTCTTTATTTAAATGCTCTGATTCAGAAATTAGAAAACCATTCTGTAGCTGACTTGGTCTAAGAAATCAAGAAAAATAAGAGGTATAAAAGAGATGTAGTAAGGGTGATAAAAAAAATGTGCAAAAGCACGTTTAGTTTTTTTTTCATTATTAAAATATAAAAATATCACTCAACACTTTTAACATTTTACCATAGTTTTATAATGTGTCATTAATAATGAATATATACGTACGAGTGTGTTTGCATGTGTGGGACTTTTAAAATGTGTTTTCTATAAATTGTAGTTATTACAAACTATTTAAATTTTACCAAATCTAAAAAATTTTATATGAAATAAAAATATGTAATACAGTGTAGTAAATTGATGATACATTATGTATTGAAGCAATATACATTTTTAGTAAATGCGTGTTTTTGTAAAAGGCTTTGAAATACTAAAAATACATATAAATGTATATGAACTTTTATTTTGAGTATTTGACGTGATACGATATTTCCCTACACGAATGTTGTACTTTCATAATTCTTGAACATTTTGTCATCAAACAGGGAACTTGGATTGAACTTAAAAGTTTTATCATTTGTGTAGAACTAAATCCAGCATGCATTGCACTTAAGACATTCAAGATAGTTTATATACTAATAAAAAAATGCATCAAGAACTTAAAAAAATAAAATTTCTAATCACGTACCCAACACTGGTTATATAGTACACTTTTTTTTAAATAAATCTTCCTTTCCACCTTTTTCTTTCTGGAGGTATATTTAGTTACACGAGAAGAGTTGAGTACTTAATATTGTAGTAGGTCAGAAAATCTGAGAGATGCTGTGACTCAGGCTCTGTAAACATTGTGTCAATGTCATTTTTTTTCTTATTGCTTACAAAATAATCAGATGAACTAAGAGTAAAACTGAGAGAGTTATCTTACCCAGGTATCAACATCAAACCAGAGACTTTAACGAGCTGTTAAAACACAATATGTTCGGCATCTGACGTTTGTAATTGAGATTTTTTCTTCTCTTTTATCTAAGTACTACTATAAATTTTAATTTTACATCATAACAATAAATTCGTATCATAGGTGAAGATTATAGGTTGTTGCACACCAAGCAGACAGCAATAAAGCAATATATAAAGCTACAGTTGTAGACACCAATGTTTTAAAACTTACAACGTTGCCATTATTATAACATATGTTTTTAATCTTTAGTAATAATTTTTTGATTATATGGCTATGAATGCATTCCAAATTGATTCTTTCTATCAATATTTTTTTTTTTTTGATTATTTAAAATACTAATTACTCAGAAAAGCATTTCAATAAAGTTTTTATCAGAAAAAAATTTTTTTATTTTGAGTTGGTACACTTACTTTTATCCTATTTAAAAGTATGCTGCCCCTTTCCCACCTTACCACCCCCTGCTGAACCACCGAAACCTCCGTAAGTGGTAACGTTGACTTTTACTGACAATGCAAGAGAAAGAAGTTGCAAAAAAAAATCATTGCGATACTTGACGATTCAAAAAATTAAAAAAGTGAACGACTTGTTTATTGATTATATCATCTCAAAACTTATTTTCATGCAAAAAAATTAGGCTTCGTGCTCAAATAGAAATAGTTCTTTGATTCAATATGTTACTTGTATATTTTATTAAGTAAATATACAACTATAATGGCTTGAGGCTACAAAAGGATTGTCTAAGTATTATTTTAATATGGAACGTGTGATTCAATATATATCTCGTAATTCATCTTAAAATGCCAAACAAAACGCTTCAACATTTAAACACCGCAAATAAACAAATACATGGGATCACATAAGCACTTAAGCAAAGCGGTGTCTTTCCGAGTAAGCAGCATAATTAGGTCTCGGGAGGTAGTGGCTGTTTTTTTTTCTCATGTAGCGTTTAAATATCCAAACAAAGTCTTACAGATTACAGCAAAAAGAAAACAGAATTGTTGCATACAGTTTTCTGCATCGCAACGCACAAACGCATTACGTTTTTTAATTTTCTTAAGCAAGTTTAGCGCTCTAGACTTAAAGTGACCGTTATAACATCAGCTTGTTGTTACGTGCCATTAGTAATTGTTGCAACACTTTGGCCCGTCACAACAATCCCCCACCACTTACGTAGGAGCTTTCCATAATGAGCAAAAATGAGGGATGTGGGGTGGGGGACATGATCCCACAAAGGTTAGGTCCCCTTCTCAACTTTAAGTGTGGAGAGAGGGCTCCCTCAATTTTGAGTTACTAGAGAGGTTATAATTCTTCGCTCTTGCTCAGTATGGATATTCTTTCCATGATAATAATAGGTTTCTTCAATATAAAGGTTCCTAAATATTTTTCAATTTTTTTTATGACATACAAATAAAATGTGATCTATAAGAATGTGGTGTGTATTTCCGGTAAGTAATAATAAAGCTACACACATTTTTTAATTTATTTTAGAATTCAAAGTCTCTACAAGTGAAATTGTATGAAAAGACTTAATATTGTATATCAAATTGCTTACACATGCTTTTGTTAAATATTCGCAATTCATCGTATCTATAGACCCAACCTTTTTATACACACTCTTTCAATCTGAATCATAAATATCTCATACAATTTTCTTTAAAATATCGTGTCTATAATAATTGATTTGCGCTTCATACATATTTTTACCTTTTAACCTTTTTCTGAAATATTATCTACAAATTTCTGCACAACAGTAGGCATCAAATCCGACTAATCACTTACTCGGAAATTACAATAAATACATTTGATAATGAGTTTGCTTAAATGATCGAAGGTCACCTTTTTTCAGAACAAAACTATGGCAATATTGCTTCGTGACACAACCACTCACACCTTATTTTTGTTCTTCTTCAAGCTCAATAGCCTTGTCGTAACGACTTACAGTAAACTTAAGGGACCAGTTGGAGGCACAAAGTTTGATGTCCTGCAAGTTGCTGTCGTCCGTGGTAAAATACTTCTCAATGTTTGTCAATGCCAATTTTAATTCGTTTTAATTCAAAATTTTCAAATGAATCCCTTCGAAATCTGTACTGTACAGAAGAACTAAAGATTCCCAATTGTTATCAAATAATTCCTCATATTCCGGACCAACTACGACTTCTCGGCTAAATGATTTATTCAACCCGTAAAGCTCACAAAAAATCAGCACAGGTGACTGTTGATACTAGTTTTTGCTTGAGAGATCAATTGCTACCGACGCCCCAACCTTCTTTATGTGGAACTCCATTTTTCTGTTTAATTGTATTGATAGTGGTGTACATACCTCTCAGAGGTTAGTACACTGTAATATAAAAAAAAAAAAAAATAAACAAAAAGTTGTATTGATGATATGACGAGCAGGCAGGGACTAACGACTAATCTGATGTTTTTATACTAGTTGTAGCTCGAAAAAGAGAGTGTAAAGAACGTTTGGAGGTGGTTAGTCACGTCTTAGCATGAAAAGTTGCGTTGACAGCACATTCAGGATAACGTTAATAAGATTAAGTATAATCGTGTATCACGCGCGGAGAGAAATCACTGCGTATGAAATTTTTTACCAATTATCAACATTTAGAGGTAGGATCGCAAAACGCTGCCATCGTTTACTTTTGAAATTTATAAATTTGTAAAGTTAGTATCTGTCACTAGATGTTCAAGAATGCTTGCACTACAAGTATTTTCATAGATACACTTATATCAAAGACATTCTACTGTAACATTTTTGTAAACATTTTACCAGACAACCACTGCCGCCCTGTCACCAACCTTCTCAAAACTTTTTTGCTACACCTTAATGAAATAAAACCTCTGGCAAATTCGTCATTTTTTTTTAAATCAGTGGAAAAATTGTTGAGAAATTTTTGAAAACCTTATTTGTTGTTCATGTAAAATAAAGACATTAAACAAATCTGACAACGTACGTTTAAAGATATGCTTTATACTGTTTGTCATTCCAACGCAGTTTCTTACAATTTTTACGAAATCGAATTATGTGCTGTGGTACATCAGGATAAATACCATTGCTATCGAAATATAAACCATTGGAATGTGTATCAACGTATATAGCAACCCAATGCATACCTGGCTTTGTGTGATCGTCAGTGTTAATGACGAGTGCTGTCGGTTTCGTCCACACCCGTGGGATCTGATTGGCTGGGAACACACCAGCAGTATACGTTGTGATTTGAGACAGTATCTGCAGTATCTGTAAGCTATCTATGACGTTCACAGAGCCAAGATTTCAGTTTATGAGCGTTATTTAAGGCACACCGATATTTTTGATGATTTCGTTTTAATGCGTGATGCATACAATATGCAACCAATGATAAATCTTTTAAAGGTGGAGAGTCAATATCGTATTTTAAATTTATTACTTGAAAAATAGCTATTTTACGTAAATCGTACTACTTTTTGTTTTCTGACGTAAATTTTTTTCGCATTTCTTCCAATATCATTCAAAATTTTTAAAATTGCTTTTCAAGGTACTTCACCCTCAAAGAAATCAAGTCCATGATAATGTCAGGACAACCAAATATTTTGTCGTTGTGCCTCCTTACTAAATTTTTGCAAACGACAGGGAGGTGTCACTACTCAATAAGTGGAAGAGTCATTGTTCAAAGCAACGATAGCAACTTCTTTCGGCACCGTTACGTCTTTTTTTACCTTGATATACTGAATGTCGACTAAGAGCTCCATTGCGTTTTATGGATGATTGAGCGTACCAGCAGCAACTAATCCAAGAGACGATTGGTGTGTTCGAGTAGTAAGAGTAAGTATAGGTAGAAAGTGGCGCCATGTAACCGCTAAAGTTGACCATGATTTGACGTGACGCTTCGATTTCGAAGATATTCTCGTACTTGACATACACTATATAATTAACAGTCAAAGTAAGAGCGTCTGCAAATCCAACGTCTAATCTAACGCTGCTGTCTTTAATTAGGTTCCAATGAGAACATTCGTTGGCCGATAAATCCACTGTTAAATCGAAAGCAAATAGTTTGGAAGGAACTTAAACACCGTCAATATACAAAGAAAATTTATATTAAAATGATGAAAATTAAACGAATTAATAGTACGATCTCCAATATAAGCTTGGATTCTTACAAAACCGACGATTATCCGCTATTTTTATCTAAGATTTTGCCATGAATACCACTATGCATCGTCACAGCTTTCACTTCGACATGCGTGAGCAGATATTTTGCTGTACTCTTTGACAGAGCTTTGGTATGGGCTAATATAACAGATGGGCTCATTTTAACGCGTCTTACTAAAAGATTTGCTTTTTTATACTTTTCGGTGCTAAATTGTGATTTTTTTTCTAATAAACAATAACATACATACGTTTATCAAAATTCTAGAAAGCTGATGTACTTTTGATTTACTAATGATCACGCTTAAAATAATTTGTACGCCAAGTATTTGAACAGTTTAGCCATTTTTTTTTGGGCAAGTTACTTAGTATATCTTACTGATATATAAGGAAAAGTTTCTAAAACCATAGTAATCGCTAAGTGCAAAAACTACTGAATCGATTTTGCTGAAATTTGGCATACTGATTCTTAATAATTTCAAGAAGCATTTTTCGCATAGTTTTTTTCTCAAAAAAGTTAATAACAATAGCACTCAACAACCTCAAAGTTTTGCTGAAATGAGTTAGCTTTGTGCTATAGTTCAGTTGTCGAAGTCAAATTGAAGCCACTTGCAATCAAAATAGTGAAGATTGGTTATAAGATGCCCCATTAAGTTGTCGATTGTCAAAGCCGCCCATTGGCAGGATTCCAAGCACAGAGGAATAAGGAGTGCAGCTGGGTATCCCGGCTACCGATGACACTTTTTTATTCCTGGGCAAGCGAGATAAATTGGTTTTTATCATAGAAGGCCGAGATAACCGAGTGCCACGGAAAAATAGGCATTTGGAACGTCAACGTCCCCTGCGAAATGCCAGGAGATATGTCTAGCTAGAGCAAAACCTGCTTCAACACTTTAGAGCTCTGTAGCCGTTAAGTAGTCCAGCCTGGTGCCGTCAGAGAATCTTTTACTTTGAATTCAAGCCAGGAAAAACAGCCCTGAAGAGTATGGGCAGCCACAACGGCTTTCTTTTCAGTAGTCATCCCGAGGGCATACCTACAGAGAAGGTATTCTCCAGGCCCACTCTCAACCCAAAGACGAGATATTCTTTGGTTCACAGCGTACCTCCTTTTGTCACGATCTTTGTCCACAGAGATTTCGAGAATAAAAGTTAAGATGTCAGTAACCAACTTTACATCAGTAAGAATAATGATAAGTGTTAGATGTATTGTTGGCGCTCGTAACTGAATTATTACGCATGCGCAACAGCAAGAAGACGAGACGCTGTGACGCTGCACTTCAGCGTCAAGTAACTTCCGTTTTTGTTCACTCTCGCGCAGTCAGCCAGTCTGTACACACACGCATTCTCTGTCTTCGCTTTTCTTTTACGTTTCAGCCTACCTTTTATGTTCGTTTATTCTTTGTACTCAAGATAGTAAAGTGTAAAGATAGTCAAACCTTAAGATAGTATAAATAAACGTTTTTAAGTTCAATTCGATATTTGCAGTGTGTTTTATTCGCCAAGTCACCCGCCTAATCCCATACTGCTAACAGGTTATGGGCCCTAATTGGTAGTGTGGGTGTGAAATCTGTTCGATCGCGTCTTGTGTTCTTCTTCTTTTTTATTTTCTTTTTCCGCTCCGTGCTTGAGCTTGTCGCGCGTTCTCTGTGTGCTTCCTTTTTCACCTGTTTATTACGCGGGAAACGTAATGGCGGAAGCAACCGGGAGCTCTGTATCGGGCAGCGAGCACTGCGAGATGAAAGAGCTTGGCAGTCCCCTCACCCCGACTACCACCGAAGCGGCAGAAGAACAGCCCCAGGAGGCAGCGGATCGGGATCAAGATGGAGGCACAGCGGCCAAATCGCCTCGAGATACGGACGTCGCTCCTACTATCGAGGCTTCGGGTGGAGCTGTAAGAAGGGAGGAAGTTAAAAAGAGAGTGAGAAGTAGTAAGTACTAGAAATAGATATTGTTTTGAGGATTCGGTAATTGCGTGAGGTGTTGTTGTCGTTGGGTCACGTTCGCTTAAAATCTCTAAAGACAAAAATTGGTGTCTTGCCTTAAGATGGAGCAAGACAGCTCACTTAAGATTGCAAGATTGAGATTCCCTTGATTAGAAGGCTTTCCTTTGTTTTTACGGAGATTCGCAGAACTCGAGAGAGCTGGCACGCGTTTGTTTATGTGAGGGAGAGGCCCGCATCGTGACAAAGGAAGCGCGTTTCTTGATGAACCTGCCAGTCACCGCCAAGGGGGACGCCTCGAGGCGAGGAGGGGATGCGCGTCTTGGTTATGGCTTGCGTTCGGCTGAACTGAGTGTGCGCGTCCTCTCATGCTACGGCTGGTGGCGCGCGTCGTAGTAAACGATGTTGATCGGCCATTTTAATTCTTTCTCTATGCATGTCACACATGATGCTAGCGCCATTTTCCTTCACATTTGCTTACGCCCGATCTCCGTGTCACTTCCACAAGAAAACTAATAGCCTAACGCGCACGATAAAAAAATATAAAATACTTTTACCCATTTATTCCCTGTTAATTTTAGGTCAAAATGCCCTCAATATGCTAAATGACGCATATAAAAAGATTGAAGACGATCTAGGGGAACTAGACGAGGTGGTAGTAACTCGTAAAAACAACCAGGCCATATTTTTCGTAAATAATGAAACCGTTGCATATCTGGGAGGAGATGCACATCGCAATCAAGATATGTTAGACCTGTTTAATTTGATAGAAAAATGTGCTGGACAAATTCGACTCGTCCACAAACAGCGTATCCAACGCAAAGGTTCTAAAGATAGAAAAATAAATTTGATTGATACCTCATCTAAAGATAAGAATAAAGACTTGAAAGATAGTAAAATAAATTTGATTGATACCTCATCTAATGATAAGAATAAAGGCCCTTAAGATAGAAAAATAAATTCGAGTAATACCTCATCAAAAGATGAGAATAAAGATTTGAGAGATAGAAAGAAAAATTTTACTGATAACTCAACTCCTAACGAGGTTAAAGATTTGAAAAGCAAAAATTTAGATTCAATTGATAGCCAATTTAAAGACCTGCAAAATAGGAAAGATTATCTAAAGAAAGAGCTAGATAGCTTACATAAAGAAATGGCGCATACAAATTATGAACTTAAGAAAGAACTAATGAAAAGAACAGGTCAAAACATCAAATCTAAAGAAATTATATACTCACGAAAAGAAATTACAGAAGCCTCAAAGAAAGACATCGAGGAGATTAGGAAACTGATACAACAAGAGAGGCATCAGCAAAGCTCCTGGATGTCGAAGAGGTTTGAGGTTGTTGCTTCACAACATAAAAAGGCCCTGGAAAAGGAAAGAGAGGAAGATAGGAGGGCTCAAGAGGCAATTCGAGCTGAGTTTGAGCAGCGTATAGCCACTCAACAAAGAAAGATGGAGGCTCTTGAGCGAGAACTGACCAGGAGTCGAATACAAGAGGTAAATAAATTTACTACATCTACTCTAGGACCTAAATTAAGTAAACAATTAATTAATTTAAACTCCGACTCCATTGATAATTCGCTGACGTTTCAACGCGCTGCACCTAATGATAGTCTAAAGATAGAAGTCATTAATAAAGATAGCCTAGGGTGTTTTAATTATTCCCTCACTAATGCAACAAAACTAGAATTATTCTTAAAACAATTGCAGTCAGAACTAAAAAGTAAAAAATTGCTCCACACAATTGATTCAAAACTGGAAGCAACTATGAACATTACTCAAGAAAAAATGGAAGAAGATAAAGAACAGGCCCTAAACGTAATACTAGGTAGGTTGTCCCTAGATTACCAAAACAAAGTATACCACATTACTGATCCATTAACAATGATACAAAAAATTAAAGATATGAAAAGGGGTGACATAAAGATGAGCGCATATCAAATACGTAACAAAATACATTTCATTAGATTCGACCCCAAAAAGCAAAGTGCTACTAAATTTTGTGAATTTTTTGATGGATTGGTAAGAGATTTTAAATTAATTAGTAAAACTAACAGTTTCCCTGAAGATGAGAAAAGAGATTGTTTCTATCATGCAATTATCGATGGAGTACCGGATGTAAAAATAGCCGATTTTAACAGGCTGTTTGAAAGCGAGGATGGCTTGTCCTTTAAGTACTTAAGACAATATATCCTGAAACAGGAATCAGAAGGATCACTTCTACGACCAACAATGGGTGGAGCAAGCCGAGGTGGGGCGAATGCAGGGCCGAGTCGAGGTGGGACCGGGACCGGTGCTGGGCCAAGCCGAGGTGGGGCAGGCTCTCGACCAGCCACCGTAGCTGCTGCTAACGTGGCCACTGCCAGCACTCTGTGCTACGAGTGCAACGACAACGGGCACTACGCAAGGGACTGCCCGAAAAAAGAGCAGAACCTTAGGCGGTGCTACACCTGCCAACGGTTTGTACAGAACGTACGAGAGCACATAGGCAGGTGCAGAGGTAATACTAACAAAAGTAACGATTGGGATTTTAAACGCAATACTGGTGGTGGTAACAATAAGAATAATTTTAAAGATAGTAATAAACGGAAGCATGAAAAACAGCATACAAATTATAACAACAAGAAAGCCAAGGTCGATAACAAGAAACAAGGCGGAGAAGGTTATAATAATGTAGAAATACTTAGGTCTAATGCATGCAGTGGTTTGTTTGCTGTTAACCCCGAAACTTTGCTCTCTACGCGCGCGGAGAAAACACGAGATAGCGGTTGCGAGAAAATTGAGTTCGTAGCAGATTCAGGTGCCACAGAACATTTTGCTAATTCTAAACTCTATTTCAAAAATTTTAATGGATGTAAAAATAAATTGATTAAATGCGCGAACAAAGATTCCTCCGCTGACTTGAGAGCGGAGGGAGAAGGGTGCGTTTCGGGTAAAAATAACCAAAACAAGATAATCCTAGATAGAGTTGTATGCGTTAAGGCACTAGCTGGAAACTTGCTGTCGCTTCGCCGTTTTGCTGAAAGGGGCATGAGTATATACCTTGATAACACAAAGCTAGATATATTTGATCCGCGTTCCAATGAAACTATAATTTCTGGTGTCTACAAGAGCCCTTACTGGATAGTAGAACTACTGCAAGATGGCCAGAACACAAGTTACAATGAGAAGTACAAAAAAATAATAGACTGCTTAATGGTAGAAAATCCCCTGAAAGCAAAGACTGAGAAGGTTCAGCAAGTCAGCACTAATGATAGGAGCTGCCCTGGAATCTAAAGTAATGAATCAGAAAGAGCTGGTCCACACAGCTCTCATCAAAGTGAGTTTAAGAAAACAATTAAAGATAGAAAAATTAACAATTAAGATGATCTTGTGATTGGTGAGATTCCAGAAGCTCAAAGCCTGTTTACAGAAAAGTACAGAACATTTAAGAGAAATAACAGAGCCATGCTTTGGCATGTAAGATTCGGACATGCCTCAGCAGAATATCTCAAGGCACTACAAAGAAAATATCCGGACAGCAAATATTTGAGTAAGGCCATCTTCGACAGCTTCATTACAACATGCGAGGTGTGCCAAGTCGCTAAAATCAAGAGATTGCCTTTCAATACTAAAAGAGATAGGGCAACCAAACCACTTGAGATAGTTCATGCTGATACAATGGGACCGATTAGCCCAGCTACTTACCCTAAAGGATATAAATTTATAATCGTCTACACGGACGACTACTCAAGATTGACTATGGCATACCCAGTAAAGACAAAATGCGAAGCAGGACGTTGTTTGGACAATTTTGTGACAAGCGCACGAAACCTGTTAGGTTTTGATGCAAAGATATGCTATCTTTGAACCGATCAAGGCACGGAGTTTACAGGAGGCCAAACGGTAGAAGTTCTCCAGAGGTTGGGAGCAGAACTTCAGTTGGCCTGTCCAGACACTCCTCAGCATAATGGAGTTTTGGAACGAGTTAATCGTACCTTGCAAAACAAGGTGCGAGCCTACATGTACGACTCCGGGCTCAGGGAGAGCATGTGGGACTTAGCTCTGGGTAGTGCAGTATATGCCTATAATCGGACACCTCACAGGTCTAATGATATGATAGCCCCTTTAGGAAAGTTTGCGCCCAATCTGAAGATAGACATAACCCAAATCAGAAGATTTGGCTGCGTCGCTTTTATCAAGATACAAAGGAATACTGGAACCAAATTCGGTCCACAAGGGATACGAGTCGTGCTGATTGGTTATACTCCCACTGGCTATTCTTTCTTAAGACCTGAAGATGGAAAAATTTATGAGAGTCGAGACGTAAAATTCCAAGAAAGACTGGTGTTCAGAGATATCTGGGGAAAGGACAAAATAACGAACTGGGGAAACCACAAGACAGATATTAAACAAGATGAATGGTTCGTTAAGTTTAATAAGGTTAGCCCTAAAGAGTCATTGGAAACGGAGGGAGAACCAATAGTCAAGAGAAAGCGCGGTCGGCCCAAGAAAGTTGAAGATCTTGATCGAGAAAGCCCTTAGCAACTCACTAGAATAAATGATACCAGTTTTGCAGGAGCCATCGACACAAACAAGTTGAATAAATTGCTCCAATCGAAGGGCGATGTTGACTGTTTAATCGCAGGAGTCGAAGATGAAATGTCACATGCCCTGATTGCTGGACTGAACAAAGATCCCGCAAACTACAAAGAAGCTGTCGCATCTCCCGATCGCGATAAATGGCTCAGAGCAATTGATGAAGAACTGGAATCAATGCGGAAAAACCAAGTGTGGAAACTTGTAGAAAGACCAACCGTGAACGCTGAAGGTGGCAAGCCCAACATCATCGACTCTAGGTGGGTCTTGAAGAAAAAGATAGATAAAGATGGAAACACGAAGTTCAAAGCGAGGTTGGTGATTCGTGGTTTCAAAGATAGGAACAAGTACGATCTGCAAGAAACTTATGCCCCGGTGTCTGGTTTGGCCCTGGTAAGATCAGTAATATCAATAATAAATAGATACAATCTGGAGACTTGCCAACTTGATGTCAAGACAGCTTTCTTAAATGGATCTATCAAAGAAGAGATATATATGGAAATTTCTGAAGGCCTGCTTGATGGTGATAGTCTCAAGAAAGCTCAGATTTGTAAATTGGAGAAAGCACTTTATGGACTTAAGATCAGCTCAAAAAGATGGAATGAGCGGTTTCGCGAGACTGCATCTAAATTAGGACTACAGTCACATATGAGCGAGCCCTGTCTATACACATGGAGAGAAGCCGATAACTTTCTAGTCCTGATCCTATACGTGGATGATATGATGATAGCCAGCAATTGTGCAGGCAAAATGAATGAAATTAAGACGGGTCTGCAATCTGAGTTTGAAATGTCAGATCTTGGCGAGGTTGGCACATTTCTAGGCATCAAAGTGGAAAGAGATAGAAAACTCCACACAATTTCACTGACACAAACATCATACATAGATGAAATGTTAGAGAAATTTGGATTCAACGAGTCAAAACCCCAAAGAACACCAATGGTGACAAATCAAGTTTTGAATCGACAAAAAAAAGATAGAGAAGATTCTGAAGATGCTGGAGAGTTAAGCACGATAACGAGAGTAAATGTGCCGTACAGAGAAGCAGTCGGTAGTCTGCTGTATTTAGCCAACACATTTAGACCAGACATTTCATACTCGGTGAATGTACTGAGTAGACATCAAATCAGCCCAACTGAAGATGATTGTAAAATGGTCAAACAGGTATTTCGATATTAACAACACACAAGGACTCTAGGATTCACTTACAGAGGCCGTAAAGATGGATTAGAAGCCTATTCAGATGCGAGTTTGGCAGACTGTAAAGACTCAATAACAACAGGCAGATATCTCCCAAGGCTGTATGGGGATACAGTTGCTTGGAAAACAAGAAAGCAGAATTATGTTGCTATTTCAACCTGCGAAGCAGAATATGTGGCAATGTGCGACGCAAGTCAAGAATTGATTGGATTGGAACACTCTATAAGTATTATATTGTCTCGCACCTTGTTGCCCGCGGATTTATGGTGTGACAACAAAGCTGCCGGAGCAAGTGCTAAAATAGATGGTGGCAAAAGGCTGAGACACATGACCGAGATAAAGGCTCACTACGTTAAAGAATGTGTATCCAGAGGAAAAATAATTGTTAAATGGATTCCATCCAAGGAACAACTAGCAGATACATTTACAAAACCCCTGCCATTTGAACTGCATGAAAGACTAACGAAAGAAATTTTGAATGTTAATTAGCGTAAAATGCATGATAATTAAATTTTGATTTGAGATAGTAAAACTAGTAAATTAATAATAGATAGACAATGACGGTAGACATGCTGATTTGTGTATTTTCTGTGTATGTTTTAGCTCGTCGGAATTAACCACAATGAGTGATCCAGAAGCCCACGTGCTCCGTATCATTGGCTGATTAAAAACCAATATATATTTAGTGTTTACGTTAAAATATATCCTTTTCTTTCATTTTTTTAATAAATTCAGATACGAACGGGAGGGAGTGTTAGATGTATTGTTGGCGCTCGTAACTGAATTATTACGCATGCGCAACAGCAAGAAGACGAGACGCTGTGACGCTGCACTTCAGCGTCAAGTAACTTCCGTTTTTGTTTACTCTCGCGCAGTCAGCCAGTCTGTACACACACGCATTCTCTGTCTTCGCTTTTCTTTTACGTTTCAGCCTACCTTTTATTTTCGTTTATTCTTTGTACTCAAGATAGTAAAGTGTAAAGATAGTCAAACCTTAAGATAGTATAAATAAATGTTTTTAAGTTCAATTCGATATTTGCAGTGTGTTTTATTCGCCAATTCACCTGCCTAATCCCATACTGTTAACAATAAAGAATAGCTGGAAATTTTACCACTTGTCCGTTTTAGGGCCACTTTACGTACTGGCGTTCCCTACTTAACCATCCATCTCATCGGTTCTTTTAAGGGGCACCTAAATTTAAACTACTTTGCCAACGAATACATTTTACTTACTTTTTCTGAAAACGATTTGTCGACTAAAAGACCACCTAAAGCCGGCCACTATTAAACCAAGTCAGCCATTCATTGGCAGGCATCACGAGCCCAGTTGTTCGTCGCAAGACTGGGAAACCAGGAATCACCAATGCGCTTTAAGGTCTGCGCTGGGAGAGCCTAACAGCTATAAAAGAAAACGTTGTAGTTCTCGTTTTGATCAGTGTAGAGCTACAATAACAGGCTATAGAAGATCATTCCAAGGTATTGAGGAAATCACGTTGACTGGAAACTTCAGTCAAGAGAGAGTTTATTTAAAAAGCTCATCAGTTCTTTTTAGGGTCATTAGACATTAAACTAACTTGCCAACAAATATATTACAACCTAATAGAGTTAAAAAAAAGGCCTTGAAAGCTCACAAAATTTTTAAATATCCCAACTTTGCAAGAAGTCAAATCGAAAGGAAAACTTTCCATGCATTTAATGAATACAATTTTAGGTGTCAAGAAAACGATGCTGAACATTTATCAAGGTTGAAGCAGCATCAAAATCGATAAATAAAGAATTTATAAAGCGAGAGATCAGCTTTATACTACATTTCTTATTGTTATCTCTTGAAACCTTCATATTTTTAAATAGGTAAAATATGTTTTTATATTTTTGTGGTGAAAAAATTGAAGAAATTAAGCTCTAGAACATTCATGCTGTGGTAATACAGTTGTATGATAAGAGAAAAAAATGTTTTTTAATTACATACTTCTTGTGAGTTTTAAATCTTGACAACTCTCAAAAATTGCACGGGGGGCCGCTGGTATGGTATGAGTGAGGGTATAAAAAATTCTTACATAAGAAATATGTTCTCATATTGTGTTAATTCGTTCAGCAATTTCTTTCAGTGTCAGTGATGTTTTTTGAGACAACTGTAAACCGTTAGTAACTTTCGAGAACCTTTGTCGTAAGAAGTTTTATGGTGTGTCCTGTAAGAAATACTTTATTTCTTTCTGTTTTTTACAAGAAAATGTCACAGTAATAATTTTATATTTAATACTTACTTTTAACTGTAATTGCCACTTATTTACTAGTACATTCAATTTTATGGGCACAGATATATTTTTACTGACTCACACTCATAAACAGCTGACACGTATTTGAAGTATTTATATATACGCTGACAGGCTAGGTGCACATGTCAATAAGTGGTACTAAAATTTAAATACGAAATTTCATGAAAGTCAGTGCGTTGTTGACAGTGGAAAATTCTTGGAGCGATTATTTCTTACATATGAATAAAATAATACCAACGGAGTGCTGAACTGCATATCTACTTAGCTTAAAGTAAGACATAAGATGTGTGTTGTTGCGAGTAGAGTGGCCTTATTTGTAACAGTATTTAGTTGGTTTTCAATATTATGACAATGCTCAGTCAGTACACTAGTAAGTATTTTTTTTATAATTAACGGAAACATCAAAAATTTTCCAAGGCCAAGTTTATGCAAGATGACCAATCGGATCAATCGATTTCTTTGCTGGTAGTAGTGTACGTCGCTTGACCACGCCAGCGTTGGCATCCAACACATCGTTTATCTTCATCGCCGTATCGTCGCATTATAATGCACTCGTTGAATGGAATAATTTTGCCGCAGGACCGTAATTCAATAAGGTTTCCAAATACGCTCTGTAAGCGTCAAGGTTGTTAGGAGGCGATACAGGTTTCTAATTGAAAAACACATTGACTTGATTAAACAACGAATGCATAAAATTATTAATTGGTCCCATCTTTAAGATTTTAGATGCTACGGCAGTGTTTAATTCTTTATCTTTATTGACGGCCAACTTGGCACAAAGAATGAGCATCGCATGTGCGAGATCGATCTATTTGTCATCATTACCTGGTACGATAAATTTAATCGGTGAACCATCCATGAGCGATGATATCGGCTTGTTTTGAATCTAGTGCGATCCCTCGATAATTGTTTGAGTCAGCAGAGTATCAATCAAAAGAAGCTCAGACTTTACGCACTCACATAAGTGACTATGTAAAAAAGCCATTTTTTTAAATTTAACTTTTAAAAGTATCTCTTGCAGTTCTCTGTCCCTTCTTCTTTTTTCTTTTTATTGTTTTCTTTTACTTCATTTTATCTTGCATACTCATTTCCTGAGTTTTTTCTTCTCACTTCCACGCCAACCATGCCTTGACTGCACAGTTCTACGAAGCAATTGCAACTGTAATGATTCGTCGAATTGTCCAAGTTTATATCCCGAACCTTCTATCAGCTTGTCCAATTTTTCCTCGGCTTTTCTCTTTAGCGCATAACCAGACTCCATCACACGAGTGCGAAATGTTTCCTTGAAAGATATATTTTTAGCGGTGCCGTCAGACATAATGTTCATACCTGCACGAACAGCTTTTTTGCCAATTGCTTTGGTACCTCGTTTAATGAGTGGTAGAACTCGTCAAAATACTCTAGCAAGAAACGTCCAATAACTCCATGTCCTCGTTCATAGGAGGTTCCAACGTATTAAATGCATCCAACACCTTCTTCACTGTTTCCATAAATTGTGGTCAAATTTCCACCACTACCACCACCACTTTGTGCAATAAAGTAGTCCTCGTAGGGATCCATAATTTTTAATCAATTTGTTTAAAGTGAAGCGTTACCATCAGCGTCCCAAAGTCGAATGGTCTGGGGGCACTAATCTGGTCCCTTATATTGATTTTGATGTTGTAAGAGGAGTTGAACAATAATGGTATTTACATAGGTGGTGAGAAAACTTTATTTTTGACATAATCGTACTCGTAACCTTTAAGATCCAACGATACTACCCGCAACAAACGCGATTGAACGTCTCCTACAATGTATGGTTCACAGATGTCGCTGTATATCATGACCATTGACGGTAAAGCATTGGCAAGATTTGCTGGATGAATTAATCGAATTTCATTATTTTCCAAGAAAAGACTCGTTGCACTTTCAAAGCCCAAGATTTGACGTAATTTTTCAAACAATAGTAAATAGCGATACATATATTGACTGCACACTGTTTCGGAACAGACTAACTTAGCCACTACGTAACGGCCCTTTTCCAAACTGAAAATCACGTGATCTTTCGTGGTATAGAAACTATTTATTTCTTGTATCATTTTTTGGGTATTTGTGTATAGACCAAGTCGTATGTAATTATCTACGTTAACTACAGGACATTCTGTGTGAACATTATTGAGTAGTCGTGGTATATATTTTAGGGTAATTTTTCTTTCATTATTTCTTATCGCATGTTAAAACGTCAATGGTAATTGAATGTTTGTTATATCAATACTCCATTGACCTTGCAAACTAATTTGTTGAGGTAATCTTGTCACGTAGTGCGCAGAAGTATTATCAGGATAATACTGCATGCTACTGTTGCTAGGCAATACAACGTAAAATTCGTCCTTTATTTTATATCTCCTAAATAATTACCTTTCACCCTGGAATTAAATTTTTTAGGATATCCCTCCCAGCTAACAAATTATTCTGTAGAGCGTTTATTACCACGACTTTTCAATTTCTTGTCAACCTCGAAGAAGCTCTCGTTTCATTTCTTTGACACTCTGCTTAACTCGTTCTTGTTAAAAAAAATTGTCAATGTCTTTGTTAGCCAAATTTATAAGAAAATATACTGAGGGATGTTTCGTGTAAGAAATGCGTACAACTAAAGACAACTCAAAATTCCAACCGCTTTCATAACCTTTGGCTAAGACACTTCTCGTCTTACAGATACGAAATAAATCTCTAACGTTACACTTTGGATTTTTATAAATATGTCTATCATATCGTTGCTTTATGTTTTCTCGTGCTCGTGCAACATTGTGCAAAGTCTCGTCAGCTGGTGCCATCTTTGTCGATGAATGCTTCGTGCGACTGTATGACTCTATTATACTTGGAAAAAGGTCTCTAAAACGTCGATTGTTTGTGTGTGTAAAGTATTGTCACATTCTTTCTTTAATAGTTCTTATAAAAAGTTTAGATATTGCAGCCTTTGTCTGTGGGCTACGTGCTACTCTGAATTTAATTTTATTTTCTCGTAAGACAAGTTCCATTTATCGACCTAAAAATTCTTTACCTTCATCCGTATGAAGACACATTAGTGTACTATCGTCACTTCTTGATAAAATATGTTGAAATGCTTTGGCGACGTTTTTCGATGCTTTATCCTCGATAGGTACCGCCAAAGAAAATTTTCTGACTATATTCATGACAACGAGAACATAAGCGTAGCCATCATTGTAAGTTTTTGAGGTTCTCAAGTCTATTAAATCAGCGTTTCACACGTCGTCAAACTTCCGCATGTTATAGCCTTTTCTGAGAAAGCAATTTCTCATAGGCCTATATAAATTATAAGTATCTTGATTCTCTAGCCAAGTTATAACGTTCGATGGCAAAAATTTATTTTTCACAGCACTTATAAGTTTGTTGCCCCCAGTGTATGCAGTCGGTCGCAAATCGGCTTTGACCCGTCTTTTCTATAGTGTAGACAAGATCTTGCTGACGATAGGCTTCGTCCCAGGGATTTATACCCACATTATCGTTCTCAATGCGCTTTGATAGCTTTGTTCCAGGACCGCAAAATTTGTATCCAGGTACATGCATCTCAAATAGTAGCAAGTCGATTGAAGCCTCAAATGCACTTTTTTCAATCTTCCTCAAGTTTTCCTTCTGTTTTTTGGCCTTGATCACTTTCCCACTGAATCCACGCCATGTTTTCACTTGATTTAACAGAGGCAAAGCTATTTTCAATTTTTTTTATTTTTTGGTGACGTCGTTGATTCAGTACCACTTTCACCAAGAAAACTTTCACTATTTGACGTAGATCTTAGACTTTTGTTTGACATTTTTAATTTATCATCGTCGTCGTCATCGTCGTCGATGAGAAATTATAATGCTTAAGCGTTTCTGACATACTCTTGCAAAATTTTTGCCATTCGAAGTGCTTCTGCAAACTGATTACGACCCACTGGTGAGCGTTTTTTTCCTGTTTCTCAAAGCATCGTTCACCATATCGACAATATTCGACTGTGGTATGTGAACGCCATCTATGATGACAATATGTTCATTGCTCCACTTAAAGTTACCAGTAGCGCGCAATCGTCGTATAATAAGTGCAGCTTTTTGACGAAACTTTTTTGGTACGCTTTCAATAACCTTGGTATCCACTTTTTCCTTCTCCTTACGCTTCTCTTCATCCTTGTCAATGTCTTCATCAGAGGAATCGTTATCTTGTTATACTTTGGTATTCTCTGTAATCGTGTCAGCATGTCGTTTTCTAACGTTGTCTAATTTCTTAAGGTGCAAATATCGTTGTAAAATTTGTTCGTATTTCTTCTATTTTTCTCGCTCATCGGTATTAAGTAAATTCAAGATATTGCTCATTTTTGCGTCAAGCCGACTAACTGTTGTGCCCATTGTTTGCACAGACTTTAGATTATTGTTGAGTAATATGCTTTGCAATTGATCCATGCTTTCTTGAGGCAAAAGAATAATTTTTTTTGCGTGCTCCATGTTTTTTATAGCATCGACAACACTGTTCCGAGGAGTGGACCCAGCAAAGCAGGTAATAAACTTCCTCCCTGTTGTACGAAGATTTTTTTCTTTGACAATAGATAAATCCTTGCAAATAAACTTGATTAGCGTCTTATCTGCTTTGCGCAACAGAGCTCTATGTTGTTTGGTGTCGAGATAATAAAGAGCTCTTAAAATGGCAACGTGTATTTGACCAAATGGGGAGCGTAAATTTGCTGTCACTACAAAGATACGTACGATACTTGGTTCGCCGTTACGCTTAATTTCATCTGTTTTTTAGCCACGTATGCGTACAGATACTTGTCATCCAGAAACATACAAGTTCCAAATCGACAATTGTTCAGTGAATTTTGCTTGAGATCCAAGAAAAGGTAACCAAATGGTCGTGAAGCATCGTTTTAATACGCTTCTAGCAAAAACCGAGGATTTTCCGTCACACTTGTCTCGAAAGATGTTGTATTTGCGCACGATCTCTTTAATTTCTAAAGATGACAATGAATTGCGAGCTTAGAGATATATCGCGTTGACTTTTACCTTGACAAAATATTTTTTGTGTGATAAAAATTACGCTTAAATTGTTATAATAACTACCTTTAGTAAATAAGTCGACGATACCAGTACTACCGGATGATTCGCGCATTCAATCGTCAATAATGACCAGTTTTGATTTATGATTGCTCGCCCAATCGCTATTTGGTGGTAATTCCTTGTGAAACCTAATGTTCCTCCCAAGATCGCGGTATCAGGCAGCCACTCACCGTAACAAAAATGACCCGCTTGAATTGCGTATCACTTATGTGGTCAATGTGTCGTAAAAATTATCTGACAAACACGGTTTTGCCGCAACCTGTGGGTCCGTTTAGTGTACACAATCACGAGTGTTGCCATCGCGTATCCATACTGCTTAACTGATCTCTGTCAAAAAGCTGATCGACTGTGGTGAGGGCCTCCGTGAACCACTCACAAAACCGCAAGCGCCCTTGAAAGGCTAGCGCAAAGGCGGCTCCTACGACCAATCAGCTCGTGTCATCGAGGTCAACTGTCAATCGAGCTCTTTATACCACCTCCGCTACCACACCCCACCATCGCTCATGGATGGCGACCAATTGGCTTGTAACTTTGTGGCTGTTGGAGCACCTGTTGTGCAAAATTTATCTTTCGACTATTGCTATAATTCAATTGGATACCTTTTACTTTGCAAACCTAATCTTCACTACCGTCAGGTTTTTAATCTTATATGCCTAAAAACTTGGTCCGTTAAATAAAAATGAAGAAATGTATGTGCCAACTCCTTTATTGGCCAATTCATCAGTGAGGAGGCCTAGTGTCATGCCAATGGGTAAATCGTCCAGTCCTTCTCGGGAAAAAAAAAAAACAGAATCTGTGTCGTAATAGAGAGCACATTCTTCTAGAAAATGCAAATACTCGAAAAGCTTTAAGCGTGGTTGTGCTGTCACAAAAGCGGCAACCACAACGTAACATGATGGCAGTGACGTCAAGAGCTCAGTCTTATAATTCCAGTTAAAGTACAATGTATCATCGTTGACAGGCAAAACACCATTTACAGCGACTTCTGCACTCGTAAGTAATTCCATTACTCTTACTGGGACTGTCATCACCTCAAACTTTGTCAAATCGTCACGTTGACCAAATTTACCCCACAAAGAATTGAGTAATAATTTTGCAACAGATTTTAATGCAGTCTTAAGGTTTATCTCTTTTTTTCGAGATTTATTATTTTAGTTCTACAAATTTCATTGGTATAGAACTCTTTTTGCTCATTTAATTTACAGGTAGGTGGGTAACCCGAAGCTAGTGTGTTTTGTTTAACAAACTCGTTAATATAATGTCGAAATAATCTTCCTTTGTCCGTTTTTTGATTGTCCTGTGTTACCTGAAATTGATATATTTCATCAACATTTTCCACGATATAACCTTCGCGAACAGCTACCTTGACTTCTTCGAATATCCACGTACCTCTTAAAATGCGGTATCTTTCATTATAGCGGATACAGTGCTCTTAAAGCAAATTCTCGCAACACGTACAGCACAAAGAAAAAATAATCTTACTGTGCATTTTCACTGGTAATGCAGGATCATCGAAATTTCTAGGTGGTAACACATTACACATAATTAAACCGTACACTTAGGAAAAATCATTATTGTCACTTATTATCTTTTTATACTTCCCTTTGTTAGAGTATAACGTTGGATGACCAACGGGGAATATACCTCGTTTGCAAGTATATGGATACAAAGAGCAAACGTCAAAGTATTTAATTTTTTCTCCATCCAGACAATCATGCATTTTTACAGTGTTTGCTGCTCAACCACCGAAAAATGCGTTACGTGGATTCAATGGTTTTCTATTCCAACAATTTGCATTTTCTCGAATAAAATTTGAAAGTTCTTCATTTCCACGTATTTTTCGACTAAAGTCATATTCCCATTTTTCTATCAATTCATAACTTGACATTTATATCTTTTTGTTAATCACGCAAATTTTCTTATATCTATCATCCATTGTATCTCCGATCCTTAAAATGGTATCTTGGTTTATTCGGTAACACTGTGAACAGCCATGCCAAAAGCAACATTGGAATTATAATACGATTTCACGATGATCATGCACACCATCTAGAGGAGAGCAGTATCCATCGTCGAGGGTACCTTCTGGTAAGCGTCTCTCTTGGCAGTGTCCAATGTGTTTAATAAATCGCTGGAGAACATGGTTTTCTCCAATAAAGCCATTTTGAAGCTATTTCAGATTGATTGTTAGTCATTCTGTAATCTTTTTGTGGTATTATTCTGATTTAATTTTTTGTCAGAAATTTTTTCCCATGTATTCCCCAAAACAGTCCACCTCGAATTTTTCAAAGGTTTTTTGAAAAGCTAACCAAGCTAATCCTAAAATTTCTATTTCTTCCCTACAGTATTTTATTATTTTATTTTTGAAGTCGGATATATAATTATTTTCTACTTGTTCATTGTGCCATTTCAAAAACTAATCTTGATCATTTGTACGCATGCCATAGGGTGACTATACATCAAGCGGCGGTAGAGGATCTATGTACGATTCATTTTTGGGCTTGTTGAAAAAATGTGAAAAAATACCTTTTTAGTTTTCGACAGACCGTACGACTAAAATAAGTCGCTTAAAGGCATATAAAAGTAATTGAGACTATTGATAAATTTTATTTTCATAAACTCCATCAATATTATTCTTAATCCATTCATGATGACGGAAGATACTACGCGTTCGCTGGGTTTTTCCACCATATACTTAAAAATAAATTAAGCATCGAACCCTTGTGCACTGTGAGCTATGCCAATAACCTTGTCAAAATATTTGTGATGATCCGAAGCAGGATCTACCAACTGTTTGATTGGATAAGTTTGAAAAATATATTCTCGAATGCAACAATGATCGCAGCTTATCAAAATATCTTGGATGTTGCTACAAGCTTTACAAACTTGTTGAACAATACACAGATTTACTTCGTTGATTATTTTTTCCTCATCACCAGCAATGGGTGTTGTCTGTTGCGCTTTAAAATCGTAGACGAGAATAAAAAAATTAGATTTTTTGCTGTTCAATTTTAACGGTTAAATGTAACATTAATGATTTATGAGTGAACACTCTTTACAATTGCAAGAAAAAGAGATACCACTTTGACTTTTATGTTTTTTGTTTGATATTCACACAGTTTTACAACATAACAGGCAAATTCTTTTTTTCTCGCAAACAGTAAGACATTTATCATATAAACTTTTTTTAAAATGATTTTAAACACACTACTGGTACTACTGCTCCTACTACTATTACGACTACTGCTACTGCTGCTGCTGCTGATGATAATCATGCTACTGCTGCTGCTGCTGCTGCTACTACTACTACTGCTACTGCTACTGCTACTATTACTACTACTTACTACCACTGAGAAGGTTATACGGCGGCACCTTAGTGCCATACGCGAGCTCGTTTTGTTGTGTTGTCTGCGCGATCGTAAGACTGTACGTTGATTCTCGTCTCGCTGGGATGACCGTAGTGTACCAACATATACATTTATTACTCATAAACACCATTTTTAGACTTGTTACTCAACGGCAGGGCAGTCTTTGCAGGCGGAACTGAGGTAGAGTGGCGACTTCCGGCCGGCCCGAGCAAGTAGCGGTTCTCTCTGGTAACAGAGAGGGCTGCTGCTCTGGTTTTAACCCTTTCCAAATAGTTGTTTCTAAGAAAATAGAGTAGTACTGGCCTTTGTGGATCAGTACGACATTAAAAAAGATGCTAATATGAAAAACGTCGATGCAAAACTTGTATCCCAGGTGGTAACCTCTCTGAGGAAATCCGCTGGCAGTTCCAATCTAATGAAAGCCTGGGTGACTGTCGCAGGCCCCACGGATTCTGGGGGGGGGGGCCTTAAAGACGTGTCTAGTGGCCATCTGGGACTGCTTAATGTTCCATGGACCTTTGTAACGGACAAAGGACAAAGAAGAAGGCTGTCGAGCGTGGGGACCAACTACACTAAGGACAGTAACGTGTCGGTATTTAGCCACCAGACCCAGGAAAAGCTTGCATTTTTAGAAAAAAGTGATACTAGGCTCGAAGTAAAGCGACAGCAACATGCTGATAAGGTCCAAACAGCAACAAAAGATACTACAGAGACGCTAGAATTAATCAACGATAAGTACGGCAACACAGCGAACACTGTTAAGAATGGGCTCAAAGCCACGCTTAAACACCTTTGAGAGGCAGAGGTGCTAAGAGAAGGCTTTTCTTATGAAGAAAAAGTGTATGCAAACGCTTGAAAGTCATTATTTAAATCCCTGCAGTGGAGGGAACAAAGGCGAGATAATTTTTGACAGCATGCACAATAAAAAACTCTGAACACTGCCCTGAAGGAAATAGAACGAAATAAAAAAAAACAGGAGCCCATCAGACAGCCCTGAGAAAAGCCAGCAAACCATGACTTCAAAGAAAAAGAAGACAGGCAGTGGCAAACAAGAAAAATTCTTTTGAATGAAACAACAAGCTAGAAAAAAAAAGTAGATGCTACAACAACAGTAGTAGTAAAGATGGCCAAAGGGCAGACCTTTGCAAAGGTGCTGAGGACGATAAAGGTCAACTTACATCCTGATAAGGCTAATATGACAGTCCAAAGTATTGTCACTACAAAAAAAGGAGACATACTTATTAAGGCCAAAGGTGAAGAGAATGCAAATTGAGAAGTTAGTAGCTGGACAGGTTACTGTCAAAATGAGTAACAAAAAAGTGACATGAGGTCTGAGACCTGGATGCTATTGTAGAAAAAGATAAGATCACAGAGGATTTTGCTAGGACTTTTGGACTTAAGAGCCAGGAGCCAGAAGTAGCTCTCTTAAAGCCAAATGCCAGAGGATAGAGGCTGGCGTTGCTAAAGGATGACGAAGCAACTGCCAGACAAGTAGAAGAGGAAACACGTCACGAGTTGGCTTTGTAAGCTGCCAAATTCGAAGAAGAATCAAAGTAACAAGATGTTACAAATGCCTGGAATATGGACACGTCTCAGGCAACTGTAAGGAAGAAATCAGATCCAAGCTTTGCTTCTGGTGTGGAAGCACAAACCACCGGAAGAAAGAGTGCCTAGGTCCAGCACGGTGCTTCCTTTGCCCAACAACGGACAACAAGCACGGAGCAGGCAGCGGAAGCTGCCCTTTGTTTAGAAGAGCCCTAAAAGAGGCCAGGGATAAGGCCCAAGCAGGATCAAAATAAGGCAGAAGGGCCTTAAGTTGAAAGACAGGCTTATGTGGACCCACGCTGCACTGGGTCCTTCTTACCTACTAGCAAGGGAAAGCATTAAGCTTATAGTGGTGCTGGCCAAGTAGGAGGCCTACTATAAAGCGCTAGACAAGGTGCTGGTCCTCAGGGACCCTGAGTCCTTTTCAGGACTTGAGAGCATCAGCACCTCTAGCAAATGGTGGCGAGCTAGCTCGTTAATGCTGTTAGACGCGATGGTTTCTCTGGTGGCTCCACCCTGAAGTAATGCTTATGCGGTTCCAGGGTGGAACAAAAGCCACGTGGCATGAGGGGGGGTCTTAGTGGGTATGGGTGTTCTGATAAAAAATATCCACCGAGTGTAACACTACTGCTATCCCTGCGGTGTACCTCAATGCATTTTTCCTCCCTCCACAAAAAAAAAAAAAAAAACTGCTTTTGTATTTAACGTCATTACAATCTTTATTTTTGCTCGTTTCTTCCGTATCTGACTGTTTTTCATCATTATCACTAATATCATGTATCGATCAATTTAAACCGCTAGTCGATGGTTGGAGATTCTCCTCTACAAGTAAAAATGTAAAAATTATACCTGATTAATCAATACAGTAATACATTCTGCTTACCACTTATAGTGGTCGGTGTACATTTTATGGTACATTTTTACTTACGATTTTTATTTAACAATGTAAAACAAGACAGTACAATTTTTTGAGTAATATCTTTATCGATTATGCTTGAAAATCACTACTACAGGTGCTACCTTACATAGTACGAATGTGTGGTTCACGAAGAAGTGAAACGCATAGCAAACATCTAATTACGATTATCAAATGAGCTTTCGTAATAGGTTCCATTGTTAATGTTAAAACGATACTGAGGGCTGAACGTCTTTGTTGTGCTATTAATATAATATTTTGGCAAGAAATTGTGATTGGTCGACTTTTTCCTCCGTGCGTCAGAAGACGTCTTATTTTATTAGTCATCGAAAGAATCGTTGCTTTACTTTAAAAAGTATGCTGACTTTCGTATATAATAAATCCAACACTTTGTTTTTAACATTATAAAACAAAAAATGTCCTTTATCACATAATAATCAGTCGCCTTCTTATTTTTTTAGGAATACAGTGACCGTTTTGTACAGAATATCGATCACCTTGATTTCTCAAGAATTTGAAAATAACAGCTATAAGACAAACGTTATGTAATATTACATATTAGGTATTCGACGTCTTACTTTCAGGAATGTGCTGACTTTTGTTCATAGAGCGTCGATGCGCTATGTCGACGCATGGCTCACTGAAACGATGTGATTCGTCACGCGATCTATCTCTGATCGCATATTTATAGTGTACTATGTTGCTATGTATGATTTTATTTTCATACCTAGAGTTTTTATCGTCACAGCTACAAGTCAATCGTAACATTTCCAAGAATGTGCTGACTTAAGGTAATCCAATAATTTGACTAAACATTCGTAGTAGAATCTCTGCGCATAGCTCGTGAGATCACGATCCTTTTGGGCAAGCTAAGTAGTATACAGAGAAGAAGAAGCTCGAACGCTGGACCGGTTTGTTTCAGCGATCCACGCGCAACTCCCGTCACTTTGAGCGTTCTCAAAAATATCTAGTGCAACGGTGTGGTGGCAAGTCGTACGACTAATTACTAAACTTTAGTACTCATTTCGTTGATCAAAAATTTGTGCGTGGCTTTGCAGAGTCAGTGCTAAGATAATTGGTTCGAAAAACAAAGTTGATTAGCCACTGCAGCAAAAAACTGTGTCCCAACCATGACTCTGCTATCTGTGTCAGTCAAAAGGTAGCGCTCTGGTTTCGTTATTAATAAAGTGATCATAAGAAAAGTGTGGGTGAAATGTCCGAAGGTCACTAATTGGCTCCACCATTTTTGGGAACTGATTAAAAAAAATTACAATCCAAGCAGTGATTTAAAGGTCTGTTTTTTCCTCTCTACCACTTCCATCAATCATGCAGTCCCTAAAAATAGCGTCTTTGGTCACATTTTCCTTCTAGACACTGTACAATCATCTTACATTATTTATCATTCTTCGTATGTAATAGAATATCTATAAAACTACGCCACGTCGCTCTTCACGTCTTCGAGATTGAGTACGTCTTTCTCTCTCTCTCTCTCTCTGCACGTCTCTCTCTTTCTCTCTTTCCGTGATTTTTAGACTTCGCGTGTTCTCCCCTCCACTCGACAGTTTTATATACTACCATCTCACAAATCCTTAGTGTTAGGGGTTATAATTACAATATTACAAGTGTTAGGGGTTTGTTACAACGGGCCAAAGTGTTGCAACAACTACTGGCATTTAATTTCTATTATCACCTTTACTTATTTAAAGAGTCAATACAACCTCAAAAATATGTTAACTATACAGTATATTTTACATTACATTAAAACGCTGATGTTGGCTTTCATTCCAAGTCTGTGTGAGGCCAGCTTGTTAAGGCACTTTGGCAAGGGTGTAGAGAACCTTGGCTCCACCATCAACTAGGGCAGGCTAGGGCCTAGAGATAGTCACAGATATCTGTTTAAAGGCAGTAAAAAGCGCTGAAGCTGGCAAAGCTCGCGCTGCTCCAGGACCTCACGCTAGTCTTACTAGCCATTGTTACCCATTTTTGCAGGAAAGGTGAGCTACGTGGACATACCTGAAATTGGATCTTCTTGCAAATATTCTTGAGCAACGATAACACGTATAACCTGCTTACTGTTTCAGTTATCACTAATGACTTTAATTCAATTCCGAACAACAAGTTCCTAATTAACTACAGCAGAACCAGAGCGTAAGTCGTATGGTCCTCTTAGGCGCACCACAGTGAGCTCCCGATGAGACGTCCATTAACAACTGCTTCAGATCTTAAGAACAGAAAGGACAAAAGAGCTTTATTTGCGCAAAAGCTTTTTAGCCTCTTCAGATCTTACCAGGTCATCAGTTGTGTTTCCATTACAATGCCTTACAAAATAAAAGTACGAATCTAGCCGATGTCAACGATTATTTTAAATTTCCATGTTTACGCAGTTTGCCATTAACTAAAAATTATTTTTGGCTTTGCGTTATATAGAGAGTTGGTCATTCACATTGTAATTGACTGTAGAAGAAATTGTCGTTATGAATTCTTAACACAACATCAGAATCTAATATTTTATTAATATTTATTAATTATAATATTTTATTCGGTAAAAAATCGTATATTTCAGGAGGCAATTTCAGACAAATATTTCTAGTGATGTAAAGTATTTGTAAACTATAAAGTATTTGTTTTTAAGAAAACACTTTCAAATCATAAAATTAAAAAATTGTATGCGGTGTAAAGATTTAAAGTTTTCTTTATTGTTAATAGACAATAAAAGTGGAATCATACAGCATATAGTCTTTTAAAATTACACAAAAATAAAAAACTGATAACATTCGTCAACAAATTTATGAATAAGGTATGAACAGCAGCTGTATAAATGAGTTCCAACATAACATAACGACTTTCTATATATTTAACTATAATATAAACCTTGGAATTTTGTCAAAGGAAAAAAATACATTCATTGCAGCATAAATTATGCCAAATATAAAGGTAGTAATTCCACTGATGAAAATTTATAAGTTTTCCTAAGAAAACTTTAATTTATAAGCATAAAGGATTACCACTACATGTTTCTGATTAAAAAGTAGATGCTATTGTTATATTCATGAACAGCTTGAGTGTATTCTATGGATTGTGTAATGGCACAAGAATACGTATGATAGAATTATTCAAATATAGTTTTAAAGCAGAAATAATAACTGGTAGAAAATCTGGTAATAAAGTTGTCATTTAAAGAATCATGTTGTTTACCGGTTATAATTTGTTTTTACCTTTTATTATCCACAGAAAATAGTTTCTATTAGTTCTAGCTTTTTTCACGACAATTAATCAGTCACAAGGTCAAACTTGTGATAAATCAAGACTTAACTACAAAAGACCTTTTATTCTCTCACAGTCAACTGTACGTATTGGTATTAAGATTTCAGAATCTTAACAACATATTTATTTAGAATAATTCGAAGAACCAAGCAAGCACTAAATACATTGTATGGTAGGAAATTTTTGATTGTTAACATTTTTGTTATTACTTACTTAAGCTTCATTTTTTTAATTTGTTATTTTTTTTCTAAAAAACTTTGTTTGAAAGTTTGAAAAATGCATGTCAAAAATAAGACCTCTACTCAGACAAAAAAAAAAAAAACTTGTAGCAAGACCCTCTATTTTAAATTTTTTACATTAAAAAGCTAAAAGTACTAACACTTCAAGATTTTTTATGCATATTATAAATTTGAACTTTATCTCAAAGACCTTAAATTTAAAACGAAAATTTATTTTACAAAATTAAAGTCCTGGACATCCTTTAATTTTGTACTAGAAATCTTATGATTACAAAAATTGTCGTACATTCTTAAACCCCAATTCATAATCAGAAAAATTTAATAATTTCATTTTTGTATGCCAAATAGCTTATCGCTGCTATGTTATGATATAAATAAATATTGATTAATAAATATTTAAATTCATACTTATATACAGGTATAAACATACTTCCTATATAGAACAGTAAATTTTTTATTTTTTATAATACAATTTTCATCCTTCAATACTTTCATTTCAAGTGCATAATGTAAACGCGCAAGAGGGCCTACTTATTTATATTACCTTATGTGTATATATATTTTTATACTTTATAGTTGTTTTAGTGCTTCAGTCCACACATTGCCCCACATCCCCCAAGGCTGCCCACAGCCCCCTACACAAATACAGTGATTACAGTTCCCCACTACCCCTGATAAGACTTAAAACATTTCCAGAAAACGTTATAATTATCTCGTTTCAGTAAAACAATGTTATTAACAGGTACGTCTTATATATTACGTGTAAGGTAAGTTGTCTAAAGTGAGCCCGTGGTTGCTAAGTTGGCTAAGTCATGTCTCAGCATGCATGAAACTGCAGCTCAATTTCCAGCCAGGGTGACTTTTTTGGAAAAGTATTCCCCTTTGCTACACAAAACTTTTTAAGGAGGAGCCACGTAGTGTCCACAAGAAGTGTTTCCATTAAAAGCTGATTTTGAATCAATAAATGAATTGTCAATTACTCATCCCAATACCTTCTTCAAGCCCCCTTAAAGTAACTTATGTTTTTCTGTGAGAAAAGCTTACGATAGTAATAACAAGAAATAACTCCTCTACCATTTTTATTAAAAAAAATTTTTTTCTTAGATACCTGCTATTTTAATGTTTTTTTGACATCTTTTTTTTTTTCAATTATGATATTTTATAATGAAGGAGAATACAACACTTTCAATTTATTTTACACATATTTTTGTTAACGTTTATGGCCCGCAGATCATGCAAAGACCAGTATTCAATTTACCATAAATTTGTTCGAAAGTATTGCTAAAGTTCGATAAATTATTATGTTTTAATATTTTGATTTTGACCTTAACACACTATCGTTTTCGATATGGTTACTTGAGGGCCCCAAGATTGTGGAAAAAAACTGAGAAGCTTCTTCATTTAACAAATCAATTTTGAACTAGGAATGTGAGTTGGCATGTGTTGTGCAGGGATTAGAGCACCAATAGTGTATGTACTATATTTTTTCAAGATTTATTACCCTTTCTATTCTTCGAAATTTAAAACTCATCTAGAATTTTTGTAATCATCGCGGTAATATGACAGTACTAGTCTCTTTAATACTTAATTGTGTGTCATAGATAACTTATTCCATATCTCAAAAATTATATAAAAGATTAAATTTATGGGTTTTTTTTCCTGGGAAGTTAGTGCGTAGAGCGCGGAGGAAAGAGAAGTCCCACTAATATGTATAAGAAAAAAAACCAATGAATTCATTCTTTAATTTTATTTCTAAGATATGAAATCAACTATTAAAAACTCACAAATTGATGTTGTATTTAAAGAAACTAATACTGTCATACAAGCATGATAATTCTTAAAATGCTGGCTTGGTCTTTGATCTTAAATAACAAACAAGGTTATAAAATTAAAGAATGATGTAGTGACCGTTGGAGTAGAGATTTCATACATAATCGTGGCTCTTCTATACTAAAACATAATTTTAAAAAAGGACGACAAATCTTGTTACTTGTTCACTTAACCAATTCCTGTTGGAACTTAATGAAAGGAAAATGATCTTAAGAAAATTTATTTTTGTGCAAAAATGTTTAAATACATTACAGTTACATGAATTTGAGATTAAATATGAATTTTTTAATGATATTAAAAGAAAGGAAAGAGTTATCTTTTGAAATGGTCCTGGTGGCTAAGCAAAAGTATTACTACAGAAAAACATAATATATTATTTTTTTCTTTTGTCACATAAATTTTTTTTAAGGCACGGACTTGTGTTGCCTTAATATTACTTTCTAATGAAATTATGAGTCATAAATCTTTTCGTTCAATATAAAATTTAAATAATTTTGACAATGAATTCTTGGAATCAAAAAAAAAAAAGATAGAAGAAGTAGATTCAATGATTTGGGATGAGGCTACAATGATGAAAAAAAAAATTAGAAATCGTTGACAGAGCTTTTTATGATGTATGTAAAATCGTAAAATTATTTGTTATTTATAAATATGCAAAACAAATCATGTATGCTTGAAAAATTTTTTTTAATGTGAACTGTCCATTAGATAATTTTTTTCTTGTTCTTCATGATAAATTCACTCAATTCTAAAGCAATAAGATTCTAGATAATTGACAAGGAAAAACAAATACTTTTTTTAGCATAGAGCCTAGAGCTTATAAAGGGGTTAATAAGTCTGACAACGACATTAAAATATATTTTCCAGATAAAGTTATATTTGAAGATTTGCCACCTCCTAAGATAAATTTAGAAATTCAATGCTAATCAAAAATTTAAGACTTGCAGGTGGTTTACGTGATGACACAAGATTACGAAACACTAAATCATTTAAAAAAAAAAGTTGCAGCTAAAATTATAATTGGTAAAAAATCGCAAAAAATTTTCGTATTCCAAAGATAATTTTGAATGCTGGAAATACTTTTTTTTGTGCTTTATTATGTGTCAACTACCATTTTCTGTAGTGTTAGATGTTTTAATGACCATAAATAATAAATAAAAAAGTCTTGAAGCCAGTGTTTTAAAAAAAGTTAATTTATATTTGAATATAATTTATTCCAAAGGGTCAATTTTATATTGCTTTTTCAAGGTACAAAAGTAAAAATGGATTGTCCAAGTAAATTCATCGTGATCATTAATGAGAAAATGAAAATATAGTATAATTAGATGTTTAAATGGTTTATCATTGCATGTTGCATAAGTATAAATTCATTATATAGATGAACTGTTCTTTTCAAATAATATGATTAAAATACTTATTAAATATCTTATCAAATGTCATTGGCAGGTCATATGCAACCCCATAGGTTGAGGGGCTTTTTACCAAAGAACTTTCACTAAAACTCTTAGGACTCTTCAGTACTCTTCAGTACTCACATGATCTCTCCACTTGAAAGAGTTGGTATGAGTGCTTGATCGTGAACGTGAGTTTTGATGAGTACGCATATTTTGCAGTGAGTACGAAAAATCGAACTCATGGATGATGAGCATGTGTACGTAAAAAAATTAGTTAAGTTGTTTGTGGACTACAAGTTTTGATATTGAAAATCTCACGAAAATTTTATCATAATGAAACAATTGTTGTACAGCATTGAAAAATATTTAAGTTGACATCTTTCATGTCTTCAATACTATTTTTTGGTCTAGTTATACTTGTGTCAGCGGTATCTAGCATCGTTAGAGCATGGTTACATTATTAGGCTTAATAGCCAATTATTAAATTGTAAATGACGAATGATATGTGTCACCCCACAATCTTTATAAGTTTGTACTGCCACATAACATTAAGATAACTAGTATATATAAGCACTTCTCCTTCCAGTTCTCACTTTTGAGGATACAAAAAAGTGCCAAATTTAAATTTCAATCCACACTTTTTTAGGGGGCTCCTTCACGAAAGTCACCATACACAAAAAGATTATTTTTTTTACTTCATGTTTCATTAAGAATAGCATAATAGTTTTAAGACACATATGTCTGCTGAGGAACAAAACTTGATTTTTTTTTATATTTGACCTCAGCGGTAGTCACAGGAGCCCCCTTCAATAATTTTTTTGTCATTTTTGGTAACCTAAATAATGATAATTTTGTTAAGACACACAATAATATTATGATTCATGTATAAAATAATTATTTTTGAGAAATTCGTATGATCATACTCTTGGGAAATGATACAAAATATTCAAGAAATGCAAAAAATCTAGAAAAAAAGCAAAAAATCGATGTTTTTTTTATTTTACTTTTCAAAAATATCGTAGAAACAGAGATCTTAGCAAAATGTACGCTACACCTTTAAAAAAAGCAACCTTGCAAATTGTGGAAGAGATATTTTGCCTGTTTTTTGTACGTACATTTTCAAGTTAAATAATTAGTTCGAAACATGAAAATACGTCCGGATTTAGTGATAATCAATATTATTGTACTTTTACCGCTGAAAAAATGTGCAAAGACCTTAATCGCGTGCTTTTGGAATCTTTTTCATTATTTAGATTACCAACTCGGCTACCAACAATGAAAAAAAAATTATTTAAGAGGTGTGTTTTGAAATTTAAATTTGGCACTTGTAGTACCCTGAAAAGTGAGAAATAAAAGGAGAATTCCTCATGTATTACAAACATTTCCGCTTTAGTCTAATCCAGGGTCACAAACCTAGTGACAATGGAATGAATTCTTTTTGAGATATCTATAGTCAAAAGGGTATCGGGGACGTCCAGGAACTGGGCCCTTTTTTCTTTTTCTTTTTTTTACTTTTTTATTTTTTTTTATTTTATATTTTTTAAACTTTTTATTGTATTTTTTAATCAAAAAAGTTTTCTTACAGTTATTTTCAAGGCTATTTTTAGTTAGTAATTGAGTTATTTTTTACATTTGAAAAAGTAGATTTCTTACAAATATTATTTTTTATATGTTTTTTAAAACTTTTTTAATGGAATTTCTACTTGCTCTGTTACGTTATGTAGTGATGGCACACTTTCTTTAACCACTTTACCGATACATTTTACACTTACTCCATCTTTTTTATTGGTAGGTATTGCTCCGGTATTCTGGGTATCATTTTTAGCAATGCTGCTACTTTTTTTGCCTGCTTTGCGTGCAATTGGTTTCATGCTGCTTGTGTCAGAAGATGTTTTATTTTTAGTTTTTTCATGTGATTGAAAATGTCTTTTTACATTGTATAAATTCTATTTTCGAGTACAAATTTTTTTGACAGAAATATCAAAAACTTTTTTTAATGTTGTGTTGTGCAGACAACTTGGACAAGTAATGCGTGCTACAACATCTTTTGCATTTGTGCCTTCAACTACAATGGCATGATTACCCCAGATTTGCTTAAGTGTGGGGGAAAATAGGTCGATGTTTTCTTTGCTCATCAATTGCGACAGTATCTTTCTATCAGTATCAGTATCTTCAAGTAGACTTTTCTTGAGACGTATCGAACGAAATGAAATTATCTGCTGCAATTGTGCTGCTGTCTAACCTTTTATTGTTAAAAAAAGTCATTCCTAGTTTCCTTAAACGTTAAGGCATGATGAATCCCGAACAGTTTCAAGAATGAGTTTGATTAAAGAAACCTTTCCAAGAGTCTGTTTAGATGTTTTTTGATCCTGTTTTCTACAAAGTAAAGTTCCGTAACAGTCTGCCAAATTTGAATCATCAGAAACACTTTCTTTATAATCTGTAGATCAAACAAGATTTTTAACTTCATTAAAATTAAATCCTCTTTTCTTTATTGAGCACAAAACTACATGATTATCTATTTCTGCATATTTTGAAATATTTGTTATATAATTAGGTATCGGATATCCAATCTTGTTTTCGATGGTTGTCCAAAAATTGAAGTGGTACTGGTCTTAGAGATTCATGTTTTTTTATCTTTTAGATTAAATTTGCACTACGCTATTTTGTATGAAATATTTTTTCTAAATTTGATTAAATCATCAAATTCAATATTTCATAACAGTATAATAAATTTAAATCTTAAGATGCAATTACAATATTTTTATGGATTTGTATGGGTGGAAAAATATCAATGCATACACTGATATGAAATCTTAACTTTTATAATCGTATTTTTTACTTTAAATTAATTTTAAAGAGATAATAAATTTTTTTAAACTAGAGTTTTAGGTACCTTAAGAAATAAGAATTACCAAATAAAATTATTTTTCAAATATACTTATTAGCTTTCACTGACATTCATTTGTGGACATTATTGTTAACACACGTGTGTTAATTAAATATATTTAAAATACGTTTTAACCGTTCTTGAATTACCCACTTCTGTCAATTTCGTGCCTTATAGTTGGTGTTCTTGCAGAACACAAGCTCTTACTATAGCGCCTTTTATTCCATTCATGGCAGTACTTTCGTCTGGTTCGATAAGTTTTTATTACGTTTCATCATCTTACGATTCTTAATCACGCATAAGATTAAACTAATAGTGGGAACATGTTCGAAGGTAAGTGTTAATTTAAAAATCTACTGTTTTATGTTCAGCAATATACAGTTCAACGAATTCGTACTTTTAATCTTTTAAAAGGTTAGGTTAAACCCAGTTTTATGCTAACTCAGATACGTAAATAAATTGTATTGAAGAGTTGGCAATCATTTTCATATTATGTGCATTAAGCAATGTAAAATATCTAATACTGTTACAAACATTGTTACTAGGTACCACATAAGCTGTATGAAACTGTAATACGCTGTTGGATTTGACAAACATTCTCGAAGCTTCTTTCACCAGTTTAAAATACAACTCAGTGTTATATTGCTTATTACTTTGAGTTCAACAAAATATAAGTTTGTTGAAACGTTCTGCGTGAAAACTCTCACTCAGTGCTTTCATCAAAGTCAGTAAGTAATAATCACGTATCTTAAGCCTAATCCACCTTGTATTATCAAACAATGTTGTTTTACATTATGAATTTAAGATGGCTAAGTGCGTAACCTATACAGTTATTCACCTCGTTATTCACTGTATAAATAATAGTTTATTACAATGACTTAGTAAATTAATAGTATCGTAGTCTTAAATATGGTTTCTTTGAAATTCGCAAACTTATATCTTACAATAACAAACTCTGAACAATACCATTTATATTACTTTCAGGTAAGCTTGTATTGACGAAATACGTAATAGAAAAAGCAAACTAACGAATATCAAGACAAATATGTATGTTTACTTCAATAATTTATAAAATTAGTTTGAGCACTGATGAATTATGGTCCTGTAGCTTATGACTTCGGGAATGGCATATATTCGTTTGGGATGTAAATATACTTGCCTTCTTTTTTCACATACAGGTTTTTGATGCTGCAGTACAGCGTCTCAGCATTTCGACTCCTTGTTACGCATGCACTAAAATTTAGATACGAGTGCCGAATTTATTTCCCACAGTAGGGCATCGGAGGATTTTCCAAATTAAAACCATCTCGTAATAAGGGAAAATATTACCTGATTATGTAAGGGGTCGGTGAGTGACATACGGATGGGTTTTTCTAAAAGATATGCAAGGTAGCGTGGAGCCTGCGGGTTTTTGAAAAATTGTGGTGATTGATGGTAGCCTTCAAGATTCTTATAAGAACCTTGGGGGGTCACTGCATCATTGTTTTTTATTTTGTTACCAAAAGATATGAAAAGTTTAAAAATTTCTTAGACTTCTTTTAACTCAAAATAATATTGAAACACTTATTTTGGACCTTGAATCCTACAAAAGAAACTACGAGAAGTAGATGTTTGAATATGAATTGAACGATTAATGATTTTTGAAAAAGCTTTAGCAATAGTAGATTAAGCATAAAAAGATTTGTGTGGTAGTGATTCACCTTTCAAAGGGAAAACAATAACTTTAGGCAGAGATTTTGGGTAATTTTTACTGGTCCTAAAAAATCAATTGAAATCAATAAACTACTTATATTTTGATAGACCTTTCAATATTTTCACTAAACAGAAAAATCAAAGTGATGTTAATCATCATGTAAGGAATACACTCAATTATAAGGCAATAAAATATTAAACAGTATGAAGGAAAGTGCTACTTTTTACTAGAGTATTTAATAGGCAATAGCACAAAAATGTAACTTTAAGAAAAATGTTAGGTTAATTTAAACATAAATTACTTATACAAAAACACTAGGCTGTTAGAGCATGACAATTTAAATAGTCATACTCAAACAACCAAGTGTTTTTCTATAAGTAGTTTATATTGAACTATGACAAGGGAGCAAGTGATGAGGTGCTACTACATTAAAAATGAAGTTAATTTACCAAGTTGAGTTCTAAATACGATTAATGTTGGCTTACCACTTCATGATCTAAAATTATCAATAAGTAAGCAGTTATGTTGAGAAGAAATTTAAGTAAAAAAGACGAATTATGTAATGAAATTCGCTTACGGATACAAAAATTATTTAAGTATAATATTAAAGCTGAAATCGTTAGAGCTAAAAACAAATGACAAATAATGTTGATACCTAGAATGACATGAAATACAGGCAACTATTCTTGTTAACCGTTTACTTCACATAGAAAACAAGTGCCATCGATTTTGGCTGTTTCTATGACAATAAATAGATCGCAGAGTGGAGATTTTGGTTTGGAGGAGTACTTTTTAAGGAAACATATATTTTTTCATGGTAAATTATATGTAGCCTTATCCTAATGTATTAATTCACAAAATGCTTCTATTTTACGGGATTCTGAAATCGATTAAAGAGAAAAAAAATATTGTCGAACCGGAAATTTTTGAAAATCTAACAATTTTTATAAGAAATTCCGACTTTATTATAACTTCGTTTAAAGCGTCAATGTATTTGAAGAAGTATAATTGACATAAGAATATAAGTTATAAGAAGTATCATACCTTTTAAATATTTAAAACTTATTTATTTAAAAAAAATAAGACTTTATTTGTAAGTAATGCATTTCCAGATATAAAGATTACTGTTAAGTACCTAAACATAAAAAAGCTTATACAAAATGAAGTTGTATATGTCACCTTTGTGAAAAAATTTAATAAGTCAAAACAATGTAATGAAACACTTAAAGGAGCACAAATTTAAAAAAAATGCATACATATGAGACCCGCGTCAACAGTTACAAACGAGTTTATCAGTTAACAAGACAGCGCTAAATGCATAAAAAGTAATTAACGAAAATGTATGTCAGCAATGTGAAAGAGCATTTTTAAAAAAAAGATACTGAAGAGCATTTAAAAAAAAAAGTGCTCTGCAAAGACTTTTAAAGTGAAAAAAAATAATTCAGTAGCTTTCAAACGATAAACTTTGTCAATTAAATAAATGGCTTTCGATGGATGCCTTAAACTGCTTTGAAATATTAATATACATGTATTTTTACAAAAATCATTAATTTTTATACTGTTTCGTTTTTGGAAAACTTTGTTTGGAAGGATCTTTAGTATTAATATATTATTATTTAGTTATGTTTTCTTAATAAAAAAAAATTAAAAATGTGTTGAAAAAAGTGTGGATTTTGTTATTTCAGATATATATGTAATGTATATGATGCAGAAGGGGTTAAGCCACGGAGAAAGTGGCGAGGCAGCGTGGGAAAGCGGTTAATAGTCAGATACAGGTTAAAAATAAATGAAAAATAACGTTAATTGTGGTGAAGAAAGAGAAATGAAAATTGTGAGGAAAGAAAAAAAAACGTTAATTGTAGAGATGAGTGGGGTAGCGTGGGGAGCAGTGGAGAAGGGTAGGGGAGCAAACCTTTAAGTATAGTGAGAACAGCTATATAACATAGGTACACATACATACATACTAGTGGGGCTACGCTACTCTGTGCGCTTCTTGCACTGACCTCCTACTCAAAATGTTTAAAATCAAAAATATTATGCCATTTATTTACTTTTGAAATAATTGCTTAGTAAGAAGAACTTTAAATGAAATAACATACTGCAATAAATTAGAAAAAAGTTAATACTGTTTGTAAAAGCTTTTTAGACTGTATGGACAAGAGCTTGCGTTATAAAAAAGAATTTACCTCATTATGTGAGAATTTAGAGAGTTATAGAATAATTGGTTCTGTGACAACTAGAACTAAAAAAAAGGTTTATATACAATTTGCCCTAACACTTATTTTCTTAATTCAAGATCATTAAGAAGTCATATGTCAAATGGTAAGATAATTTGGCGAGGTCATGTTAACACAATAAAAGTGTCACTTGCAAACGCTATCTGGGTTAAAAAAAAATCCTACTAATTTGATAATCATAATTTGTGCTGAACGATTTCCTATTATATCACAAAATCAACGTTAATATAAAATGCTATTTTAACAAGATGGTAAAAAAAACTTGCAAAAAACTTGATACAGCTGAACCGTTGTTATTTTTAAAATTTTGTATGGATTACTTTTATGACCAGTATTTTATTTGTAATTTACGTAATTGAAAAAGAACCTTGTGAGATACAACATTTTACCAAATGTGGCAAGCTCACACATCTGTTTTTAATAATGACAGTCAAATTCAAGATTTTAAATGATTTTGTAATTTGTACCCTTATGGTTAAGGTTTTGAGGACGACGTAAGGAAAACAAACTTTAAAGAAATATTTTTTTTAAAATTAACAGTCATAATTAACACTCTTAGTTTTTATTGAATAAATAATACATTTTTCACTTATCGTAGAATTTTACCATAAGACAAGTGAATGCTAAAATTTATAAAATACTTAATTTTTTTAATCTATTGTATCGATACACATCAAGAGTTTTTTTACAAAAACCAAGCGATAGTAACTTGACGCTTATTTAGATACAATTTCTTTGCAATTATCTGCTAACAAATCTGGTTAAAAATGGTTTTAACTAAATTAAATTGTGTGGTGCGCAAGTATGTTCCAACTATCTTCTTTGTTACTTTAGGTCCTGAAGTTCGGATTTGGTCGGAGCTAGAGACATACATAGAAGAAGTAAAGGGTTGGGATACAAACGTTTTATTAGTCAACTAGTAGATGATAATTTTTCATAAAATGCATGACAGTTTCGTAATAAATAAGAAGTTACTTTATCTGATACTCTATCTCCCTCAAGTTCTTTTAGAAGAGTTACTTACCATGAGTAGGTTCGTGATTACTGAAGTGAACGTTTAGCTAATTATTACTGTTTGTTTTGGATATAAAAGTTTTTCATCATACGTCAACACGAAAAAACTGCAACGAAGAAGAACGTAAAAATTTATATTAAAATATATCTTGTAACCCATACTAGCAATACAAACATGAAAATTATTGTATGCGTAAAAAAACCACTTGAAAAATCAAAAGCATTTACCGCTTGACATTTTTTTGACTAATAACGAACAAAAAGATTTTAATAGATGGTTTGTTTGCTATAGAAAATCATTGTAAGTTAAGAATGAATGTCAATTTCTTATTGACCTCGTACAAAAAATAAACAAAATGTGAATAACTACTTGCCTTTGCATTAATTGATTAGAAAAGAACAAAGTAATAGATTAATTAATAAAAGTTATTTTATTTTTTCACTAAGTGTAAATTAAAATCTTAAGCAAATTAAAAAGCAGTGATATAAATTTGCAAGATACTTTATTGAATAAAACATTATCTAGTCATGTGTAAGCCTTTAACGTACGTGCCTGAAATCGCAGGTAACGAAGAGAAATTAAGCAGCTGATAGTTCATAAGAAAGTCTCATGCTCGCAACTGAAGTTATGATATGATTGAATGTTGATACAAGATAAAATCAGAAAATAAAAACCATACAAATATATTAAAAACCTTCAAGAATATTTTAACAAAATAGTTATAAATCAATAGAAGATTATTATTATCTTAGTAGACCAGAAGAATTAGAAAGTTTATACCTGTCCGATTTTGTAGGATGGTTCGAGAAAGTCGAAAAATCAGCTTATACAGCAGATTATGATAAAATGTCGAGTGGTTTGTGCTGTAAAAAATAAAAAAAAAACTTTTTATGTGAATTAACTAAAAGATTTGGAATATACGTAAAAAGAAGCATTTACATGTGAGGAAGGAAGTTTAGCAAAATTGATTAAGTATCGCAAAAAATTTGTGAGGATACAATATTTTATAGACAATATCGAAAAGCTAACTCAAAATGAGTTAAAACAACGTTAAGCGTATAAACAACAGAATTTAGTTTATATCACAGATGGCTGTGTACTAGTAGAACTGGCAAATACTATGAGTAGTTTCAAAGCAATAGTAAAAAAAGTTTATCTTAATAGACAAAATTTACAGAGCTTAATTATAAAATTAGATTCAGATCAGTTACAAGTTTTGAATAATATTTTATTACATTTCAAAATAATAAAATTTTAGCAACGTTTGTAAGTCAATATAGAGAAAAGTTACATGAATAAAAATAAAGTTTCATAAAACAATGGTACATTACGTCTCTAGAGTATAAATTATATACATAATAATTCTAAGAAGTGGGTCTAACAACCAAGAGCTCTCGCACAAGTGCTCAACGATTTTACTCTCTCTCTCTGACCAGCTTCCCTCACTCTAACAGCTTAAATATAATCTTATACCATGAAATGGTAGTGCGTCTTTCGTCCAGTGGGATATGTCTTTTGCTTGCGCACAAAATCTGGTACAATATGTTATCAATTACTGATTACTAATTTTTTTTTTTTTTTTTTTTATTATTATACATCCTGGAGTCCTTTCTTTAAGCAGTCATTTTGTTTATTTTCTGATTTTTTTTGAAATAAAAAAACCACATTTGATGTTGTAAAATTACTGTTTGATACTATAATTTTGATCTATTATTTAAATAATGTTATGATTAACATAAAACAGTTTTTTGGTTTGATTAGCTCATAATAATATTTTTTACTCGTAAATAAGCTTACTCATTATGTAAAAAAACTTTTTTATTATGTATTAACATGTTTGAACAGAGAATAATATGACACTGTTTTCACACTATCTTGCAGTAAGTATCTTAGTGCGTTTTTTTTCTCAGAAAAAGTTAAAATCTCTCGAAAATTCTTAAACAAAAAAATAGATAATATAACTAGAATTTGATTAAATTTAATGAAAATCATACTTAGCGCCATAGGTATCCTTACTGATTTAATTTTTTCTGTGAATGGCTTTCCACGTAGGCCTATTTTACTCCTTATATGCTGGAAAAAATTTCTATATAAAATTTTTGTTTATTTCTATAAACGACTGATTCAGATTTTAATAGTTAAAAAAGTTTTGAAAGCTTACTGTAAATTATAAATATTGATGCGCTCAGTAAATTTAAGGTCATCAATGATTTAGACACAAATTCTGTGATACCTTATTGCTAAATTAATAAATTTATAAACTATTAACGAATAAGTGAATAGCTTATGAATATGGATGTTGTATTTAATATTTAAGTATAAACATGTGCATAATACTGATTATTAATGTATAAAAAGCAAATAATATCAAGAATAATTTACAAAAGCGATGGCAGTCATGCAAATATTAACATCATTAAGTACTCTGAGACTCAACTTTTGGAGAAATTTGGGACTTATGTTGAAACATTTCTAAATTTTTTAAATTTAGTGGATTTTGAGATATTTTTGAATTTAAAGCTTAATGTATGTGACTACTTGCTCACTTCTGTATTTATTAAATGCATTAATAGGAGTATTACAAAAAAATAGACTATCTAAAATAATAGACATTATACAGAAAAAGTATAGCTATTCCAATAGCGCTAAGTATAATTGTCACTAAATTTTATTAAATTCTTGTCACATTATCTAGTTTCTCTAATTTAAAAATTTTTAAGGAATTTTATTTTTTCTTGAAAAAAAAAAAAACGCACTGAGATACTTAATGCAAGGTGCTCTAAGAACAGTATCATATTATTCTCTGTACAAGCATGTCAATACATAATGAAAATAGTTTTTTACTTGAAGAATGAGTTTAATTACAAGCGAAGAATATTATTGTGAACTTACTAAACCAAAAAACTTTTTTATCTTGATCATAACACTATTCAAATAATAAATTAAATAATAGGATAAAACAATGATTTGTTAATAATAAATGTGATACTTTTTTAAAAATTATTAATTTAGACTCGAAGAGGGCGGTTGTGGTATGTTGGTACCAGAGTTGCGTAAAAGGTTTTTTTACCGTGGGCACAAAGTACCGTTTTGGGCCTGGGGGCACTTTTTATACCATTGAGATTACTTTGGGCTCTAGGGCAGGAACGTATTTTGAGTCTGAAAAGCGTAAAAATTTTTTTCTTTTCGTAGACTTAAAGTAACTCCAAGAATGGTAAGTGTGGCCCGAGGGCCAAAAGTGTCAAGGGCGTTATTTGCCTACGGTACAAAATATAATATGAAGAAGAAATACGGCCGTTGTAGCTTTAACTAGAATGACTGCATAAAATATTAAAGCAATTATACGATTTATAGCTTTGTAAATCATATTAAGTATTTAAATATCGTTAGCTTTCTGTAGAGCAGGGTCACATGGTGGAATTCTAAGAGTTATTAGAGGCAGTATTAAAACAGATAAGGTAAACGTGAAAAAGTGTTATTCTATTTACTGTAATAGCACCATCAATGGTTTTTATTGTAACTTTCATGTACTTACATTTGGGCTTAACAAAGACATTTAATACATTTGCTTATAAGGATAGATAGTGTGGTAAAAAGTATTTACTTGTCTTCAGCGATCTTGGTTGGCTTCCACCTGCTTGTAAACATTCCGTTTTTGTTGAAATAACTGATAAAAAATAAAAAAAAGTATATTTGGCAAAAGTAGATAAGCTATGGCGATTCCGGCCCAGGTGGGCTCGAGTCGCCAGGCGATTTCGGCCCACTCCCTCTCCGCGGCGAGGGGCCCCTCTTTTCGGGTGGAGTGGTCCCTGCTGCAGCCAATGGGCGAGCAGGAGCTGTGGCTTCCTCGCATTCCTTGTGCGTGCGCTGCTTGAGGTTGCGTGCGCCAGCTGCAGTGCTGCTTGAGTTTGCGCGCGCTGTTTGAGTTTATGCGCAATGTGCATTAGCGCCTGTAGCGCCGCGTGCGCCAGCTGGTGACGTGCAACGCAGTTTGAGTTTGCGCGCGATGCAATGCGCGTAAGTCGTCTGCAGCGTTGATTTGCGCGCGCTGTTTGAATGTGCGAAACCGTGTGCAGCTTGTGCACGTGGTAGTTATATGGATACAAAACTTTTTTTTGTGTTAGCGAGCGCGTTGCATGATAATGTAGGATGTGGAGTGGTAGGGAAATAATTGTTAAACATTTTTTGTTTTATTTTTAAAATCAGTTTATATTAAATAAAAATGTACATGATTTACAAAACGATTTTGTTAAACATGTTGTTCTTAAAATACATAAAAATTTGGCGGAAAAAATTTATCAGTATTATTTATATTATGTGCTTCGCTTAACCAACCACGTCGTAGCCGGTCATCCATGTAGGCTGTTGCTTTTGTCGTTTAAGGCGTTGATATGCTGCATAATATAAATCGCTGTCTTGCTTTGATGACTTAATTGATATGCTAGTCAGAAACCATTGTTTTAATAAATGTGCTTTATGTAGGGCACAAAATAGTTTTTTCTTTTCAAAATGGTTTTGCCCGTGTGTAAGGCATACTTGAGAAGAGACTTTGTCTTCAAAGTCTTTGAAAGTAGGATGCATTTGGGATAAATCGTGAACTTCACGTGTCAGGATTGAACTTATGAACTTAGCTTCATCACTTCCGTAAGTATAAATTCTTTTCAGGTTCTTGGCAATAGTTATTAGATGATACTTTAAGTCATTTAAAGTAACATCACCCTCAAACCATTCGATTCCGTGGACTTCTACCGTCTGGTGATTATTATGCTTTTTTACATCAGACGGTAAATCATTAAAATTGCAAGGTGGCTTGATTATCCAATGGCCAACAACGTTTTCTTGCAAGGAAACCACTGAAACTTCTTTCGGTATGAAGTGTCTGTCAGCATTATAAAAGCCGTGGATACTAATGATGAAATCCATGATGTGTTTTGAAATTGTGAATATTTAAATTAAAAATGATTTTTTCTAATATATTTTTTTATTTGACAAGGCTCTCGTTTTACCGTTGCTGTTACTACTTGTGTCACATGAGTAAAACTGAGTGAATAATAATATACAACCTGTATTTATAACTTTTCTTTATCAGAGCTAGTGACATCTGCCCAACCAACAGCGCTGCGTAAAATTGCGCAATCTCTCTCTCCATGAGCAAGTATGAGATGTAGCTTTCCTTCTCTCTGAGTGCCTAAGCCGCTTTGGTGATTACAATCGGTCAGTTAAATAGCTTAGAAGCACAACTTTACATTTAAGATTTATTTTTACATCTTATTCTTGAATTATAATTAACATATTCTAACAGTTCTTTATTATTGGCAAAAAAATTTTTAATGAGGAAAAACTACTTTATACATCGAACTAAGCACATTTTTTTGATTTAATTTAAAATATATCCAATCCCTTATTGCAGAAACATTTCTGATAGCACATGAAGAGTTAATGTTAAAGGCATGGTATTTGCATGGCAAATAGACTTTGTTAAGTTTTGCAAGCGCTGGACATCCATACTCCTCAATATTAACGACTCTAAAAGTGTAGAAAACATGAATGACTTGCACCTTTATTATATTCTATCATGTGTGTATATACATACTTGCATGTTAGTATTTCTTCCAGGTATTTTTTTTTTTTCAAAGCCCTTGACGAAAACCGTTTCCGCGTCAACAAGTTCAGTTTTAAATATATTAAGCGCTCTTTCATAGGAAATGTTTCCGACATTCCAGCTTATACCATGGAAATTGGTTATCAACCAACGATTTTGTTTCTTGTCCGCATAAGATAAATTTTTCCACGCGAAAGGCGGCTTAAGCACTATTACAACTGCCATGGGATCCCTATTTTTCCCAAGTTCGACATATGAAATTTCTTTAAAAAGAAATTTATTATTTTTAGTCTTAAAACCCTGGATATCTACAATATACTCCATCACTAAAAGAAAAATATACCTTCTTCGGTCGAGGGTATACAAACAAATGAATATAGCGATGAAGTACATTACACTAAATACCCAATAAAGCATCCCGATCCTTTTATGTAAATTAAGCATACCTTTTACCTCAATACATCTAAAATAGATTTTCACTGTATACATTTTATTGACGTGCGTATTATACTTTAAAAATTTATGGCTATGTGCACTTGCTCATAAAATGCAGGTAGCAAGTTTATCGGACTTGGAATATAGTGTGTAATAAATTTTAAGACTCTGTAATCTTTAAAATGCAGTTATGTTTATAATATTTCTTTATTTAAATATGATATATATTTTACAATTTATTTACAATATATTTAACAATTTATTTACGAAATATTTTACAATTTATTTACAATATCAAAATTTTAACTTGCGACTAATTTTTTTTTTTTTTAATTTCATTTTCAACTTCTTCCTCAACCCTTTTTCTTTTTAATAAATTTTTAACTTCAACTATTTCCGGAGATGATTCGATTTTCAGCTGCGGAGAAATAAATATGACCGCAACTTCTGGCGAAGAGGTCAAATCGATAATTTGTGACCCTTGTGCTGACTGGAGTGATGTGCTTAAGTCTAGAGGTACTCTTTGTGGTGAAATACTCCCAATTTCCGTTTCGAGAGAGTAAAAACTCTCAGTGTATGAAAGAGTTGGGGAGCCCGGTGATTCATCACCTGAGGAACATGAATCCTCATAATCTGTTGAACAAAATAAAAAAAATTATGTTAAAAAGAAAGAAAGGAAAAAATAAGAAGAAGAAACGTTTAAGAAGATTAGAGAAAAAAATTAAAAGTATTCAAACTCACTTTCTGTCGGCTGTAAAACTATCGATAGATCAAGTGGAGCTGTTTGCTCCGTAATATGCTCTGCTGCTATTGCTGCTTGAAGAGCATAAAAAGCCTCCGTGTACGATGGTGTTGGAGAGATCGGTGATTCTCGAACTATATCGGTTTCACCACCTGAGGGACATGAATCCTCATAATCTGTTGAACAAAATAAAAAAAAATTATGTTAAAAAGAAAGAAAAGAAAAAATAAGAAAAAGAAACGTTTAAGAAGATTAGAGAAAAAAAATTAAAAGTATTCAAACTCACTTTCTGTCGGCTGTAAAACTACGGATAGATCAAGGGGAGCTGTTTGCTCCGTAATATGCTCTGCTGCTATTGCTGCTTGAAGAGCATAAAAAGCCTCCGTGTACGATGGTGTTGGAGAGATTGGTGATTCTCGAACTATATCGGTTTCACCACCTGAGGGACATGAATCCTCATAATCTGTAAAAAAAAAAAAAAAAAAAAAAAAAAAAAAAAAAAAAAAAAAAAAAAAAAAAAAAAAAAATTAGAGGAAGAAACGTTTAGGAAAACTAGAGAGAAAATAATTAAAAGTAATGAAACTCACCTTCAAATTTAACATTTTCTACATTGACAATGGTGGTTTCGGTTTCTGCTGGCTGTAAGACTACCGACAGATCAAGTGGAGCTGTTTGCTCTGTAATATATTCTGCTGCTGTGGCTGCTCGAAAATCATCAAAAATCTCAGTGTATGAAGAAGTTGGTAAGGAGATCGGTGACTCTCGAACTACATCGATGTCACCGACTGAAGAACACGGTCTCGAATTATAATTTTGAAAACAATCTACGTAGTATCAAACAAAAAAAATTTTTTTTAAATAATGTTAAAAAAAAAATAAGAAAAAGAAACATTTAAAGAAGAATGGAAAAAGTAATTGTAAGTAATTACTCACCTTCAAATATAAAATTTTCAATGTTGTCGATATTGATTGTAGTTTCAGCCGACTGTAATACAACCGACAGATCCATAGGAACTATTTGCCCCGCAACGCATTCTGCTCGAAGAGCGTTGAAATTCTCCGTAAATGGAGAGATCGGTGATTCCCGAACTTCAATGAATTTTAAAATTATGAATTTTGGATAATAATGAAAAAAAAAAAAAAAAAAAAAAAAAAAAAACTTACCCATAACTGCAGAGTTTTCATCATAAGTTGATGAAAGTATTGAGTCTGCCCAAAAATTGTCGTCTATCAGTTGTTCAGGAAATATTTCGTCCAAGATATTAATAACACTAGACGGCATCTCGTTTAAGAAATTCCGAAACTCCAAATCCTCTTCAAGTTCACTTTCACTTGTCGGATAAACTGGTCGCGTTCTAGCCATTGCAATGATAATATGCAACTGTATGGTTCAAAGTGCTATTCCGAAATGATTGAAATCAAGTGCTACTCTGCTTTTCTTAATTTTAGAGCAACTACTCCGATCCAATAAGATAACAGCTGCGTTAGAAAAGGATTTAAGTGCAATACCAAAACAGCAGTTAGAAAAAGATACTAGAGCAACACCCGCCTCCGCAGTCCCCTCCATTCAAAAATGTGCAAAGCATGCGAAACTATGTTTTGTACCTATGGTATGCGCAAAAACCCTCTCCCTTGGTCTCATGCATACAGGTAATTTTCGCATGTATGAATTTTTCCTTCTACGATAGGTTTTTCAAATTTTAGAATAGCCAATCAGAAATAACTTACGCCCTCCTTCACCCTTCTACACACATTTTTATGCATTTTCCGGAGGATTTAAGAACTGCTCTTGACCTTAATTTCAAATCACACCTAGTGAATCACACAAGGAGTCAGCAACTTGGGAAGTGTTCACCCGACTAGGAATCATCATCCTTAACACAAGAAGGTACTTTTATTTCATAATTTATTAAGCGTTACTCTTTCTCACACTCATCAGTTTTTTTTTATTTATTATTTTTTTATTTTTTTTATTTTTTTTTTACATCTTATCAATCGCTTTAGCCGCAGAAATGATTGGCAAAAGTTCTATCTTAACTCTCTCCGCAGCAATGATGTTGAGAGTTCTTTAAATTTTTTTAAATCTTTTTCATTAAAACAACACTTTTACCGCAGAAATGATGGTAAAGATCTGTTCTAACTCTCTCCGCAGAAATGATGTTGAGAGTTTTTAATTTCCTTCCTTCCTCTTGATTTAAATTTAAAAATCTTTTTATTAAAATAGTATAGGTTTTATGAACGTAACATTTTTTTACAGCACAAAAATGGTGAAAAAAACATCAACTGGTGATATCAGAAGGTATAACGAACGACTTTTTCGTCGTGCGATAAATACTTTTGCAAGGGAGTATGAAGAAGAAGAGCAGGCGATTGAACACCATGTGGACCCTGCGAGTCATGAGGTATGCACAGAGGAGGATCCCTTAGCAGATGCTGTTTATCATGATCAAGATGCTGCTGCTGCTATGAATCCTCTTGGAGACGTTGCCCAAGAAGCACTTCCCACATTAGATTTTTTTTTTGAAGAAGAAAAAAGTAAGAAAAAAGTTATTATTTTATATTGAATCTTTATATTTTGTAATATTTTCTTAAGAAATATTTTGTTTCTTTTTTCTTAGAAGAAAACACCCTTACAGCGTCTGAAGCTGCATGGGTAGAGGAAGTGTTAGCTGTTGATACGCCCTTAACAGCTTTATCATCGTCGGTTTCGTGGTGGATGGAGCAAAACTGGAGTTTTGAAACGGGACCACAACCAATAAAAGAAAAAGGAGAAGGAGGAGAAGAAGAAAACATCTCGCATACACTGAATCAAACAGTGCCGACAGTAGCAGCAGTAGCAGCCGATTGGGAAAACATTCCAACACATATACCAAGTATGATGATGAATATGGTAAAAGAAGAAAAAGATCTGCTATGGTACGTTGAAAGTTTGAATATTATAACTATAGGAAAAAAAAAAAAAAAAAAAAAAAAAAAAAAAAAAAAAAATTTTTCTATTTTTCAGTGAACAACGACCGCTTACACCACAGCATGGAGATTCTTTACTTGTTGCAGCACGGGTAGTACCGTTAGACAACGAGCTTCTGCCAAACAATCTACAAGAGTGGACTGATGAAGATCGGAATATTTTAACCTTGAGGGTGGAGACAGCTCTTCAAAACCAAAGGCCGAGGGTAATCCAACGAGAAATGAAGAAGATGATAAGCGAACGGATGAAAGAACGTGAAAGAATTTTAAAACAGGAAACCCGGCTTAAAAAAAGAATTGAAAAAGCTGAAGAAAAAAAAAGAGAGGCTATAGAAAAGCTCAAGCAACGGAGTTTAGCTTTAGCCACGAAAAATAGAGCAAGTCGAAAGCGACCTATTAAAGAAAATTATGTACATGATTTTTGTGAGAAAAAAAAAAAAATGGTACAATGCCAAATTCTTCAATTGGCGAAAAAAAAAGAAAAAGTATTAGTAGTAGTAGTAGTAGTAGCAGCAGCAGCAGTAGTAGTAGTAGTAGTAGCAGTAGTTGTGGTAGTTGTAGTAGTTGTAGTAGTAGTAGTGACAGTAGTGATAGTATGAATCCTTAAAATTAAATAAATTTGAATGTAAATTAAAAAAATAAGAAATAAAATAAAATAAAATGAATTTATTCTAAAATGTTGTGATGAGTTTTGTATAAAAAACTGTGTACCCCCCCCCTTCCCCCTCCATATGCCTACTATTTCCTAAAATTTATTTTATATTAAGATTGGAGCTGCTTCAACAGCTCATTTGCATGTAATCTGTGAGCAAGTAAACTTGCAGTTTTTAGCTATGGCAACAGTTCAATATTTTAAAGATGTGGCTCACCAGCTATGGAAAACATATCAGCAAACTATAAATAGATATGATGCTGCTCATATCCAAATTCAGTTAGATAGTAGTCTTACAGTTCTAAAGGATAGTGATTTTTTTTTTAGTAAAAAAAAAAATGACTTATCAACTTCCGAATTGCAAAAATTTCAATCAGCGATAGCTTTACTAAAAACTTTAATACAACTACTTTATGATCGCTTAGAAATAGTAGAAGCAGCAAAAATATTTATCAATGAGTCTGAAGTTTTTATATCAGACAGTGATCGTGAAGTTGAGGCAGCAGTTACAGCATTTGAAAATGAACCCGAAGTGTTTGAACCAGAAAATAATATAGAATTCGCGTCAACTAACAAGCTTGAAAATAACTTCATAAAATACGTTCAAGGTGAAGGTATAGCTGCAGGGGCATCTACATCAGCAGTAATACCGTCAACAACAACACTTTCAGATGCTGAGAACAATAAAACAGTAAGTCTCGAAGATGTTAATAGTGCTTTCGAAAAACGAATCATGACAGCATTGATTGTTAATTTAAAACATTTAGATTTGAGAAATTTTTTTAAAGATGCAAAGAAGCAGTTTTTTAACCGAATACAACAGTCTCTAAGCAAACATGAAGCACTAAAAGTTAATACAGTGTTGTCATCTGAATATGTTATAGTAAAAGATAACATTGAAAGTGCTGATATAAAATTCTTTAACACAAAGTCACAACCCATTTATCAAACAACTGATTTAGACGATTGGTTTGATAAGAATGTGCAACAGCCAATTGAGCAAAGTATGGATGACTTTGAAGATGCTGGTTCTGGCTGGTTTTTACATTCAATATTAAATTTAGTCATCAACATCAATAAATTGAATCCTATGCGAGGTAGTTCATTTATAGATTTACCAGATTACATTAAAAAAAAAAATGCTTGTGTAAATATTGTTAACACGGACAATCAATGCTTTAAATGGGCTATTTTATCAGCATTGCATCCAGTAAATAAAAATGCAAATCGTGTTTCAAATTATAGAAGATACGAAAACGAGTTAAATTTTAATGATATTGAGTTCCCAGTTACCCCTAAAAAAATTTCTAAATTTGAAAAACAAAATAATGTTTCGGTTAATTTATATTTTTTAAAAAAGAAAGGTAATACTTATAATGTTTGTCCTAGTCATTTATCAGGAAACAAAAAAGAGAATCATGTTAACCTTTTACTTGTTGAAAGTTTTTATATTGATGAGGAGGATGATAATACAATCAATATTGAGAACGATTTAAATACAGAGTATAAATATCATTATGTTTAGATTAAAAATCTGTCACGTTTAATACGCAAACAGTTGTCTGAACATCAACATGCCGCAAACATATGTGACCGATGCCTTCATTACTTTTGGTCTAAAGATAAATTGAAGGCCCATGAAGAAGATTGCAAAAATATGAATAGTTGCAAAATTGTTCTACCTAAAAAAGAGAAGAATGAGCACATACTTGAATTTAAAAATTTTACATACAAGAACCGAGTACCTTTTGTTGTTTATGCGGACTTTGAATGTTTATTGGAATCCGTTGAAAATAAACGTGCGTATCAACATCATGTAGCATACAGTATTGGATGTTATATCAAATGCAGTTATGATGATAGTCAATCAGAGTATAAAAGTTATAGACAAAATGATGTAAATAATGATGAGATACCTGCTAAATGGTTTGTCAATATTCTTTACCTTCTTGCTTTAAAACTGGAAGAATTGTATAAAAATCCGATCAAGATGATTGATTTGACAACAGCAGAAAAGTTCATGTATGATCAAGCTTGTTTATGTCATATATGTAACCAGCCCTTTAGTTTAGTTGATAAAAAAGTACGAGATCATTGTCATCTGACTGGAAGGTACGCATATTTTTTATTTTTTTATTTTTACTGTGACAGTTATTATTTCATACACCAAACAAAAAAATATTTTTTCTATTGCAGGTTTCGAGGTCCTGCGCATAGCAAGTGTAATATTAATTATCATGATTCACGAATGATACCGATAATTTTTCATAACTTAAGCGGTTATGATTCTCATTTATTTATAAAAGAACTCGCGATGAACTTCCCAGGAAGAGTTCAACTTTTACCTCAGACAAAAGAAAAGTATATTTCTTTTACAAAATATGTTGAAGGAACTGATATTAATCTACGATTCATAGATACCTTTAAATTTATGCCGTCATCTCTCGACAAACTGTCATCATATTTAGATGAAATGAAAATTATCGAAAGTATATTCTCAAATGATAACTACAATATGAATCAAATAAATTTATTAAAAAGGAAAGGCATATTCCCGTATGATTATATATCCTCGTTTGAAAAACTAGAGGAAAAAAAGATACCAACAAAACAAGATCTTTATAGTAGCTTATACGAAGCTCATATTACTGATGAAGAGTATGAGTATGCTAAAAGTATCTGGAATACTTTTAACATTCAAACACTTGGGCAGTATTCAGATTTATACTTGAAGACTGATGTGCTACTACTTGCCGAAGTTTTCGAAAATTTTCGAAACAATTGTCTCGAAGCATATGAATTAGATCCGGCTCATTATTATACAACACCTGGTTTAACTTGGGATGCCATGTTGAAGTATACAAAGGTTAAAAATATTTTTTAAATTATAATTCATTATAAAATAATAATATTAATGATGATAATTGATTTAAGGTCAAACTTGAATTATTAACTGATATTGACATGCTTATGTTTATTGAGCGTGGCATACGAGGTGGCATCAGTCAATGTTGTAATCGCTATGCTAAAGCAAATAATGCATACATGGAAGAAGGCAAACGCGATGATATGGATGAAAAATATCTAATGTATTATGATGTCAATAATTTGTATGGTTGGGCCATGACACAACCATTGCCTTACGCTGGTTTTAAATGGATTGAAAATATTAACCCAACAGGTATTTTGAATGTAGAAGATGATGCTGAAATCGGGTATATACTCGAAGTAGATCTTACTTACCCCGAAACTCTCCATAACGCACACAAGGATTTGCCATTCTGTGCTGAGCACATGACACCTCCAGGATCCAAACAAAAAAAATTATTGACTACTCTGTACGACAAAAAACGGTATGTAATACACTATCGGGCACTCAAGCAAGCTGTGAGTCATGGTCTCCGTATAACAAAAATCTATAGAGCCATACAGTTTCATCAAAGTTCCTGGTTAAAAACATACATTGACTTAAACAGTCAAAAACGTCAAAATGCAAAAAATGACTTTGAGAAGATGCTGTACAAATTATTTAATAATGCAGTATATGGAAAAACAATGGAAAATGAGCGCAAGCGAATTGATGTTAAGCTTATCAACAAGTGGGCAGGAAGATTTGGGGCAGAAGCATATATTTCACGTCCCAATTTTCATAGTTGTGACATATTTGACGAGCAGCTTGTTGCTATACAATTAATGCGCACTGATATTTTTATTAAAAAACCAATATACATAGGATTAAGTGTCTTGGACCTGTCCAAAACACTTGTGTATCAATTTCATTATGATTTTATGAGAAATAAAATCGGGGATCAGTGCAAACTGTTGTATACCGACACTGATAGTCTTATATATGAAATAACGAATAAAAATATCTATAATATGATGCGTGAGAATATCAGAGAATTTGACACGTGGGACTATCCTATCAACAATGACTTTAATATGCCTTGTGAAAACAAAAAAATTGTTGGTCTTATGAAAGATGAATGCAATGGTAATATTATGTTGGAATTTGTAGGATTGCGAAGTAAAATGTATAGCGTAAAAATTCAAAATCAAAAACTATTAAAAAAAGCTAAAGGTGTAAAAAGCTCCATTGTAGGAGCTACGATAACCTTTGAAGATTACATCAAGTGTCTGACTGAAAATACTAGCATCACTCGAGAGCAGAAAATTATTAGATCGCGTCATCATCAACTATACACTGAAAAAGAAACGAAAATTGCTTTAAGTGCACACGACGACAAACGATTTTTGCAACCTGGTTGTACCGATACTCTACCATGGGGTCATTATAGCATAGTGGGAGATGAATCATCCAATAAGAGGGAAGGATCGATAGAAGGGGTAGCCAATCAGGTAGGAGAAGCTGCAAGGACTGTTCCTGTATTGGATCCCTCAAAAATAGACAGAACACTAGCAGATGAGCCTACAGTGGGGGGATCGGTACCATATAAGGAGTCGTCTCGACCAGGCAAGCTCATTCTACACCCCAGCAGAGGTCCAAGTAAGGTTGAACTCAATCAACAAAAGCTGACATCACCTTTAAGTGAACCACCTCGTAAAAAACCTAAATACAGTCAAGGTAACATTTTTTTTTCATTTTTTTATTTTTTTTTCTTATAGTAAATATTTGTGCATATTCACACAGCATATGTAATGTTTGAATAATTTATGCTAACTTTCATGTTTTTTTTGTTTGTTAAAGATGGATCTTGCAACACTCAACAAAATCGCTGACAGTGATTTTCTCCCAACGAAAAAACTTTCCGAATTGATTCCTGACCAAAACTACATGGTGTCAAAACTAAGAAAAGCTTATACTAAATTCGGACCCAAGATAGTTGCAGAACTTGACGATGAATTTCAAATTTTTCTGAAGACTAGTATAAGTGCAGGTTTGTTTAAAAACGAAGAATTCTATAATGAATTATTGGATGCTGTAAATAAATTTAAATTATTTATTGTTTACAATGGAAAACACATTATATTTTCTTATGTATGATGTAAAAAAGTGAAAAATAAATTACAATTTTCTCTAAAATTTAAGTATTTATTTAAAACATTCTTCCTATGTAACATTTTCATTATTACTTGATACATATTACAATCTTATAATTTTTTAACTTAAAGTGATTCAAATATCTTAGTTATTTATTCGTCCAACTATTGTGAGTACTGTCAAAACCCAACCATTTAACAAAAACTCGATTGCCACGCCTTTGAAGGATCTTCTCTATGAGGTATACATCAGGATGTTTTGTTTTCTGCAGTTCTTGCTCGTAGAAACCTCCAGAAATAGGTTGATCTTGATAATCTTTCAGATGATATGTCGTTGGATTTGTTGCTGCTACTCGCATGATTGTAAATATTTCTGTCGACCAATTTGGTGTATAACCTTTTTCGAATGCTTGTTTTGTCTTGCTCACACGTACTTTATCACCAATTTTAAATTTTGGCTTACTGCTATTTTCACATTTTTTTTTAAATTTTTTCAAGACTTGAACTTCATTTTCAGCAGTAACGTCTTTCGGTTTCACACCAATTGTTCGATGCTTCCTATTGTTATATAATTTAACTAACGTTTGTATTAAATTCAACCACTTATAATTGCCTTGCAAACTAAATTTTTTCCACATCAAATCTTTTAAAGTACGATTGAATCGCTCGCATATTGAAGCTTTAAGATTGCTGTAAATTGAGTATAAATTTATTTTGTATTTTTGCATGAGATTTTGGAAGTTTGCATTATAGAATTCTTTGCCAAGATCAGTTTGCATGTTTACTGGTACCCGTCCTTTTTTTAATATCGAATGCATTGCAGCAGTTACTTCTTCACCAGTTTTTTTCTTGATGGGTACAGCCCATGCGTACTTAGAGAAAATATCTATTACAGTGAGCATATACCGATATCCTTTGTTTTCGGAAGCGTAAGCCTGCATCTCTACAAGGTCTGCTTGCCAAGTCTCATCTAAACCACGTATGTTGAATTTTCGGCGAGGATAATTACGCCTTGCTGCCTTATGTAGTTCCTCAACGATTTGCTCCATGTATTAATTGTCTAGGTTTAAGTTTTCTGAATCAGCTTGAATAAATGGGAATTTTTTTTGTAAGTTGAATACAAAAATTCGAAAGCTATCTATTTCTTTTTCAAGCTTTTTAATTACTTTAATTAAGTAAGCATAATTTACTGCATCTTGAGGCTGTTACGGTGTTCCAACATTGCACAGTCTTTTGTTATTTAAGTCATACTGCCCATCTGTTGTAAGTTTATATCCAATACCAGGAGGACCTCGGCTACCGCCTTCGGTTTTACCTAGTTTTCGACCGAATACATCAACACTCATTTTGATACTAAAGCAAAAATTGTGCACATCAATATATATATCCTCCTTCACGAAGCTCTTCGATGATAGATAAAATTTCATTGTCAAGACTTGTATTTCCTGCCGACTTTTCAGCTATTAATAAGCGTAAGCGATCTACTAACTCATTAGGATCATCCCAGTGTGTATAATCTACTTGTTGCATTATTCGAGCAGTTTTATAATGAGGTAGCAGCGATCCACCTTTTTTACGAACCGTGAGATCGAACATTGGAGCAATCATTTTAATAAACTTATTACTATTATGGGTTCGTATAGCTCCGTTTTTTTTAAACCCTTTTCTGTGAACATTTGATATTTTTAATAATATGTAGTATTTTTCAAAATCCTCCTGTGTCAACAGAGATTTATTAGGATGCTTTTTGATGAGTAGCTCCATTAATCCCGGAGTCATTGGATACTTTAAATCATATATTTTGATATGATTATTTTCAAATTCTATTCGCGAATCGCCAAGTTTGTACAACTCATTTTCTTTCCGCACTCCATACTTTAAATCTAATAAATCTTTCTGATTTTCATCAAGTATTTGTAAATAAAAATTATTTAATGAATTCTTACTAATTTGCGCTGAATCAACTGATTGATTCTGAATAGTATTATTTAAATCAGTATCATCATCACTTTCACTAATGGCAGACTCGAATGTTATATCACTGTCACTAAACTTTTCTCTGTCTTTTGGATGCTTTTCTTTATCAACTTTATTATTTTCTTCATCGTTTTTATTATAAAAATAATTATGAGTAACAGAATTATTACTATTATTTTTTCGTTTTTTTGTTTCGGCAACAATTTCCATTAGAGGGTCTGTAATTGGTTTAAAAGTTTCACTAAGCACTTTTTCAGCTTCATTTTTCCCAAACTTCAATAGTCTATACTTTTTTCTAACAGCCTGACGTGCCTTCACTAACTGATGTAGAACATCTTTCTCTTGTTCGTACATAATGATAATGATGCTGACGATGATGATGATGCTTCAATGTCTTGCGACTGACTGTAATGATTGCACTAGGTATGTCCTAAATGTACAGCAAAATTATCAAAACCTTTTCTGTAGCGACCATTATTCATTTGTTTATCTTTATTTATAACAACAAATCCATGTTTATCATCATTCCAGCAATTAGAGCATAAATTTTTAAATTGAATGTATGGCATGTCAGAGTTTACATGATCATTATACACATGCTTCAAATTAACATCATCTTGACGGAATAAAACTAAAAAATTAACGTTATCCCTTACAAGATGCTTTGGGACTTGAGCATATGACTGACAAAGATAGAAGCAGTCAACATTTTTGTGTCTACCCATACAGAAAAAGGCCTTTACATTGTCTTGTTTTTCACAAGCTATATCATCAAAAATCATTATAGAATTTGGTAAAGCATCATTGGGTGAAACTACAGTCTCATGTTCGCTGAAAGGTAAGTATTTCACACCCTCTATGGGCTCCAATAAATCTTTTAAAAACTTGTATTTTGGCTGATGCAGCGATTTAGAATACACATACACATTCTCAAACTTAACACCATTGGGATGCACGATTAAAGCCAATAAGCTATTAGTTTTACCACAATTAGATGGACCGCAAAATACTGCGCGAATACTATCGGGGAGTAGTTCACCATGTCGATTTGAACGCTTTTCTTGTTTTACAATAGCGTCAAAATTCGGAACTTGTAATTTTATGGATTGTTCTTTGAATTCCATGTCTACTCGGTATGAAGGATGAGTGACAACTAATCTTTTAATTGATTAGTATATCGCTTTTATATTTTGAGCTCTTTATTGTAACGAATTCGTCTACTATAAATACATTATTTGTTTTCTCGAACGCTTAGTCATAATTCAACCTCTGAAGACTAATCATCATCATGTACCATCATGATCATGCATCGTAAGAGAGGACGAGGTCTTGTAAATAAAATCATAAATTCTTTACCAGTAGAGCTTCATTTGCCTGGATATCAGTATTGTGGGCCTGGTACTAAGCTTGCTAAGCGTCTTGCTAGAGGAGATCCAGGAGTTAATCCGCTGGACGCAGCGTGTAAAGAGCATGATATAGCATACTCAAAAAATCGACAAGATTTAAAAGCCAGACGCGAAGCAGATAAAATTTTAGCTGATAAGGCTTGGCAAAGAGTTAAAGCTTCAGATTCAAGTATTGGTGAAAAAGCAGCAGCTACCTTTGTGACTGGCGCTATGAAGCTTAAAAGTAAATTTGGTATGGGGCTAAAGAAGGAGAAGAAGAAGAAGAAACATTGTATTAACAAAAGGAAAAGAAAAAAGAGTAGCTTAAAAAAACAAGGTAGTGCTTTAAGTGCCATTATTAGAGCTGCTTCACAAGACATGAATACCAATAGCAAAAAAGCTCAAGATGTTATTAGTAGTGCTTTGAAAGGTGCTCGTACTGCTGTTAAAAAATCTGGTGGTAAAAAGCATGTTAAAATTCCCCGCATCTTACGCCTTCCTACTCAAATTGGTGGAGCTCTACCTCTGATACCCTTGTTTGCTGGTTTGAGTGCAACAGGTGCTATAGCCAATGGAATAGCAGGAATTATTAAAAGCATCAATGCTACTAAGTCAGCCAAAAAGAAGCTAGCTGAGAGTCAGAGACATAATCAAACCATGGAAGCTATTGCCCTAGGGAAAGGTCTTTATCTTAGACCTCATAAAACTGGATTAGGAGTCTATTTAAAGCCTTACGTTGGAAAAGGTTTAAAGAAAAAAAAAAAAAACAAAAAAAAAAAATCAAAAAAAGTTCAAAGCAGTAAAATTACCTGATCGAGCTCTGACCAACATAGATTTGATGAAATATTCTAAAATCTTAAAAATCTCACGATTTCGTGGAGTATTCATGAGAAACAACTTACCTGCTGATGGCTTGCGGTTTTCTGAAACAGCTATAGTAAATCTTGATGATAAGAATGGACCTGGAACTCATTGGGTAGCTTATCGAAAATGTGGTAATAATGTTGTATATTTTGACAGTTTTGGAGATCTTCAGCCACCTATCGACTTAATGTTATATCTAAAAGTTAATAATGTGAAATATAATCATAAGCGTTATCAAAAATTTAACTCTTACAACTGCGGTCATTTGTGCTTAAAGTTTCTTTCAAAACAAATATAACTTTCTTACATCAAGAGAAACCTCTTAGTTGTACTTTAACAATGATGGAAGAAACATTAACATTAAGCCTTTCTGGTACTTCTTCTGTTTTAGAAGCACAGTATTTTCAACCTATTGAATTATCGCCAAAACACAGCTACGTTCTTGGCTTAGTAGAACTTTTGTCATTCAACTCAATTCCAAATATTGATGAAAATTGTAATAAATTTTACGTTGACAATCAAGTTATTGTATTACCAATCGGTAGTTATGAGATCGAAGATATTAAGTCATTTTTAATTGAAGTATTACAACCTCGCAACATAACTCTTGATATTACGCCAAACAATAATACGCTTCGAAGTGTTATCAAGTGCAGCCATACCATTGACTTTAGACCTAAAGATTCTATAGGTCGTCTATTAGGTTTCACTCAGCGAGTTCTTGACAATAACACCACTCATATTTCAGACTTACCTGTAGCTATTCTAAAGATAAACGCATTAAGAGTTGAATGTAACATTACGAGAGGAGCTTACATAAATAGCAACAAAGTGCACACGATTCATGAATTTTTTCCAGCAGTACCACCAGGATATAAAATTATTAAAGTTCCTTCACAAATAGTTTATTTACCGATTATTGGACGTATTATTGATCATATTCAAGTACGTATAGTAGATCAGGACGGTAATTTAGTTAATTTTCGTGGTGAAGTCATAACTATAAGATTGCATATAAAACCCTCTTCATAATGGGTATCATTTATAATCAAACAAATCATATAGGTAGCTCAATATGCACTCCAGCACTCAGTCAACGACGAGCTCTCAAACCGTTGAGACGTCAGAAAAAACAGTCCATAAAAGCATCGAGACATCTAAGAAGACAGCCAACACGTCGAAAACTAACTCATCAAAACATACAGTTTATAAAAAGTCTCGGTCTAAAAATAAAAAGCCCTGGTGGAAACTAAATTGGATACTTTTTTGTTGTATACAAAATGGACGAGATTCTAAGTATTCAGTCTCCAGTCGCATTTGACGAATCAATTGCGCACTATGAGATTCATGCTCATCAGCCGTATGCATCTTCAACATATGGTAACAGCGATGAAATTCGAATTTCAATTCAACATCAAGATTTGTGTCTTCTACCATCCAGAAGTTCTTTACATGTTTATGGAAGATTGGTCAAAGCAGATGGAAATACAGCAGTAACAAATACTGCTTGATAAACAACGCAATCTGCCACTTATTTGAAGAAATAAGATATGAGATAAATGCCATAGAGGTCGACAAGTGCAAAAATGTTGGATTAACAACCCTTATAAAAAATTGGTTATCACTTCGTCCTGATCAAAAATTTATGATAAATGCTGGTTGGCTTGGTGTTGGAGAAGAAGCTGATGATCTTACAAATGATAACGGCTACTTTGATATCATGCTTCCACTGAATATGATTTTGGGTTTTGCTGAAGACTATCGTAAAATAGTTGTTAATGTAAAACATGAGCTTATACTTACAAGAGCAAGAAACGATATAAATGCCGTGTTGCAAACTCCAGTTAATGCTAATGCTGCTGATCCCACAGCCGTAGAAACTTGGGAAGACTTTAAAATAGTAATATTGAAGCTCGAGTGGCTTATGCCATATGTGGTAATGTCAGATTCTCATAAAATTCGTTTATTAAATTATCTGCAAAAAGACAAGTTTATACCTATGAGTTTTCGAACTTGGGAATTATATGAGTATCCCCTGTTACCTAGCACATCCAAACATATATGGACAGTTAAAACATCAAATCAGTTGGAAAAGCCACGTTACGTTATTTTAGCCTTTCAAACTAACCGTAAAAATCAGAAAAATGTAAGCGCCAGTATGCTTGATCACTGCAACATAAGAAATGTGAAACTCTACTTAAATTCACAATATTATCCTTATGGTGATCTGAATCTTGATATAACGCGTAACCAGTATGCATTGCTATATCATATGTATGCTAATTTTCAAAATTCATACTATGGCAAAGATTGTACACCTTCACTGGGCAAACAGCACTTTCTCAATCGAATACCTTTAATCGTCCTCGATTGTTCAAAACAAAACGAGTCATTGAAAAATGCTCCAGTAGATGTGAGGCTAGAATTTAAGTCACATACAAATTTTCCTGCCAATACGTCAGCTTATTGCTTAATTTTGCACGACCGTATAGTTCAATACAGTCCAATGAGTGGGGATGTCAAGAAACTTGTGTAGATATAAAGTTGATTCAAGGCTTTGCTAGCATCAGTTTATTTTCAACCACAATGAATAAAGGTCGGAGCAACAGCTGGAGTAAAGAAGAAGCAGAAAACAAACGACGACAAGAAGAGTGGGAAAAATTTATGAGAAGAAACGAGAAGAAAGACATAAGAGTTGATGAAACAAAATCTGCGGAAAAATCGAAAGATAAAGACTGTAAAATTGTCTGAAAATTAATATGTTTAATAAGCTTTAGTTTAATCAATATGTCACATAAACCGTGTACGAGTAATTTTACAACTAATGTTAAGTATCAAAAAATCCCAACTAAGGATGATGATGATAGAAATAAGAAATCTGGGCTGAAAAACTTCATCGATAAATATTCAACCAACAAAGGATCTTGTCCTAAAAATCAAGGTTACGAAAAAATAAAAAAGCAATAAAATTAAATACTATAATTGCGAAAGATGGAGTATTTTGTGGACGTGCAAGATTTCAAGAAACCGGGTAATGATTATGTGCTCAAAGAATTGGCTATCCTCCCACTCAATACTAACGATGCAGAAGCCCAAGTATTTCTTTTTAAAGCACCCTTCAGCTGGCGAAAATTACCTCAAAAGTATAAACATGAAAATTTATACCTTGAACTTTGCTATCATGGACTAACCTGGAACTCGGGAAAAATTGAGTATACAGAGATAGGAAATATTTTACGGGAGAATCTTGAAAATGCTAAAAAGATACATGTCATTGGAGATTTAAAAAAAAAGTGGCTTGAAAGATTTGGCTTTAAGGTCACTGATATGACAGACTATCCACCGTTCGAACTCCCAAGATTGGTTACTACTTGCGTACATCACAACGGAGCCTACAAATCCATGTGTGCTCTTCATAATGTGAAGCGAATGAAAAAATTTTACTTTAATATGGAATGGGTTGATGATGATGATGACGATGATAATAATAATATAGAGCTATAAGAATGCATTGTATTTTAAGAACAACATGTTTAACAAAATCGTTTTGTAAATCATGTACATTTTTCATTTAATATAAACTGATTTTAAAAATAAAACAAAAAATGTTTAACAATTATTTCCCTACCACTCCACATCCTACATTATCATGCAACGCGCTCGCTAACACAAAAAAAAAGTTTTGTATCCATATAACTACCACGTGCACAAGCTGCACACGGTTTCGCACATTTAAACAGCGCGCGCAAATCAACGCTGCAGACGACTTACGCACATTGCATCGCGCGCAAACTCAAACTGCGTTGCACGTCACCAGCTGGCGCACGCGGCGCTACAGGCGCTAATGCACATTGCGCATAAACTCAAACAGCGCGCGCAAACTCAAGCAGCACTGCAGCTGGCGCACGCAACCTCAAGCAGCGCACGCACAAGGAATGCGAGGAAGCCACAGCTCCTGCTCGCCCATTGGCTGCAGCAGGGACCACTCCACCCGAAAAGAGGGGCCCCTCGCCGCGGAGAGGGAGTGGGCCGAAATCGCCTGGCGACTCGAGCCCACCTGGGCCGGAATCGCCATAGCTTATCTACTGGCAAAATTGCTCTTTTAATTTATGAAAGTTATTTGAGATCAATAAATAAACGAATAATATCCAACATGTAAGCCCTACAGCTTACTCCAAAATACTTTTGCTTATTTAATTTAATTTTGTTATCACCGTCGATGTACAAAGTACAGTCTTAATAGAAAAATTCGAATAACTTACTAATGACTTTTTGATAAGTGTCCCAAAATTTGTGTCAATATTTGAGCAGGAGACCTGTTGATACGGTGTGCTTATTTTCTGTTACTAATGTAAGTAATATTTTAGAGAAAGCAACGTTGCTTCTAATTTATACAGAAGAAATCAACCTTCAAAAAATGATTCTAAAAAAATCGAATAAAGATCAAGCCAAAACGCATGGTGGTAATCATGTGATTGAAAATTATGTCGGATCCAGCCCGATAATTAGATCAAGCTTACATCTTTCTAAGAAATAGGTAATGAAGCTATTTAGTCACTTTGAGTTTAATCACAATAAATTGGAGTAGATCACAACTTCATAGATCTCATAACAATCTTGTAAACAATATAAGATACCTTGATGAAAGTGAAAATTTAACATAATGGATGAAATGTATATTACAAAAAAACACTTTCCAATTCGTCGTAGCCATGAAGTAACTATCCTTAAAACCCAGGGCTAAAGTCTGCAGGATGCTGTAATTCAAGCTGGTAACAGCGTACGTTTTAAAGCTTAAGCATATGTTGTGTTTTTACAAGTAGCATTTTTCTAGGACTGACATCTTATAAATTTTGGCTCATCATGTTGCACTGACCACATATCAGCTATGACTACATGTAATAGATTACTATCAAAATTTGAAAATAGCTGTAGCATACAACAAGAGAGGAAGAAGTCAGTGTGTTTTGTTTTATGACAATAAATGAAATTTCATTTCAACATTATCCAAACTGTTTAATACAATTGATTTTTTAACATCATATTTTCAAAGTTTCGATAGATATAACATCATGAAGATAGTTTGGTGGTGACAAAATCACTTTAATATGACAACAGGATGCAAAAGAATTTTTTTTCTTCTTTGTAAACAATCACTTTAAAAAAAAGTAAATAAAGTAAGAATCTGTTTGAAATAATTCTTATCATACAAATTACCAGTATAAAAATAAACATATGACAAAATAATTAAAATACTCTTTCTTTACCTCTAATTGTAAGTACCAAGTATAAATTTAACGCTTGAAGCAAAATTATACTTGTGTTGCAGTGTAAACACTGCATATAAAGTGATAATCATGTAAGAAATCATAGATTTTTTTTTAATACCATATTCAAAAACTTTGTTATTTTTAAATCTTTATCTACATTTCACATTTCAATCATGATAGGTGCTTATTTTATTACTATCACAATAATTATACGTTCTTATAATTATTTTTTTTTTCAATATTAAAGTATTACTATAAAGAAAAAGGCAATAGCTTATTGTATGACCGAAAAAAAAGAGGTAAATAGTTAAAAAATTATAACACATGTTTGGAACTGCAAAAAAAAGAAGAATAGTAAGAACTATCTAAAATAACTATGAGTAAACGTCTCGTTCCTTCTTCTTACTGCTTAGCTTCTCTTTTTTTTGTTGAAGGTCAATTTGTTAAGTGGGTTGTAAGGCTTGTCTCAAGGCATAGCTTATAGTGCCAATCGTATTTCAGTAGACTGACATTTTTCTTGCATAGGCGAATCTTTTTCAGATTTATTTGAGTCTTGCAAAACATACTATGCACTTCAAGGTCACTTTTGTATATTAAGTTCACACATGGAATGTTTCATCGAGTCAAGATTTTTTTGACTATTCTTACACGAATACTCTGCCCCATACATTTTAAGTCTGTTGAGGGCTCTTACTACAGATTCTTTATCACCGTTAGCAGAAAAATGAGGATACAATTTTTGTTCATCATCGCGCATGGTATCTAGTGGACAGTAGTGTAAATGGCTTAAGGGGCTGAGCGTCATTGGATGTCAGTGGGTGTACTCATCCAGATTTTTTAAAGCTAGCTCTTTAGATACTTTTTTTAACGAAGAACATCGTAATTTCAAAAAGCATGATCATTATAAGTGGTTTTTTTGTTGTCTAGTCTTTTGAATGAATTATTTGGCTGCTACGGTATACCATATACAATTTTGCGGCATAAGCATTTCTCCCACTCATTCATGTATGTTATATAAACGGAAATAGCATGTTATAATTTTTGTTGTTTAGTTAAGAAGTAAATACCTTTAATTGGATATTTTTAATCAAAAAAAATTTAGCAAAACAATGAATATTGTAGTATTTTTTTTTGCAAAGACGTTTATCTTAATCTTGGTACGACTACCTCTTACATATTGTTATATCAGAACTATTTCGTTTTCATTGTTATTTTCAGGTGTTACTTTTGCTATGTCGATTGTGAACCATGTTGATGCTGCCTGATTATTCACGTTATGTAATAGTTAAATAAGTAAGTTAATAAGCTCCTGTAGTGTGATTCCAATTTTAAAGGTGTTTGCCGCAATTTCTTCCTCTTGTGATAAACTTAACACAACCTTATAGCTAGAGCAACCCAGAGCCTGGAGTTCCTGTTATTTGGATTGGACCTTTTGAAAGTCTTTAAAGATCTTTTTTAGTACCAGTTAGCTGTAGGTCCCACGTTAGTATGCTAAGTCAGCGTCCATATCATTGTTTTAACGATTTTAATGTCCTGTTTGTCCATGATGAATGACTTTCTGTAATAATAATTGGGGACCATTTTATGTGCTCGATTAAGGAAGTGTCGATGTTAGTGTTTATTATGTAAGATCATGCCGTTTAAGGTAACTTGTTACATGCATGATAGAAGAAGTAATTTTGCATCAAATCTACTACATTTATTACTTATGCTTTAATAATTAATGTACTTATTTCAGGTAATTCAAACACAATAAGTACTTAAATAAATTTTTTAAGTTCTTTAGATGCGCCTTGTATAAAAAGTTAACCAGTAAACGAACGAGAGAGCAAACACTTTGGCGAACATAAGTATGTATGTCTATTATCTAAACGTATTCCAGCCAACGCTCACTGCACCACAGACAGGGAATATGTTTGTTTATCTCTCTTCCTGCTTCTTGTATGTTCACAATAGTGTGGTACAGTTACTCTATCTATATATTTATATATAGATATAGCTTCTCTCTTAAGAACTCTATGTATAAAGTAGGCACACCTACTGCTGCATGGTGGAAATTATAACGTGGCTGTAATGTGGGCTAAACTGGGCCTCTGTTTCAGCTAAGGTCAATAATGTTTGACAGAAAACATTGCTTCATCTCTTTACGGTCTTTGAAAAAATTTTGTAAAAATCTTCTTATTTTCCATTAATCTTTTAATATGCGCCTATGTATGTTAGAATCGTGCGTTAAATATAATGTATGTTTAATACGATGATCTAATTTTTGAAGACAAGAAAAAACGCTGTACCACATACATAACCTTATTATTTTTTTCTCTGTTTTTTGAAAGTAACGAGAAAAAAAAAGTTTTTTAGACCGTGTTCAAAAAATTTATATGAACATTCACAAAATCCTCAAAAATTTTTTGTCACAATGTAACCTCTCTCAGTTTGAAAAACAGTTATATCTCAAAAAGGAAGCTAGATAGATCCAAAATAACTTTTTTTATGGGTTTCCTTATAAGGTACTACATAATCAACGTGCACAAGTAAAGAGGGGTTTGACTGTGCACAAACGCAACTTAATTTTTAGGTTTTTTGACTGTTTCTTACGAAGAATAGTTAAATAATTTTTGTATAAGGTATGGCATATTTAGAAAATTCATACGGACGTTGAAGTAATCTTTTAAAAATTTTTGGTACAACATTACCTCTTAAAATAAAAAAGCAGTCTTATCTCAGAATAAAGCCAGATGAGCCAAAAACAGCTCAACGTATAGAAAATAATTATTGATGTGCTAAAATATGTCACATGGATTTATACAAATGGTTGTAATAATTCTAAAAATAATAATTCATATTTTAGAGACAAAGCAACATCCCTTGAATTCTACCTCTAAATTAATTATTTCTCTGTCCTCTGTCGTGTTGAACAAGGTCAACTCTCCTTTGAGACAACGCGAACATATGCAGCCGATTAATAATATTCCGGGTGATAAAAGGTAGGATAGATGAGTGAGAGTGGGTTCTTTTATAAATAAAAACAACAATTATTCGCGGAATGACAGTACTTACCTAGGCATAAAACTCTCGCGGGTTGAGAGAAAGCCAAGGTAAGCGTAAAAATTTTATATAATCAATTAATAAAAAGGTACAGAACAATTATAATTGTAAAAAATAAGTATCCTTAATGCTACGCCTTACACGCTTCGTTCGCAACGTGATAAGATAACGCGCTACACGATTCGCGAGGATCCTTTAGTACCTAAAGAGAGCTCTCTTACCTCAGTTGCGCCGTCCGTATAATAAATACTCCAACACCGCACCGCAGAGGATGGGTGTCGAGGAAGTGCCGCAGGGGGCTCGGGAGCGCACAGGAGATTCGAGACCTGGCTGTCCAAGCGCGTCCCGAGGTCTCGAGCTGCCAAACGCTTGGACGACGGCCAACACTCTGTTGCCGCGTTGCGCTTGCCGTAGATGATCACGATTACCCGTGGACACCTTCTCCCACCGAGTAACGCCAAACACACACACGCTTCCTTCACACTACTATTCTATCTCAGCACCTGGGCACTCGCATACATTTGTTGGTTATCCGATTAATTAGTCGCACGCTCGCTTACAGTACAACACGCGGGACGCCGAAAATGCCTCTCCCACAGTTGAGACGCTAATGACCAAAGCCCGCGTGGCATGTTGCGCCATAGAGAAAAACAGGTGGCGTGGCGAAAACTCAGCTCTCAAAAAGGTGACGGCGCGTCGAGGAAGCGAGAAGGATAGCGCACTAATTGCTTCGGTAAAATTAAGACGCAGAGCGCGCGGGTCACAAAACGCCCAAACATCCCGCCCGCCTTCGTCGAGTAGACGAATTAACACTCGACAACAAATCTACATTGTCGCGATATCTTTCTCCATATACAACGGGCACACGCGAGCCACATGACAACGAAGCGACGTCGTGGCCGTCTTCACCGTAACCACTCTTACGAGACCGTCCGGGCCCGGGTGAACGTCAGTTACTCTGCCTAAGGGCCATTTTGACGAAAGGTAACGATCGTCTTTCACGAGAACCAGCCTTCCTACACAGAAGTTTTTCGTCGGCTCTCTTCACTTCTCTCGCTGTTGCAAATGAAGCAGGTATTCGGACGACCAACGCTTCCAAAACAAGTTTCGGATCCTCTGGAGCAATTGATAGCGGTCCAGTCGATTCTGCGGGACCTCCATTAGATTAGCATCAGGAAGCAGGGTCGAAGCACACCCATGCAAAAAATGAGATGAGGTCAGCGCCCGCAAGTCGTCCACGTCCGCGCTCAAAGCTCCCAACGGCCGTGAATTGAGACACGCTTCAATCTCCACCAGGACCGTCGACAACTCCTCAAAGGTGAGCGTGTGCTCGCCCACCACTCTTTTTGGGTGATGTTTTACCGATTTAACTCCTGCTTCCCACAACCCGCCGTATTGTGGGGCGCTCGGGGGTATGAAATTCCAGTCCGTCCCATCGTTCGCGAGAACAGGGGCGAGTTTATTATAAAATTCAGACGCGCGCTGAAACATTGATGCTAGTTCTGTGTCTGCTCCATGAAAATTAGTTATGTTGTCGTTGTAGAGCTTTCGGCAGACTCCACGCCTACCCACAAACCGACGATAAGCGCTGAGGAAGGAAGCCGATGTAAGATCGCTGACAAGCTCGAGATGTATGGCCTGCGTAGAAAAGCACACAAAAACGACAATGTACCCCTTATATGACTTGTGCCCGCGGTCCTTTGTGGCACGTACCTGAATCGGACCAGCGTAATTCAATCCTGTCACTAAAAACGGCCTGCCCGCGGTGACTCGATCTGCTGGAAGCTACCCCATTAATTGCTGGGTCGACTGTGGTTTGACGCGCTGACAGATCACACATTTACGGACTACCGTCTTTACCAACTTATTTCTACCCAAGATCCAAACGTGCTGCATTAACAGGCTGGAAGTCAAGGTAGGGTCACCATGCAGGCAATGTTGATGAGCGTAACGCGTAAACAAAAGGCTGAGATTGGAGTTTTGCGCCAAAATCGACGGGTGCTTGCTCTCGAAAGGAAGAGTCGAATGTTCCAGTCGCCCTCCCACGCGCAAAATACTATCTCTGTCAAGAAAAGGGTTAAGCTTACTAAGTCGACCGCGTTTCGGCAAGCTCTTGCCCTCTCTCAGCAATTTTAACGCGAATCCGCCAACTCGGACGCCGTAAAAAACGGTGGGAATGGCTCCATCTTCCTTTTACGCCCACGCAGTATGAGCATTGAACGCCTGCAGTATGCGACTACACGAATTAAACGGGTCAGCGAAGAAAATCTCGTCAACAAATCCGACTCGGACGGCAACTGACGAACGTGAGCGACTCAGCGACTCTCCTAGGTCGAAGACTACCCTCAGCTTCCAATCAGCCGTCGTTGACTGCACCACGGCATGGTGAGGCAAATACCACGCTTCATCCTCGCGCACCTCAGAGTCCGGAACCCGTGTCATATGGCCCAGTCGCTCACAATCCGTCATAAATTGTTGATAACTATGCGCCAATTGGAAATCGCGCGCAAACTGACGGTACATGGAAGAAAGAGAGCCACCGGCCATCCGCCCTGTTTCAGCCGCTCCAGACGGTAAATCTGCCTTCCATGGCAGCCGCACGATATATCTTCCATCCACGTCACGCCCATGCATCTCTTTGAATTTTTTCACGCAAGCCTCGTCCTCGAGCTTCATTTTAACCTGCGTCACCGGTAAGTCCTTGAGCTCCCAAAATCGCTTTAGTGACCGTTCTAACTCATCCGACGCAGCGCAGTGCAGCGCCTGCAGATACACTCAAGAGTCAGCTTGCTCCGCCCACCGTGAGCACTCCTCATGCAACCCACCCAAGACAGTCCATCCAAATGCCGTATTTTGCATGACGATCCGTGAAGGAACCAATCTTTCCAAGCCCGGTCGGAGCAACTGCTCATAAACATCGGCACCCAGAATGAGGTCGATTTTCTTTGAAGTGAAAAATTCCGGATCAGCGAGCTTAAACCCGGTGAAGCGTCTTACGTCTAAATCGGTGATATTCTTTGCCAGGAGCTGCGTAGTGAGACAAGGGAGGACAAACGGGCTTGTCCAAATCGCGAAGCCCTCATCGGTCGATGATTTCAAAACGAGTTCCGTGCTCGCACGCGCAATACCCACCGAACTGGTGCCCAGGCCGCTCCAAGCGACACAAACACGCTCCTTCAAAAGGCTTAACAATTGCACGACCGCCTCTGATATGAAGGACGCCTTGGAGCCCTGATCCAAAAGGGCGCAAACGACGGTGCTATCTCCAGCTGGACCTACCACCGTCACTCGAGCAGTAGCCAAAAGGACTCCACGACTCAACGTCGCAATCGCGGACGCATGCAGCGCTACAGCAGCCGCGCCGACCCTGGACCCCACGCCCTGACCGCCGCTCGATCCCTGCTGCTGTGAGCCACTCGAGTTCTGCCGTTCAGATTTTCCTGGAGGCTTGAGGTGAAGCATCGAGTGGTGCTTGCCTCCGCAACTGGTACAACGCCCCGAAGAAGGGCACGCGTTAGCCTTATGCGACTTGGGGCAATTAAAGCAGGCCTGTAGCCAACGCGCCGTCGAGTATCGTTCATGCGGAGCCTTCTCCTTCATTTTAGTGCACTTCCACAGTGGGTGCGCTCCCGAGCACAAGAGGCACCTCGGAGAAGCAGATTGCTGAGTCGTGCCCGCGTGAAAAACTTTCCGAGCCTGCGCTGGTGCCAAGCCAGACACCGGTCTCTTTTCCGCCTTTCTATTCGTCGAAATCATGCCAAGAGTCTGGGCTCTCTTTTCCAAAAATTGAGCTAAATCAAAATATTTCGGCTGAGAATTAAGGGCATCCGGCCCCTCAGGGCTCCCGTCTGCGCTATCCTTCAAATCTCTAGCGCTGAGCTCGGCCTCCCACAATTTTCGTGACTCCGCATCTAACCGATCAGCCAGCAAAAATACTAGCCACACGTCCCAGTGCCCGACTGGCAATTGCAAGTTTTCCAAAGCCCGAACAATACGCTGCGATTCATCAACGAACGCTCGCATGGCAGTCGCCGACTCTACTCTCATGCTCGGAATCTCCATGAATGACCTAAGTAGCTTGTTGACTATTAAGCGCGGGTTATTGTACCGAGTCCTCAACGCTTTCCATGTACCCACGTAATTTGCGTTCGTTGTCGACACGTCCCTGATGAACTCCGTGGCCCCGCCCGTCAAGCACAACTTCAAGTATTGAAGCTTCGTGGCGTCTGACAAGCGGGAGTCATTATGCACCAGCGAAGTGAATAAATCGCAGAAGCTCGCCCATCCTTCGTATGTGCCCGGAAAGGTAGGCAGCGGGAGTCGAGGCAGCCTCGCGACGCGCGACTCAGAGCCCGCATCTGAAATGCTGCTATCAGCGTCCTTTTCGAAAGGGGCAAGCATGATAAGCATCTCGTCCAACGCACCCTCATACACGCCCTGCATACGCTCGAACCATTTATCCGTGATGTACGCGTCCACCTCTACATCGTCTCGAATGACTATGTCTGCGTTGGTTTTTCGCGCCTCAGTCCATACCTTCTTGATGGCATCGAGTCGGGCCTTCACAATGTCTCTCGTAAGTGACTCACGTGGCTTCGCGATCAATCGCTCGTGGATGCTTTTTATTTTAGCCTCGCGGGCCACCTGCATCGACGTCAGCTTTCTCAGAGCTACGGGTGCCATTGTGCACGCTATTCCGACCTCAGACAAATTTACTCGCGCACAATCAAGTATCTTAATAACACGAGAATCGAGAACGAAAAGGACAACAGGGTAAGACACGTCTTATTAAGAAAGTTCGTTGCCGAGCGAATGACGATGACCAACGACAAGCAGACACGCGTGCACAAGGCCCGTTGACCTTTATAAATGCAATATAAACACAAGCCGTGCCGCAATACAGCGCGTTCGCACTGCAACTCAGCCTATGATACTACTTGACCCGCGTTCAATAAACTAAAACAAGTCGAGTCTAGATTTGGAAGCTTCTCGAAGATTCTCCAAGCAGAATCTCCTTTGTAATTCTAAGAACAAGCCGTTGCAATGCAAACGCCCTTTTTACATAGCAAAATATATGGATAACAATGAAATGCGCAAATTAACAAAAGTAAGCTACTAAAGAACCTCGCACTCACTCCTCACCCGGGGCACCATGAACAAGGTCAACTCTCCTTTGAGACAACGTGAACATATGCAGCCAATTTATAATATTCAGGGTGATAAAAGGTAGGATGCATGAGTGAGAGCGGGTTCTTTTATAAATAAAAACAACAATTATTCGCGGAATGACAGTACTTACCTAGGCATAAAACTCTCGCGGGTTGAGAGAAAGCCAATGTAAGCGTGATATTTTTATATAATCAATTAATAAAAAGGTACAGAACAATTATAATTGTAAGAAATAAGTATCTTTAATGCTATGCCTTACACGCTTCGCTCGCATCGTGACAAGATAACGTGCTACACGATTCGCGAGGATCCTTTAGTACCTAAAGAGAGCTCTCTTACCTCAGTTGCGCCGTCCGTATAATAAATACTCCAACATCGCACCACAGAGAATGGGTGTCGAGGAAGTGCCGCAGGGGGCTTGGGAGCGCACAGGAGATTCAAGACCTGGCTGTCCAAGCGCGTCCCGACGTCTCAAGCTGCCAAACGCTTGGACGACGGGCAACACTCTGTTGCTACGTTGCGCTCGCCGTAGATGATCACGATTACCCGTGGACACCTTCTCCCACCGAGTAACGACAAACACACACACGCTTCACTCACACTACTATTCTATCTCAGCACCTGGGCACTCGCATACATTTGTTGGTTATCCGATTAATTAGTCGCACGCTCGCTTACAGTACAACACGCGGGACGCCGAAAATGCCTCTCCCACAGTTGAGACGCTAATGACCAAGGCCCGCGCGGCCTGTTGCGCTATAGAGAAAAACAGGTGGCGCGGCGAAAACTCAGCTCTCAAAAAGGTGACAGCGCGTCAAGGGAGAGAGAAGGATAGCGCACTAATTGCTCCGGTAAAATTAAGACGCAGAGCGCGCGGGTCACAAAACGCCCGAACACGTGTATTATAACAAAAATTGACATGTGAGGAGGTCCTATATTCTTATTATTAATAAGAAGATCACTAAAACTTGGTAAGGCATGGCTGGGTTTCAATATTTAATAATAAATTATCATAGAAATCAAATGGAATGGAAAATTACTTTTATAATTTTCGTGAAACTTACGGGAGATTATTTAACTTTTATTGTAGCCCAAACTTTAAAAAATTATTAGTTGTCGGAAACAAAAATTCCTACAAAAATTTATAGTACACATATGATGTCATATCATACACACAAGTATTTACTTACATGTACTTTATGCACGTGCTTTCGAATTTGTGATAGTATTCATATTTTTACTATTTTAATATTACATTCTTAAAAATATGTTAAAATAAGGAATACTTAAATTTTCTAAGTATCTATCATACAGCTTCGAATAACATTTTAGTTGGAAGTCTTACTTCTGCTGAGGGTCCTGAGTTCCACCACTGGCTCTTTTTTTTAATTTTTAGTTTTTTTTTTTTTTTTATCAGAATAATTATTCGTAACATAAATTAACTTATTATTCGAATAAAGCCTAATTAATTAAAAAAAGTGAGTAATGAATTCTCGTGATGTAGGATGTAGCTCATCAACTATTGGGGTTCCACTTTAAGGTTCAGTTTCGTCTACCGTAGATTTTTTTTATTGTAAATCGATTATTTTTGATAAAATTCACTTTATTCCTAAAATTTGTGTACATGTCGTTGTAACGACATGTCTTTCATATTATGTCTTTTACTAAAAATGGTTGTTAATATGAAATCCAGTCATATATTTTTCTCACATGATATCGTTTTAAGTCAGGAGTTCTAAATCTGTTGTCCATCTTGATATATCTGCAATCCTTTTATAAAATAAAGAAACAATAAAATTATAAAAATCCTAGAAAGCCATTTTGTACAATATTTTTTGAATTTTAGGACCTAGCTTGTCTCGATCAGGAGATATAAAAACTAATAAAAAGTTCATACCAGATTTTCTAGTTTCATAGTTAGACTTGTTCAAATATACTTGAAGACATCATTTATATGTCTTTCTTAACTTTTGAATTTATTAATAAGTAATCACAGCAATATAACTTGTGATAGTTTTAGGTTTATCTTCAATGATGTCCTTATTTGAATTTTCCCTAAGTAAAATGGGTGCAACAGAGATAACAGTGTTTGTCGCATCTTATCCTAAATCAGTATCGGTATTTAAGTCTACTTACACTTCAGTCAATTCTTGTCATCATCTGTCATCATTCACTTTGTCTAGAATTATACATTAGTGATTGCGTATCTTTACCCGACAGTTTTTTAATAGCATTAGGATTCTTGTTGTGCACATTGCCTACAATAAATTTTTGTAAAAATTTTGTCATTTTCACTTTCTTGTACCAGGTGTTACAATAAGAAACTAGGACTGTAAAGACGAGTAAATGGAGCCAGTAAACACTAAATGTAAAAAATAAAAATAATAAATCGAATTCAAAAATTATACTTAAATTTGTATCAAATGATTTCAATATAAACCAATCAGAATCGGTGCAAACTTTTGTGTAAAAGACTGTAAAAAATTCATAGTATTCATAGGTGCACAAAAAATGATAAAGGTCTGCATACATCATATAGCAAGGTTTTTTGGGTGGCTTGTGATGTGAATAAACTTTTTTTAAGAAAACAGTGCCTTATTACTTGTGTTAGAATTACACTAGTGTTCACCAACACTAGTAGTACAACTAAGTAAGCGGTCCCTGTTTCACATTTTGTTATCTATTAAGTTTTAAATGCAACAGCACCAATGTTTCACAGTAATTATACTTATATGGCACCACCAGTATATCTTACACCGGGTTTCTGACTGGTGGTTAAGGCATCTCTTCATTTTTTAAGCTAATGGGTTTTATTCTGGTAAATGATGTATTCGTATGACTACCGCGTGATGTTCAAGAAACTTATTCTAAAACTTTATTCTTGACAAGCTAGAAAAATTCGATGTATTATAAGTGACATTTTTCAATATAATAAAATGAGATGCAGATAATGTCTGAGGTTGTGAGAACGTTTTCGTATGAGTTCTTCGAGCAATCACACTTGTGACGTTGCACTTTTGCGCCCTGAGACACTATAGGGTATCGCAGCCAGGGCTGTCCCGAAACAACGTCCAAAGACACTTTCAAAAATCCTCTCACCAAAGTCCACTGTATCCCCAAACGCAAAAAACCCCTGTCCCCACGCTCACGATGTCCACTGTTTGGCCCAGGAGACTCGTCCCTGAGGAGGTCCCACCGGCGGTAATCCATCGGGATCAGACTACTCTCCCAAGGAGAAACGAGGTGCGACCTGTAAATTTGTAAGGAAGGAAAAACAGATGCACGACGATAGACGAGGCAAATAATGTGTACTAACACTTCACTTTATTTTGGTGATCTTTTACACGTGGGCTTTTAGGCCCGAATCTTGGCGCAATCCGGTGTTATCGCAACGATCCGCGAGAATCACACTTCCCCTCGGACTCTCCCGACCCACAAGTAAATACACACTCGCTCGCACACTTTACCTTACCCTTACCTCCGGGTTCACCATATTCCGGTCAAATCAACTATTTGGCCTGCCAATGACCTGGTCTTGCAGATGACCGCTGGAAGTGGCGATACTTCTCGTCTCCTCGGTCGTCAATCGCAAGGTCGTTTCCGGTTGGCTTGAAAAGCTGATTCCGCTGTTCTCTTTCTCTCTCTCTCGATTCTCTCTCTCGATTCTCTCTCTTAATTCACTCTCGATTCCTACCAAAAACGCGAAAAACTTGGAAACTCTGGTCCACTCGGATGCTACTACAAGAGTGGCGCATTAGGCTCACTAATTTGTGCAGCCTCACGCATTACCACACTACATCTACATACATACTTCTGAATCTTACCGCCAGGACATTATTCACACACACTCAAACGCGACGCAATTCATAGAACATACGCTTACTACAGATACATAAATATACATCCACTCTTCGTCGATTAAACAATACTAGATTAGAACATTGGTGCAGTAATTACAAATATTTTATTATACGCAATTACACAGGTAGACCATTATATACTAGAACTACACATTCTTGGGCTTTTTTCCGGCACTATGTCTTCTCTTCTCTCCTTGGCACTACTCCTTGTATCTGATTACTTTCACGCAGAACATGAAACACACAGACCCGGACCTTTATTAGCTTCTTGTAAATGAAAATAGATTCCACCTTGATGACGCTTTTCGGCTCTTAATGTTATAGGGTCAGAGAAAAATGACTCCGTCATATCCCCCTTCCCTAGAACCAACATTTTCCTGAGTGTTCGGTCTACTCCGACAAACGTCTTAAGCAAAAATGTAAGAATAAAACGACGATTACTTACACGGGTATGTTACGTAGGATAAAGAAGCTGGTAAGGAGGTGCGTCACGAATATAACTCTACTCGTTGGTCAATTATTTATTAGCTTCTTAAAGGCAGAGGCGTGTGTGTTTTGCGCGGTGTTTTCTACTTATCGTCTGGTTTTTTGCCTAAAAGACGCTCGAGTGCCCCGATTGGTGTCTTGCAGGGCCTTATATAAGCTCGTTTCCCCTATTGGTGTCCTTTACTAGCGTAGACCTGTAGTTACTAGGGTGAGTCAGTATGATATGCCCAGTATATCGTACGTAACAGGTATGCTAACTGGCATCCCACTGATCGCTTGGTTGGTGACTCTTGCTGTTTTGCTGCTTGATACTCTAACATCGAACTTACACCTAGAGCAGGATAAATAAAAGAGAAGACGATAAGTGCAAACACAACAAAGAAAAATTTGTGAAATTTTCGCTAAGCGCCATGCTCCCCTTGTGGAGGTACATATCGCTTAATGTCTGATACGTGTGCAACATGCTCCTTATTTCCATCGTGAAGGACAAACACTACCGGTGATTTCACCGCGACGATCTCGTACGGTCCCTCGAACTTTGGCGCTACTTTTGCTGAGAATTTCTTCGCAGCATCAGACTGCTGATGAGTACGCTTCATCACTTGCATACCCACGCTAAAAGGCACATCGTGATGTCCACGATTATTATGCCTCTTTTGTTTTGATCTTGCGTCTTCGATGTGTTAAGCTACTAAGTCTCGCAGCACATCCAGTCGCTTAACCTGATCCCCCCACGTATCCGGAGAAACCCGCTCGATTTTCTCTTAAGATTCGACCTCTCGACGCATACTTTTCACTGGCTTCGGATTTCTGTCGTAGTTTAAGAACGCCGGCGAAACTTTCAACATCACTTCAGTTGCAGTGTTAAACGTGTGGCAAAACTCATGCACATGCAGATTCCAGTTGCGATGATCGGCACCTTCAAGTATAGCTATCATTTGCTTCAAGGTCTGATTAGTTCTCTTCACGGGATCGGCTTGGGCATGGTACGGAGGCGTCAAAACATGCTGGACCCCGTACTCCTTTACTGTCTCGGCGATCAACTTATTACTAAACTCACGGCCATTATCCGTCAGGAAATACTCCGGCGTTTCCCATCGAAATGAAATTAGCTCCTCTAACGCTCGCATTACGCTTTTACCATCGGATTTACGAAACGGCTTAGCTTTGATCCAGCGCGTGAATAAGTCCTGGAAAACAATCAAGTACTTATGGCCACTCTTACTTGGTGGAAATTCCATCAGATTGGTGGCCACGATGGCCCACGGTCTCTCCACGATTCGTTTACCCATTAACCCTTGCGGGGCTGTCTGTGGCACTTTAAACTGCTGACATAATTCGCACGCTCTCACAAACCTCTTGACGTCATAATACATTCCCCGCCAGTAATACTCACGAGCTACGCGATCATAAGTCTTCTCGATCCCCATGTGTCCGCTCGATGGCGAACAGTGTGCATCGGTCATGACGCACTCCTTATAGTTTTCTGGAACTACCAATTGCCACTTTTCCTCTCGATGCGTGATCAGATCTAACAGCAAATCTACCTGGTGACAATATAGTCTCCCTCCCTCTACGCACCAGTCCTTATATTTTAGTGGATATTCGACCAACTCTTTCGTCATTTTAACGTACCACTCGTCACAAATCTCGTCAAACGCAGCAATTTCTTCCTCTTCCCCCGACAATCGAGATAGCGCGTCCGGCACGTGGTTCATGGCGCCCTTACGATGCACGATCTTGAAGTCCCATTGAGACATCTCTAACGCCCACCTCGCTAATCGCCCCGCTGGTTCGCGCAAATCTTTGATCCACTTTAGGGCCCTGTGATCATTAATCACAGTGAACCGATACCCCTCCATGTACGGTCGCAGTTTTTTAAGTGCTCAAATTACCGTGAGACATTCCTTCTCCGTGACGCTGTAATTCTTCTCCGCAAGTATTAACACACGGCTCACATACACGATTAGATGCTCGCCATCCTCATGCTCTTGGGATAGCACCGCGCCGATCGCATAGTTACTCGCATCGGTCTGCACGGTAAACGGCTGGGCAAAGTCTGGCCACGCTAATACTGGCGCATCCGTCAAAGCTCCCTTAAATTTATCAAACGCTTCCTGCTGCTCCCCTCCCCAGGTCCATGCTTGCTTTTTACGCAGTAATTTAATAAGAAGAATTTTTATTTTTAAATCTTGCTCGATAAATCGGCTATACCACCTGACCATCTCTAAAAATCGGCATAATTGCTTAACATCCCTAGAGGCGGGATATTTTAATACCAACGAAATTTTCTCGGGATTGGGGCGCAACTTATCCTTATCTAATATAAAATCCAGGTAGGTAAGTTGCAACAAGCAGAACTCGCACTTTTAAAATTTGATCTCTAACCCAAGTCCCGTTACCCAACGCATGACTTTCCAAATAGTGCAAGTGTTCGTCAAAATCGTCCGTCGCTACAATGATATCGTCTAAATACCCGAAAACGTTGGGTTGCAATTCCGGCCCCAATAAGGGGTCGATGAGCCGCTGAAACGTCATCGGCGCATTAGTCAAGCCGAACAGCATCCGTTGAAAATGCCACAGCCCTTAACCTGGCATCGAAAACACGGTATATTTCCTACTCGAGGCTTCCATGAGTATCTGAAAGTAGGCCTCTTTCAGATCGATTTTAGATAGATACCACGCACTTCGGAGTCGGTCCAGAATCGAATCCATACTCGGCAAGGGGTACGCATCGCAAGTCGTCACCTTATTCAAGTCGCGAAAGTCGATGCAAAATCGGTAAGTCCCATCTGGTTTCTTTATCATCACTGAGGCGCTACTATAATCGCTCGACGATTTTTCGATTATGCCCTCGTTGTACATTCGCTCTACTTCCTCTGTCGCTATTTCCTGCATCCACGGCAACATACGCCTCAACCGATGTTGAATCGGTGTGCGAGCGGTCAGGCGAATAACGTGCTCAGTTAGTTTAGTTATTCTTGGCACTTCGGTGGCTGACGATAATACTTGCTCGATCAGTTTATTCACTCGGCCACGCTAATCGTCACCCACTTTCACGATACCGGCGCATTTCGCGTTAATCACTCTCTCAGGTTCATCGCTCCCCCCGACGAATGAAGCCCATGGTTCCTCGCTCGCTCGCCATAGTCACTTACCGAAGGTAGCCTCGATCTCAAAGTTCTGACAGAAGTCCATCCCCAAAAAAAGGTCCTAATCGATGTTTGGCAACGCTTTCAAATACAAAACGTTTTTCCTCGTTCCAAGGTCTATTTGTGCCTTAAGCACCTTTAACACTCTAGTCACTCCCCCATTAACATTACGCATCGCGGAGTTACTTTGCAACAGGCGCTTCTCGAATTTATCGGCCACTTGAAGCCCGATTAGTAAGGAGATAGCTCCTGGGACTAATAAAGCCTTGTAGCTCTGACCCCCTAACGACACACAAATATAATTGTGATTATCATCGCTCATGCTGGCAATTTCTTCACGAAGCCTCACATGCAACCCACCAGCATATTTCGCACGTTCCTCATCGCTTAGAAGCTTCTACCCGAGGGTTGCCGAGGGGGAGGCGTCGTCGAGGGAAAGTCCGAGTGGGCCCTCATTTTGGAGCTAAGCTGCCCTCTTCTCGACACTCTCCTGCAAAATCTCGTCCACCGTCTTAAACACCTTTAACGGCTCGCTATTTAACGCCTCCCATAACACTGGCTTGGGCCATTCCAACAGGCGCTAGCTTCCATTTTCCTCTCGCCTCCGAGCGACACCCTCTCCCCCCCACGAGGCCTCAGCCAAATATTTCTTTTATCGCCATTCTCCTCAAGGACAGGTGTACTCTTAAGCTCGCTCAGTACGTTGCCACCCAACATCACGCGCTTGCTTGTCGCTATCGCTCAATTGACCCCTGCATCCTCATCATCTCCTTCAAACAATCCGCAAACATCCTGCAGACCCACCTCTTCTGACTCGGAATCAGGGTTTATGTTTATCTTGCTACTCACTATCTGCTTTCTCTTCGACTTTCCAAATAATTTAATACTACCGCTATCACCAGCCAGTTCGCTACGCTTCTCGTCACTCAATCGATTCTTCGCATTCGCTTCGCCTCGCTTCATCGCTTCACACGCTTCTCTCGCTGTCTTACATCCCACCCTGGGGGGTCCAGGGAGCAAGCTCTTTACTGGCCCCTTAGTTGCCAGCTTTCCAGACTCTCATGAAGTTTCTCGCACATGCTACACGATTTGAAGGTTACACCTTGAAGGCCACATACTTGACAATACACATTCCACGACATCGTGCCCCCGACTGCGCCCTCGACCCGAGGGGGTCGGTTGAAGCACCCGCACGACCTATGGCCCTTTTGCTGGCACGCATAACATAAACTCTCAGGGCATTGTGCCGAGCGGTGGCCTACGCCACTACACGTAAAACAGGCGTCCATAAACGGCCAAGTGTGCTGACGATCACTAGCTTGATTCTCTCCAAGCATGCGAAATGGGTTTGACTGGGTGGCAGGAGCTGGCGAAGGCAGAATCGGGGGTCGCGGCCCTAAGTTCTCCCCTACATTGAGGCGGGGTATGAAGGGCCATACCCATTGGCTTCCAGTCCACGCCAACGCTCCGCTGTTTTTTGCGACGTTAACTTGCGTCACTTGCACGACGACCACGTACGACCGATACGGTCCTGGCTCCACGATTGCCGGGCTTGGCGATAGAGAATTTGGCACCGGCCACTGGGACGAGGGAGGCAAAAAAACGGCAGGATCCGAATTCCCGGGCGGCTTACCAGGGCCCCGCTTCTTAGCCCTCTTATTGGGTCCTGGTGTCTCTTCTGCTGCAGCAGCGACCTGCTCGGGGTTCTTTTCGGCGATCCCCGCTACCTTGGCCCTTGTCGTAGAGCTAACAAAAGCGGCTTCGGGAACGTGCATCTTCTCCGGTGGTGGAGGCGGTGCGTATTTTCCGTCCAGCTCTCTCTGTCTTTCCCACAAGCGCCCGTACTCTTAGATGTCGTCAAGCGACATTATGAGCTGCCCACTTATCGCCTTACAATACTCCGGAAGTGAATTCTGGTACACGGTCTCGGTAACCGTCTTCTGGGACGGTGGCCTGGCAAAACGCGACACGATATAGCGGATATTCTTCACGTAATCGTTCACCTTTTTTCTTTTCTCCTGAGTCCGGCGCCGCAGATCGTCTAGCAAATCCTCACGATCATACTCGCCCACCAATTCAGCCGGAAGATCTCAGTCTCATTACCCGATTCTTCCCGACACAGATAGAGTCCCCGTAACTCGGCCGTCGCTTGCGCATACGTCTCATCAAGGCGCTGGTCACATGGCACATCTTCCTTCATCGCAGCGTCTCCCGGACCCAGAGACTTGTTAACCCATTCAGACGCGGTTTGATTGAACTGAAGACTCTCCTCGCCGGACGCTTGACGCGGCGCAAGCGTGCCTTGTTTGTGGTTGAGCGGAGAATCAAGTTCCGGGGCGCGGGTCCGAGGCAACGGAGGGAGTGATAACGCTGGCGGCTTCGAGTTCACTAGTGGGGACCCTCCTAGGTTAGTGGCGGTGTCTTTTCGTCTGCCCGTGGCTCCAGGCGAGTTTTTTCCGTGGCTCTACGGAGGGCCCCTACTCCCACGGCCTGCATCTTACTAATTTAATCGAACACATCGAAAACTCTTAAATCGATTTTCCCGGTACCACCGGGAGGCCACGTCCCCACGAAGCACATATTTGCTTGACCCTGAAGCACGACAATCCGCCACTGAGGAGTGATAGAGGCCATCATGACCAGGGACGTGTACACCGTCGTGGTTGTCACGGTAGCAGGTACTGTCACGGGGCACATCGGCGGAACGAACTCCGAAGTCTGCGTCGTCACGACGCTTGCAGAACTTGAACTCCAAGCGCTAAGATTTTGCTCGTTATGATCCAGCGATAAATGTACTCTCGGGGCTCCCAGCTACCAGTGGTCACCTTTGTCACTGCTCTGCATTCCCAATCTCCGAGCGTCACCTTCTCGGGGCGCTACCCCCTCGCAGTTCATTGCTCGGCCCCACCACTCGCAAATCATCACTAGCTTCGGCCCCCGTGATTTACTCGTCACCCTCTTTAGATCCGGCTAGCGCGAAATCACACTTATACCGCGGGATGAGCTCGTTTCCCGGTTCGAGCTCAAGCATTCGATACCGCAACAATCTGTTTCGCAGTGAAAACTCGTCCCCCTCTAAACTCAGTCCCCGCTCGTCCAGCTGGGGTAACACCACTTCTAGTGGGAGCGTAAATATTTCCCGCCGAAAAGCTCTCTACTCGCGGGTGTGCACCACATCGTGCATAATCTCGGCATGTAACTGCGGTTCCAGCGGCCCCATATCACGCGGACGATTCATCCTCGAAACTTATGACGCGTGAGCTCGACGCTAACTCCGCCCAACTTGTCACTACGCAACAAACAAAGAAAAAATAATAATTTCCCCCGAACGATTTATATCTATATTTCTAACTCACCTACATGCACGACGAAAACAATAAAGATCCACGCAATCCCCTTCCTCGAATTTAAATCCATACGACACCAGGCACTTGTCCCGAACTATATATTACAGCAATGGCACTATCACAACACGGCGCACACTTCTTAATACTCAGATGGAAACACGAAAGAATATAAAGAAAGGCAACGCTCCGAAAGAAGAGAGAAAAAGAAAATAAACAGAAATAAAATATTATTTATATGGTAATATGAAAAAACAATAAAAATATATATATGTAAGACAAGGCACGTTAGGCCCTGTTCTCCTCCTGTAAACAAATCACGCAAGCAAAAAAAAAAACGCAAACGGCCTCCAAGATGGCCACAACTAGTACCTGAAAATTTAGCACCAACGAAAAGCCCGTCTGATTCACGCACACGCTTGATTTCCCCAAGCTTAACCACGTCTCTCTCTCTCTCACTCTTCAACTATACGTCTCTTTTCCCTCTCCCCTGACTCACGCTCGTACTCGGCGTCACCTGACCCAAACACTCCTAAAACCTGGTAATTTTTGGCAGTTTCCAAAAAAAAATTCTGATTAACGCGGCAGAAACGTGTAAACACATAAAATATTCCTGTGTGGACTCTGGACGCGACGCCACTTCGCTAATATAAAATAAAATACGTGACGACACTAATAACACACGAAAACGACTACCATATCCACGACACATTTACTTATGGCTCACGGCGATTATAAGAAGAAAAAATTCGTAAACAGAGAACACTATTTGCGCATTTGTACACTGATATTCGTTCCCCGGCTAAAAAGGCCCCACGTTAAGTGCCACTTTGTGACGTTGCACTTTTGCGCCCTGAGACACTATAGGGTATCGCAGCCAGGGCTGTCCCGAAACAACGTCCAAAGACACTTTCAAAAATCCTCTCACCAAAGTCCACTGTATCCCCAAACGCAAAAAACCCCTGTCCCCACGCTCACGATGTCCACTGTTTGGCCCAGGAGACTCGTCCCTGAGGAGGTCCCACCGGCGGTAATCCATCGGGATCAGACTACTCTCCCAAGGAGAAACGAGGTGCGACCTGTAAATTTGTAAGGAAGGAAAAACAGATGCACGACGATAGACGAGGCAAATAATGTGTACCAACACTTCACTTTATTTTGGTGATCTTTTACACGTGGGCTTTTAGGCCCGAATCTTGGCGCAATCCGGTGTTATCGCAACGATCCGCGAGAATCACACTTCCCCCCGGACTTTTCCGTTCTCGTACTCCACGCTTTCTGGGAGCGTCCCGCACCACCCGATCTCATGACACACACGTTAATACAGACACGCTTGCATACTTTACCTGACCCTTACCTCTGGGTTCACCATATTCCGGTCAAATCAACTGTTCGGCCTGCCTATGACCTGGTTTTGCAGATGACAGCTGGGGGTGGTGATACTTCCCGTCTCCTCGGTCGTCGATGGCAAGGTCGTTCCCGGTTGGCTTGAAAAGCTGATTCTGCTTTTCTCTTTCTCTCTCTCTCTCGATTTTCTCTCGATTCCTACCGAAAACGCGAAAAACTCGGAAACTCTCGTCCACTCGGATGCTACTAAAAGAGTGGCGCGTTAGGCCCTTCATTTAGTGCAGCTTCGCGCTACATTACCGCACTTCATCTATATACATACTTCTGAATCTTACCACCAGGACATCATTCACACACACTTGAACGCGACGCAATTCATAGCACATACGCTTACTACAGATACATAGGTATACATACACTTTTCGTCGATGAAGCAACTCTGGATGATCACAATGGCGTGGTAATTTCAAATATTTTATAATATGCAAGTACACAGGTAGACCCTTACATACTAGAACTACACATTTTTGGGCTTTTCTTCGGCACTATGTCTTCTCTTCTCTTCTTGGCACTACTCCTCGTATCCGATTACTCTCACGTAGAACATGAAACACACAGACCCGGACCTTTATCAGCTTCTTGTAAATAAAAATAGATTCTACCTTGATGATGCATTTCGGCGCTTAATGTTATTGGTTTAGAGAAAAATGACTTTGTCACACACTCTGGTCATATTGTGGCCGTTTCTTGCTTATTTTTAAATCAAGTGGTCTTCAGGGTCCCACGGCCTGGTTAAGTGCATCTGTTTATAATTTGGTTATGTTTTCAGATTTCGTTACTTCAACTGTCTGCTTTAAGGTTGTTCTTAATGCCTCAGATTTTAAATTCATTTAGATAGGTACTTTTACTTTTCTTTTTTTTAGAGTTTTCAATACAGTTTTGCTTTCTTTTGTTTGGCACATTATTATTTATTGTAATAACAGTTATTTATGTTGCTTCCTGCATACAGAAATAGTCTTACTTAATTTTCATACAATACATCAGCGTTGGTAGTGAAATTTTCTAGCACGTATTTAAAATTATATTGATAATCGAGAAATTCAAACACCTAGCACATTCCACGCTGCCCTGTGTTTGTTCATGTATGGATACAATGCTATGGCTTATGATTAGCTTCAAAAAAGATTTTTTTTTAATTAATATAAATCAAAATAACGAATTGCGTATAATGCAGCCTTACATTTTTTCTACATTCTTGCCATCTATGCATATGCACCTAGTGATATAATGATTTTGATGTATCAACATTTGCTTGTATACCATTAGTCGTATGAATTTTCATAGTAATTTTTTACAAAGTCGAAAAAACATTATTTATTTGACACAAATATCACTACAAAATACATTCATAGCTCCAGTACATACAAATACTAAAAAACATCCCTTTTTTTATTTACTATTCCACAGTAAAATTGTCTCACCTTTCGATCCAGATGGTCGAAAAAACTCTATGAATGTGACATCATGAGATTTAACGCATTTTCACTAACATTTGCATTTTTATAGGTTATACAGTAATAATTTGTGAAATTTGATAACGCCATTAGATAGCTGAAAAAAAGTGCGTAAGGTTTAATGCTTTTGTGATTCTTATAACATTTTTCTTAGGCCCAAGCAACGAGATGAAACAGTCGTTGTTTGCGATCACGTGGCCTGTCTGCGTTGGCACTGGGGCAGTTCAGAAAATTATCCCTATATTGCCGTTCTTATAGAGATCCAAATGTTAAACGCTCACACGTTTTTCTTGATGAGTACGAAATCTTAGTAAACAATACACTGAAAATTTACCAAGAACTAAAGAAGACAAAATAGTTGGAATAAGAATTTTGACTGCTGACACTAACATACCATCAAGTATTAAACTTTTTGCAGCCAACGCAAAAAATAAACTTAAACTAGTAAGATTCTCATCCCAAACTGCTTTTTTTAACGTTTCATTTGTTAATAAAAAAGAGTTACTTATTCTTAGTGGTTTTTCTGACATTGATAAATGTTATCAAATTCATCATGACATAATGTTTGAAGTTCTTAAATTCAAAAGTAACCACTTAGAAGCTGACATGCAAATTTTCTGCCAAACTTTTTGTTGTGTTTTTGAAAAGTTCATGAACACATGAATTTTATAATTAACAATTCAGAATGTTCGAAAACTTTTATTTAAATTTCTCTAAAAAAAACGATGAAACAGCTGATGATGCACAAAAACTGATACTAATGATACTAAATTATTTTTGTGATTTATGTATTAATATTAATAGTATACCTTGTACGTCTGTTTTAACATACAATCAGAGTTTTTGTTTTAACCTATATTTTAAAAAATGCCCCAGTATAACTCTAAGAAAACTTGTAAAACTGAAGCATGTTACTAAAAAAAAATTTTAAATCGTATTGCTCTGTGTGGTTGCAATTTACATTTTTGCAAAAATAAACATCTACTATCTGTAGAAGAAGATAATTATATATTAAACTTGTTTGTTTGTTTGTCACTTACTTTCATGTTTTTTCAATAAATTATAGCAAAAAATCTTCAATTTAATTAAAAAATTTATTAAAAATCTAAATTTCGAACCCTGTCTAATTTTTTGCAGCTAAATTTATTTGAGCCAGCTAATTAAGGTCGTTATGGTGCTAGATAAATTTTTGAATTTATGTCAATTTTCATAATTTGAGAATTACAATTCTATTTACATATTAACTATCGAAGAATAAGGTACTCACTATGCAAATATGAGCACCACCACAGTTTATGTAGTCTTTGTGATATGGAAAGAGATAAAGCATAGGACCTGCAGCCAGCAGTGACCAACTGCAGCGATTGGCACGTATTACTGTCAATTGATAATTAAGGGGTCACAATTAAATAATATCCAAACAATCTGTGTCATTTTCTTAAGGAACATTTTAAAGTTAAAATTCTTTAAACACTAGCTCCTTTGTCGAAAAAATATTCATGATCATTACCCCTGAAGAGAATTTCTGAAGAATGTAAAAATATTGGTATTTTATGATTTTTTTTGGAATACAGTCATGCTCTACATCCAAGATTGAAGAAGGAATCATTTGTTAAGAGATGTTTGAAGAATATTCAAGAAATTTGGCAACTATAAAATTTTTGGTTTTCCATATTGTTTTTTATGGTTGAAAATGGCTATTCCTGCATTCTTTCAAACCTTTATTAATTTATATCTTGGAAAGTATTAACTTTATAGAATAGCTTCTGAAGTTCTTTTTTGTTTACATTTTAAGATATCTTTAAAAATCCTTCTGGAAAAAAAACAATCTTCAAAGTAAAAAAAAATGTTTTTAAACAATTTCGACCCACTGATAGTCCTGTTAACACGCATATTTATTTTTAAGAGCTAATTTAGAAGAAGATTATGCTCAATAATCAAGTCCAACTATTTTCTCCAATGAATTTTAGATTATAATCTGGATAACTTATCTTTTTGGATTTTTAAGTATTTTCTCAAGCAGATTTCAATAAGTTGATAGCTTTTTTTTAAATTCATGGAAAATTTTTCAAAACTTTTAAAATTTATTATTTTTAAATCTTTTACTTTGTTTCTAGTTACAATTTGTAATGTTGCCCTCTGTATCTTATACAAGTTATTAAATGCTTTTATCATACCATAAGCTGTTTTGCACTATGTTACGTATTTCAATTGTCTATTCAATACTGAACTCTTGATTATAGCACTAGCTTTAAAATTATTTTTGTTGCATGTAGCTCTTCTGCCTGCTTAGGTTCTGAATGAAGTAGCTGTTTTTTTACATTTTTTGTATTCTTACAGCATTAGTATTCAAAGTTTTTAATTGCTGAACTTTTCTTTGTTGAATGTGGGAATCAAAAAAAGGTCACTTTCTATTTTTTTAGTTATTTTTTTTTTTCTTAGCTCTTATTTACCAGAATCTTTCTTATTAAAAGAACTTTTCTTGTTTCTTTTTTTTTTTTTTTTTTTTGGAAAGCCTCTTTTTGTCATATTTTATATCTTCGTCTGTACTTAATGCTTCTTGTTCATTTGCAATTGACTATTTTTTAGCTTTTGTATTTAATAAGAACACATGCATGTATAAGTTATGCAGTATAAGCACATGAGCTTTACTTAAGCCTAAGTGGCAGACTGACTAAAGCGTTCTAAACGGAAGACGTATTGATGCCACACGTACACTTATGTATAGTTGTATACGTAGACAAAGCTGTATTAATTTCCTACACATTTAAGGAGTACTTCACCAAAAGCAGAATCTGTACGTCCTGCTACTTCAGTACTTGAGCTATCAGAAAGCTTATAATTTTAGTGATAGTTTGTTTTAATTAAGCAAATATTTAGATTTTATAGTCTTATGTGACGGATTTCTACAGTTATAAGACTAAGCAATTACGTCTATTAAACGTGGTCAATAATTTATTTAATGTAGAGGTGTTTAAGCTTAGGGTTAATTATATTTTTCTGATGATGATAATGATGATGATGATGATGATGATGATGATGATGATGATGATGATGATGATGATGATGATGATGATGATGATGATGATGATGATAATGATGATGATGATGATGATAATGATGATGATGATGATGATGATGATGATGATGATGATGATGATGATGATGATAATGATGATGATGATAATGATGATGATGAAGATGATGATGATAATGAAAATAATAAATATAATAACAAAAATAATAAAACAAAATGATATCAAAGCTGATGGTAATTAGAATTGTAATTATAATACTATTAAAGGCTGTACTTCTAGTAATAGTAAGGATTGATACAAAAATGTTGATGATAATATCAATAGACAATAACAATAATAAGGATAATAATTATAAATATGATAATAATATTAATAAAAGTTGTGCTTGTAATGATTGTAGTAATAACAGCGATTGTGGTAGTAATAATGAAAGTTGTTGTATTAAAAATTTCAGGTTTAAAGATGCTACGGCCAATTACGACAGTTTTGATAATCCAAGAGTAAAGATTATAATGACTTTTATAACCATGGCATCGATAATGAGAGTAAAAATATGAATGGTCATGACAATAACTAAGACATAGATGGTGACGTAGTTTATAACAATGACGATGACAGTAACATCGATAGTATTAAACACATTTACGTTAAAAATCGTAACGTTACTTTTTATAACCAAACAATAAACTCATTATTTAAAAGACAATAATGACAGTAACAACGACTATAAATACAGCTACGATATGATTCATAATAGCAATAAAAATTTTTTTACAATAGTGACGATGAGTGTATTAATAATATTTTTTATACCGATAACAAAAAAAATTATAATACTTACAGCAGTGGCAATTGTAAAATAAATTTTATAAGAAAAAAACAAAAGTAAAGAAAACGGTCATATTTGTAAAGAATATGATGACAAATACGATAAACATAACATTGATGATGGCGATGACCATGTCAATGACATTAGCAATGACAATAATGATTATTTCATTATGATGATGAAAGCGATGCGCAAGGCCACATTAATGACGAAGACGATAATGATAATGACAGGAATGTTGTCTATGTTGATAGTAATAATAATCGCGATGATAATGAGAAAAACAAAAAAAATGAGAATGATGCCAAGGACGATAAAAATACCAATAAGGATGACCATGCTGGTAACTAAGAGTATGACGATGACGACAGCAATAACGGTGGCAATGACTATAATAAAGATGACGAAGACGACAATAAATAAATGACATCGATGATGGCAAACACAAAGAAGGAAACGACAAAAAACAAGACTACCATGACAGAAATGACATTGATCACAAGGATGTTACTGATAATAATAAAGATAACGATGACAAGGATAATACTAGATATAATAACGACTACGTCGACAGCGATGATGACGTTAAGAATAATACAAACGATGAAAATTACGAAAATGGTGACAATGTAGTTCCTACCGACAATGAAAATGACGATAGCATTATAAATAAAAATATGAACGGCAAGAAAAATTTAGGAAACAGTAAGGTAACAAAAGCAATGCTAAAGGTAAAATTTATTACGATGACAGTAAAATGATGATTATGTCAAAATTAGTCACAATAAAAATGTTCATGATAATAACTTTGATGGAGACTGTTAAAATTACATTTACAATAGCAATGAAAATTATAATAATAACGATGACGATGACAATGATAAAAGCATTAATGGATATGGTGTTAATATTTGCAATGTTGATGACAATGATAGTGATAATTATAAAGATAATCATAGTAATAAGGCTGAGAGTAAAAATGATGATAATTAATATGGCAGTTATGATTTTGCTAATTCTGATAAAAATTATGTTCAGAGCATGAAATGAGTCCAATTCTGATAACTATAATAATAATACAAACAAAAAAACAGTGTTGTTAATTATTACAACAAAAAGGCTACTCATGACGATAGAAATAACAATGTTATTAACAATGACAAAAAATAATACAAAAATTTTAGTGTTGTCAAAGACAATGACATTAATGACATTCACGAAGATAATAACAAGAGCTATAAGAACGACAAGATGAAAAATGATATTGATAATGATAACGAGAATTCTGAAGATCCTTATAATGGTAAAATAATATTTATTACAATAACAATACTAATGTGTGAAATTCTTGTAATCATAATGAAAAACATTCCAACAAAGACGATGACAATGATAAGAATCATAGCAAAAATAAACATTATTACAATTTTTATACAGATAGTTTTGACGATATAAATAATAAGAATGATAACAAAACTAATGATTACGATATAAAAAATCCCCATTATAAGGTGAGTGACACTAATAGTTGCGATAACTGTGACAATAATAGTGACCCAGGTAATAAGGATTACAATACACCAATGACGAAAACGACGAAGACGACACTGATGTTAATACTAAATTTAAAGACCATATTAATATTAACAACACCGATAGAAAAACTTGTTATTATTTGTATGATTAATATTATAAAAACAAAAAACATAATTTTTTTTTAATTATTTTTATTATTATTATTAATGTTATTGTTATTATAATTATTGTTATCATTAATCTTGTAATTGTTTGAAAGGAGGCAATGGCTATGTGCTTTTGTAAATGGCAATAACCATTATAGTAACAACAACAATAACAACAACAACGACAACTACAATGACAATAATGACGACAATAACGATCAATCCAAAATTAATAATTATAGATATAAAAAAAAGAAATGAAAAGTGTATAAAAGTCAATGATTATAACAGTTCTGACAAAATCAAATATAATTTTAATGATGACAAGAGTAAGTAAGATGGTAATTACGATGCTAGGGGCGATGGTGATTACAAAAATAATATTGTTAACAGTAGTAATGATAAAGATAAATTCAAATTAGTTAAAATAAAGAGAACGATAACAGTGACAATGACCATGACAATGTGATAGTAAAAATAATGGATATGGCAATAAGGTTATGCACTACCATCGTAGTGACAACAACAATGATGATAACGATTACAACATTTATAATGAGAAGAAGAATTTTAATAATAGACGTAGCATTACTGATAATAAAAATCTTTATAATGACGTTGACAATAATGTCAATAAAAGCAATCGTCAGACTGATAAAAAAAATGGCAATAACGATGACATTTACAATAATGACAAAACCTACAACGCCAAAAAAGATGGGGACAACAGTTACAAGGGCCATAACAATGAAACCAGAGATAACAATGACGTTAATGACAGAGAAGACATTATAATAGTGATAATAACGATGGTTATAAGACTGATGATGAGGTTTATAATAATAATTATAATAATAATAATAATTATTAAAATAATGATGATAATAATAATAACAATGGTCCATAACGTCATTACACATTTAATAATAATACTAATAAGACTGATAAAGCTAACGATAGTGATAAGGATAACGATAACAATGATAATGATAATGATATTTATTGCTTTTTTGCCCAAGGATATAACAAACGGAAATGTGGAGTATGTTTAAAAATTTGATAAAAAGTTAAATGTCCTATAAGAGTACTACAAATTCTTAATCAAAAGTAAAACTTATCTCTTATTCAAATAAAGAATAGATGTAAACTGTATAAACACTCAAATTCTTACGATTATTTGTGATTCAAACAGTAAATACTTCTTAATTATAGATGAATAGAAAATATTTTGTTAGCTTTCAAACATGTTTTAAAATTGACTTAAAATTCTTATTTAAGCATTTTTAATACTTTTAAGTAACATTAAGGAAATCAATACATGTTCATAATAATTATATAATGAATGTTGATTCTACAGAAAAACAAAGCAAATTAAAAATTTTAATTCAAAATGCATCTTACATGGGCTTCAAAGTAGCAAACTTTTCTAACAGTGTGAAAATTTAAAAACTTAAACTTTTTTCAGCACATACATTTATTCATTTTCATGTCAATTCTATATAATAATCTCGTATACAGCATAAGAAGTGATGAATGTCAACAATTATAGCAGACATGCGTTAGCAAACATTTATAATACTGCGTTTTCAGGCCCTGAGACATTTAAGGTGTCATGGCCAGGGTGGCTCCGAAACAACGCACGAAGACACTTATCTCAACTTATGTCCACACTGCCTAATTTAAGAAATAATTTCCCATAGTCACGGCTCCCACTGCTTGGCTCCTGGAAGCTCTTCACCAAAGAGGGTCCTGCCAGGACAGCCTATCTAGAATTGGGCTGCTCTTCTAGGGAGAAATGATTCATACGACCTGAAAATGAAGCTGTCCGAAAAGTGGCATGCAATGAAGACAACGAATGCAGATTTAATTAAATCAAGGAAGTGATTTTTATTTAGCAACTAGAACAATTACACGATCTTCTAGGCCTTAAAATGTTGGCACACATTTAGTGTCCTCTCTGACTTTTTCGGTGTTATTCAGGCACGTTCTAGAGATTTCTCGGATCTAATGATCGCAGGCGATTTGAATTCTGATATGCTAAGTCATGACTATTACGCAGACCCCTGGCGACACGTGGTATCTGAGAATTTGTTACACCTTGTTCCTACTGGTGCGACGCAACACTGTCCTTTTTATGACACATGGTTTGATATTTTTATTATTGATTATGAGGAGCAGGTGCTGTCAATGGTTAAGTCTAATGCTTCCTACATTAATGTACATGACTTCCTCTGCATTGATTATGCACTTGTGGAGCCCGTGGTGCCGGTTCTTTCGCGGGACCGTGACTTTGGGCGCTTCTCGGCCTCAAATTTTTACGCAGATATCTCGTCGGAGCTCTCTGCCATTAACGTTGTCCCAGGGGTAGATTATAATAAACTTATTGATCACTTCCGTAAAATCCTGATAGCGGTTCTTGATACTCACACGCCCTTGGTCGAGCGTCAACCGCATCGTAGACCTGCCTCTTGGTTTAACAGTGAACTGTGTGAGCGCTGCAGGGTGCATGAATGAATGTATAGAACTGCAAAACGTGTGGACGATTAGACTTGTTACACATGGTATAAATATATAAGGTTGTCTTTGGAGCATGACATATGGATGGCACGTGATACGTACATGCAAGAAGCCATCGAGGGTACTCGTGACCTGTCCCGATGCTGGGGCATTCTTCGGAGATTTGGTATTGTTGGTGGGATGCCACGTTCGCCGTTGCATTCGATAGCACCTTCAACATTGGCTCAGTACTTCTTTGTCATGTCTTGCGTTCACCCCTCGTGTACTATTTGGGAGCTCGAGAATATCTTAAAGGGCGCGTTGGTCCATCCTAAGGGTTTTCCATCCTGTCCTTTTCTTACCTTTGTGGTTCATTTCCCGAGATAGTACCCTTTCTCACGCGTCTAATCAATCATTCGTTCGCCGTTGGCACATATCCATCTCTTTAGTGGCGATTTATTATTGTCCCGCTGTCTAAGGTTGCGCGGCCCATTGAACCCTCTGATGTCCATCCGGCGGCTAACATGGCAGACTTTGCGAAGGCCCAGGATCGCTTGTAACTCGTCAGGTGACGAGGTATCTGGAGGATCGTGGGATTTTATTACCTTTGCAGTCTGGGCTTCGCACTGGCCATAGTACGCAGTCAGCGCTTCCTAAGCTGACTGAGGATGTTTGCTTAAGGATGGAGAGTGGAAACGTGACATTAGTGGTCTTGTTTAACTTTTGGCGGGCACTTGACTTGATTAGCCACTTTATACTGTTGATAGCTATGGGCAGACTAAATTCTCCTTTCAAGCACTGCTTTACCCGCAGGCTAATGGAAAAATGACGCATAAGACAATTTTATTCGTGTGGCCCAACACATCATAGCACTCTATCCATGTGCATACTTACGAGCTCCTTATCTAGTTTAACTACACACACACACATACTCCAATGTTGCACAATTTACAATACAGTGAATAGTACCTGCATAAGGACACTTGGCACTGTTACTAATATCACTAGAAATGTCACGATAGCCCTGGAAGTCACAAAAGATTCACTGTCATATCAATTTCATAGGTTTATTTTCACGTCGCAGTTTTACAATACATACGTTAACACATCTCTTTCTTTCTTTTTCCTCTCTTCTTGACACTTCATCCCGTCTCCGATTTGGTACGTACGAAATAAATGGCATATAGACTTGGGCCTTTATTAGTTTATAATAAATGTAGGGATTTTTTTTCGGAGACACGTTTTGGCACATACTATTGTGCAAAAAAAAAGTGACTTCGTCATATTTCCCTTCCCTAGAAGAAACATCTACCTGAGTGTTTGGTCTACTCTAAAAATGTCTCAAGGTTACAATTTTAAGACAACAACAAATATTTATCTGGGTTGGCCAACTCAGCGGCCCGATGGTCCCTTGGTTGGCGACCTTGCTCGATCCGGCAAAACTTTCGGACCAACGGCGAACGACAGCCTTCCAAATTGTTCCTTCGTTTCCATGAATTGAAACATACATGCAGTGGACAATCATCCTGAGGGTATCTTATAATCCTCCAGATGTCTGAAATCTCCCTCCCCCCTGTCTTAATAGGCAGAAAACTGTCTTGCATGGATCGAGTCCATTGGGGCTGATTTGTATCCTCCAAAGACGCGCGTGCTTAATTTATCGGCGATTCACTCAGGTAGATCAAAGTACAACCCAGGGAAGGTACGGACGAAGGCACTTTTGGCCGTATCGCGGAGCCAGCAGCCTGGGGCTCCTCTGAGTCCCAATTAATTGGCAGGACCTGATACACAGTCACGTGTACTTCTTTTAGCCTCAGATAGTGTGCTCAGAGAAAGGGAGCCACCAGCGTTTGTCCTGGTCGTCCTAGACATTAAGAAGAGTTGGCAAGAAAAGATGGATAGAGAACATACTGGCTCACTAAAGGCCCAGCCTCTTTAACCAGCGGAAATTATGGGGGTAGTAGGCAGGCTTATAATTGTCAAGCTGTAGTTGTCAGAGACCATGAGCTTTCCACTTACCAAACCCTCCACCTTTCCCTTTCTTTTGTAGCCAACACTTGCCTGAATCTAGATCTTTAGGATGCGTTGGATCCCCGATTCATTGGCCAAGTATTTCTAAGAGAGTCACACAAATTCCTTAACCTCTGCCGTCCGCCGTTAAGTTACAAAGTCCATAGTGTTGCTGACAGAAATATTTGACAAAGCCTTGACCCACAAGGCTTCTAATTTTTCTTGCTCATTCTCTGGTAACGAGAGCGACCCATTGCCTACAACACCCCTGGCTGCTTTACTCGCTTGCTTTTAATGGGTAGTTCTTCGTTCCTAATAAGCCTATCAAGGTCACTCTCCACTCAGTCAACGAGATCACGAATCTGGGGGTGTTTCTTCATGCGTCCAAGCGTTAAGGACATAGTCCTTTACTTTTCTTAAGCCAACCTCTTGATAGAGCTCTGTTTTTCCCTTTCTAACGACTAAGAGACTCCCTCACTAGGTAAGACCCCGAGACTCTCTTGAAATTAAGGAAGGGCTGACCCGTTGGTTCTTGGAGGTCTTCTGGAGGTTGGCTCAAAAAGCCTTTCTCTTGAAGGTTTGAAAAATCAAAGTGGCTAAAAGAGGTGAAGGCACTAGGGTCAATAGGGAGAGGTGAATCAGGCGCAGCGTTAGGTATGACATTCATTGGTACCAACACTTCTGGTTTTTCCAACTTCTTCACTGGCATCTAGTAAGAGACACGTACATGCATATGAATACCCTAATATTTGAACTTACTTCTAGAGAAAAGAAGTAGAAGGGGCAAGATAAAAGGCTTAAAAATTTCAAAGCCATTGCTAAGCTCTAGGTTTTCCTCACGGGAGTATATTTTACTTTATATCTGATATGTGTGCAACAAGCACCCTGATTACTTTGTAAAGAACACACACTACCAGCGATTTAACCGCAATGATATTGTATGGTTCCGAATACTTTGGCCCTAATTTCACTGAGAATTTCTTCGGGGCGTCAGACTAGTGATGAGTTTGTCTCATCACTTGCATGTCCACATCGAAACTCAAATCATAACACCTAGAGTTATTATACCTCTCCTGCTTTGATCTCATGTCCACAATGTGCTTCGTATTTAAATTACATAATGTATCTACTATTTAAACTTAATTTTTCCACGCATCCAGTAAAATCCACTCGATTTTTCCCTTAAACTTAGTTACTTGTCACAAACTTCTTACTGGCTTAAAACTTCTACCCTAGTTTCTTGAGCGCCAGTGAACTTTTCAACGTCACTTGAGTCGCAGTGTTAACGGCATGACAAAACTCATGTACATGTAGATTCCATTTACTTCAGAGTCTGACTATCTCACTCTACAGGATCAGCTTGAGCATGATATGGAAACGTGAAGACATGTTGAACACCATACTTCTTTAAAGTTTCAGTGATCAATTTATTACTTAGTTCACGGCAGTTATAAGTGAGTAAGCACTCCAGCTTTTGACGGAATTCACCCCCCGTCCGTAATACTTACGAGCTACTTGATTCTACTTCTTATCGATTCCTATGTGCCCGCTTGACGGTGTGCAGTGCACCTTAGTCATGACACGCCCCTTATAGTTGTCTGGCACTACCAGTCGCAACTTTTCTCCTCAATGCGTGATTGGGTCTAACAGAGCATCTGCATGGTGATGATAAAGTTCCCTTTAAATTACGCACCAATCCTTTTACTTAAGTAAGTCTTCTATCAAGTCTTTCGTTCACCTCACAAAGCACTAGTCACAAGTTTCATCAAAGGCAGCAGTCTTCTCCTTTTACCCTGAAAAGCAAGATAGCGCATTTGGCTCGTGGTTTATTGCACCCTTACGATGTACAATCTCAAAGTCTCATTGGGATATCTTTAATATTCACCTTGCTAGATGTCTAGTTGGCTCACGTAAGTCCTTCATCTGGTTTAGAGAGCTGTGGTCAGTGATTACGGTAAGCCAACGATATCCCTCCAAAAAAAGTTGCAGCCCTTGAAGAGCCCAAATCCCCACAAGGCATGATTTTTCTGTGACGCTATTATTATTCTCTACTGGTGTGAGTATACATGTCACGTCCATGTTTGGGTGCTCACGATTCTCATGCTTTTGATCTAACACTGCACTGATTGCGTAATTACTAGTGTTGGTCTGCAGAGTAAAATGTTTGTTAAAATATAGCTGCACTAATACCAGTGCATTTGTTGAAACCCCCTTTAATTTGTTTAATGCTTCCTGCTGCTCTGCTTTCTACTTTTACGCTTCTTTCTTACAGAATAATAACATAATAAAAATTGAATTTTCAAGTCTCGATCGACAATTCTAGTATGCCACCCGAGAATCCCTATCCTATATATATCGAAACACAAACAATACTAGCAAATTTATTTTTCAACACGGATGGGCAATAAGAAAAATAAAAAAAGTGGCAAAAAAATTTCCTTAGAAAAACTGTGAGCCCAAAAAAATTTTCTAGAAAAAAATTAAATTCTCATAATTATTAATTACATTATCACTATAAACTTGATACATTGAACACTAATCTACCAAAAACGAAATTGAACCACAAGTAGAATGTACGCTCTAGAATAATTTTTTTTAGAATTTAGAATAAACGCTCAGCAAAAATGCTACAACTTTAAAATTTTTTAAATTCAGAATTTGATGAGCAAGTTATTTTTACGAAAAAAGAGTTACTTAAGGGCCCTTGAGAACGTATAAACGCATAGGGAGATAATTACTTCTGTACAGACAGATGCATGAAAATTATTAATACAGTATTTAAACGTGGATCGTCATGCTCCCACCTTACTTAAAGAAAAAAGAGTGCCGAGTTATGTCAAACACTCTCTCTCGTACAGAAAAAGTCTTTAATCTTACTCCACGCACTAAGCAATGCTTGCTTAGCAATCTATATAAATAAAGCACCACACGCTATGTTAAAAACCCCTACGCCGTATACTCTTTTTCTAGCTTGAAGCAAACGCTACCATAGAGCAGATGTTGGTACATCCCACATCCAGCTTGTTCTCCTCTATGCGTCAAGAGAAGGGAAGATGACCCACTTACTTATGCCCTTCCTTTCTCTTTTACATCAAAAAGTTACAAGATTTTATCCTAACTTAATATTAACGTCAAGATGTGGTATTATTATTATTCACGGATAGTCACCATTTTTCACCCATTCAATCAAGCCCAATTCAAAAAAAGAGGTGAAAATCGCTTAATATTTAGGTTTGATTGAATAGATGTTCAGCATCTCGTGGTATCAATAATAGTCTTAGTAGTAGTTAATTTAAGATATAAATAACTATAATAATTGCTAGAATTTCTGCTAGTTACACCTGTACACGTGAGCATTGATCGGACTAATAAATAATCATGAATCATAAATTAACAACAGTGGTTTCTGTGGTTAAAACACTTTTTTTTTTATCAGTGAACTATTACATTGTTAACTTACTTAGGTCACTAATAGTTTCCATTCGTTGTTGGTTGTAAATGTATTTCGAAATATTAGTAGCGTTTTGTCAACTATGGTTTCCTATGCTTGTCGTAGGAGAGGAAGTCGACTCAGGGTGCCCTGGGGAATCAGGAATTCTATTACCCGCGTTAGAGGCAAGAGTGCGGACTCTCTCTCAACATCTCTGCGTCAGGAAAAGGGGAAAGTGCCATGACTTTCCCGTTGTCCTTTACATTTGAAACAGTGACAGTTTTTAACAAGATTACAATTTGGGCTATTACAGTATGTTTATGAAATTGTTAACATGATACAAAAGGGTTGTACGGTAAACCATAAGCCTGTAAACATGAATGGTAAAAATTAGATAATTCTTTGAAAGTCAGTAAGATTGCTTTCGTAGGCTTATGTAAAATTTTTGCTGGCTTATGGTGTGCAGGTTAAATGGTGCAGCGTGTTCAGGTTCTATTAGCAATATGTAATAATTCTACCATTTACTACTATCTTCGCTTAGCCTATGGGCTTTAACTCTTAGTTATTCTAGTTTTTGATATTATACTAATATCTTATGTAAAATTTCAGGGCAGCTGTTCCCAGTTAAACTATTGCATTCATTGATTTTCATAATTATTTCGTTTTTACTTTGCTCATTGCTTCCTGTCAGCATAGGCCAGCGTGCATTTCTGTGAGTCATGCATGGTCGTAATACCTTAGCTACGAGCAATCTTGTGGGTGTTTCACTTCTTTGCAGATGAACATTGACCCCTGCATTTAGTGTTCTAAGATTGGCACAGAAAAATTTTAAGCAAGGAAAAAAAATTATTGTGGATACACCAATGTAACGAATCATTAGGATCATCATCATTGTCATTATAATTATTATCTTTACCATAATCATTATCATTAACATCATTTCTATAAGTATTGTTATTGACATCATTATTATTATTTTTTTTCTAATTATCATTATTATTATCATAATAATTATCATCTTTGTCAGCATTATCATCATCGTCATATTAAGTAACATAATTATTATGCATTTTATTATCATTAAAATTATCGTGATTACCATTAACGCTATTTTTATTATAATAATTGTGCTAATAATCACATTTCTCATCATCATTATCGTCATATGCATTAAATCTATTATCATTATAATCATAATAAATAATATCATCATTAATACTATGATTATGGTTTCTATTGTCATCATCATGATCATTATTAATATAATCAATATCATTATAATTATTATAATCGTTATTATCACATTTACTATCTTGATCATAAACATTATCGTTATTATTGTTTCTATCATCAGCATAATCATTATTATTATGATAATCATCATTATCATTATTATTTTTAGATTTATCATTATAATCATTAACATAACTATCATTATAAACATGATTATCATTGTTATTACCATTATTGTTATGACTATCATCATCAAAATTAACATTATCATTATTATCATCGTTTCTATTATTTTTATCAATATCAACATTATCATCATTATAATTATCTTTATCATTTTTAGTATTATCATTATAATGAAGATCATCATACTCATCACTAATATTATTTTAATTATTATTTTCATCAATATTATTATCATTGCCATCATCATTATTATCATTATTATCGTTATAATCATTATTATCATTATTACCATTAACGTTATTCATATTATATTTATCATGTTCATTGATAATTAGATCATCGTCCTTATCGTCATCATTATTATATTCTTTATGATTATTTCTATAAACATTATCGTTATCGTCATAATAATCATCCAAATTGTGATTATCGTCATTAAAATCGTCATTTATATCATAATTATCATTGTAATTATTATTATAATCATCATAAAAATCGCCATTTCAATCATTATTATCATCATTATGTTTGTCATTATTATCAGCCTTATCATCATCATCATTACTATTATTATCATCTCTACCACTATTTTCATCACCATCATTATCACTAGTATTATTAATATCATTGATATTATGATCTTCGCTATCATCATGACCATCATCACTAAAATAATAATTTTTATAATTAAAATTATTATCATCATAATTATATTAATATTTTATGATAATCTTTATTATTACCACAATTGTTGTTTTTACTATCAAGAAAATCATGCTCGTAATCATTTTAGTTATCACCATTTTCGCTATCACTGTAAGGATTATCATCATTATCAGCAAAAGCATCATCATTATCATCATTATTATCATTATAATTGTTAACATTATTATAATTATTTATCGTAATGATAACGATTAAAATAATAGTTAATTTAATAATGCTTATGATAATAATCACGTTGAAAACAAATGTGATAGTAAATATGATAAAAATACTGATAATAACTATGATGTTTATAAACTTTATGATTATAATGATGATGACAATCATAGTAATAATATTAATAATAACGATCATTATAGTAACGATATTATCGATGATAATGATAATAATAATTACGATAATAATAATTAAGATGATAAAAATGATCATGATAATTATGACAATGCTAATATCAGAAGTCATGATGATGATGCTAATGATAAAACTATTATGATGCTTATAATAATAGTAATGATAATTATAAGTATGATGATAATAATAACAATAATGATGGTAATAAGCATGATAGTAATAATGAAGATGGTGATAAAAATTAGTTATAATAAGAAAAATAATAATTCTGCTAACAATATTGATTATAATAATAATTATATCAGTAAAAAAATTATGATAATGATTTTAATTATGACAATAATAATGATAACGATTATAATGTTAAAAATGACGATAGTCATTATAATAATAATAATAATCATAATAATAATGATTTTAATGATGATAATAATCATAATGTTAATAGTAATGATAATTATAATGATGAAAAAACTGATAAAATGATAGAAATGATGTTTATAATCATAATGATAATAATTATTATTATAATAATAATATTATAAATGATGATTATGACGAGGATAATAGTTATGAAAAAAATAATCATGATAATAATAATAATGATGAGCATTATATGTTTTATATTTCTATTATGATAATTATTATTATTGTCATTATTATTATTATAAATGTTATAGTTATCGTTGAAGATTATCTCTGTTATCATCATTTGTATCATTTTCATTATCAACATTAGTATAATTTGTATTATGTCTTTTAACATGAGTATTATTACTATTATTATTATTATTGTTATTATCATCATCATTATGATCATCATTCTTATTATCATCGTCATATTAATAATCATCATTATCATCATTAGTATCATCATTATTATTCTCATGACTTATAAAATGATCATTATTATTATTAGAACTGACGATATTTGTAACTTAATTATCATGCTATGTATCAGAATTATCATTGTCATCATCGTTTTCTTCGTCATAAACATTAGATTTATTATTATTACCATAATAATCATTTTCATTCTCATTCTTATTATCATCATAATTGTTATCGGGATCATCATGATTGATATAAATATTAACATTATTATTGTGATGATTATGATTTTAATTAGCATTCTTCATATCATTTCTATTATTATTATCATTATAACAATCATTTTAATGCTCATGAACATTGTTATTATCATTATGATCATAATTTTTATAACTATTTACTTCGTCATCAGTATCATCATCATTATTATTATTTCCATTATTATCATTATCATGATTATTATTATCATTATCATTATTCTCAACATCATCATTATTATAACATCATTACTTCTATCATTTTTATTTTTATAATTATTATTATTCACATTTTTAGTATTATTATTATTAGTATCATTATTACTATCATTATTATAAACACCCTTCATTTAACCATTATTATTATCATAATCATTTTTATTATTATAATCATATCTATCATCATTATTATTTTTATCATTATAATAATTTTTACTAACATGATCATTAATATCATTATTATTAATATTATCATAATTATTATTTAAGTTATTATTATTATTCTTACATTAACTATCATCTTCAAAATTAACATCATTTCCAACAGTACCACTATTATTATTATCATTGACATATATATCAGCATCATAAACATTATCATCATGGTTAAATAACATTATTATCATTCTCATGACTATTATATTCATTATGATCATTAGTATCGTACATAAAATTAATACTATCTTTATCATTATAACACCTGTTGTTATTCTTATTATAAACATCATGCTTATTTTCACATATATTATCTTTTTGATTGTCATAATCATTGTATATATAGTTTAAACCATTATGATAATTGTCTTTATCATTATCATTATTGTATCAGTTTCCAATTTTATAATTAACGTAACTATTATTATTGTTATTATTATGAGCATCATAACAACCATCCAATCATCATTATTATCACCATAACAATTATTGTTATTACAATTATGATGATGATTAGTAACATTTTTATAATTACTATGATTATTATTATTATTATATTTATTAACATTACCATCATCATTATCGTTATTATTAACATAATAATCATAATTATTATTAATATCCATCAATATTGTCGTTAGGATTATAAAAATAAATGTTATCAACATTAACACCGTTAACGTTAGCATTTTAAACATCATAATTATAATAATTAATATTGAAATGATTATTATTATTATCATCCTTGTCATTATAATTATCATCAACATTAAAATTATTATTATCAGTATCATATTATTATCATTGTAATTATGATTATTTTCATTATTCACATCACTATTATTAATATAATCAATATCATCATCTTTTTAACTATCTTTATTGTAATTTTTATTAATATTATTAAAATCACTAACAACGTAATCGTTAATATTAAGAATATTATTATTGCTACCGTCCAAATCATATATTATATTATTATCATCATTATCATTATCGTTATAATTGGTAATAACGATATAAATGTAGTCATTATTATTATCTTTATTATTATCATAGTTATTATTATTATGATTTTTTATTTTTATCATGATTATTATCATTATCAATTATTCTTTATATTATTATTATAGTTATTATTATTATCATTTCTTATTATTATCATTATTATCATCATCATCATCATCTTCATTATTATCATTATTATCAATATGTTTTTTATTAGAATTATTATCATCATCATTATCATTATTATCACTATAATTTCATCATAAACATTATTATTATCATCATAATTATTACTATTACTATAATTATTTATATTATTATTATTATTAAAATTCTAAAAATCATTACCATTGTTATTATCATCATCATCATAATGATTATCATCACGACTGTTATTATCATTGTTACTTTCATTAATATTATCATTATTATTGTCATTATCATGATGACTATCAGCACATTCATTAGTATTTTTGTCATTATTATCATTACCAATTTCATTGTCGTCATCAATATCATCATTATTATCACTATTATAAATACTATCATTATTATAATTATTTTTACTATTAATATTATCATTATCATCATCTTTATTATTATTACTATCATTATCTTTACTATCATCATTATTATTAAGATCATTATCATCATCATTCTTATTATTACTATCACTTATATCATTATTGTTATTGATATCATAATAGTAATAATGATCTTTATCATCATTGTTATTATTTAAAACTCATTCTCATCAGTATATTCATGATTATCGTTATTAACATTATAGTTATCATTACAACTGACAATATTTTTCATATAAATGCAATGCTTAGTATCACGATTATCATTTTCATTATAGACATTTTTCTTATGATTTCAATCATTACTATTATCATTACTATCATCATGACCATCATTATTATCATTTTTATCATTATAATTATTGTCATTATCATCATGACTATCTTTAATATTCTCATTATCATATTTATTATCATGATCTTTATCAACATCTTCATTACCATCATCATTTTTATAATCGCTATTATTATCTTTATCATTATCCTTATAATTATTATCATAATTATTATTATGTTAACAAACTTCCTTATTATGATTATTATCATTATCATAACTACTATCATCATTATTATCATCAACATTATAATTATTATTACCATTATTATCACGATTATTATCATAATTATTATAAATTACATCATTATAATTATAATTTTTATTACTTTCAGTTTCATCATCATTATTATTATGATCATTTTTATCATTATTATTTTCATCATCATCATTCTCATCATTACCATCATTATTCTTGTGATCAGTATCATCATTATCATCATCATAGTAATTAACATCATAATTTATATTATAACCATCATAATAATTATATTTAACATCAAGATTATCATCATGATTATTACTATCATCATCATGATTTTCGATAATATTAACATCATTATTGTCATCATAATTATTACCATCAGCATCTTTGTTATCATCATTATTATTATTAACATTATTATTATTATCATCATGCTTATAATTATCATCATTTTTATTATTAACATGGTTGGAAATGAGAGCGACCGTCAGTAGGCCCGGCTTTTTTGTACATTGTGGCTCTGTCGGCTCAAAGCTCTGTGCGTGTGCGCTTGGTCGACTTGGCGTGCTGCAGGTGTGTGTGTGAGTATTCACGTGGCGAGCTTTGTACACTCTAAGCGCCAGATTATACTTAGCTCTCGTCGAGGATAGACTCTCTTAATTTACGTTGCCAAACTCTAGCATTCAAAGGTGCATACATCACCTTAAATTCGAGTGTAAATCTTCAGATTAACTCTCTCAATACAGTGGACAAAACTCAGTTGTGCAGTGCAGTGCACTTAGTGCTTTGTTTAAGTTGCTTACTGCATAATCTGCAGACCAGCCTAAATAGTTAATGTCATCTAACTACCAGTGATCATCAACAGCAAGACTCAGTGAGATTCTTGTGTATTTTTACAGACAGTAATTGTGCATTTCTACAGACAATCGTTTTTCGTTAATCAATATTTCAATCAGTTATATTACATAAGTGCTTTTATTTTCACATTTATTTCGTGTAACTTTCAAACTCTTTTACGAGGTCAAGGCCAGTGCGTGTTAACATATTGTGTTATTAAACTTGACTCTTTTTTTTCTATATTCTTCGCTCTAATGTATTTCAATAGTTTATTGCTTTAAGACTATAGACATTATTTTTTTTCTCCTGTATTATGTTTACCTTTTCTATTTTTGTGAATATTAACTGTGATTTTTCTTGGCCTTTGAGTGATATTAAACGTTGTTGCTTTCATGCTGTTCAATTTTATTGTGTATTATTGAGTCTTTCCAATCACCCTTTCCGAGCTTAGTGTGTGCTAACGCACATGCCTCGAACAAACACCATTGTTATAATTTATTCAGTTTTATCATTACTATCATTACCATCATTATCATCATCATAATTTATATTAGTCTTATGTATATTATTATCATCATTATAAACATCCTAATAATCTCTATTATTATCATTATTATCTTCATTTTCATTAGTATAATTAATATTATTATCATGACAAGCATTACAATCATTATTATTATCATGATTTTTACTATTTTAATTATTATTTGAATCGTCATCATCATTATTATTATCATTTTGACACTTTTTATTGTCATCATTGTCATCATTAAAATTATTGTTATTACTGTCATGATAATCATTATTCTTATAATTATTCTTATCATGATTGTTATTATCATCATCATGATTATCATTAAACCATCATTATTGTCATGATTATAATTATCAAAGGTACAATAGCTATTTCTAATCTGTACATTATTCCTATTGTTATCACCATTAGAATCATCATTATAATCATTATTATTATCATCATTAACATTATCGTTATAATCATAATAATTATTTTTATTATGATACCGTCATTATTATAATTATTTCTTTTATCCTTATCTTGAACATCATGATTATCACTTCTTTGGCCGTTATAATTGTCTTTATGATTGCTATCGATGTAAATATCTATGTGTATCATTATCAATAGTATTATTACTATTATTATGATGATTATTATATTTAACATGATAATTATCATCCTTTTTATTATTATAATTATTTTTGTTATTATAACCATGATTTTTATCTCCATCGTTATCATAATTAATAATATTGTCTCCATTAACATAAACATTGTGATTTTATCAATATCATCAATTACATTATTATTAACATTTTAATAATCATCGTTATCATTGTAACCTTGACAATTATTATTATTATCAACATCATAATCTTATAATTATTCTTATAATCATTATTGTCATTATTAAAACCATTAAAATTTTCATTATATACAGCATTATCATATTTATAACTATCATTATCATTTTTATTAAAACTATCTCTATCATCATTATAATGATCATCATGATGGTGACTGTCAGATTCATCATTGTCTCTATTATCATCGATACTCTTATTGTCACTATTATCATTATAATCATTTTTATCATAACATTATTATCATTATAATAATCTTCATTGTTTATATAGTTGTAATTATCATAATTATTCTCATATTCAATATTATCATCATGCTTTTCATTATCATTAATATAATTATTATAACAATGATTACTCTAATCCTTTTCTTCATCATCAACGATATCATCATCACAACATTGACATCATTATCATCATTTTGGTTATCATTATTGTTGTTACTTAAATCGTCATAATTGTCTACAATATTACTATTATGAACATTGTCACTATTTAAATCATGACTATTACTATAAGTACTTTTGTCACCATCAACATTATAATTTACATCCTTATCTTCACGATTATAATAAATATATTTATAATTATTATTATTGTAATTATTTTTGTTGTCATCATGGTCATTATCATTATCATCATCAACATTATCAACTTTATTATCTTTATTATCATCATTATCATAATAATTATTATGAGCATTTTTATCATTACGATTTTTATTATTATTATCATTACCATTATCATTATTATTTATTTCATGAATATCATTATTATCATCATTTTTATTATTATTATTATAGTAAGCAGTATTATTATTATCAATATTATTGTCTTTATTGTTAACATTATTATTATCATCATTGTTGTAATCATAATAACTATCATCATTATCACTATCATTATTGTTATCATAATTATTATCATCGTCATCTTAAGAAATATTTTTTTCTTATTATTATTGCATTATAGTTACTACCATTTGTATTATTATCATTATCATGAATCTTATCCCTTTTTTAATTGCCATTAACATCATCCTCATCATGATTATCGTAATTATTATAATTAATACTATTATTATCGTGATCATCATCATAACTATCATTATTATTGTCATAATTGTCTGAATCCTCACCATTTTTATTATTATTACTAGTTGCATTGTTGTCAATATTATTATTACTATCATAATAATAAACATTATACTTAACATAATTGTTATCATCTTTACTATCATAGTTACTACTGTCGTCACTATAATCAACGTTATTATTATTATCGTTATTATAATTATCATTATTGTCGTCATTTTTATTAACATTATTATTTTTACCATCGATATTATCATCACAATAATGATCATTATTAATTTTTTCGATTTTATTATTATTAATATTATAATAACCGTTCTGATCATCATTATCATCATCGACACTATAATGTTTGTTATTATTACTATTATCATTATTGTCATCATTGTCTGAATTTTAATAAGTATCAGTTTTTTTATAAGCATGATTATTATTATCAGTATTTTAATAAGTATCAGTTTCTTCATTAGCATAATTATTACTATCATCATAATCATTATTATAATTTCTATCTCTATCAGTATCGTAATAATTATCATAATCATCACGATCAGCGTTATTATTGTCATTATTATCATCATTATTATTATTAAGATCACTATTATTGTTATCATTATCATCATCGTCGTTATTATCATCAACATCAATTATTATGTTATAATATTTACCAATATTATTATTATCACTATCATTATCATTAAAATTAACATCACGATCAACATTTTTATGATCGTTATTATTATCGTTAAAATCATAATTATCATCATTTTTATCTGATTAATTATTGTTGACGTCATTATCATTAACATTTTAATTATTATTATCAAAATCATCATCATAATTATAACCATTTTTATCATTTTTATCAACATTATTATGATCATTATTAAAACTATTAATACATTTTTTCTTTTCTCTTCTTTATCATTATCTTGGAAAAAATAAATATTAACATCATAATAAACGTTATTTCCGTTATTATCATGATTACTACTTAACTCGTTATCATAATTTCAAGCATTATGATTATCATTATTGTTATCGTGGGCTTTATCGTTACTATTATTATCATTACTTTTCTCGTTATGATCATTATTATTTAAGCTTTTATTATACTTGTAATCATCTTTTATATAATTATCATTAACTTTATCACAATCACTAATCTTCTTGTCATTATTAGTATTACTATTAAATTTTCATGAGTACCATCAATACCATTATCATTGTTATAATAATTGTTATTATTTTTTTTTTTATTATTGTTTTTATTATCTACATTATCAACGTTATTTTTATGATCATTATTAGTGATATCATTATTATTATTAATATTATCACTATCTTCATAATTTTCGTCATAATTATCGATATTATAATCATCATAATCATCATCATCATTATTCTCATTATCATCATCATCATCATCATCATTATCATGGTCATCATTATAATCTTTATTATCATCACCATCATTATCATTATTATCATCATCATTATCAAGGTATTAATCATTATCTTCATCATCATCATCATGTTCGTCATCATTATCTTTATCATCATCTTCATCAATATCATCATTATTATCATTAATACTGATTTCATCATTATTATCATTATGATTTATATGATTACCATTATTGTTATTATGATAATTATTGTTACAATTACGTTTATCATTTTTTCTATTATTATTATATTAATCATCATACTCGTTATCACTTGTGTTATCATCGTCATCATCATTGTTATCATCATCATCATTATCATTATTATCATTATCACTATCATTATTATCATCATTATCATCATTATCATTATCATCATCCTTATCATCATCATCATCATCATCATCATCATCATCATCATCATCATCATCATTATCATCATCATTATTATCATCATAATTATCATTATCATTATCATTATCATTATTATTATTATCATCATCGTCAGCATCATTATCATCATCATCATCGTTATCATTATCATGATCATTATCAATATCATTATTAATATTATTATTATCTTAATTTTTATTTATTTAGTCATTATAATTACCATTATTTTCATTTTTATTGTCATAATTATCATTATCATCATCGGCATTATTATTATCATTATTATAAACATATTTACAATCATTTTAATTATTATTATTATTATTATAAGTTGTTATTTTTTCTATAATTTATATTATTATTATTATAATAATTATTTTAATTTTTATCATTTTTATTCTTATTATTATCATCGTCATTTTTATTATCATCATTTCCATCATTATTATCAATATCACCAATTTTATTTTTTTAATTATTATCTGGGCATAAGCGAAAGTTCAAATGTAACTATTTTAAGTCACGAATGGCTGCCTGAAAATTTATGTTTTCTAAAGTTTCCAGAGAAATGAGGCTGAGGAAAAGCTTACTTTAACGTTTTAGCTAATTACTGACGCTTTTATTAAAGGAATTGCTGAAACAAAAGAACACAAAAATATTAGTTACAATTTTGTTACTTACTATTTTTTTTACATTTTTTTAAATAGGGCAAAAAAAACAAAGTTTATTAAGTAAATTACTTAAAAACCAGAGCAAAACTAGGTGGAATGCTTACATTTATTCAGGATAACTTTAGCGAAATTATTGTTGATATTTATCGTAATGAGACTATTTAAAATCAGACCATGGATTAAGTTTAAATTTGTAATGGTTCATTCAATAACTGTGATTTACAACTTTCTGAGTTATATCAAGACGATTTATTAGATCCTAATTATTAAGAAGGTGAAAAGAATAAGTTGTACAAGCTTAGAGATTCGCGGACAAATTTTGAAAACCATCACATGAAAATAAATAGTTTAGTATTTCAGAGAATTATTTTTGTGAAGAGCATTTTGTAGTTTAAAATGTACAACGTGTTATCTTTTATGATATGATGATCGTATTAAGATCTTGTGAAAGTACTATTCAATTTTAGAAGCAGTTAGTTAAAATTATACAAGGCAACATGAATTCCTTACAGTTTTATGCAATTATTACGGTAAGAATAAAGTTTTTTTTAAAGATTTTTCTTGCTTATATGTAAGACTATTGACTTTATGACGATTAAAATTTGTTCATACACTAAACGTGAACTATGAATGCTTAAAAGTTTCTCTCCTAACTTATTTCATTAACATTGTTTATTTAGACCACTATTTTTAGATAACTTTTAACTATATGTGCACATTATTAAAAATATTTTGTCATTTATTTTCGCTTCTTATACTTCTCTTTGGTTTTTATAATAATTCGTTCTGTCCAAGAACTTTAATACTAATTGTCATTACTAGGTATAATAAATAGATAACACGTTACACAGTTTAAGGTACCAAGTATTTTAGATGTGCATCCTCTTTTTAAATACGAAAACTATTAAGTAAATACTTAGTTCGAGAATGTTTATGGCCCTTCAGGTCTCATATTTGTTCTTAAGAATATCAACCCTTCTGTACTCCAAGAACTAGAACCAGTTATCAAAATTTTTTAAAGAAAATGATTTTATACGAAAAATTAAGACTTACATGATGTGCACTTCCTACACATTATCAATTGTTACTATAATAGATTTTGTGCACAAGAATAGATACATGATGTTTGTGGACAACAATTGAAACTATTGTTTATGAACAATTTTTATGTAGCTCATCCAAACATAGTTTAATCTAAAGCTACACATATAGTGGCAAAACTTGCTGTGGATTTAGAAATTGACGAGAACCATTTGATACTTAAATTCAAAAATCTGTTTCTCAGTTTAATAAGTTTTCTATTATTTAAAAAATAGAAGTAAATATCCAGAGTTTTCAATGGAAAAAAACTTATTTTGTGTTGTTATCTTTATCAGTTTATGTTTTATCTTATAAAAAAGAAACTTGACAATATTTACACCAAAAAATTTTTGTCAGAAGGCTGCCCAAAATTTACCTAAGAAAAATATTGGACTCAACATGCTTAAGCCATTTTTTTTTAGTTAAGCTTCTGTTTTTATTTTAATTCTTCAGACGTAAGGTTATTTTTCCGTTATTCCAGCTACGAGAAAGACTTTTTCTGTTAAGTTAATGTACGCAAGCTATGAAAACAGTTCTATCAACACTGTACAAAAAAAGTTTAATGACTTTGACGCTAGAGGAGTATCATGCTTCGAACTTATTAGCTGGTTACAGTCCAAATAAACTATCTACTGCATGTAACTAAATAACATCTTGGATTTCACTTACAACAATTTGAATTAGTAGACGACTCGTTATGTTAAGGTCTCAAAGCTTAGTGGAAAACTGTATCACCAGATGATTTTGACACTGTACTTTAAAACTTTGTATCTACATGTAATGTAAGTAATACACAGTCCACGAGACTCAAAGGCCATTACATTCATGGTGCATCTTCGGTGTTCAGGACAGTTCGGGCACACTGGCCATCAGACTAGTACTCCGTAATGATTAAATTTGAATCATAGTCGGATTGACTGCTACCAACTATTTATCTTACTATCTTTCTAGCAAAGTGCTGTAATCTGCTAACGTTAACAAGCTGATCTCACTATGCAGTACGTATACATTGTTGGTGCGCCAGCCAGCAGGAGCATTAACAGTCCACCTCATTGAATTCAATTTATATTAACCAGATTTTCGAAAGACTATGGAACGTAAAAACTTATTAACATGAAAAGTTTTTAATAAAGTTATGGCCCAATATACGAAAAATTAAATTACTTTTTAACCGAATATTTATGATTTGTATAAAAAACCTGTAGTACTAGTAAAAAGCAGGGACCAATCTGTTAATGGGCTCACTAGTTATCAGAGATTCCGAAAAGAGTGGCTTGATCCCAGTTTCAGGGAATTCATGGATTTATTCTTAAGAAATTAAGAAAAGTAATTGCAAGTTGTACATCATTTTTCTTGTCCTTAGTTCGCAAATGACTTTTCAACCCCCATATTTTAATTATCTTCAGTAGATTCTCCTAAACTGAGGAAGGGAGCTAACAGGCAGATCTATCAGGCATTGTTGAAGATCAGTAAAAGTCAGTTTAAGAAATACTGCCATGTATCACGCAATGAAGTTATTCCAGCCTCTAGAGCAAATAAGAAGGCACTGCCAAAACTATGTATCATCAGCAACAGGGTGCTTCTTGTTTGTGTAGTATGTGTCGCATCGAATGCTTATTGTACCATACCAGTGGTTTGTATGACTCCAAGCACACTAATATAGACGGGAGGCTGTTGATTATAAGACGTAAGTTAACAACCTTTAGAAGAAAAAAGGCCACCTTACTAGCTGCTGAGATACGCTCGATGCAAGGTCTTCATCTCCAACGCTGCAGTTCCTACGTGCACTTTTAGTCACAATAGTCAAGTTGTACACAGGCTAACAACAGCTTGAAGTACGTCGAAGACAGACCCAAGGTACATAAGGACTCTCTTCGACTTAGTTGTCTAACTACTAAACATTAAGTACAGGTTAAATGTGCACTATGCAAAATTTAGTAAGCCTCCGTCAATAAATGAAAACTGTTCGTGCCCTATGAAATAATTTTAAAAAATAAATGTAAGAAGAAAAAATTTTTAGTCAATTAAATTTAATAACAAATAATAATAACGATAATTTATCTACTATTAATTTTTCCCACAACAAGCTTACACAATTTAGTGCCATTAATTGAAAAAATTTTTTTCAACTAACAAAAAAATTTTAGCTTATAATTTTTTAATAGTAAGAAAACATGGTATTAAGGACAAGACGTTAAAGAAATAAGGTTAGTAGGAACTCCGATAGGCTTGCTGAAACAAAGGCGAGAGAAAAGTCAGCAGAGAGCTCCAGGAGCATCGCCCACAGTAGTAGCAATAGGCTAGGTAGTAACATTACCAGAATAGTTAGTCATCGAGAGTTTTGGGACTCACCTGTAACAGTGAGCAGGCACACCAGCCTTCTTTAAGTGGGTAAGGGTAGTAAGAGCCGATGTTTGCAAATGCCTTAAAATCGTAAGGGGAGTGATTAAGGTATTGCTGCAGTGAGAAAGACAGTTGATAGGTGCCCTATGGGATCTTGGAGATCATGGTGACCCGTATAGATCAGATAAAATTAGTTATTTATTCAAACAAATAATCACAAATAATAAACAAAAAGTTAAGATAAGCTATAGTAAAGTACTTTAACTTTGCTGTAATGAAGTTAATCTCTTTTATATTGTATAACTAAAGCATGTAACATTATTTTAAAGATCCAAGCCACATGCCGGGCCAAAACGTACCTAAACGGATTTTACATGCATTTATCTGGTGATGATCCAAGTAAATTTCTTGCATAAAGAATCAAGTAAAAAAAAAGTTAAGTAATTCCCAAGCTCAAGCGATTCGTTATTTCAAACTCGCTTGTGCCTGTCTTACACTCGTAACTTTTAACACTGTCCACAAGGTTTTAGAAGAAATTTAGGAGCAGCAGAACATAGTTTGGAGTTACTGTAGCTGTTCTCAACCAAACTTACGTTTACGAAATTCTACAATTACTGCTTTTGTCTAGAAAAAATTAACCACTGCTGTCCCAACGTATCAAGAGTGATCAAACCCAGCAGTAGCATACTCAAAGATGCTTATAACTTTGATGGGAAAGAATGATGTCGGTAAGATTAAAATATACATAGAGCAAGTTGAAGCTTAGACGTGGTCTAATTAAGCCACACTACGTTGACACACCATAACATTCTCTAGAATCAACGACAGGCTTAATGCCTTGGAACTAAAACCGCTTGCTAACAGTCATGTCACCGTCAAATATCGTTCAAACGAACATCGCTACCTCGCAAGAGGTCGTCGAACACTTTTGCATTAAAAATAAAGTCAACACATACAAGCTCACCTCGCAGTGTGTAACTTTGAGCTTATGCTATTAGGTAATACGTTTTATTAACTCCATAAGTGATAAGCACATCCCTTGCCAACAGGCCCAGTCTAGTGGCGAGTTCAGAGAAGAATTTGACAGGCACACAGCCTTAAAGTATGCGGGTACACCTTGAGCACATTTAGAATAACGTAATTCTTTCGAGCCATGGTGTAACCTGCCAAGGATACCGACAAAAACTGAGGAGGACCAAGGAGACAGTGTTGAGAACGTGGCAGAGAATTTAGTGGAGTACCCTTCTGACAACAAACTCCACATTGTTTACATACGTTACCGTTGAAAAAAAAAAATTCTAATTGATAAGAAAATTAATTCTATCTAAAAGCTTAGTTAAATCTTTACTCAAAAGGTTGATAAGACTATTAGTATTTTGTAAAAAACAACCTTTTATTAGAGGAAAAGAGGGATTAGTATGTTATGATACTACGTCAAACGACACAAGAAAATAATTATCTAAGATTACTAAATTCTTAATTTTTTCTCTAACTTCATAAGAGTTTTTTACTGAATACTGAGATTTGCTTCAAAACTTATTAAAAAGTGATAAAAACTGTTTATACAGTTGATAACAAACGAACCAACTGAATTTTGTGAAATGAGTTTTGTAACATTGAATAACAACAATGCTAATAGACAATTAGATACAAAAAAACTTAGCTATTCTCATAAGTACTTGATACTTTAAGTAAAAAATATTATGAATATTAAATAATAGGTTACAAGATCAATTTCTTATTCAAAACACACAGGATATTCTCATGTTTATTATAATTATGTTATATACAATTCCACATAACTTTCTACATTCTTGGCGGTGCCGCCTTCAGGGCTCATTGTTCTCTATGTGACGTATAATAAGTATGTGTACTAATCTTGTTTGGCTTTTATATTGTACTGATCGACACGGTCTGAGTATGATTTTTTTTAAATGATTATGATGTTTATAAACTAATTTTTAAGAACTTTAATGTTATTAAAACTAAGTAAAGAGTTGCGATACGTGGACGAAGTAATAGGTGCCATAGGTTTCCATAATGCGTGTTATCTTGGAACCTGCATGGTATATTGTATTAATAAATATCATATATACTTTCTTTATCTTATTTGTATTGAGTTTTCACATAACTTTAATCTTTATTCTGTGTAATTGCAGAATATTAATTCTGAAAAGGCTGTCAGAGGAACAGCAAAATATTGAATTATGTAATTGCATCATAAATAAATAGTCATACTCTATTATACTAAGATTGAATTCAAATATTATTACAGGAATAGGCTAAGGAATTTTTTTTCGTCACGATCAAGCAGCTCTTAGAATACGAATGAAAAAAATAAAAAATACCAGTAAGAAAACAACAGCCTATGCTGATAGCAGATACACCTAGAAATGTTTTTAACACTGTTGCTCTGCATATTTTGTATCGTTTACCTAAAAGTACGGACGTAAGCAAGTATACACTGACAACGCAGGATCAACTTCCGAAATTTATATTTGTTACACTATTAACGAACGCCACTTCAGTCACAATGGCTGATACCTTTGTTACATTTTATGAGTACTTTTGGCGTGCCTACGGTTATCCCCACAGGTGAGGGGATAAGTTTTCTAAGTCACCTAATGCAAAAGGTGGCTAAAAGCTTTAAAATTGAATGGATAAAATCACAGCATTTAACTTATAATCTGTTCTATATTTTTTAATCATGCTCCCTGTTTTCTATGGTTGCACTACATTTGATCTTGAGCTTAATATTTGAAACCAATACTGTTCTTAACAGATTCTTGAGCTAAAAGTTCACATCTGCAAGGTAGCTGCAAAGTAATACGAAGGATAATGTAACTTCATCGTTGTTGACTCTCTGTAGACCCAAGGGATTGAACACGATATCCTGGCTCTGTAAGAAATTTAAGTCACTAAGATCACCAGTGACCTGAGAACGTGATCCCACATCTTCCTTGAATGCATTAAAATTGATATTCATGTCGGTATCAAGATGCATATTCATAAGACTCGATTAAATAGTGCTAACCATTGTGGTACCGTCTTGCTTAAATTTTTTTCAGTACTCTTTTTCTTTTTGTCACCTCCCCCTTTTATTTATTAGGGCCATTTTCACCACTCCAGATTTTACATTGCTCTCGAAGGTAAGTTAGGTTGTAAGTCTCCTTAATAAACGGATTCATATCACACCATGCCAAATTAAACCAATTTGTTGCTTTGATTTAAAAAAATATTTAAGTAACGTAGGAGTACGACGAGGAAAATTTTAGAAAGCAGACGAAGCCTCAGTGATACCACTACTATTTGATTCTATTTTTTATTCTGTAATCTTTGAGTAGTAAGCAATAATTATTTTTGTCAGTAAACTCAATGTTCTTTAGCTTAACTATGTCTTCCTTATCCTATTTCCCAGCTTCACCAGTAAAAGTTGTGGGAATAATGAAAATGAAACAAGCGTATCTTGAAATTCGCAAAACAAGATTTCATTAGGGTCAGTGTACACAAAATGTTCTTACTGTTAAATAATCTATATGTAAAATGATTTACAACTTCCCAAGTCAAACTGCTATGAAGTTTAAGGTTATAAATAATTGTATTTATTACCAGCAACACACTCAATGATATCTGGGTATCAGTGGAAGTTACTTGTACAACTTTTATGGTCTTGGTAGATGGTAACTAAGTATTTACTGTAAGACATGCTTCATTTCTGATTAAGTAAAAGTATGAACCAGTAGTTACTAGTAATTCTTAAATTGTTAAAATTTACCACATGAATCTTTATATGATTTTAATTATTGTCAGTGTTTATCTAGATAATCGAGTTAAAATCTGTGAAATTTTACAAATAAGTACTACAACAAGTTGTGCGAGAAACATTGCTTGACTTAACAGTTATTGAAAAAAAAATATTTTCCTCACTTTTAGCGAGATGTACATATCCTTTTTAGTTTATTTTGCATTGCATATGCCTAATGTAGTTTTTGTTCCTTTTTTATTCGATACAAAAATGTTGAGCATTTAACTTTCGATGTAAAAGAACTTGGCCTTCAGTGATATACGCAATACTTATTCAAAAAGCTATACGTATTTTCTGTTGATCATGTTTATAAAATCTTTTTGATGAGGCTGATGATTTCAGTTATTTTTGCACTTCCCTTGACCGTTATATGTAGATCTAAATAAACTTAATAACATTGTTCGTTAATAATCATGAATAATAATTTTGGTTGTAGTAGGTTAAAGAATTATTGTTTGGACTAAATTTTAGTAGTATGAAGTATGAAGTATGTTAAAATGAGATTTTAAGACTATAAATATTAAGATTAACACATTTAGAAAAAAGAAATTTGATTTCTGCTAAGCGATTTTTAACTATCTGTACAAATAAGATATTATTTGATTCATCGAGCTATTTATAATACCACTATTCCCTTAGAAAAAAATGGCAGTACACAATCCTAATGACACAGCGTCATACGGAACTAACCTTTTTGATCTATTTTCATCTACACTAACATACTTACAATAGACAAAATAATCATTACAGTGCCAACTTATACAATAAAACAGAAAAGCACTGTTTTGTGTCTCTATAGTGTAAGAGAAGATTTTTTTACACAAAGTAAATATATCAGTAAATATATATATAGCAGGCTGGTATAGTTGTAAGGAATATCTATATATGTACTAGTAAGACTTCACCTGCCTGCGCCCTTTGCTCGCCAACCTCCTTAATGCATATGAATTCCTCATATAAGCTTTGCGGTAGGAGTCAGGAAGTCCTGAATACACTAATTTTTTTAATTAGGAAATATAAATTGTACAAGTAACTATAATAATAACAACGTAATAAGAGATACCGTTCACATCAATCAAATATGGTTGTAAAAAAAAATTAGCTTTTGTGTGTCTGTAGTTAACAATAAAGATCTCTAAATAATAGAAGTAAAAAGATATAGTTAGTAAATCTAATACAAATACAAATCTTAGCGTAGTACTTCATATATTTTTACGATACATATTTTTTTTTAATCACATTTCTTTGTTTACTTTTTTTTATTTATTTGAGTGTTTTAATTTATTAATAAGTACACATTGACATTTAACCTTTCGTTAAAGATAGTATAGTTTGTGCTTTGGAAAAAGTAAAAAAAATATGTATCTAACATTACTATAATGGCTTATAATTATTTACATGCCATTAACATTCTGTATTAACTGTTATATAACAAATATTGTAATACCTTTTTAGTGCACCTTTTCTCGAAAATCTTTTTTCGCAATATTCACAAATTTTATGGCTTTCCATGATATGTTTATATAAATGACACTGTGAATGTATGGCTTTTTTAAATTTTCGGTCACACATAAGCCAATGTTTAATTTTGTCGTACGTATGCTAACTTGCGTGGCATATATTATGTGGGTTTTTTTTTAATATATTGCATACACTTTTTGAAAAAATTTATTGTTAAGAAAACATTTTTAATTGTCAATCTTATTACAGAAAGCGCCTCTATGCTGTTACTAAAACTATATTTAGTAAATGTGATAAGTACATGCTTGTTTCTCATATATCCATTGTATCCATCCCACGCTGACAATGAAAGTGCATTAAAACAGTAAAGAAAACGTGTGAGGGGCAGTATGTGGGGCAGTGTGGGGTGGAGATCGCGTGGTGAGACAGTGGAGGGGCACTGGGTGGGTAGTAGGGGGGCTCGATCCAAAACTTCTTGGGTAAAATAATAAAGAAAAAAGACAAATTTTTCCGTAACTTGAGAGGGCGCAGTTAAGAAGCAGTAAAGGGATGGCAGTGTGTGTTTCGAGGAGCAGTAGAGAGGAACTGAGTGGTTATGTGAAATGCTTCACACATTAAGCAACATAATATAGAAGAATATATCTGGCTATAAAGCATTGCCTATGTATATGTTCAGACAGAAATATGGCCACACCTTTTGGAACGAACTTCCAAGATAGCTAACTGGACTAGTTAGCGGGACCACTTACTTATAACCTATGTGTAGGTGTGTATTGCCACACCTGTTAAACAATTCTCTAACTGATATGATAACTATTACACTATGGGCACATTATTTGATGCAAGAAGTCCACAGTGTAGCCTGCCTTCAAAGAATATGTTCCAGGGTGAGAACATATTTTTCAACGTCCAATTTTTACCAAATAAGCTGGAACTTTTTGCCAAAGCATCGGATCCAGACTAATGAGCTTTTCCAAAGAAGCCTGATATCTCAGGAACCACTCTTTGCCAGGAAAGCTAGTGATCCCTGCTGAAAGCCTAGCATTCGACTCACGAATCCCTACCTCTAGTCCTAACACTGTTTCATACTCACTCAGGCCCTTATACCTGTGAGGCAAGGAAAATTCTAAAAATCACTATAGAGAAAAATTTTACAGAAAAATCTTTCCCAAAAAGCCAGGGTTTTATAGAAATTTATTCCAATGACAGCAGTTTTTGAAAAAATTTTCATTTCCGGGGGACAGAACCTGGTTGTCAAATGTAGTTGTATTTTACAAAGACGTAGGAACCTCATCTATATCCAGTTATTTTTAATACTAACAGAATTTGAATATCTTACGTTATATAAATAAATATAAAAAAGCGATATTTCCTAAAAAACTTACGGTATCCCCACAGAACTTACTTTTAAAGAAAAGTAAGAGATAAGGCAAGTAAGATATGTTTCAATAGACAACATGCACTAGCAAATAAAAAAAAAATTTTGTTCCATAGTCTTAATATCAATTCTTTTTCTTGTTGTCTTTTACGAAAAAAAAAAAAATGAAACTTGACTGTACTTACACATTTATACTTTTCGTAGTATGATATAACACATGCATAATACAAAGTCTTAACAGCTTTCCATAATATCTTCTGCAGCAGCTTTTTAAATAAGTAATAAATACTGAATAACGGGACACAAGATGATGAGATATGATTTCTGACTTGCAAAAACATAAGATCCATTCAAAAAAAGTGAATATTTTTTTTATAACGAGGTTTCACTTACAGAAACAATTTGAAAATTTAAAATTTTTTACACGTTAATAACACAACAACTATTCCTTTTTAACTCAACATTACTTCTGCTAGTAATTGTAATTCATATAAACTCAAAGACTTGTTTTTGTTGTATTATAAGACTGTTAATAATAAGTCAATCTGACAGAATACAGTTATAGTACTGCAAAATATTATGAGAGGTAAAGAAAACAATTTATGGTAGTTTTATTATATACTTATGACATAAATTGTAAGGGTCTATTTTTCTATATTCAAGTGAAATGATACATGAAACATTTAGATGTCCAAAAATTAATACCTTGGATATAAACATTCTGGAAGACCATTTTGGATCACGTTTGAAATACTTCCCGTTTATTTAGATTATACATACTCGATAAAAGGAGATTTTTTTGTATACTATTAACATTTGCCTTTTGATATGAACGGCAAAAGTAAAACAGAAATGTACATTGGATTATCTTACGTCATTTAAATATTAAAAAGAAAATGGAATTCATTCAAATACCAACAGTATCCCCGCAGAATTAACTTCCGAACAAAAGTAAAAAATAAACAAAATTAAACATGTTACCATGGATAACGTGCATTTATCATTTGACAAAAGAATCTTGCGTTTTTTAGTCCAAGTGTGCATAACATTTTTTATTGTTTTTGTAGAAAAAAGTTTATAAAACTGTACGTATGCATTTATTTTCTTTTTTAGTATAATGTACAATGACACTTCTAATACGAACTAAACTTTATTGACAAAATTATAAATAAATACTTTTCTTTATGATTAAATCATAAAAAGCAAAAAAAAAAAAAAAAGAAAAGACTTTTATAATCAACTCAATTTCAGTAACATCATGGTACACAAAAGTTTTACTTCTAACACTTAGTGTTATTATCTACTCAAATTACTTCCTGCCATATAAAAAAGACACAATGTTTTTGATTGGTTTTAATTTAAGCCTATAGAACGTTTTATTAGAGGGATACTTGCTTCCTGACAATAAACAAAGCATGCGATCGCTTTCAGCGTAACTAGTATTGGGAAGAGTATGTATTAATAGTACTCAACTATTTTGAATTTATCTATACAAGATTAGACGTATATTCTTATAAACTAACGACGAGTGCATTAACACAGTTATCTGTTTTGGTTATTTTAAGAGTAATTCTTAGAAACCCTCTCTTTACTTTTGGGAAAACCTTTAATTACTTAATTAATTACTCACAGTAACAGGTAGTTTGGGTACCAAAATATGTTGGATCACTTAATTAAGAAATACTTTTTTTTATTAGAGTTACGTAAAACAAAAAATTAATCTCTTGGAAGAGCTAAAAAAAGCTTACCACTGGGTTATTAAGAAAATACAATTGTAAGATATGTTTGCATTATTGAGAATCGGAGATTATACGCTAAAAATATAATTATAATATAAGTAATTCATTTCTTGATCGTGGTATTTCAAATCATTTAAAGTAGTCAAAGACTATCCAGAAAAAAGCCACCTCACTTAAATATACTGCCTTCAGGACGCGTGGATAAGAATCAAGACACTAATCAAAGCAGCAAAGGTAAATAATAAGATCCTAGTCACTCAAATATACGTTTTATAGTAACAGTAGACAGTACAGTAAGACGATGCCAATTTTACTTTATGAAGTAAGCAAATATAGGATGTGCCAGCTTAATAGGTGACACAGACGCTGTTACTGGTTATTCAGTAAATACTGGGTATACGGCACAGTGGCCCATAGCAGTGGCAATGGCAAGACTTTTTGCGGACTCTTATATGGATAACAAGTACTTGCCCATTAAATTATTATTTGGATATTTGTCAAGGTTAAATAAGACCTTATCAGTAGTTTTAATAATAAAAGTTTTAATCTGTCAAAAGCTAATCACAATTTTAAAGATCTAAGTAAGTTATTTAACAGCATTAAAAAATATTGGTTTTAGCTATTTTCATCCTGAGAACCTGAAAGCATTTAACTCCAACTGTACGACCGAATTTTTACTCACGATTTTTTAGAGTTATAGCTGTAGTATAACATGAGCTATGGACAATGCATAGCTGTGCGTTGGCATTAAGCAGCGTGCCAGTTGTAGCTGTAAAAAAAGACTTCAACAGAGTCAGAAATGGTAAGACTGTAACGCGATCAAGAGATTCAACACGTAAAAAAGGAGAATGTAAGAGTTATTATCAGAAAGAAGACTTTAACAAAACGTCACAGCCCCAATGTTAATTCGAAGATTAAGTAGGTAAAGGTTTTCATAGGGACCTGATTTAGCTGACGTGACCTATCTGACATACCGTGAGGTACACACGTGTGTGCACGTGTGAGTGTCTACTAACAAATTTCTACAAATGCAATAGTTGTCTAATGGATGCAACTAAAACATCACCAAAGAAGGTCAAATACAACAATAAAATGCAGAGATTGCAATGTTATAAAGTTTTCTAGAAAGTTTAGAACATGTGGAACTAACATAAATTTTTTTTACACTTGTTATGTGTCATTTAAAAAAAAAATCATACTAATAAAAATATGTTAGTAACATATGCTCTTATGGAATGTAACTTCTTTGTCTCTCTTATTCAGACAAACATTATTGAAAAATGCAAGGATATTGTAAGAAAACCATCCAAAAGAGTACTCATTGTTCAATAATTCAGTTAGCCAAGTTTTGAGGCTTATTGTAGTGCATTTTAAACAGTCCTAACGACTAACGTAAGTTAAATAGTGAGTTTGTTGGGTGCAAGACGAGATGCGTAGTAAGGGGGGCCAAGCTGTGCGTGCAGAGAAGACTCCCCGTTCCACACTTTTTCGGGTTATACTCCTGGACCTTTTTATTAAGTACTGTCAGTAAGACCAACAGAAAAACGATTTTGAAAATAATATCCTAATAATTAATTGTTACATACAAAATATTATTTATTTTTCTAGGTGCTAATTACCCTTCTTAAACATAATTGAAAAAAAGGAGGGGTAGAAAATCTCTGAACTGAAACGTAAGAGAGAATTCTTATTAAAATCTTGTGGCTCAGAACAGTAACTCTAAGAAATAAAGGAAAAACACCCAGTTAATTTTATTAATCTAAGTAACTGCACAGTTTGTTTGTCATTTTAACAGAGATATTGCCAAATAAAACATTAAGTCCTTCTTTTGCAGTGCATAGTATTATTTTAATATAATTACGCTGCAGCTAATACTTTATGTTGAAACAAATCATATCTTGAGCTTTAATATCGATAGTGCTTTTTTTCTTTTCCTGCCATCAAACGATTTTATATAATTTCAGGATTAGAGTATTACCAGCAACAGTATTTGAATCACTCAATTCTTTGGAATTTTTAAACTTACAGAACAACCGATTAACAAATATTGGAGAAGATGTCATCGAAAATGTTATTGATACATTAAGACTAATAGATATAACAGGTAGTGTATACTATATATTATATTTTGTGTGTACATTATACACAAAAAAAGACAATTCTTAAATCGTTTGAATGTGTGCTTGTTTTTCAACTATTGCCATTTATTTTACATAATTTTCTAATTATAATTGTGTAATTACAATGTCCATGTACAAATATGCACATAAACAATACTTTGTTTTCTTCTTTATTAGTGTAAAACATTGAAGGGGCATAATGTATGTAACGTTAAATTTTCTTTAGAATCTTTATGCGATATAGAATACGTACGAAAGTACAAACAAATCAACTACACAATAATAGCTTTATGCAAATTTTTCCAGTAATTTCAAAAAATATCTGATAATACAGACACCCTGTGAGTACAAACAACAAGCCAATCCTATGGGTTGAGTAATGCTTCAAAATGTAAAGTTATAATCTTAAATTCTTTATTGTATGAAAAAAAAAAAAAAACGGAATAAGTATTTATGAATTGGTATATCTTAGCAGTAATAAATATAGTAACACTGATTTTTATTTAAAAAGAAAAAAATTATCCTGTCTAAACAGGATACAGCTTTTTTTGCAGGGAATGTGTAAATATAAATGTTTGCAAAGACTCACAGGTCATTAAAAACTGCCTTACTTGTTGCAAAACTTTACTGGTGAAGTCCACAAATTTATATAGAATAGCCTTACGAATTTGATCGGTAAAAAGTGCAAGATATTTTAGTCTAAATCTAGATTATATTGCCACAGTTATTGCTGTACCATTTTTGAAGGATTATGGATTTTTGTTGTAAAAGATTCAGCAGAAATCTATGCTTGCAAGTGTCTTGACTTGTCTATAAGGGTTCTCTACTTCACCTTAGAACTTAAGTTGAGGTACTTGAGGTACAAAACTTGTGGTACTTGGAGAAAAAATACTTTTTTCTCTTTGCATACACTAAACAGTATTTTTTTATTAACCCTAGGGATTTCACGCACACTTGTGTGAAGTCTCACTTGTTTTCTCTCTTCTAGACCAGGAGTAACGGAGGGCCCTCTTATTAACGTTAAAGTGAGCAAACTTGTCATAACATAAATATCACATTTAACTACGAAAACTTAGAGCTCTTGATTTATGCATTTGTTCAATGTTTTGCTCACACAAGATTTTGCACCATAAATCTTTGATTCAAGGTTAATATGACAATTTTGTTTTCTTAATGGAAAATTTTCGTAAATAATAAATAAAAGCTTCTTTTTTTTTGAATTTTGTAACAATTATCATGTAACATGGAAAATAAGCTTAGGCTTTATTTAATAAAAAAAGTTGCTGTTCACTTAATTAAGTAAATAGTTCATTTAATATTGCCTGTTGACAAAAAAAAATTAGCAGTATTTTCTGTGTAAATTACCACGTCTCAAAAATTCATAATTATGTTACAAAAATTTGTAAGAGGTAATTGCATTTTATAAAAAATTTACATACATTAAAAATATTTTAAACCACACAAATTAAATATTAACCAACACTTTATGAGAAAGAAATAAGATGGTGCGTTATACAATAAGCAGTTAATAAAAAATCGATGAAGAAAAATAAGAAATGCCTTTAAAAAAAAGAAAACCTTACTGTCTCCTTATCACCTAATGCTATGTATCCTAGCACATTTTTCGTCCTCTAATGAAAAAATTATGAAGTGTTGATATATATATATATATATATATATATATATATGGAACATTTAAAAAAACCTTGTAACGTAAGAACTTAAATTAACAGTGAAATCGTACTTTGCTGAAAAATTGTAAGTCAATCTTTAACTTCTTCTTTGAGTTGCTTCCCTTGTGCACTCAACATACTTTTATTCACGCCAGAGTAACATTTTAATAAATAAGTTTCTTAAGAGACGAGAAGAAATTATCTCACTTACACGCATCAAACAAACATATCATTTCATGCATTAAAGTAATTGATACATCCTTACATAAGTAAATTAGTTTTTGTTTCATGCAATAACAGTAATAACCAACATTATCTTAAGTTTTTTTACAAACAAAGAAGTAAATAATATATTTACAAATGAAAAGTTTCACACTGTAATCACAAAGATTTCCGGGTTGTGTGGTGATACACGCTTTTAATATTTAATATACTTAATCAATTACAACATGAGCCTGTAAGCACCACAGCTTGTGTTTGGATAAACTTTTGCGTTACTGTTTTATTAAGTTTATTTATAATAACAGCATGCAGTGAGCTCCCTGAGTTGTGTGGGGATGGATGTTATAAATGTTAAATTTATTTTAATAATAATCACAGTGTGGGACCCTCACTACCACATGGTCACTACTGGTCTCTCTATTGAAAATAACCACGTGGTTTTACCACGTGGTAAACCACATAGTTTTACCACGTGGTTTACCACGTAGTTTTTGTCTCAAAATGCCACATGGTTTTTGAAACCAGGTGGTTTTGTAATACCACGTGGTTTTTCACTAAGAAGCTTAATAGTTTTCACAAATATTACCTTCTTCTTCCTAGTTCTATTGAACGAATTTTTTTCTTGTGTTGTTATATACTATCGTAATAAATACTTTCACAAACAATTTTCTTAGCGATTTCTGTTCCTCTATTGGAAAAAATCACGTAGTTTCACCACGTGGAAAAACCATGTGGTAAGCCACGTGGTTTTATATCGTAAATCACGTGGTTTTATTTCAAATTAACACAGGGTTCTGAAAATCACGTGGTTTTATTACGACTATGTGGTTTTTTAAAAACCATGTGGTATTTTTAGACAAAACCACGTGGTTTATGAAATAAAACTACGTAGTTTACCACAAGGTTCTTGTACGTGGTAAAACCACGTGGTTTTTTCTATTTTTGAGAATATCGGATAATACAAACAAACATAGCAAATGAGGTTATCTCTATTTTATATTTAGAAGCTGCAATCAGTTTAGTAATCACAATAAATATTTTTCTTTCTACCTCCCCCGAAAGTTCGAGTTTCGGTGGCTGTAAATAGGGACGAAAGCCGATATTCCTTCCCTATCGATGCGACATTTACATCGCATAGAGGGGTCGGGAGAAGAGCTCCTTGCTCCTTGCTTTTCTTTGCGTGAGAGAGAGGTAGAGAGAGTGAGCATCAGTGCAAATGTTCATTAGTATTAAGTATTTACCAATGCAGCGTTTATTAATTTTTTTTAAGCTGTGAGAAAATTTGGAGCACGTGTCGAACTCGAGTGTGGTTATAAATTTGTTGTGCAATACATGTTATTTCTTTCGGTAATGTGTAACGTTGTAAATTTCTAACCTAAATCTGAATATAGAAACAATCATAAGATGATTGTTAAAAAATCTCATCAAAATCTAACCCTTGACTTTTGCAGCAATCAATGCCGAGAGTCGAATAAATAATCATATTAGCGTATAAATGATTAAATACTGTTGATAAGCAAAAATAATATTTATACGATATCACTTAGTACCTCATAAAATTTAAAGGATTTTGAATTAAATTAAATTGTTTTGACCGACTTTTTCGCATTTCGGGCCTGTTAACATCCACTAACCAACAACCCTCGCTTTACTTGGGTCGTAAATGTTATTGGATGATACAGGCTCTTTAATTTTGCCCTAAACATAACCTACCACTACTGAAGCTAATTATTTTCTGATTGTTAATGAACCACAAATTTTCGGCCAAAGCTGCAGGAAAAACAGTATACATTACACGGAACGTCACTTAATAATGCGTCCCAGCGGTTTACCCCTCGGCTTCGCCTCGGGGGGCAACTTCGCCGGCGGAGCAGAGAAGTTGTCCCTTGTAATATAATGTACTATGAATTACATGTTGTGTGTAGTTTAAAAATCTAGTTAATACATGTTAAAGAATGATGTTTCTATATTCCAGAGTGTCTTTTTTGGGTTTTTTGTGTCATAACAAATGTAAAAGTACAAAATAATCATACACTTCAGTTTGAGTTATAATTAGTTTAAGTTAATTAAATTTCATATATAAAATTTAAAAATAATATATTACAGCGTCTTACATTATTTTAAGGATAGTTATATAATTAATTATTATGGTACGAAAATCACGTGAATTGTCACGTAAAAAATCTCGTGATTTAAACTGTGATCAATCATACGATGCATAGCATGATATTTTCGAGCAAAAAGGCACGTGATAAATCACGTGATTTTCTTTAAATTAACGTAAGAAAAACATTATATTGTAATAAGTATTACAATTATTAAAATTATGATAATGATTATCATGACTAAGATAAGTACGATTTTACTTGTAAATACAATTATAACCGTTCAAAACCAGGATTTTTAAGATACATGTACGTAATTAAGACTATAATCATCATTAAAATAATTATGTGATAATTATGATTATTTTGTTTTTTTAATTATTGTGATGATAATAATATTTATAATAATAACAAAATAATAGTAGTAATAATAATAATTATAATAATTTCTACAGTTTCGACGGTGGTAACAAAAGTTATGATGATGATGAACATGCTCATTCTTTTTATGATTGAAATGAGTATGATAATGATAATAACGATTATAATAATTATTAAATTATGAAGATACTGATTACTATGATTTTTTTATAGTAATAATAGTTATTCTAATGAATGAGATGAATGCAATTGAACGAATCACAATGATAATGATGATTGTGTTTATGATTGAAATAAATGTTATGTCTATTACAATATTTATTAAGACTGAAATGCACACACATACACGTGCGGGCGTACAATGACTATGATAATGTTTATACTTGCAATGATTGTAATTATAATTATAGAAATTATCAATAGTATTATTGTTCTCATCGCCATGATAATCATCACCCGATACTAAAAATCCATATCAATCCATATGGTTTTTTTTATTGGACGTAATTATCGTCATAGTTAACATCAACTTTATCAGAACAATTATTATCGTTATTAATATGACAGTCATTGCATTTGTTTTCTTAATTATTATCATAATCATATCCATAGCCTAAATAATTCATCCTGATCGTAATCACTACCATCTTAATTGTTATTATAGTCATCTTAATTATCATACTCGTTACTGTAATCGTCACGACCATAAACATCACTCAATTTTCATTATTATCATAAGAATCCTTATAAAAACTATAACCACTAGTTTAATCATCTCTATCTTCATTATTATCATAATTTTGATAATTGTAATAATTATTACAATATAATATTTTTTATTACGTAAATATAACGAAAATGACGTGTTTTATCACGTGACTTTTTCATGATGTGTAGCGTGACATTTTGCTCGAAAATATCATGTGATGCATTGTGTGATTAATGACAGTATAAATCACGTGATTTCTTACGTGACAATTCACGTGATTTTTGTAAGTAGGATATTATACTTTGAAAAAAAGTTTGCCTCATATGCGAACAACGCTAATGCTTAATTATTAACTATTAGAGATGTGTGTACTTAGACGCTGAAGTCATAAGATGCAATAGTAAAACAATGAAAAATTTTAGTCAAAGATGTTTGAAACATTCATGTACGAATCGCTTAAAATTTTTACACTTTTCAAAACTTAGTTTAAAAATAATCACGTCGTATCTTGAAGGGAAAGCAAAATAAACTAAAAAATAGGACTAAAGCTACATTATATAATTGATAGTCAACTGATTTTATAATTTTCACAGAGCTTTTAATTATAAATTACTTATACACTTCTAAACATTTACTTTCGTTATGATTGTTACTGACTATTATATATACATCTATATTTATACTATACATATTATATATACATAGTTTATCTATAATTAACTGAAGCATGCATCTTCATTGTAGGACACTGTTGTACGTGCTGCGCTTGGCAACAAACTTTTGTTATTTGATCTATAATAAGGTCCACGTACGGTCCCTTAAGTATATAATTAAATGAATAAATAATCTAGAAAAGGTATTGTAAACGTGGTGCTTACAGGAGAACAAAAATATTAAGATGCACCAAATAAAACGTATATTATTGATATAAATACTTATACTGCAATACGAATTAAAGGTACGCTGTTGAAAAAGTTATTAAATTTACTAAGAATTTTATTAAATTTTATAAACTCTTACGATATATAGGTATACTGAATTTACAGAATTCATAAAAAGTTTAATGATACAATAATACAAATTAATCACATTTTATAAAGTTTTGCCGAAAAATTTTTAACGGAGTACACATCAAGAAAAATATAATAATACTTTTTAAAAAGTAATCATAGTACTATAAATTTCGAGCATAAACAGCAAAGAAATGTACGGAAATCGTACCAAATAGCTACATTTTGTTTACAATATATTATATAAGACAACATTATTCTAATCTTTAATAAATGATTAGTATTGAATATAATAATCTCCAAAATTATGATCATTTATACAAAACACTTCTTGTTCTTCAAGCTGTAAAAGATAAATATACAGATATGAACAGATTAAGAATGATTGAACAAATTGTAGCAATCAATTACTATTACAATCACTAAATTATATATTATATAAGAGTAGAGATAAGTGATCTGCTGGGGGTGAGCTGGGAAAATGACGTATACGAAAGTATTTAACATGTTCCACAATAAAACTCTATATGCAGAGCTCCTTTTAATGCATAGGACGAGACTTGTTAAAATCCTTTCCTTTTTTCCTATTATACCCAACCTTGCTGTGTATACTGGGCTAATGCAACTAGGGGTAAGTGTACCTATCTCCATGATCTGCCCTATTACCGTGGATTTTGAAAAACTGATGATTACTTGCTTAAAATAAAAAATGTTTCATATAAAATAATTTTTCAATTTTAATAATCAAAAATGACGTTAATGTAGATGCAATTCGAACAGAAATATTTGTGTAAATTTTGAGTAAATAATTATTTTCCACAGTATTTGGTACAACGTGCTCATTAACTGATTGTGTACGTATTTCCGCGGTGAGCGTACGTAAACATAACCCCATACTTACAGAACGCACGACAGTTAACGCGTAATCAATTAGTAGATAAGCACGTCGATCCAACGTAACTAACATGAAGAAAACTAAAAAAGGGAAGAAAGGCAAGAAATCGATCAAAATAAAGAAAAACAAAAAGTGTTACTCTCCAGAGATATTAAAATTAGCTTTAAGTATCTATTCTGGAAAATCTATTGCTGAGTGCTCAAAAATGTAAAAGATTCCTACTAAATGAATAAGCAAGTACAAAAAAAAGTAATATTTTTTTAAAACAATAAATAAGTCATGTAGAAAATGTAGGTGAAGTTTGCATTTTTTTTAATATTCCGCAAATACAACTTTCTTCACCCACGGTAATACGGACATGATGATTGGGACATCCGCGGTAATTCGTACACGGTAATAGGTACACAACCACGGTAATACCAGCATACCGTGTTTATTCGTTTTAAAAATATTCTACTGCAGTTTTAGCTTCATAAAATTTTTTTTAATATTCCGTAAAAGAATATGTAAGATTTAAAAAAAAAATATTCCAAAAAATCTTAGTATACCATTTTTTATGGTGCATTTAAGTTGGAATTTTCAGTAGGTGCCACGGAGATAGGTACACTTACCCTTATTGGACGTATGCATCAAAAGGAGCTACATATAGAGCTCTACATATAGAGTTTTATCATGGAAAATGTTAAATACTTTCGTATATGTCATTTTCCCGCCTCACCCCCAACGGATCACTGATCTCTACTCCTATATCATATGACAGTGGAGGGTGCTTTAACTTATTAAATGTACTAAATTATATTGTTTTTTTGGCAGTCTAAGTCAGTTATTCTTTTAATAAACTGGCTTTTTCTTCTGCTTTTGGAGATTTTGGTAAAAAGGCATTAGTTTCTTCCAAGTGTTTATTTGTTTTGCATTTTATTAATAACAAAGAAAAGCTCATATAAGTTTGTATATAAGAATTGACATAAGATCTTACCTAAGATCTTATATAAGTTCTTATGAATTATTTTTTCCTGGGCATACGTTAGTTGAAAAGTTTACTCTCTCACTTAAGACATTATTATCATTTTTTAGTGTTTATTATTACTGTTAAAATAATAATTATCATGATCTCCAAGGTATAGTTGTTGTAAAATGTAATTGATAAGACATAATTATGTTTTATGTAATAAATAATACTTTTGATGTTTTTTTCCATACAGAATTTTTTACTGTATACTATTCTTTCTATCCTTTATTATACATACGTATTAAAGTATAAATCATACGTTAATAGTATGTCTCAATAGTCGTGTAGACTCTTATGCCTTAGCATCTATTATAAAATTGCGAGAACAGGATCCATAAAATCAAGTTGTATAACTAAAGAGACCCTCCAGTGGATCATACAATGACGGATATTAAAAAAGTTGAAGAGTTTGTACTCAAACATTTCGTAAACAATCGCTTAATATTTCTATTACGTAGATTAAAAAAACGTATCCTTGCGCAATAATCAGAGTCTATAATAAGAAAGTAAACGTAGCTTTCTAGTACGTTAGTAAGTTATTAAGTCAATTAATGTACAGAAAAAATATAAAGGTCATTATCTAGACTAATAGCATTCCTTGATGCCTCTTGAGTGGAATCTTAAGTTAAAGATTCTATAGAAAAAGAACACGTGGTTATACCACTCAGAAGAACCATGTGGTAAACCACGTAGTTTTATATCATAAACCACGTGGTTTTGTCTAAAAATACCACATGGTTTTTAAAAAACCCCATAGGTTTAGTAAAACCACGTGGTTTTCAGAACCCTGTGTTAATTTGAAACAAAACCACGTAATTTATGATTAAAGACCACGTGGCTTACCACATGGTTTTTCCACGTAGTGAAACCACGTGATTTTTTTTAATAGAGGAACAGAAATCTTTCAGAAAATTGTTTGTGAAAGTATTTATTACGATAGTATATAACAAGACAAGAAAAAAATTTATCAATAGAACTAGGAAGAAGAAGGTCATGTGAAAACTATTAAGCTTCTTGGTGAAAAAATCACGTGGTATTACAAAACCACCTGGTTTTAAAAACCATGTGGCATTTTGAGACAAAAACTACGTGGTAAACCACGTGGTAAAACTATGTAGTTTACCACGTGGTAAAACCACGTGGTTATTTTCAATAGAGCTCCGTCTGTCTCCAACCATATGCTAGGTGTCTGACCATTTAACTCGACCTTTTTGCAAGTGCCCGGATTTCATGTTGGTTAATATATAAGGGCACTTACGATTGAGCTAGGGTATCCCCACCGATATAGGTGTCTAAGGCAGGGAGCACATCATCAGCCTTACTGATGAGTCCTGGCGTGCTCCCGGGACGAAACATCAAATAATATTTTCTCTCTTATCATGGCATCACTTGATCGCCATATTGGTGACCCCGACTGTCTCGAGGAAGAAGAAAGGTATTATCATTCTTCCTGGAAGATGTAAGCAGCAAGTTTGTGTTTTGGCAGCCATTATTGTTGCCTATCGAGAGCCAGCTTTCCTGGGGCTCACGCTAACACATTGTCGATGATTCTCCCGAAATACATCGTCTCGGCCTCTTGACGCCAAAATCACCGAGCCATCCGAGCCCTTCCGGACGCTTCCAGTACAGTGATCTTGACCGTGCAGCATTCTTGCGTGCTTACGCCAGCCAACGGCATTGCCCAGCAACAGCCCATCATCAATGCAGCTCATCATACCAGTTCCAGCTTGCAGTGGCCCTCAGCTCATCGTCTTATCGCAGCTCCTTCAGGTACTCATGCGTGACCTTGCGAAGTGAAATCTCGCCGAACATTTTTAATTATAATTAAGGCGATTCAATAGTGCTTGCATGCTCTGTTTTTTTTGCGTACCGACTTGATAACTTGTATATACGTATATACTTTTTCTCGCGTTGTTTACAATTACAGCCTTTGCGCGGGCCCACGTGAACTTGCGTATTATATGTCATGTCTCGACGCGCGCACGCGTGCACAACTCGCAGCGTTTTCTTGGAATCACCTCGTGTTTCGCTTAAAGCCGTGCTTGCTGTTGTTTATTTGTATCTCGTTCAACATGATCTTAACATGAGGCTCCGCGTATTTTCAGACTTTTAACGTTATTATTTTTCTTTTTAATTGAAATACTTTTTTTTTTTTTAACCCTTGCAGTCCTACACTCTCGTCGTGCATTTTACATTAAAATTTTTTTTTTTTTTTGTTTACTTGGCTTTTTATATTAAAATTTTTAATTATGTCTACCGAAGAACTACAAGCGTTGCTCAAGCAAGCAATGGACTAAATCGCAGAGCTCGAACTACAGGTGCAGGGTAGATCTAACAATTTAAATGCAAGGGGTGACGACAGCAAAAATCGACACCTCAGGTAGTGGCTGCTGCGAGAGCACCCAAAATAGCGAACTTTATGCGTTCTCACCCTCAGGCGTGGTTTGCTCAAGCCGAAATTACGCTTAGAAATTGCGGTATCACGGTCTCGGCGACCAAAGCGGATTACATTGCCGAAAAATTAGTCTCGATCCCGAAAAATACCAAATAGCCAAAGAGGAATTCGAGCAGCTTGTCAGAAATGGTACTTGCCGCTACTCCAAGAGCCCCTGGGCCAGCCCAATTCACATGGTGCGTAAGACGGATGGCTCTTGAAGAATCTGCGGGGACTTTCCTTTCTTTCCGAGTTTCCCACACCCTACCTTCACGATTATTCTGTTTTCTTAGAGGGTAAAAAAGTTTTTTTAAAACTTGACCTTTACAGAGCCTATTACCAGATCCCTATCGCACCTACGGACATTATTAAGACTGCAGTCACGACCCCGTTTGGTTTGTTTGAGTATGTTTTCATGCCTTTTTGCCTCCGCAACGCGTCGCAGTCCTTTCAAAGATATATCAATCAGGCTTTGGGTGATCTAAAATTTTTTTTTGTTTATCTTGATGACATTTTAGTTTTCTTTTTCTCTCCCGAGGAACACGAGTCTCATCTCAAGACGGTTTTTGAACGTCTCAAAAAATTCGGCCCCCACCTCAATCTAGCCAAATGCGAATTTCACAAATCGGAAATCGTTTTTCTTGGCCACCTCATCGATCAGGATGGCTCAAGGCCGTGCAAAGAGAAAATTCAGGCCATTGCCGATTTCCCCAGACCCAAAACGGTCCTCGAGCTCCGAAGATTTTTGGGCCTTGTAAATTTTTATTGGCACAGCCTTCCCAATGCTGCATTTGTTCAGGCTCCTCTCTATGCATTCGTGCACGACTCCAAAAAAAACGATCGCCGGCTAATTGATTGGGTGGAAGAATCCATCAAGGCTTTCGAGGACACCAAAAATAGTCTTATTAACGCTTGTCATCTCGTGCATTCCTCTTCCACTGCTCCTACGCGTCTTGTAACCGATGCCTCAGACTTTGCCATGGGTGCAGCCCTCGAGCAGTTGATTGATGGAACTTGGCACCCTTTAGCGTTCTTCTCGCAAAAATTCTCTCCAGCTCAGTGCAAATATAGCGCTTATGACAAAGAACTCACTGCCATTTACACGTCCATAAAGTACTTTATACATTTTCTTGAGGGCAGGTGCTTTAAAATCGTCACTGACCATAAGCCCCTGATTTATGCTTTCACGCAAAAGGCTGACAAAGCCTCTCCTCATCAGTGTCAACAGCTGTGCTTCATCTCTCAATATTCCACAGAGATCGAACATTTACCCGACACAGATAATGTCACAGCAGACGCTTTCTCTCGCGTCGACATGATTCGCCTACCTACTGATATCGAGATGCCCGAACTTGTTCAGCATCAGCAGCACGACGTCGAGTTAAAGTCACTTCTCGAGTCTTCAGACTGCTCATTAAAACTTAAAAGCATCGAACTAGGTCACGAGCATCTTTGTCTCTTTTGCGACCTCACGGGCAAAATTTTTCGTCCCTACGTTCCAAAAGCTTTACGTAAACGAATTTTTGATCTTTGTCATGGTTCTTCTCACTCTTGCGCTAAAGTGACAGATCAACTGATTCGTCAAAGATACGTTTGGCCCAACATGCACCGAGATATAAAATCTTGGTGTCATGGCTGTCTCGATTGCCAACAATCTAAGGTCTCTCGTCATGTTAAAAACGAACCCAATTAATTTATAGCTCCAGACGACAGATTTCGTCATGTTTACATGGACATCGTTGGTCCTCTCAAGACCTGTGAGGGTTTCTCGTATCTTTTAACCATCATAGACCATTTCTCTCGTTGGGTGGAGGCTGTCCCTCTCAAGGACATTCAAGCCTCCACGGTCCTTCGTGCCTTCCAAGGGACTTGGGTCGCTCGCTTCAGTGCCCCACGATTTCTGACCACAGATCAAGGATCTCAATTTGAATCCACCATATTTAACGCCTACGTTTCCTTCATAGGCTGCCAGCGCAAAAGAACCGTTACCTACCATCCGGCTGCCAACGGGCTCATAAAACGCTGGCATCGCAGTTTCAAGACCGCACTCATGTGTCACAATGATCCTAATTGCGTTAAGCTTCTCCTCACAGTTCTGCTTGGCCTCCGCACCACAGTACGGACTGACACGGGAGCCTGCCCTGCCAAGTTTTTATACGGTACAACCTTACGCCTGCCCGGTGAATTCTTCACCCCTGACAATTTTCTTGCAAGTCCTCAAATTTTTATTGAGGACTATAGGGAACACATGAGAACACTTAAACCAGTGCCCGTTGAACACCGTCACAAGGCTTGCCCATTCTTTTTTAAGGATCTTCGCACTTGCTCACATGTATTTCGTCGTAACCTAGCTGCCAAATCACTCGAACGTCCTTACTCGGGCCCTTACAAAATCATCGAGCGATTTTCTGACCTCGACTATAAAATAGATATAAACGGTACACACAAAGTTTTCTTAACAGAACAACTCAAACCAGCTCACTTTGTTCCGGAGGACCTTGAGGCACCCACTGTGGATCTCACCACACCCTGCATTCTGCCTCCAAGGCCCATCCCTGTACTTAAAACCCATCCGTGCAATAAACAATGCAACAAAAAAGATAATTTCAGCACATCTTTTAATAGTTCTAAGTAAATTTGTTTTCTGGTCTCTTCGTTACATGGTTGCTAATATTAAGGAAAATTAATTAATATAGTCTCAGCTTACTTAACGCCAACTGTAATTTTATATTAACTTAGTTATACCATTACTGTAAAATGCGTTACATTTAATGTTTAGTCACACCAAAGTGCCTTGCGTTGGCCGATTGTTACTCAGAGACTGCGAATTTATAGTTTTTAATATCTCTGTTATTATCAAGTCAATGTTAATTGTGAAAACAGTCTGTAAAACTTCTTTTAAATATCTTCTTAACTTGCGCTAGCAACGTTTATGTTTAACGTCTAATTTATCATTAGTCAGATCTACATAGACTTTAAGTAGTGTCCAAACACATTTTGTAATTATATTTATCATTTCAGTCTTACAACTTTATAATGGCCTACACCTGCGCGGCCACAGCGTAATTACACACACTCTGTTAATGATTTTTTTTTTTTTTTCTCTTATGTGTCAAGACTTTGTTTCGTTAAAACAAATTGTTTCCAAAGTTGATTGTAACTTAATAAAAATAATCTAATTTGTGTTGTACTGCGATTTAAACAGTAATGTTTTTGTCAAGCTGCGTTCAAACAATTTTTTTTTTTTATTATTCTTGTAACTCATATCAGTTTGTGATAGCCACAGCCTTCCACTTTCTTTTTATTTGTTCTGTCTCAGGGGGAAGTAGTGCGGGGACCCAACCCTGCTGCGCAACTGTCGGTAAAAGAGTAGGCTCTTTAGCTTTTCTCTGCTTCCCTTTCTCCAGTGTCTCTGCTCGCCGTGCAGGCCGCTGCGCGAGCAGAGAAGTCTCGAACGTCATTGCGAGCACACATTTTGTAGCTTCTTTGAGAAGCCCTTTCTTACCAGTGAATATTAAACCTTTTCTTGTTAATGTTAACAAGCGTTTAATTACTCCACCTTCCTCCTCAACTCCTGGACACGGCAGCCATGGGACTGCCATCTCAAGCCGATTCATAGGCCACATGTACATCATATCCCATAACAGCAGCCTGTTAGCGCCCAAGGTTGTATGGGAATTGGAACTTTGAATTTTAAAATTCAAATTTGCTATCTGATATCGTTCTGTGATTTATTTTTTTTTTTATGTTTTTGTTTTGTAGATAAACTGCTAGTTATATAAAAAAGTGCTCTGCTGTCAGTTCCTATTCTTTGTTTGTTATTATCGCCTTTATGCCAATGTCTCTTTCCTCCTGGAATTTGAATAGAGGATGCTGCTGTGTTGATACTCATATTCATAAAAAATGATACAGTGTTGTTACATTTGCAGCCTTTCTTTTATGTAATGATTTGCTTTTATTAAAGTGCCCCAGGTTCTGTGGTAATTAACCCTTGTGGAATCAGATTTACTCTATTCATCATAACAGGAGCCACTTAGTGGCAAAGATTGTGTATTAATTGGCACTTGTGTTATTGTTTTATTTGTTTTATAAACAATTAAATCAACCAGGAAGCACCCTTAGTTGGGTGAGGATGGTCGCTTGTGATTTCACATTTCTTTCAATAAAAATTACAGCAGCCTGTGAGGGCCCCAAGTTGCGTGGATATTGGCTATCACAATATTGTTGCTTATATTTTATTCATAATTACAGCTGTCTGTCAGTGCCTGGGTGGTCTGGTGACTAAAGCTTTTGTTTCTGTTTCATTTTTTTATTCATAATAACAGCTATTAGTTAGAGATCTGGATTGGGTAAGAGTTGGTGCTTGCGTTATTGTTGAATTTATTGTAAATAGTTAGGATGATTAGGAAGCATCCTCAGATGAGTTGGGATTGGCACTTTCGTAATTCATTTATATTATTAATAATTACTGCAGCTATTAAGAACCTCGTGTTATGTAAGAATTGGCACTTGCTTTACGATATTTAGATAATTATTCAACATAACAGCCATACGGTGCCCAAGTTGTGTGGGGATTTGCATCTGTGCTATTTTTCTTATTCTATGAATAAAAATAGCCACCTGTTAGCGCCTCAGGTTGTACGGAAATTGGTGCTTGAGTTATTGTCAAATTTATTATAAATAATAATAACAGCAGCCTGTTAGCACTTCAGGTTAGGTGGGGATGGACTCTGGCAATATTGCTTTATTTAGTTTAAAAATAATTGCCATGGTCAGTAAGCACCCTGAGTTCTGTTGGAATTGTTGCTTTTGTTATTAACTAATTTTTTTTTTAATAACAGCTCGCAGTAAGCATCGTGGGTTGTGTGAGGATTGGTGCTTGCGTAATAGTTTCATTATCATATTAAATTCAAGTGACCAGAAAAAGCTCTAGGTTGTTTGAGGATCGTTGCTTGCATTTTTATATTTTTCTCATTAATAATTAAAGTGACCAGAAAGCATTTAAGGTTGTGTTAAGACAAGTTCTTGCGTTATTTCATTTTTTTTTAACTTATAATTACTGCAGCCATTAAGCGCCTCGTGTTGTGTAAGGATAGGCACTTGCTTTATAATATTTATATAATAAGTCAACATAACAACCATAAAGTGCCTCGGATTGTGCTAGAAGTTGCGATAGTGCCATTTTCTTTATTCTATCAACAAGAGAACGTCCAGTTAGCGCGCCAGGTTGTGTATGGATCAGGGTTTGCGTTATTGTCAAATTCATTTTGCATAATTTATGAAACCGGATAGCACCCTGGGTTCCGTGATGATGGGAGCTTGCGTTATCAAACTTATTTTATCAAAAATTATAGCAGCCAGTAATCGCCTTAAATTGAGTACAGATTGGCGCTTGTTTTATTGTTTAACTTATTTTTTTAACTAATACAGCAGCCAGTAAGCACCCTATGTTGTGTGGAGACTGGCGCTTGCAATATGATTATATTGTTTATAAATAATTACAGCAACCAGAAAGTACCTAGGCTTGCGTTAAGATCAGCGCTTACAATATTTTATTTCTCTTATTGATATTGGAACCAATTTAAAAACTCCTCAGGTTGTGTAGGAAATGGCAATTGCATTATTTATTTTATTTTTAGTGAACAATTATAGTGACCAGACAGCACATCAGGTTATGTGGAGATAAGTGGTTGCCTTAAGTTATTTATTTTATTGTTTAACAAAGCATTTAGAAGGTGCCCAAAGTAAATTGGGGATTGGCGCTTGTACTATTTTCCTTATTTTTTTAATAGTAACAGTAGCCAGTCAGTGCCCTAGGTGGTGTGGGGATTGGCACTTGCGTTATTTTTGTTATTTTTCTAATAATAAAAGCGACTCACAAGCTTCTCGGGTTGTGTAAGGATTGGCACTTGCTTTTTCATATTTATTTTATTATTAATCTTATCGGCTAGTAAGTATTCCACACTGCGTGGGGATTGACACTTATATTATTTCATTTATTTTGTTCATAATGACAGCAGCCAGTAAGTGCTCCAGATAGATGAAAAAAATTGTATATGTCAAGTGCCAATCACTAAACAACTCAGGTTGTATTCTGGTCACCTTTACTATTTTCAATAAATTCAACAATATTGTGAGTGCCAATGAACACACAATCCAGGGCGCTAACTAGTCACTGCTTTGAGTAATAAAATAAATGAGATAGTATAAGCAGCAATCTTTACAAATCTTGTGGAATTTTCTGGTCATTTTGTTAATTAATTAAATCAATGTCGTATAGCAAGCATAAATTGTCACAAAACACAAGGCGCCTACTAGCTGAAGGGATTTTTATAAAATAAATTAATTAATGCAAGCGCCAACCCTCGCAAAGCTAGTAGCACTTTTTGTTGTGAGTCGATTGGTGCTTGCGTTATTGTTTTATTTCTTTTATTAATTAATAAAGCAACCACAAAGTGCCTGGGGTTGTATGGTAATTAGCGCTTGTGTTATTTTTTATTTTTTTTTTTCCATATAAATACAGCAGAAAGTTAGTGCTATAGCTTGTTTTAGGCCAGGAAATTGAGCTTGTGTTATTGTTTTATTTATTTTCTTAATAATTACATTGGGCAGTTAGGTCCCTTAGTTGTTCGGGTATTAGCGCATCCGTTATTGTTTTATTTATAAATTATAATTAAAGTGACCAAATTGCCCCCTAAGTTGTTTGGAGACTTACGCTCGTGATACTAAATTTCATTTATTAATAATTACAACGGCCTGTAAGCGCCCCACGTTATGTGGTAATTGGCACTTGCGTTATTTTTTTATTTATTTTATTATTAACTATAGCTGCCAGTAAGCACCCTAGGTTACGTAAGGGTTGCCACTTGCGTTATTGTTGAATTAATTATACATAATTATAATAATCAGTAAGCACCCCAGATTATAAGGTAATTAACGCTTGCATTATTACATTCTTTTATTAATAACTACAGCAGCTAGTGATCGCCCAAGGTTGTGTGGGAATTGAAGCTTTTTTCATTGCTTCACTTATTCTATTAATCATAACAGTGGCCAGTAAACACCTCTGATTGTGTTAGGATTGATCATTGTGTTGTTGTTTCAGTTACTTTATTCACGATCACAGTGGTCAATCATCGCCCTTAGTTGTGTGGGAATTGGCGCTTGCTTTGTTGTTTTAGTTATTTTATTAATTATGACAGCGCTTAGTAAGCACCCGTGATGTTGTGGGGACTGGCGCTTGCGATATGGTTATATTTATTATAAAGAATTAAAGCAACTAGAAAGCACCCCGAGTTGTATGGGGATTGTGCTTGCTATTTTTTATTTATTTTATGGATATTTAAAGCAATTAGAATACATCTTAGGTTGTGTGAAAAATGGTGCTTGCGTTAAGGTTTCATTTGTCTTAAATAATCAAAGTGACCAAACAGCGCAGAAGGTTACCTGGGGATTGGTGCTTGTGTTACTTTAATTATCTTTAAAATAACTAAAGTTACTAGAAAGCGCCACTAGCTTTGTGAGGGTTGGTACTTGCGTTTATTATTTGAGTTTATTAAGAATCACTTTAGTAGGAGCCTTGTGTTGTGTAACAATTTATGCTGACTAAACGACATTGATTTAATTAATTAACACAATGACCAGAAAATGCCATAAGATTTGTAAAGATTGCTGCTTATGCTATCTTATTTATTTTAGTATTTAAAGCAGTGACTAGTTAGCACCCTAGGTTGTGTGTGGATTGGCTCTCGCGATATTATTAAATTCATGGAAAATAAGTTAAGACGACCAAAAAACACCCTGAGTTTTTTGGTGATTGGCACTTGACGTATTAAATTTTTTTCATCAATAATTGCAGCAGCCAGACATCACCCCAGGTTGCGTGAGGATTGGCACTTGTGTAATTGTTTTATTTATTTAATTAATCTTTCTAGTGGCCAGTCAGCGCACTGAGTGGTGTGGCAATTGGCATTTGCATTATTAAATTTATTTTATCATTAACTACAGCAGCCAGTGATTGCTCAAATGTGTTACGATTAGCGCTTGCGTTAATGTTTGATTCGTAGTATTTATCCTTAAAGCAACCAGAGAGTGCCTCAAATAGTATGGGATTAGAGGCTTGTAATAATAAATTAAATTGATTATTAATTACAGCAGCCAGTAAGCGTCTAAGGTTGTGTGAAGATTCTAGCTAGCTTTTTTAAATTTATATTATCATTATTAATAGCCAAAGTAGGTCCCAAGTTAAGTGGTAATTGGCGCTTGCGTTATTTTATCTATTTTTTTTATCACAACACCCAGTTAGTGCCAGAGTTTGAGTTTGGCAAGAGATTTGTGCTTGTGTTATTGTTTTATCCATTTCATTAATAATCACAGCAGGTAGTAAGCTTTCTTAGTTGTCTGGAAATTCACCCTTTGTTTTAGTCTTATTTATTATAAATTATCAAAGTGACTAGAAAGAGTGCTGGGTTGTGTGAAAATTCACGTTTTTTATAATCAAATCAATTGATGAATCATAACAGAAACTAGTAAGCGCCTCAGGTTGTGGTGTGATTGGGGCTTGCGTTAGTGTTTTATTTATTTTATTAATAATTAAACCAACCAGAAAGCATCCAAAGATAAGTGGAGATTGATTCTTGTGATATTAAATTTGTTTTATTTATAATAAGAGCAGCCTATAAGCCCCCTAGGTTTTTTTAGGATGGGCCATTGCGTGTTATTGTTCTACTTATTTTATCACTCATTACAACAGACAGTAAGCACCCTAGGTTGTGTAAGGATTGGCGATTGCGTCAGTATTAAAAAAACTTTTAATTCTTATAGTAATCAGAATGCATCCTGGGCTGTGTGATGATTGGCGCTTGCGTTATTGTTGATATTTTTATAAATCAATAAAATGTCTTAAAAGCACCCCGCGTTGTGTAGTAATGGACGCTCTAGTTATTAAACTTATCTTAGCAATAACTACAGCAGCCAGTGATCGACCGATTGTTTTGGAATTATTGCTTGTGTTATTGTTTTATTTATTGAAATAATCTTAAAAGCGATCAGAATGCACCCCAAGTTGCGTGGAGATTGATGTTTGTAATATTAAATTTGTGCCCAAAGTTGTGTGACTTCTGGCGTTTGCAATGTAGTTTAATACATTTTAAATCATTGAGGAAACTAGGAAGTACCTCCAATTGTGTGGGGATTGGCGTTTGCAATATTTTATATGACTTATTAATATTTAAAGGAACTAGAAAGCACCCTAGGTTGCGTAATTAGTAGGGCTCTCTTAATAGTTTTGTTTGTTATAAATAATTAAAGCAGTTAAGAAGTGCCCCAGGTTCTGTGGGAATTGGTGTTTGCGTTTTTAAATTTATTCTATTATTAATTACTGCTACCAGTCAGCGCCCCGTTTTGGGTTATGATTGGCCCTTGTTTTACCATATTTATTAAATAAATTAACCAAACTACTAAAAGTTCCCTGAGTTGTGTGGAGATTGGCACTTGTACTATTTTATTCATTTTAATAATAATAACTTCAGCGATGTAGCGCCCTGAGTTTTGCAGTGATTTAAAAAACGCATTAGGTTATGTGAGCATTTCGTTTGTGTTCTTGTTTTATTCGTTTCTTTAATATGTACAGTGAGCATAATGCTTTCTGGGACTTGAAGGGATAGGCACTTGCGTTATTGTTTTATTTATGATGGATAATCGTAGTGTCCAGAAAGCACCTCTGGTTGTGTGGGGATAGCCGATTGTAATATTTGATGTACCTCATTAATATTTAAAGGATTCAGAAAGCACCATAGGTTGCATAGGTAGTGGGGCTTGGGTAACCAACAAAACAAAACTACTAAAAGTTCTCTGAGTTGTGTGGGGAATGAAGCTTGTGCTATATTATTGATTATATTAATAATAACATTAGCCATGTAGCACCCTGGGTTGTGTGGTGATTGGTGCTCCCGATATGATTTTGTTCATTATAAATAATTGGAGTGACCAAAAAGCACCCTGCGTTGTATAGTGCTTGGCAGTTGAGTTATTTATTTCATTTTATTAATAACTACAGCAGCAAGAAATCGCTCGATTGTGTTGACATTATTGGTCTTGTTCTTGTTTTATTAATTTAGTTTTGTTGTAACAGTGGCTAGTAAGCAACATGGAATGTGTACAAATTGGTTCTTGCGATATAGTTTCATTTATTATAAATAATGAAAGGAGCTAGAAGACAGATTGTGTTGGGATTGGCGCTTGCGATTATTTATTTATCTTACTGATATTTTAAGCAACTAGAAAGCGCTCTAGGTTGTGTACGGATTGGCACTTCCGTTACAGTTCCATAGAATACTATTAACTGAAGCATCCAGCAAGTACCCCAGGTTGTATAGGGATTTGTGCTTGCCTTATTTAATTTATTTGATCAATCATTAGAGCACCAAGAAAGTGTCCCAGGTAGTGTGGGAAATTGCGTTTGTCATATTGTTTTATTTGTTGTTTTAATATATGCAGTGGACAGTAAGCTTCTTGAAATTTGTGGGGGTTGGCACTTGCGCTGTTGCTTTATTCATCATAAATAGTCAAAGCGACCAGAAAGCGCCCTAATTGGGTGGGGATCAACGCTTGTTATATTAAATGACCTTTTTTCAGAATAACAGAAGCTCGTAAGCCCCGCAGGTTGTGTGGTGATTGGTGCTTGCGTTATTGTTGATATAATCGTAAATTATAAACGTGAATATAAATAAACCTGCGATGTGTAGTGATTATCACTTGAGTTATTAAATTTATCGCATCAATAGTAACAGCACCCAATAATCGACTCAGGTATCATTAGGATTGGCACTTGCATTATTTTTTTATTTAATTAATTAATTATAACAGTGGCCAGTAAGTGCCCAAGGTTGTGTGGTGATCAGCGCTTGCAATATTGACTTTATCTTATTAATATTTAAAGCAACTTGAAAGCCCCCCAGATTTTGTGTAGATGGGCGCTTGCGTTATAGCTCCATAGAATATAAATAATTAAAGCACCCAGAAAGTGCCTTAGGTTGTGTGGGATTGGGCACTTGCAATATGGTTTTATTTTTTGTAAATAATTAAAGGGAAAAGAAAGCAACCCAGGCTGTGTTAGTTTTAGTGCTTGCGTTATGGTATTTATTTTATTAATAATCACAGCAACCAGTAAGCGCCCTGTTGTGTGTGGTAATTAGCATTTGCTTGCCGTTCTGTATTTGATTAATAAACAAAACAGCTAGAAAGTGCCTTGAGTTGTGTGAGAAGTGGAATTTACGTTATGGTTTTTTTTTTTTTTTTTTTTGTTAATTAACTAAGCAACCAGAAAGTGCCCTGTGTTGTGTGGGGATTAGCGCTTGTGTTATTACACTTTTTTCACTAACAATTAAAGCAAGCAGAGAGTGCCCCAGATTGTGTTGTGATTTGCGCTTGTGTTATTACTTTTTTGATTTTATTAACAATTGCAGCAGGCAGTCAGCTCCCTGGATTGTGCGGGATTAATGCTTGCGTTATTGTTTAATTTATTATTAACATTTAAAGTGACTATAAAGCGCCTTTGCTTGTGTGGGGTTTGACCCTTGTAATATTAAATTTACTTAAGCAATAATAAAAAAAACCAGTAAGCACTGCAGGTGATGCGGGGATTGGCACTTGCGTTATTGATTCATTTATTTTATCAATGTTTCGTTCGACGATATACTGTCGGTCGGCCCCCCCTCGTGATCGTCTCGGCGCTTCATTACGCCGCTGCCACTGGCATCGACGGCCTGTGCCGGGACCAGCTCAGTTCGTCTCCTGATACACAGGTTCACGCATTAGCTGACCAGCTACAAGCCTCTACCAGCCAAGCCACACCAGCAGCAGCTAGCAAGCCGCTCGAGACAGCTAGTCCACCAACAATATCAGCAGAGCATAGTACGCAGAAAGTACGCTATTCATTGTCGCCGGGTTCGCTTCCCTTGTACTTAACAAATAAAGAGTTTCTCAAACATTGGTCCTTCGAGCCAGATTTAGCAACAAGGAGAGAAAAGCCGGCACGATGTCCATGATACGGATTGCGTGGCAGCCGTGGTTCTCGTTTGTCAGCCACCGCGGCCACCATATCGCAGGCGTCGCCGACTGGCGCTCGCGAGTGCACGCGCGCTTGGGACCGCCATATTGGCTGCTCGCTGTGCGAGCGTTAGCCACTGCCGCCGCCATATTGCAGGCGTCGCCGACTGAAGCTCGCGCGCTCTGGACCACCACGGCCACCATGATGCCCGTGTCGCGGATTTTAGGTTTGGCTGCTCGCCGTGCGAGCGTTAGCCCCCGCGGCCGCCATGTTGCCCGCATCGCATGACTGCTGCTCACAAGTGCACGCGCACTCGAGACCACCACGGTTGCCGTGAGGCCCGTGTCGTGGATGTTATGCAGCCAACTGAGCGTCTGGCGCCTTGCTGCCTCGCTCGCAGAGAAGTCATCCTTTCCGAGCGCCTGGCGCCGTGTTGCCTCGCTTACGAAACAGTTGGCTCAGCAGAGCGACTTATAACTGATCAAGAAGCGTCCGCCTCGAGTTCCGTTGATGATTCAACGTCCAACTCGTTATATTCATGATTTTCAGGGAATCCGGACAGGCGTCAGCCCTGTTCGCCACCCAACAACGGCTTGGCGACGTCATCGCTCGGTTCACGGCGGCTGTAAAGGCTACCGAGACAAGCCACTGGACCCCAGGCCTCGTCACGGCTCGGCTTGAGCTCTTGGACGTCTACTGGAATGACTTCCAGGTCAACCACGTGGGTTTGTTGACCGCAGAAACCACCGAACACGGCGACGCCACGGACGACATATATGCCACCGCAGAGGCCAACTTCGTCGATGCCCGGTCACACCTGTATGACGCTCGGCTCGCACTAGCCCCGACCGGGGCCCACGGGGAAATCCGCCCAGCCGGAGAACCGGCACCACATCGTGGGCCCAAAATGCCTACGATCACCATCCCGCCCTTCTCGGGACGACGAGAGGACTGGGAATCCTTCAGGGACCTGTTCCGAGCCCTCATACACGACGACAAGCAGCTAACGGACGTTGAGAGACTCTATTATTTAAATTCACTCACTCAAGGCGATGCCAAGGCCGTCTTGGACTCCGTGAAGATCGTTGGGTCCAACTACCCGACAGCCTGGAGCCTACTCGAGGCCCACTATGAGCATCGGCGGCTCCTTGTGCAGGACGACGTTGCAGCGCTCCGCAACATCAAGCCTCTGCGGAACGAGTCAGCTGGAGGTCTCCAAGTGCTGTTGGACACGCTTGAACGTCATCGCGATCAGCTTAGTGCTCTCGGCCGCCCTGTCGCCTCCTGGGATGAATGGTTCATCGCGTTTGCAGCAACGGGCATGGACGCCACCACAAGACGTGCTTGGGAAGACGAGCTGGAGAAGCTGGAGATTTCCAGCGACGTGCCCGGTGATTCCTGGGCCACCTTTACCATGCTGGCTGCGTTTCTGCGGCGCAGATGCCGCACTCCCAGCTCCGTAGAGGCTTCTCATCTAGCGCGCTCAGCTGGCTCCGCCGGCTCACGAGGGCCCTCCTCGACGCACGCAGGGTGCAATTTCTGCTCCCTCACGACCCAGGAGGCCCCAGCGAACTGTCCGGCTTGTCATGAACCCCACTATCTCGGGCATCGCGGTCAGTTCCGGGATCTAAATCCAGCCGCCAAGATGCACATCGTATTCCAGGAGAAGTTATGCTTCAACTGCCTGAAGCTAGGGCACTCCCTGCATGACTGCCCCTCCAAGTCGGTCTGCCAGCGCTGCCGGGCGACGCACCACAGTCTGCTGCATGACAGCCGCAAGCGCCGGTCCGAAGCTCCAGGATCTTCGGACCCACCAAAGCATGCGAAGCCAACCAGCTCCAATCTCCTCAAGACTCCTGATGAGTCCCGGCAATGACTCGCGGTGCTTCTGACCGCGCTCGTCCAACTCAGCAGCGGCCGGGGGCCCATCGTCACCGTGAGAGCCCTCCTCGACCCGTGCTCTGAGATCTCGGCCATCTCTCTCAAGCTCGCTCGCCGCCTGAAGGCCCCTTTGGAGGATTCTAGAACCAGCGTATCGGGCATCGGCGGCGAACACGCCGTAAGGTCGACACTCCGCACCGGCCTGCGCCTGATGCCAGGGAATGGCACCCCCAGTTTGCATCTGAAGGTGCTGTGCATACCCTACCTCGGTCTTTCAACTCCTGCGGCCCCGCTTGACCCCAGCATCCTGCGAGTCTGGGCCAGCCTGCAGGACCTCGCCGATCCCGACTTTGGCCTTCCTCGTGCGGTCGATATTCTCATCGGCGCTGAGGTCTACAGCCGTCTACTGCGCCCTGGGTACCATCAGCGTGAAGAGATCGTCGGTCAGCATACAGCACTCAGCTGGACTCTAGTCGGGTGTGCTCCTGGGCGCCCCTTGGACAGCGCCGTCGTGTGTCCGACATTGCACGATGAGCTGGCTCCTTCCTGGCATCGCGAGCTCGTCATGATACTCCAGCGCTTTTGGGAACTTGAAGAGGTGCCCTCCGTCTGCCGCCGCACGCCCGATGACATCGCCAACTACCAGCGCGACGCGGACGGCCGTTATATCGTGCGTTTGCCTATGAAGCCCAATGCTGCACCACTCCTTGGCGATAGCCTGGCTAGCGCCCTGGCCTCACTGTGATCTCTACACCGTCGCCTCCAGCGGGACTCAAAGATGGTGACCGAGTATAACCGCTTAATGAGCGAGTACCTCGCCCTCGGTCATATGAAGCAGCTCTCCAACCGAGAGCTCTCCGAACCGAGCGGCACGGTCTGCTACGTCCCGCACCACGGCATCTGGCAACACGGGAACCTTGGACCAAAGTTGCGCGTCGTGTTTAACGCCTCGCACCCAACCTCGAGCGGCTACAGCCTAAACGACATCCTGCACTCCGGGCCGAGACTCCAGGCCGCACTACCGACAGTCCTGCTGCGATGGCGAAGACATCGCGTCGCCTTCTGCAGCGATGTCCAGATGATGTCCCGCTAAATCTAGGTCGACCTGCGAGACGCAGACCTTCAGCGCATCGTCTGGAGCCCCGATCCGAGTCAGCCGCCTGTACACTATCAACTGCGCACCGTTACTTATGGCGCGACTTTCTCGCCCTACTTGTCACTGCGTGTGATTCAATAACTCTGCCATGACGAAAGACACTTGTGGCCGGACGCCGTACCTGTCGTCATGAACGATTGGTACGTGGATGACATCCTCTCGGAATCAAGTAATCGGTCTGCTGCGCTCAGGCGGATTTCTACTCCGGAAATGGGTCGCCAATGACGCCGAACTTCTGGCTGACCTCACCCAGGAAGCTTGCCTGCGCCCTACGTGGCGTGAACTCAGCGACGCCAGCCTCGTCAGCGAGCTTGGCATCAGCTGGGACCAAGCCTCAGATACTTTCCGGCTCACACTCCCGGCAGCTCGAGAACAGGACACCAAGCGGAGCATCCTTGCTGGACTCGCCAGCCTCTTCGATCCTTGCGGTTGGCTCGCGCCGACCATACTCCACGCCAAGCTCCTTGTACAGGATCTCTGGCGCGCCCGGTTAGATTGGGATGAGGTCGTGCCTGCATCAATGGCTCTTCGATGATCAGCTTTCACCACTGAGCTGAAATCAATCCAAGGCTTCTCCATTCCACGTTGGATTGGATCTTCGGCTCCGTCGGAGATTCACCTCCACGCCTTTTCAGACGCCAGCCGCCACGCGATGGGCGCGGTGGTGTACTCCCAGCTGCAGGACTCCTCAATGCAAGTCTGCTGCCACATTCTACTGGCCAAGACGAAACTTGCGCCCATCCGAAGCCTCAAGCCATCAGCCACACCTCAGGCTCGCATGACGATCCCTCGCCTTGAGCTGCGTGCCGCGCTGCTTGCTGCGAAACTACTGTGCTTGGTCGTCAGCGAGTGGAATATCCCTATTGAGCAATGCTACGCTTGGTGCGACTCCCAAGTCGTTCTACGCTGGCTCCGCTCCGCCGAGCCGACCAACCACGCTCTCGTCGACAACTACGTCACCCAAATCCAGAAGGTACTGCCACTGCACATCTGGCGCTATGTGCCTACTCATGACAATCCTGCCGATGTGGCGTCTTGAGGCACCGATGCCCAGACTCTACACCGCCAGCAGACACGGTGGACTGGCCCTTCCTGGCTGTCCGAAGGCCCTGATCGTTGGCCCCAGGAGCCCTCCGAGCCGCCACAGCCCTCACTTCCTTGCCTCTGCAGCGTCATGCAAAAGGTCGAGTTCGACCTTCTTCGACTGTTCTCCGATCTGGGCGTCCTCCTGCACACCCTCACCCACCTGCGTCGGTGGGCGAGACTCCATCTCGGCCAAGCCCCTACACGACCGATGCTCTCAGCACCGACGGCTACCGAGTTGACCGATGCCTACCTTGCTTGCGTGCGCTTGAGCCAGCAGCGTGCCTTCTCTGATGAACTTGCACTGCTTCGCACGGGCCGCGCCCTTCTCAAGCGGCACCCACTGACATCGCTCGCAGCCTTCGTTCATACAGACGGCGTTCTGCGTGTGGGCGGTCACCTCCAGCACGCCAAGATGACCTTCACGGAGCGACACCCACCCATCCTTGACGGCGCTTGCCCTCTCGTACGCGCTGTGATCGTCCGAACGGCGACGGAAGAATACACCAGGCCAATCACGAAAGTCACGCTGCTTCTCGTGATAACCCGGACCACCTCTCAGCCTGCATCGCCCGGAGGCGAAACCGCTCTGGATACGGCGGGCGGGACTTGAAGTTTCGTTCCTGGAACGAGGCGGGCGGGATGTTTTGTTCGACGTTATACTGTCAGTCGGCCCCCCCTCCTGATCGTTTCGGCGCTTCATTACGCCGCTGCCGCTGGCATCAACGGCCTGTCCCGGGACCAGCTCAGTTCGTCTCCTGATACACAGGTTTACGCATCAGCTGGTCAGCTACAAGCCTCTACCAGCCCAGCCACACCAGCAGCAGCCAGCAAGCCGCTCGAGACAGCTAGTCCACCAACAATATCAGCAGAGCATAGTACGCAGAAAGTACGCTATTCATTGTCGCCGGGTTCGCTTCCCTTGTACTCAACAAATAAAGAGTTTTTCAAACAATCAATAATCATTGTAGCAAGAAAGCGCCCTGGGTTAGGTAGGGATTGGTGTTTGTGTTAATATTTTATTTATCATGAATAATAAAGTGACCAGAAAGCATCTTGGGTTGTGTGGTGATTGGCACTTGCATTTTAAAGTTGATTTTATTAATAATAATAGTAGCCCATAAGTGCCTTAGGTTATGTGGGGATTGGTGCTTGCGTTATTTTATTTTTCTTATCAATCAACAAAGCAACCAGAAAGTACCTTGATTTGTGCGGGCATTGACGCTTTTGTTATTCTATTTATTTTATTAAAAATTACAGCAGCCAGTAAGCGTTCCCGGTTGTGTGAAAATTCGCCGTTGTGTTATTTAATTTATTTCATTAATAATTAAAGCTACTAAAAAGTAACCCAGGCTAAGTGGGGATCAGCACTGGCATTATCGTTCTGTTTATTATAAATAATTAAAGTGACCAGAAAACTGTTTGGGTTGCGTGATTATTGGCGCTTGCGTTATTATTTAATGTATTTTATAAATTTTTAAAACTCGTGATACTGCTGATATATGTGGTGGGTTATTTAATTAAACAGGTTAGGATTAATTTATTAAGTTATGCTGAGTGGAATTTTTTCGAATTATCTGGGGTTTTGCGTGTCGCTCCAAAATAGCCAATTACAATTTTTTTTCAATTTGTTAGCTCCTTCTGGAACCCCTGCTACGTAGACGTTATACAAAATTTGATTAATAGGTTCAATATTACTCCTTACCTTACTACTAATTGTAAGTTAGCATCAAGTAGTGTCACAATATATAATGGACATATAGCATGACAGAATCTAGTGAATTCACGACTTTCTCTATCAATACAACATCACAGTCAAATTTCAGTTCAACATAAAGTAGGTGATTATGTATGCATAAGCAGCGATAAAAATGTGTTTGAGAAAAGTGCAGTTTAAACCTGGAGTCGAGAGATATTTAAAACGTACCATTTACTATTTTAGATGTTCGACGAGAAGAGGTAGTAATAAGCTAACTAGGTTTAGGAAAAGAGTATTGTATTCAGCACGGAACCTAAGACTTTGTACACAGTTTATAAAAGAAAAATATTAGAAAATGGTTGGAATATTATTTAAAAGATAAGATTCTTCAGCAGTTGATTTATAATCATCAAGGTGGATTTGTATTTGTTGGTTTTCCAATCATAGGATCAGGATGAACAAGATCATGTGGGAAATCTCTAGTCATATCCACTAAAATGAGACGTGTTGCTAGGTTTCAAAAAGAATTGATAGAAATTAAGTGCATCCATGCTAAAATAAGAGAAAATTACAGGCTATTTATTTACCGTAAACAACTAGCAAGCGTATCAGGACGGTACCCGATCAACTTTTTATTTATCTTATATGAGATTGCAATCTAATATATAATCTTATTGCTAAAGATAGTAGATTTAGCGGCTCAGAAAATTTATTTGGGAATCACAACTGTCAAAAGGTATACGCTACGCCGCCAGCCAACGTACCCTCCTTAATAATAGATTCCATACGATCGATATAGATGTAAGAGGTCCATTTGGTGAACCAATATCATTTGACTTTGGAACGCTAAAAGTGGTGTTATATTTTAGGAAAGCTTTTTTGTAAACGAGTCGTTAAAAAATGGTTTTTTACAAGGTTTATCATATGTAGCATGGGGGAGAGAGTGGAGTCAAGCATGTGTTATCAGGATCGTATAGACAAAGAGGGTACGGATAAGGCTCATTTTTTACTGAATTTTTTCGAAGTGCTATGCCTTACATAGTTAGGGGTGCTTGTGTCGTTAAATAAAAAGCTTTACGAGCAGGCGTAAAATTAGTAGAAATAAGAAAAGCGTTACTATTGTAAGAGAGAGAAGGTAAATGTAAGTGTAGCGCAATGAATGTGATGTTCAAACTAAACAATCAAAGATTATATCGACTTAGCCAATACGATTCTCAAAGTAAATATTAAATTACACCTTACAACAATGCTGGAGATGCGCATGTAACTCCAGTAAACAAATTTTTTCCCGCGATATTCGACAAAGCTTATGTATATATTATTAAAGAACTCGTAACTTACTCGAATAATGCTTACCCTTACGGAGCATACATTGAAACGCTTTTGAATTACGGTCCTGTTAAAAAATCATTGCGTTTGTCAAAAAATCTTTAGAAAGCTGGTGTCACTGGTAAAATAGAGGAATTTAAAGTTTGATTACGTCTAGTACGCTCAAAAGATGTTTTTTGCTCCATGTATGCTTTAGCAAAAGGTTATTCTGTAAGCATTACCAAAGCTACACTTTTCGTTTAACGAGTAAAAATTAGCCCTCCCGGTATGATCGCGCACGCAAAAACTCTGATAAACACTACGGCAAAATGTCTAATTACTCGCGTTGAAGTCAACTCTTCTACCCTTAATAGCAGTATAAATAGGGCTTGTTAAAATAATGTTTTCCTTGGATAGCTTCTGAAAAGAATTATTTAATGTTTTGTTGAAAATAAAACCTTTAATGGAAATCAACAAATATATTTTCTTAACTTTTAAAACTATTCTATAAATTTTTTGTCGATGTACGTTGACGGTGTACAAGTCCCTAGAAAGCTGCTACTACCGTCTTTTACAGAAACATAACCTATGTATATGGAAGCATAACATACTTTATTTTTGGGTACCAAAATTAACTACACAAATGAGAGAAATAGTATTCACAAAAAAGACTATTTTAATAGGTAATGTCTGTTTGCATCTGATTTTACGCTCGATCTCTTGTCGCATTTTGCAGGTTATTAGAATTTAGTTAAGAATGGTACGGTAAAAATAAAAGGACGCTTTGAGACAGCACTCACAAAAACTAAAAATGGCATTTCATATGCTTAATTGGACAACACATTGTAAATAGACTCAAATCGTCAAGTAGTTGTGGCTTTCACCTAATAAAAATTAACGCATTTTTTATTATAGACTCGTTGTAACTACGTAGAGCTCTTTGCAGTATACATGCAGCGACGGCTGAAGTATTCCCTGGGGATCAGTAACCTTTTGTTTAATCAATACCATGCGCTCTCATAGTTAACACTAATACAAAGTCTAAGCCAGACACGCATTGGGTAGCTCTCGTATATGTGTTCATATTGAAGGTCATGGAGTGTACTTTTATCGCTTTGGTCTCCCTCCCATCATACCATATTACATCGATGGACTAAAAAAAAGCTGTGTTACTTATTATTACGATGAACAACAGCTTTGAAATATTATTTCTAGCGTTTGCAAAAGTTGCTGTATTGATTTTCTATTTTTTATGGGCAAAATCTATTCTTTCAACATGATTTGTTCGTTTGTTTCATCAGATACTCTCAGCAATGATGAAATCGCTAAAACCTTTCTTAATCGTTTCACTAGGTATAAGAATCTGAGAAATAATTGTATCGTAAGTAATATACGTACTTAAACTAGTAAGCCTAAGCGTAATAGTGGAATAGCACATTTTTTTATATTATATACGCTTTTATGTAAACTTTAAGTGTGTGTTTTAATACAATATAAGTATTAAATAAACTTCAGGTTATCTTTATTTAAAGCTTTGTACACCATTTATACGTATAATTTTTTACGATCTACATTAACAAAAAATAACTCAAAACTATACTTTAAATTTTTTAAATTCTTACACTACCTCAAATTCAGAAAAATGTTATTAAAAAACGTAATCATAAACTGCATCTTCTTAACTGTAACCAACATCTTATTTTAGGCTAATACATCTTTCCAATCCCTGTAGACTTATAAATAATAAGTGTTTGCTCACAATGTGTAATTATTTCATCGCTCTTTGGTTTTGCTTGATCCTCCTCCCTTCACCTTATCCCTTGTGACGTACTTCTAGTCCCCTCTACACCACATAACCCCACCACACTATTCTATACATTTTAAATTTGATAAATAAAACTTCTTTTTGTTGCAAACAATTATCACAAAAAAACAAAAAAAACAAAAACAGTTTGCGTATAGACTGAAGCCCTCGACCTCCTTCACTGTAGCCTAGGCTCTAACCCGCTCTGCTACAAGTGGTCTTGAAATTAAGAATTCGATAACTGCATGTTAAGTTATAGTTTGTAAGTTTTTTTTTCTGTTAATTTTATATACTGTATATTTAATTGTTTTGATTCGTTATCAATTAAATTAATAAATAATATGTATTTTTAAATAACTTGTTTTGTTCAATGTTTTCTTTAGAAATTTAAAAATAAGTATATTTCAGTAGAGCAGATTTCCTGTGTATGAATTAATATCCATTATTTTATCATAAGTTTGTTATGTACTATACAAATACGATACTTAAATCTTATTGTATCTGATGATCTCATAATTCTGCCATATTTAAAAAGGATGTTCTTTACATAATGACCGGAAAAAACTTAGAAAAGTGAGTTGAGGGCAAATTTAAGCAGCGAAGCTGGTACTTATTTCTTTCACGTAGATGTACTCATATACATGCTCTAACCCATACTTGATCCCATGTTTCTAGATATAGTTAAATACCATTTGTTAAAAAGGGCCTGTGGGGGTGGGCGACTTTGAACAAGGGGGGTGTAGTTAAACACAACCTTTGTCACTTCGGGAGAGCCAAGTCGTCTCTTCGTGGATGAACGATGAAGGTGGTATTGCCCTGACGTCGTAGGTATAGTGGGTACGCTGGCTTCGTCAAAGTTTAGAGCGTTGAAGGAGAGAATGTCCGAGCCGTAATCTTTTATGACCTAGTTGACCTTGCTAGGGTTTTCGATGTCACCTTGAAGATCGTCTCGATGTTGAGAGATTTCTGGGTCTTGGACCAAATGCAATATACATATATACTTATGAGTCGTGAGAGAGAGATAGGAGGGGTATATGGTGAGGTTTGAAGAAAGTTATAAAGTGGTTTAGTGTACAGTGATTTTTATTGAATATGTACTTTTCTACTACCACTGCTTCGTGTATTTTAATTTTACCAAGTGAGTAATTCATGCATTGCACGTATATGCATGATCTGAGGCGATCCCGATGGTCGTCTCGCAGTCCTTTTTATATACTTTACGTTGCCTTCTTACTTGCAATGTTTACTAAAGACTAGTAGTTGCTACCTAGTGAGCGGTAGACGGTACTATCGAGTGCAAAGTTTGAAGTTGGAGCTGCGCGCGATATTCAAAATTTAAGTTTATGTAAAACGATCGAATTTAAAGAAAAATGATTAATTTAATATATAATAATTATTAAAATTTTGCCCCAGACGGTAACACATTTTATAAATCTATTCAACAATTGAATATGTTTCTCTGAACGCCATCTTTTTCACCTAAAATAATGATGCCTACAGATCATATAAAAGAAGTGTTACGTGATTTTTCTGTTAGGCTACATGTTAAATTGCAATTTTAAAAGACTAAACATAGAAAAAAAAATGTTAAATGATCTGCAATTTTTTGTTGGATTCTTCTACTTTGAAAACAAAACTTTTTATAAGAATCATACCTATCCAAAAAAACCTTTGTTTGATAAACGCCTTGAACAGACATTGACTGTTACGTTCTACTACTTCTATATTAAAGAATTTAATGTAGACTTAAATAAAGTGTGTGAGCATTACGTAAGAGTTGTTATTAACATTGGCTGTAGAAAGTTGTTTTGAAATAATCTGAAGATTCGATGAAAGTGCACAATCTTATACTGATCAACCTATATATTTTTAATATTGTATTATGCCCGAACACATTGTTTCAAATTGTTAATTTATTAAGTATTTAAGTAAAAATTAAACCCTTATTCAATTAACGTAGGTATACTAATTTCAACGATAATTGTACAATACTCGTAGACAATATTGTTTTATAGAAGGTATTGTTATACTTAGAACTGTAGTGTGGTTCATATGATTTACAAAAGTATGACTTCATACTTGGTTCTATTTTATCTTAATTATGTAAATTCGTAATATTCAGAAGCTTGATATCCTTTCTTAATCCAAGAAATTGTTTTGTAGCACATACGTAACTGCTTTTATAACTATAAATTTTTGGTATTAATGGTAATTGTATTAGTTTATTTCTAGCTATACCATTTTAAGTCTTACATCGCTTCTGTAATTTACAGTAATAATATTAAATGAATTTGAAATTAAATTTTTTCTTTTACAAAAAAAGGCTTAACTGTTATATGAAGATTCTTGTTTTTAATTTTTACAAATCTGTCTTCTATTTTAGTAGAACACAAAGATGGATAATGTATGCACCAACCTAAAACCTGATACCAAAGCTTATTATGCTGTAAAAAAAAGCATAATAATATATTATTTTTTGTACATCACAAGTCATACATTTACAATTTTATAGAATACAAATACTTAATACTTAGTTGTTCTGTCGTACTTTCGATGGGTGTGTCCTTTTTTAAATTAAAATTAAAGATTTACCCTAAATACTTGCAATATTTAATTCTTCTTAATTTTTTATCTCTATTTTTCATATTTGATACCCTTGGTGAGCTATTAAAGTAGATACTCAATGTCAGAAATACTGCTTTATCTATAAAAAGTAAAAATATATTTGGAACCAGCTCGTAAGCTAACTGTGCCAAATATTTTTTAATATTACTTTCAACTTTTCTCCAAGCGTCTCCAACAGATATAACTACATTATTGTCAATATAAGACATAATACAGTCAGTAGACATAGCTGTTAAAAAATAATTAACGTATATTATTAACAATAAAATACTTTATATTGTCCTTGATGGTAACCCAATATTAATTTCCTTTATATCACTTTGATTTTGCCCCATTATAACACACTAGAATCTATTGTCAAGATAGCTTTTGATTAAGTCAAACTCATTATCTCTTATACTGTAATTATAAAGCTTGTCAAGTAATATAGTATGACGTACAGTATCAAAAGCTGTTGCCAAATTAATAAAAGTGGTTGCACTTCACCTACTTTTATCTAAATCAATGTATAATGTTTTAGTTACATACTTCAGCGTATCCATAGATTTTATTTCTTTGATAAGACCGTACAAAATTTTCAGCAATTTCGTTATTCTTAAATACAAAACTTATAAATCTGTTGTAAATTATTTTTTAAAACATTTTTGCTATGTTAGATATAAGCAACATAGGACGGTAGTTTGACATTTACTTTTGTTTTCTGACTTATGCATGAGAGTAACATAAAGCGATTTTGATTGCAACAGGCCATATTGATTCATTAATGCACATCCTTAGAATGTGTCCTAGTACATCACTAGTATTCTCAGATAATAACTTAGAAACTTTTGTATTTATTGTGTCAATCCCACCATTTTTAATTTTTTACTTCCTTCATGATTATTGAGCTTCAGATATATTTGCAGGAGTTAACTTAATCAAAATTACACTGCTGCCTTGTATTTTCAAACTATATGTTGCAGGTCTTACAACATTTTTACAAAATTCAGAAAAGTATTAAATGAAGTAATAAGCTTTCTCAATTTGCTTGCATACAAGATATTTTTCTTATTATTAATATCTTTTATAGAGCTATTTTATTTTTTTTTTGTTACTAACCTTAAAATTCATCGTGCTCCAAAGTTCTCTAAAATTATTACTGTTTTTTTTATTATACTTTGATCTCTTTTATATCTTTGTCCCAGTAATAACTTAAAATAATTTTAATATTTGATCTTTACCTTATTATTTTGTTTTTATTGTTTTTTTCTCTATATCTACAGCTTCTTTACTTTGAGAAGATATATGTATTAAACAAGGTATTTAACGTTTCTAAAAGACGTTACTGTTTCTTTTTCCATTTGTATTTAGTTTTTTTTTAATTTTTTTACAATCAAGTGTAACATGTGAATAAATTTATATTCAATCACTTTTTGATAGTCATTTATTTTAATAAGCAATAACAAGTTTTTGCTTTTCTAATTCGTTCATGTTGTTTCTCCAAACTATTTTTTTTTTTTTATGGATTGGTTATTCAGTTCAAACTGTATATTTTCATTTTAGTGAATTTTTAATATTGTTTCTACGTAGTTAACATTTCCACCGTTTACGCAGGACATTAAAAATTTGTAGTTTGTAAATTTGGAGTACAACATATCAATGATAATACATTATTTCATCTATATAAACATTTTGTTTTTAATTTTTATTAGTTTCTATTTTTTTTGTAGAAATCTTCATTTTATTAGATATTGCTTTACTTAATACATCAGTACAAGACTTTTGATTAATATTTTCTACACTTGGTGTTTGTTTGTTGCTTATTAACACTCAATTTTGATAATGTTTTTCTATAAGTATCCTTAAACATCACTTTTTTTATTTATCTGTTTATTTATACAAGTTTAAGTAAAGATCTTTTACGATCTTTTACAAATACACTGTTAAATCTACATACTGCAGTGTTTTTATTACATTTTTCTTTTCATCCAAATTTTTGATACATAATAAAGAATGTATTATCCTATAATTTTCACGTACATTATCTTACTAATATATAAAGCAAAGTCGCTAAAACCGTTGTAATCGCTAACCGTGAAAACTACTGAACCGATGTTGCTGAAATTTTGCACACTGATTTATGATACTTCCTAAATGGTTTTAGTATAGTTTTTATCTTAAAAAATTTAATAACAATAGCAATAAATGAGCTCAAAATTTTGCAAAAATACGCCAGCATTTCACTTTAGTTCAGTAAAATCCGCTAGGTGGCGTCGACATACATTCGAAGCTACCTGCAACATAATTAAATAAGTGTGGTTATAAAGCGCTGGAGCGTCTCAATAGCAGTGTGTCGAGATCGTGCTGAGAACTCGCGCACACTTGTGCGCAGCCGGCCTCCGATTGGCCGAGCGACTGCGCGTCGTTTGAACGTCCAAAACTCAAAGACACAGTGCTCAAAGCCTGAACACATAAAACCCAAATGCCTAATCCCAAACGACCCAGTGCGCTTAGTTGGCCGCATTTTATTTTATTTATTAATTACCAAAATCCTAAGCAGCTAATCCCCAACGACCCAGTGCGCTTACTTGGCCGCACTTTTATTTTATTTAATAATTACCAAAATCCAAAGCAGCTAATCCCCAACAACCCAGTGCGCTTACTTGGCCGCACTTAAATAAAATAAAAGTGCGGCCAAGTAAGCGCACTGGGTCATTGGGGATTAGGCATTTGGGTTTTATGTGTTTGGGCTTTGAGCGCTGTGTCTTTGAGTTTTGGACGTTCAAACGACGCGTAGTCGCTCGGCCAATCGGAGGCCGGCTACGCACAAGTGTGCGCGAGTTCTCAGCACGATCTCGGCACACTGCTCCATAAAGGTATAGTCGAGCTTCGGCAGCTCAACAAAATATGTAGAGAATGCTGGTGATAGTCCTGCAGCTGGGTATCCCGGTTACGGACGACACTCTTCTCTAAAGGGGAAGGGCCCTAGGTGTCTCTTCACCCTGAATCTCGCTGAGTGCAATCAAAAAAAAAAAAAAATTCCAACCGATGCCGTCTCTTCCACAATACCAGGAGACATATGTAGCTAGAGCACAATCTGAATCCAACTCATCAGAGTTGTGAGGGAGTCCCACCATCCCACCTGGTGTAGTTAGAGAATTTGTGGCTACAAATGTAAGCAAGGGAAAACAGCTCTGAGGGGCACGGGAAGCCACAACGGCTACCTTCTTGGTCGTCACGTCCCCAACGCGCTTACCCACATGTTCCCGTCTAAAGATGAGCAGTTGGTTATTCGGGGAACGACCCGAGACGAGATATTTTTTGGTCAGTGGCGTACCTCCCTCCATCACAGTCTCCGTACATCGAGACTTCCAGGGTAAGAATCAAGCAACCCGTAGCCAGCTCTTCATCATCAGAAATAATAATAAAGAATAGCCTGGAAGTTTTACCACTGGCGCTTTTTAGGGCCATGATAAGTATTTACGTTCCCTACTAAACCATCAATTTCATCGGTTCTTTTTAGGATCCACCTAAGTGTAAACTACCTTGTCAACAAATACATTTTTATTACCATTTCCGGAAGCGATTCGTCGACTAAAAGACTATATTAACTAAAGACGGGCACTATTAAAGCAGGTCAGCTATTCACAAGCAGACGTCACCTGCGGAGTTGTTCTTCGCAAGGCCGGAAAACCCGGTGACTGACGACTCTATATTACCCTCTCGACTCCAAGCATTTAACCAGGAATCACTGATCCTCTCCAATGTCTGCGTTGGGCAAACCCATAACAGCTATGAAGGAAAAAAAACTTGAGCCAACGGGACAGCCTCCACTGGACAAGTATCACTAACCAATCTCCCCATCCAAGATCACCAAAACAACTGAATCTGCAACTAAAAAAGGTGCTTGAGACACCAACGTCTTCGACGTTATACCGGGAGACGTTGGGAAAGAGCACTACAACGAGCCCTAAAGCTTCGGACTTTGTAATTTTTCTCCCAATCAGTCTGGGTCTTCAACAGCAAGCCAGAGAAGATCACCCTGAGGTATCCAGGCAGTCACAATTGCTGTTAACTTCAGTCAAGAAAGAGTTAACTTAAAAAGCTCACCGGTCTTTTTTAGAGCCATCGGACGTCGAACTACCGTGCCAACAAATGTATTAAAATTAACAAAGTTGACTGAAAATAGCCTTTAGGGGTCATAAAAGTCGTAAGCATGCCTATAGTCGCAAAAGGGTATATTGGAAAGAAAACTTCAAATGTATCTAATAAATACAAATTGAGGCGTCAAGAAACTGACGCAGAAAATTTATCGAGATTGAAACAGCAGCGTCAAAATCGACAACTTAAGAGTCCATTACGTGAGAGATCAGCTTTTCATTGTACCCTTACAGCAATCTCTGAAATCTTTAAAGATCCTACTTCAGATTTTTAAATAAGTGGAAAATGTATTTCTGTTTTTGTGGCAATAAAAATGTTGGGTTTAAGGTCCAGGACTTTGTTGCTCTGGTAATAAAATTATGAGATATGAGAAAAAAAATTTTTTTTTTAATATAAATTTTTTGGGGGTTTAAAATCTTAACAGCTTCAAAAAATAGCCCTTGCCGTGAATTACACAAAAGAAACTGTAAATCAACAACTTCTTATAGCCATCGATTATTTTATGGCATAAAGAACGCACGGTACTTCTCAGCATAATTATTTTTTTGAATTCTTACACCTTATCATTTGACCAAATAAACTATATGGATTCCGAAAAAATATGTTTTTAGTAAAAAGATTTTTGTTCTGAGATGTATCGGGAATATGTATTAAATTTTCTTACTAAAAATGTTTCACATTACATGTCAACACACTACGGTGTTTTATTTAGTAAGTCTCGGGCGAAGCCGAGACGGGGGGCTGCTAGTTAACTTTATTTTGTTGTTTTTTTAATAATATTCTTAATATTATTTCCTCTAACCACAGGTTGCTGCTTGTTTTCAAGATGAACAGACAAATTAACAATCGTATGACTTTTACCAAAAATAAGAAATTTTTGAAATCTCCAAGCCTTTTCTGTTAGACTTACATATGTTTCTTTAACCTAACTGTTGAATTAATCAAATATTGCTTCGCTCTGGTCTCTTATCAGGATGTAAAGTTTTTAAAATACCTGCATCAGTTAGATAACATGCTCAAAATTGGACGGTAAGGATCAATGTTGATACTTTATCAACTATATCATTTTTAGTAATGTTATTTTAATCTGACATTAATTTTAAGCAAAAAAGTATAATACCTTTGATTTAAAAATTGCTTAGTCTTGTATGATTCATAAATTTTGATAAAATTAGCTTTAATTCTTTTTAATTAGAGTTACATTATCCTGTTATCGAAATCTCGTCTATTATACTTTCTCATTATCGACAGTACTTTTTTGAAATATTTTTGCATGTATATTGGACCTCTGAAACGTGTTGTTAAAAGTCTTGAATAATTTCTAACGCTTCCCGTTGTCTCCCAATTTTAAAAAACGGTGAATGTGCTATTAACAATTGCATCTAACAAGCCTTCATGGCATTCCGTTTTCAAATTTGTTTTTTTTTATTTCAAGTAGTTTAAAAGGTTATGTTTAATTATTATGTTAAAATAGAGAAAGAAGCTGTTGTGTTCAAAATCCCCTAGATAATTAATGATAAGAACTTGTTTTGTTTGGTCTTCAGGAGAATTTGTAGAAATAATGTTGTAACATTGTTTTTTGAGTTTTTCTTTAAATAAACAATACTTTATCTGCAATCTCTTTAGGTAAAAAGAAATGGAAGTGCTATAGAATTAATAAAATAAGATTGTTGAAACATAATTGTAAAATATCTTCCTATCTTATATAGGTAAATGTATGGGGCATTGGACATTGTAGCTGACAAAATCAGCTTTGCGCAAAAAAAAGCATTTTTGAAAAACTATCAAAATTAAAGAATGTTTGTTACTGCCAAAGAAAACGAAGCTCTTAGTCATTGAAGTTAGTCGTAAACTAAACGTCTGTTTTTAACAAAAGTCAACAACATATTTTTAATATGACAACATTCGTCATTTACATTCGAATACATATTACTTAGTTCATTACACATACATAACAAAAGAATTTTTACATATTTGACTTTAAAATTAATGCTCGATTGATCTGAAACATTTTCCCACCGTACAAACATTAAGTTTGTACCATATACTAAAGATAAATAATGTGATAAGGGTAGGAGCAGCTTCATAGAGTTGAACGATTCGAACTTATAATCCCGACAAATTAAATAATTAACGTTAGATGAGTGGGTTTATTTAGTTTCTAATAATTAAAAAAACATTAAAAATAAAGTTTCTTAAGTAACAACTTAACAAATATGCAATGACAATAGCTTTGCAGCTAATAGTCCATAACAAGCTTTTACGCTTGTGATTCCGTATTCCTAGGATCTACAGGGGACATGTACCTGGTAACTCTCAGAGAGTTTTGAAAACACAAAAGTTCACACAAACGATGTCTTTCAATCATAAATGTTGACACGACTATTTTGGCAAATTTGTTTTAAATAAGACCCAAGTCTCCAATTCCCAATTCAGACGGCAGCAGTCAATAATTTTTCTAAATAATATGTGTTTAAAACTAAAATCCATCATAAATTAAAGATTTCTTTATGAGTATCATTGCCAATTAAGCCATAGATTAATTTCAGTTTTAATTTCTTCGTCCAAGTGTTAACCCCTTTTAAGTGAATGAGAACTTCTTTAGAAATAATCATTTGAATTTAGATAGTTCTATAAAATTGTGATAACAGAAATTTTGGAAGATTCAGACAATGATTGGTCAAAGTTACAAAAATAGTAAACATTTTTTTTTCTTACTTCTAAATGTGTCCAAATCGTATCGCATTCATTCTACAAAATCATGCATTCAAATCTCATATCGATTAAAAATATTTCATTTAATGTCCAAACAATCTTTATCTATGACGAATGTTGGTTTTAAGTATACCTAATTCATAACAAAAAATAACTTAATAACAGGCAAGCTTGAGGTTTGAGAAAAAATAAATTACGGCCTTGCTAAATCTACAAAAGAAACTTTGTTTCCATAAGGTCAGCTGAATACATCTTCTCACCAAGGTAATCTCAGCCTCCCTTACTGTAAGATTCGTCTCACCAGCACTCTCAGACCTTTACTGCCTGGCAAGCACATCCCTGCCATTGCGCTCTGAGTCGATGTCAGAATAAATTTATAGGTTCTTCACGGCTCAGGGAGTGCCCCTCTGCCGTCGCGAGCTCGGTATCCTGCATCACGTTACCACCAACTAGCATGGCGCTTTCACGATGCGTTTTGCAACCATACTTACGGTGGATTACCAGTCAGTGACACGGCTGACAAGATTCTCTTATTTGAAAGCATATACAATTCTGGTTCAATGCTCATAGGCGAATAACTTTCAATTAACATTTTTGTTGTATCTTGCTGAGTTAAATTTGTTTGAATAAAATAAAAACTAAGCGCTCCCGCGTAAAATTACAGTGCATACTGTGACTCTGATTATGTTATTGCTACTTAATAAAAACCACAAATTTTTAACGTAAAATCACATGAATAATTTGAAATTATGAGATCACACTGTATTTCAAAGACCTAGGAGATGCAATACGATACATAGTCAATATAAGAATGTTATTTGCACACTTTTCCCGCTACTTTACTTCTGCAGAATAAAGACAAATATTAACGTGGTGTGCACCACCTAAACGCAGTCACAGATGTAGGACTGACAGAAAGAGAAGGACGTAGCACGCAAAAATACATTGTCACTTAGAAAAATAATCAGAAAGATAAGGAGACAGTATGCAGGTATGCACTATTGGTTGGCAGAATTATGATGACAGCTTTATAAACACGTTTAACAAGGCAATGCAAAGTTGGTAGAAACAGTTTGCTTACTTGTTGCAGCCAAATTTTGGTTTAGTAGTAATAGTTACATAAGCCCTTATTATTTAGTAACAGTTATTAGTCAAATAATGAGTAACTTAGCAAAAAACTATTAGCTGAACTAGTATGACTTGAAATTCAGGCACTTATCAAGTTCTGGTTTATCAAGTTATTTTATCACTTGACTAACAGGATAAGGACACGATGTATTAACCATTTTAAAAGTAATAGCTTCCACAAGCTTGTTACACGCTTAATGAATGTCAGTTAATAGTCCTAAGGACTACTTAATACGTAAAGTAAGCCCATTCTTAAAAATAGTGACATTATCCTGGACGATATTGGGCTAAGACTTAAGTTACTTATTGTGCCTTACTCGCTCGTGGAGTACCTCTTTTTACCAACTTTTTTAAATGAAGTTGCACAAACGAGTGAGCTACTTCCAGCGATTAGTTGAATAAGTTGGTCGTTGCATCTTAACATATGGCTCAGATTAGAATAGCAAGGAAGATCCAGCGAGACAGTGTGTCATGGTAAGCACAAGGCCTCTTGTTACCTTATCCCTTATGAGATGCAAGTATTTCAAATTCAAACAGGCTTTGATTATGGTACACAGCATCGACATCTCTTTGAATGTCTTCTTGGTACTTCCTACAGAAATCTCTTACAAACCCTCAAAATTTAGGGCACGTGGTGGTATAAGGTGCTAGTCTATGCCCTGGGGCACCAGACTACAAACTACGGGACTGGAAAAGTTTTAAGAGCAGCAGAGCATTCACTTCAGCTTGGACGCTGAGCCTCTAAAAATGGTGGCATTGTCCAAGTATAGTACATTGCATACTTTACGTTGTACGCAAAGTCATGCAAGTGCGGCAGAAACTCATTCGTTAAGTCAGATACTACCTCCAAACGTAAGGTATGGGTGACCATCCATACAAATATGCCTTTGTCGCCCTTTATCTCTTTTTCTCTTTAACCCTTAGATAACAAGATGGGCAGAGGGCCCATGGAGTCCACTCCAGCCAGGAAGACAAGCTATGCTAAAGTTATACGTGAAGTAGGATGTCTGCCACTTTTGGTCCCATAGTTGATACATATGATGAATCAGTTATAAGCTTTTGTAGCTATTTTCTGATCTCTGGTGATCTACCAGGATGAACGCAAGTATGACAGCATAAGGAGCACTCCTGTATGCAACATAAGTTGAAGCATCAATTTCACGAGACTCCTGATAAACTGGCAGTTACTTGATAATACAATCGCGTGTCTACTAGGTTAGAGATAAACGATTAGGTCATGTTCTAACACGTATAAGGCCGAATTTATCCTAAAAGCAGCGGAATCCGTTGGTACTTCGGTACTTTAAGACTATATTGCGAGTACACTGAAAAAGATTCGGTGCGCCCCCTACTCTTAAAGTTTAGAGGCTACTCATATTTGACATGGCAGCACCTACACTTTTCATCGGAGTACCAGCTACTCCGATCGGGGTAATATACGCTCTGACTAAGTGTACCGACCACATTAGTCAATCGGGTTTGTCGTTTATGTTTGCAACTGAGTAGCCGTTACTCTTTTTGTTCGGCATCCATCATGAACACGTGAGCTTATCACTTTAGTTCAGTGTTAGTTTTTTAGTTTTGTAATTAAATTTGACAATGGATGCGTTCTTTATAAAATATGATTTCATGTTTCCAAGAGTTTCGTGAAAGAATTAAATTCACTTTATTTAAAGTTTTATGGTAAATTAAAACCAAAATTTCACTTTTTAACTCACTATATCTTAATTCTAGAATATTTTGGTCCTTGTATACATTTTTGGAGTATGCGATTAAAATCGAGACATAGAGAACTAAAAGCTAATGCGATCTTTACTAGTTCAAAAAAAAATTTGTTACAAATTATTGCATAAAAACAAGTTTCAAAAATGTGCGAGGTGTTTAATGTTCTTGAAAATGAGTCAAAAATTAAATTTAATCGCAATCATACTAAAAATGGTATCAATTTTACAAAAGTTCACATAAATGGGACTTTATATAGTTTAGATAGTTTTATAGTTATAAGTATGGTGGAACCAGAAATACGATTTGGAAAGATAGTAGGTATAAAAAAAGTAACAAAAACAGAAACTGAAAAAGAATCTAAAAAAAAAAATTATTCAGTACAATGTACAGTTTACAGTTAGCGTGTATTAAGGAATTTATTTTGATAAACATTTGATGGTTTATATAGTGAAAAAAAAACATAAGCAAGAAATATTTAATCAAGATGACATTCCAGCTATGCCACCAGTAGTGGCCATAAAAAAAGAAAATAATTATTGGATCATTCCAAGATAAAAAATGTAAAAAATTATAACTTTATTTTTAATAAATGGTTTTACTGTTTTATCAATATAGATTGTTAGTTTTTCTTTATTTTGCTTGAATTATTAATCAACTCACATCCATATAAAAAAAAAATATCTGCCCACTTTACCGTTATTATATTGTTTCGATTTATTTGCGAGGTTAAAAAAAAATTAAATTAGATTAATTACATGGTGTAGAATAAGGCTTGCCGAATGCATAAGAGACCGTGGGAGTGAGAAAGAGGTCTGTTGAATTGCTTTTCGGCAGACCTCTGTCTCTCTCTCTCTCTCTCTCTCTCTTTCTCTCTCTCATGGTTTCTTATACTTCGGCAGGTGCTGTTCTGCACCCTTAGCATGTGTAACACAGCTTAACTATTACTCCAAATCGGAGTAGCCTCTACTCCGATTATATGTATAGTGGTTATGCATAGTGGTCGACACAGTAGCGCTACGCGTAAACAGCGCCTCTGCTACTCCGTTTCAGCGGATTATCCACTCATAAAGAGGGGCGCTGCTGTCACTCATATTAAAGTATAGCCACCGCGCTGAATCTTTTTCAGTGTAGCTAAGCATAGCTCCTCGGAAGCTGAATATTATGCTAAAATAATTCTGCAACAGAAAAATTACATTAGAGCCATGGGCCGTGATATCCATTGGATTGTCAGCTAATTAAACGTGCCATTAAGTTGGTGTTAGAAGATTACTGAGAATCTTGCTGGTCTCATTTGCCACTAAAGTTAGCCAGCGAGATAGATGGATTATCACCCATTTTTTTACTATGTCTGAGTCAGTCCAGCATTGAATGCTGGACGGTTGTATTAACGAGTCGTCAGCAGATGCTTGATAAGGTGAGCCCGAAAAGTACAACCACACAGCCTTAGTAGAGTTTCGACCTTTATTAGAGCTAACTTGGCCTAGTCGAGGATAAGACTCACGCTTTCACCTGGAATCACAGCACTTAGCACTGCATATTAGGCTCTCTTTCCAGCATCTTTCAAGCCGTGCAAGTACCACACGTCATTCTCCTTACCTCTAAGTCAACGTAGTATGCGAATGATTGAGATACCTAGAAGCTCATCCTAAAATTATGACAATGTTAATTCAGTGGCTTAGGCATAAATGAGTCCCAGTCTAATTCGTTCAGAGAAATATTTTGTAGAATTATTACTGCAATTATTTTTACCAATGCTAGCCATTTAAAAGAATTATATAGGCTCGTGATATCAGACAGAATTGTTCTTATAGTAAATACACTATCTACAATAGGAGCTTTTAGGTTTAAAGTAATGACTTTGGTATAGGGCAGCCATTTTACACTAAAAGCTAATATTACCTTATCCAGCTTTAACGTTACTTCACTGGCTCCATCTATTAATAAGCTTTGTAAGAGACAAACACAATTTGTAGCACACCTGGCAAGTTATGCCAGCTGATATTAAGGATTTGATGAATTAGTCTTTACGTTCTAACACAGATGTAACTTAGTAGCCCCAGCTAAAAGAAGTGAATGTTAATATTTTATCTGAGTATTTTAGATACATAAGAAAAAAATTCCACGATAATTTCTGCGAACTTCTGCGTTACTTTAAGGGCCAAATATGTAGCAGATGACGGGCCGTAAGTGACTGTGATACACCTGTAGTCACTAATGAGCTTGTGAGTTGTTGGGCACCATAGTACCAGGTTGCCAGTCTGCATTATTAGAATGCGCTAGAGCCTGCCCGATTATTTTAATACCAGCTGTTAAGATAATTCTAAAACATTGCCACTGATTCAAAGCTCAAAGACAGTCAGCTTTAAGTTTAGATCCCAATTTTCATTGAACAAAAAACCCTTGCAATCCAATTACGACGCGTTGAATACAACACCTACTGTTCTGTGATTCTTAGACTTGACTACAAAATTATGCAGGAGATGAAAACTTGAATTATCAAGTTATTGAAACAAGCTCCATGTGTTGCATGTTCTTCTATTTCCACACAAAATTGCAGTAAGACTGTACAAGCTTTAAATTTCCAGTCAAACGCTTTTTTTGATGAAATAAATAAAAACCAGTCAATTTTTTTGTACTTACAGAAAAAAAACTGCTACAAAGTGTTAATTTAACAATAAAACGAGTACCTCAAGAGTAAGTAGTAGTTCTAACAAAGTGCTTTTTATAGTACTACATGTCCTAAGTCAACAGTGACTTACACGATAGCGCTGCGATTTTCCAAAACCTTTAAAAATATTTTAAAAGAAAAAGTTTCGTATGCATGTGAAAGTCTTCTATCTAAGCTACGTAACTTGACGTTGGACTTGACGTTAAATCAGTCAGAAGCCAACCAAAAACCGATTTTCTTGCTGCTAATGTGTTCTAAGGCCATCTAATAATAATATCTTAGATTGTTCAAGAATAAGCATCAGCACAAAGAATGCAGTCGACCCTCTGAGATTCTGCAAATTAGGGGTCAGCAAGATCTAGCCTTTTAATGTTTGGCCAGTTTTATGGCAAAATTTCATGACCAGTATACCATGAGAGCTTAGAAAGAACTAAAGCTACTTCACAGAAATAAGAATTTAATTATCTTTTAAATGCCAACTTAAGCTTTATCTCTCTTCTAAAACTTGAAAAAGCCTGTGCACCAACACTGACTACTTTGATTTTAACTTGCTTTCTGGTAAGATTAGGCTCAGACACTATATGCTATGTAACATATTAGTTTTCTGCAATAGAATGAATAAGAACACCAAGTGACTGAACATCTACATTGAAATTTTTACTCAAGATACGCACAGTTGCTTATAAGATTTTATGACCTATGTAGGCACTGTAAAAATCTACAGCTGTCTTCTTTTGAAGGTTCAATGCGGTCTCATTGCCAGAATTCGCAGTTTAAGACAATCTTCAAATGGATCGATGGCGACCAGATTTTCCAAAATTAGAATTAAAGTGCAACTCTTAATGGTGCTTACCTGTTAGTACAAGCTTTTCTCAGGTTGTTCACATCAACAACCGATGAAAACGTGAAAAAAGTGGCATAGTGCATCATGAATTCTTACCACAAGGTCAAACAATCAATAACGAGTACTACCTATAAGTTCAACGCCGTTTGCGTAAGGCAATCTGAAAGGAACACCCGGAATTGTGGCAAAACAATTGCTTGTGGCAAAACATGGCTTTTGCTCCACAATAATGCACCTGCTTACACTTCATTGCTTGTTCGTGAATTTTTGGCCAAAAACAAAACTGTAACGATGCTTCAGTCTCCATATTCATCAGATATGGCTTCATGTGACTTTTTTCTATTTCTGGAAATAAAGAGATCATTTAAAGGCCATCGTTTTACAAGCATAGATGACATTAAAAGCAAATCGCTGAAAGAGCTAAAAGCTATTACAAAGATCAAGTTTCAAAAGTGTTTCGAGGATTGGAAAAAGCATTGGCATAAGTGTATTATATCCGAGGGGAATTATTTTAAAGGGAACAAAATAGATATTAATAAATAAATGAATACTTTTTTCATAGAACGAACATGCTCGTTATTTTTTGAGCACACCTCGTATGTAAGTCTGTATGTACGCCATCAGCTCCGTAAGCGGAGAGCCACTCAGTTACAAGATTGATTACTGGGCTATTATTCTTTTCTCATCTTTGTTATTAAACAAACAAAAATTTAATAGCATCATCACAAAAAACCTTTTCAGGAATTATTTTTTTCCTACGAACCATACCTGCAATTAAATAAGAGAAAAATTAAGTGGAAAAAAAAATGATACAATAGTCATAATACTTCATTCAACATAAGTATAACATATAAGAGAATAAAGAAAATAACTTAATTTTTTATTAATATTATTAACACTCGTTTGATGGACACAAGCAAAGATAGAAAAACTTCTCTTATAGTCTAGCATCATGATGCACACAGTTGGCCTTGTATACTTCATAATAAAGTGGAAAAACTGTGGTAAGTTTCGCGTTATTAGTTACAGAGTAGCCTAAGTCTGTAGTATCATGAACTTGGAGTTTTAGCCTTTTCAAACTCCCGTATTCCTAATGCGACAAACTCGTGCAATTTTTTACCACTGCATAGGTGTTCTTGAAGAATTATTTCTACAGTGGTATAAAAAAAGTTTTTTAAATATTATAGTCTTTTGTAAAGACAGCGTTTTATCTATCAGTTTTTGCTTCTGTATTTGTCTGAGAGTCTGGGCTATTGATACTGCTTTTTACAAAGAAATACTATAGGCTCCTAGAAATACTATAGAGTACAAAGAGCGTGTAATATTTGAGTCTTAAAATTTCTATCTCAAATTCTTTTCAGGGTCAAACTGTATAAGCGTCTTCAGAAATCTGTATTTGTGATAGTATGACTGCGTTGAAATAAGTTCTTAATTTCATGAGTATAAGTTAGTTCATGTTTTACGTTGACAACAATCATTTGATAGTAATTAGTAAAACATCAAATCGTTTTTACAGGAATCAGAAGATTTAAATAGCTATAATAACAAGTTTTAGTTTTTTTATCAAACATCTCAAATTAAACTACTTTTTTCTGTAAAGTGTCTAATTTCGCGATCTAGAGGCTGCCACTACGGTCACGAGTAGTGATAATTGGCCGAGAATCAAGGCAAGGTGTAAGTTATATTTTTAGTTTGTAACCGGTCTGGAAGCTGCTAATACTGTCTGAACCAGAGATGACTGCTCTAGAATTTCCATGTAAGACAAACTTGTTATTCATTTTCATGGTCTAGAGACTACTTATACCTTAATGAGTAATCATATCAGCCCTAGAAGCTATGTCCGGATCGGAAAAAAAGGTGGAAAACATAATAATTTTTAACAAACTGACGTTTAATTTTTTTTTGAATTTTGACGTCATTCACGCGAAGAGCCAGTGCAAGAAAACCAAAGCAGAGTAGAACCACATTTGTAGAGGCCTGTATGGGAGCTGAGGAGGACTCCAACTACCCAGTCAATCGTTAAAATAAAAACTTACTACTATATTTTTGTTTGATTTTAGTCAATGTGTAATAACTCTCAATTTCTCTAGAGCTTACTATTATTTCTCAGGGTAGGAGTTTCCAGCGTGCATCAGCGTGAGTCATAGCTCGTTATTAAATGACAGCTACATGGAAACTTGTAGGTGATCTACCTTTACCAAATGCACGTTATTCTCTGCTTCAAATGCTTTCGAAATAAGCATGGAGAATTTGAATGGAATGAGGGAGACAAAAAAAATTATTAGTAAATAAATGAACAACAGTTTACTGACATCGTTTCTGACGCCAGACTTTTTGCGCATAGTTCTGTGTAGTTAATGAGGGCGTTAATAGATAATGTGATTTTTAGCAACGTCTTACCCTTCTGAAAGTTAAATATTGATTCATAGCTTTGTGCTTTACTTATTTCTTTTGTAACTTCAGAGATCTTTGTTCATCCATTCATTGGCAATGATAAGTCTTATAAGACCTATACATTTTATTCAACCATTTTTTAGCTTTGGGTTCTGCAAATTAATATACAGAGAAATATACTTTGAAATGTATGACTGCTTTTAGCAAGGTTATTGTGTAAATTAATTGAGTCACACAGTTTTTCTGAAAAAAAAAGTGATTTTTGATCATAACGAAATACATCAAACAGCACTGATAAATATTTTACTACGTACTTCTTAGCATAAAAAGTAGATTTCTTTTTTCGGATAAGTTTACTCTTTAGTTAACGTCTACCATCTTAGAAAAAAATAACTATCGTAAGCTGTACAACCGTTATGACTCAGATTACTTTTACTTATTCTTTGAGACAAAAAAAATGTATGATTGTGGATTGTTTGCTTAAGTTAAATAAAATGTTGATTTACAGTTCAAAACAGTATAAGTGCTGATGAAAGAAGTTTCAAAAAATTCTATCTCATTAAAAAGTTTAAAATATGGACCGAAACTGTTCGTTCAATACTTAAGTGAAAGATTAAAACTGATTTTTGTATTGCTTAACAAAGGTATACTTTAAATATTACCTGCCAAGCATTTAACACTTGACATCTACATAATCACCAATTTCAATAGCGCCTTACATAAAAACCTTCTTTCGGAGCTTTATACGTTGTCTCCGAGAATGAATACTGGCAGACTTATAATTCCAATGCAATTAGACTTTTAACTGTGAGCAAGCCGTTGCAACAGGGAAAAAAGACGATAGCAGAGCCGATGGTGAGAGGAATTCGTAAGCTTACTTGATTTTTGAGAATGTAACATAGATCATGCCTCATAAAGTTTTTTTAAGCACTTTCAGATGTCAGACATAGTGATGATAACTATCATAAACGTAAAGTTTACAGTATGATTGATAGTTTGCAGAATCTTGTATACACTTACGTTGTTTGAACGCAGTCAACCAAATCTCTTAAATCTTTGTCTATTGTAAGATGTAATTAAACTACAAAGATTCTTCTTTATTCTTACAAAAAAGAAAGAAAGAGTGGGGTGCGTTACATATGACGCACTGCAGAAGTATAAGTTCGAAGATAATCTTTATTTGTATGAATCAATAGAAAAAATAAAAGTTTCTTTATAAGGAGGAAAGGGGTTGAAAGTAATAGATGTTCGTAAACATGTTTATTGATGTGTGTCTCAAAAAGTGTAAATTACTAATACAGTGGCTATAAGGGTTAAAAATTGTGCAAAGTGCACTAAAAAAATGTTTATTGAAAATTAAATTGCACATTTTAATTTCACGTACGTGCAAACACATGAGAATAATTATTTTTCATCTATTTTTTTTTTATGCCTGTCAGTAGTTTGGTGTTTTTAAAATTATTTTCACGGTTATGTAAGGCAGAGGAGAACATTTATGCATAGCAGATTTATAAATGTTTAACAAATATGCTACATTTTTTCACAAATTTTTTACCTTAAGTTTAAAAAGAAGTATCTAAAACACTAAAATGTAAGGTTATATTTTTAAATAACTCAATACCTCTTGAATTGTGGACCAGACTGTTCTTTTTTCTCTTAGGAAACTCTCAAGAATAGTGATTTTTTGTTAATTTCCTTTTTTTTGTGAAGATAAAGCGTTTTTTTTATATTAACGTGCATAACTAGTTAAATACTTACTGCTAATATCGATTCTCTATGCATGACAAATTTTTTTGGGAATTTACTACATTAAAATAATAATATTAACTAGTAAATGAGTGTATTACAAGCACACATGCGTGCACGCTGTCATATGGAAGAAAACAAATTACACACATACATAAGCGTATGCACTTACTACGCACACAGTAATATGGTAACATAATGTTATATAATGCCTATACCTATGTGTAGCAAACTACGAGTGGGACTTGTATTAAGATGCTTACTCATTTTTTTTCACACATTAATTTTTCTAGAACCTAATGTCTTGATGACCTTGTCCATCTATCGATACATCGTCACAGGCAACTGCAATAATATATATTGAATACTTGCGTATAATAATAACTGATTTATATGTGGGTATTCTTACAGTTTAGCCACTCAGGCTAAAGTAGATGTAGATTGAGCTTAAATAGTGATGAACCGGGAAAAAATATTCACACCTAATTTGTTTATGCGTTCTTGCTCAAAATGTAGTAATGCACCTGAAAGTTCATCTTACTACCCAAGAATAGGGTCAGGTTTTGATTCCACAATTTTTCGTAAACAATTCCGTCAAAGTCATTTTTTCGATCTGAATAAAATATCCTCAGATTTTTTGGAGCATTTGAAACACAAAGTAAAAAACCAAGTAGAATATTTATACCTAAAAAAAATGTAGAAAAGTTGATTGGCAAGACTGTTTTATGCAACAATTGTTTGGGGTGTTCCAGCGTATCCTCATGTCTTAGTGCGTACATATGTATGTTTACTACACGCTTAGCTACGAGACGTAAACATTGGTATACACTGGCTCTTGAGAGTGCACTGAAACGCCCTAAATGTTCATTGAAAAAAACAATCTTTCTACTTAACTTTTCTACATTTTCGTTTTTACAGATTGTAGAGGAAAGCTTACAGCTTATGATTCTGTACTGTAACATATGAAAATGAGTTTGCTTAGCACTGTAGAGTTCTGAAAATCAGAAGAAATGCATTTTTTAAATCTTTGAAAATGTTCACTCGAAGACTGTAGGGTTAAGGTGTATACATTCGAATTTTTTTTTCGTTTCAAATGTGCTTAAGAATCTGAAACTGTTTTTTTCAGATCAACAAAACAGCTTTGACAAGATTATTTAAAAAAAAATCGGTACATAATATCTAAACACATTTTTGGGTGGCACCATAAATTTTTAGGTACATTACTATATTTTAAACAAGAAAGCACAAACAAATGGGATGCGAACAACTTTTGCCAGGTCATCACTTATTTAGCCCGGTCTAATGGGAGAAAAAGTTATTTGAGTACTTCCGGGAACTGCACACTTTGTTTGTGATATTTAAAGCGTTTTTTCTTCAATTTTCCTTCTGAAAATCATATCAAACCCAATACATATACACCATTATGACATCAAAGTTATCACGATAAAATTCAATAGGAAGTATTCATTTCTGATGATTGAAAATTGAAATTTTCACTTAAGGATCAATAATGTACGTAGAAGCCAAGGTAAGAATTTAGAGCATACTGGGTCGCACAATTGTGTAACTTACTAGATTTGTAATTGATACCAGATTTTATTAAGGTATGCACATTACTATAGTTGCATTTAACTTATGGTCTTATTTCTTTCAATTTTTTACTTTCTTATAATAGGTTCTTACCCATATAGTTAGTAATACCCATATGATTTAATAAAAAATCACCACTTTAAGTATTTCTTGATAGTGAATAAGACTTTTGAAGTATTCTTGGATAGTCAAGAAACTGTTTATATGTGCTTACACCATAGATAGGTACTTTTAGTATTTGCTGTCAATTAAACAATCCTCACAGTGTTTTTAACTATTAAGGAACACTCCAATAGTTTTTGACGATCCAGGAAGCTTTTAAATACTCTGCAGTGGTTAACAAACAATCTGCATATGTCTTAACTACCAAGAAATTATACGAGTATTGCTTGACAATTACAATACTATCTGGGTGCTTCTCGTTACGTGCTAAGCTAAAGTCTTAACCATTTACAATCCTCAGAGAAGTACATAAAAATTTACACTCAAAATCAGTTACAAACCACACTGTAAGTAAAAGTAATCAAGTATATCAATACCACTAAGGGCAAAGTGGGTAAAGGTTTTGGATAGTATGATAGAGGTCAGGGTTACAAACCCATTTTTCAACTTTTATACATATTTTTTTTTTTATTAATCAAAAGAATAAAGTAATGATCAACAATACATAATAAGTCTACTTTTTCATTTAATCTGATATGGATCTTCATCAAGTGACGACCGATAGTATAGAATAATCAAAAGAAAAAAAAGGGAAATTAATAAAATTAAAAATGTATGTTGTAGTGTGAAAGAGAAGAAACTGGCGTGGAACAGCGAGACTGTAAGTAGTGTTGGAAGGTGCAGAGGGCACTTCACTACTGGTGTAGCCCCACAGCATAATAACACGGGGTAGCATACAAAGGACTAGTGAAACAAGGTGAGGGGATAGATGAAATAAAAAATTTAATATCGTCTTACATTTTCTCAAGGTAACCAACCTGCAACTATTTTTAGACGTATAACTTTATAAATATGAGCTAGAAATTAATGTAGACTTACAAAAACTAAAACAAATTAAAATGCATTACGAAACATTGTTACATCGATTAAACATCAGTAAGATTAAAGTAAACAAGTAGTTATATCTTTTATAGATCTAACAAAACTAGTTTAGTACGGTAAATCATAACCGACTGCTAGAAAAGTACTAGCGCTACATGGAGGAATATTTGCACTTAATACTTCGATTGTAGAATTATCGTTTATTTGTAGGTAGCGCATTGTCACATGATTTTTTGGGTGGACAAATTTCTTTTACTGAGAACTCTAGGAAACACACTTGGGTCTCTATATGAATGTTATATGTTCATATGAGTACTTAAATGCATGAATTCCGTTCACTGAGAATTCTATTTTACTTACCAAGCACACTATGTAAATACTGAATTCTTATGAATCATACGTATTTGTTATAATAATGATACATGTAGCACCCAAAGAGCGTGGATGTTGAATGTTGGTGCCCATGTCACGTATAATGTTTTTCATTGTAAGGACGCAACGTAAAATTGTGCCCTAAGGCAGAAAAGTACTTTTGGTCTGGCGGGCCAAAAAATAAGGTGCATTGTGTGGCTAGTGGGTGCAAAGCAGGTGTTTCACTTTGAGGACATGGTAAGTCAGAGAAATAATTTGGTGTATGACACGTTTTTGTGTAGTCAATGTATAAAATTAAGAGTAAAAGAATAAATATAAGTTGAAAAAACCAACTTAAATAATAAATTTCAAATATCACAGGCATTGCAGTTCAAATCATAAACTTCGGATACACACTTACTTCGTGACAGTGTTTTCAAACCTAAGAACAAAAAAAAAGTTTTATTCTAAAAACGTACAACAAAAACGTCTTTGTCTCACGATAAACAAATATAATTTTTGCTACGTTTAATCTAGGTATTACTTGAAAAATCTGTATTTGATTGACATTTTCAAAATAATATTATTAATAATTTACAATAAATTCGTAGAAATATCAACTACATCCTCTACTTATAAGAAATTTTTTGTATTCTTATGAATTGATTTTGCGAAGTTTTAATTTATTATAATAATCTTCATTTTGTGCATGATTTTCAGGAAAACGTGAGATACACCGGATTTTTTTTTATTACTATATTAATGTGAAACTGATAAGATGATAGAAATTTAGTAGCGTGCTTAGTTCTCACGATGGTTTTGAGTAGAGTTGATTTCTTTATGCAAAAAAAAGTATGAATAAATAACGGTAATCCTGCATGCTAATAATGTTTACTGAGATTCTTAGTAAGCGAAATTTGTTGAACTCAAAAATAAGGTGATGACATGCTACTTACAAGTCAACGATAATTCTACATTAGGCACCTTAAGTGGAAGTATTTATGTTATCAGAGGTACGTCACACAAACTTCTAAGAGAATATCTTAGCAACAGTAAGCAAAAAGAAAGAGTTAATCAAACCTAAGAGAATTTTACACCTAAAATATTGGGATCTTACAAGAAGCTTTTTTAGGTCCACTGCTTTTATTATATTATTTACAGTAATGATTTTCTATTATGCATGCCTAATGGCTTTTTTAAGTTTGACGCTGACAATACAGCTATTTTTTCTACAGTGCCTGCTTGTGATAAGGCCAACTAAAAAATAAGTCACTACCTTTATCTTACAGCTGATTGGCTGGAGTTGACTAAACTATCTTTAAATATAGAAAAAACAGTTCTCTCAACTCTCAGAACTTACAGTAATGTGGTCCTAAGGAATACTTGTATAACTATAAGATATACGACAGTATACAAAGTAGAGTTATAATTATTAGGAATCAATTTTCTAGTATAACTTAAGACGGTTAAAGCAAATGGAACATTTGAGAAATAAAAATTAAATATTTGGTTTTTTACACACTTTCAAAATACTTGGATCATAATAAATGGGAACTAGTTAATTACACTTTTTTGACAGTATAGCAAATTATTGGATAATGAAATATAAGTAGCTTACGATAAATCTTTAAAAATTGCACAAAAATTAAAGAAAACATGACTTAAAATAATAAATCAAAACAACTAATTTTTATAAAATTCTTTTATTATAAGACAAAACTTTGCCTACTCAATAGAAAATTGTTTAAAAAAGCATAACTAGTAAGAATCTTATAAAATAACTTCAAATATTAAAAGTAGTTAGCACCAAAAACAGTTACATCGCAGATAAAAAATTATAAAATAAGTTGCGTTTTAATGTGAGCACAGTTGACAAACAAAACCATAAAACTAATGATGCAAATAATGCAGTAAAAAGGTAAGGGTTATTGAGTTGTATGGTAGCTCTGCTGCTATAATATATGTCAATAATGAATACATAGCAAAAAAAATATTAGAAAAAAAGTGCGCATGTATACCTTTCGTTATTATATACAGCTGCAAGTATTTGCTATCATCTACGCTTAAAAAAGTATAAGATAACAGCAAGTAACAATAAATTTATAATGACACAAAAGAATCTGTTACCATTTTTATTTCAAAAATCCGACAAAAGGTTTAAAAGTTATATTTATTTTTTTTTCTTTAAATAGTTCCATGAATTAAGGTACAAGTTATAAAAAGCATTTTAAGCTAGTGGTGCTCTTGCATGCTACAAGTGTGCGCTGCTAGTGCACAGTTGTGGTAGCTCTATTGCTGTAGATTAAGTGTTGATAGATGTATGTCTGTGTATATGTAAGCACGCGCGTGTATAAAAAGTCATAACATTACTCATAAGCCATTAAATAAGCTTTAACACTCTTATCAACAATTATTAGCTATACTCAAGGCATTATTAGAAGATAACAAGTGACAAGGAATTTTAGATTCTGTAAAAGAGTCTATACGACACATATAACACAGAAGATATTTTGAATAAGATACACCCACTTTTTCAAGATAGCACTATAAATTGAGATGGAAGTTATCAGAAAAGCATGGTTACGCCTAGAAGCTCTTTTGCATTCTAGAAGACTGTTGCTATTGTACAATAATGGTAGATTTACTGAGAGCTTATCAGGTTCGTACGTAAATGTGTGGGAGTTTGTATGTGTAGTAAATAATACCCCTTAGTGAGCCTTTATAAACAAGCATTTATACATATACATCACGTTATCAACTTGTCCAGTACAACTATAAGTGTTTGTAATTAGCAATACCTCACGAAGTATTAAATGACAGCTAGTGACAACGAATTTTTTGAGCATTCAGGATTTTATTGCGTATTATCTTTTCAAATAATTTGTTAAAACTTCCAATCATGACATCTATTGCATATAGTTTGTTTGGTATTTGTCTGCGTGTGCATGCCAAAGCCAGAATTCACTACTACTTATTTAATTGGGTAAAGTTAATTTAAGTTGTCAGAAAGTTGTATATCGATATAGTTATATATTCGTAGTGGATGGAACCCTTGATTTGTGTCTATATAGTAAACCGTTGTTGTGTTGGGCTATCAAAAAAATTAACTTCTAGAGAGCAAGAGGAGCAGATATAAGTATTAGTTGTATTGATTACTTTGTATAATATAAGGAACAGGACACAGCTTATGTTCTTACTCTTGCAATATTTTAAGTTACGAAGGTAAATTTAAATATACTATTTAATTGTTTTTTTCTTTTTTGCACAACATTTTATACAAATGCTCTATTCTCAAATACATTTCAATCAAAGAGAAAAATTATTATGTAAAATTTTGTACTAAATGTTATTTTATAAATAAAAATATACTAAGACTTAGAAGACTGGCAGATTTATTTATTATTCAAGTAAATTAAATAACACAAGCGCCAATCACCACACAACCCGGGGCGCTTACTGGCCGATTTATTTATTATTTAAGTAAATTAAATAACACAAGTGCCAATCACCACACAACCCGGGGCGCTTACTGGCCGATTCATTTATTATTTAAGTAAATAAAATAACAAACGCCTATCACCACACAACCCGGGGCACTTACTTGCCACTTTGTTAATTAATATAATAAATAAAATAACAAAAGTGCCAACCACCACACAAACCGGGGCGCTTACTAACCACTTTGTTAATTAATATAATAAATAAAATAACAAAAGTGCCAATCACCACACAACCCGGGGCACTTACTTGCCACTTTGTTAATTAATATAATAAATAAAATAACAAAAGTGCCAATCACCACACAACCCGGGGCACTTACTTGCCACTTTGTTAATTAATATAATAAATAAAATAATAAAAGTGCCAATCACCACACAACCCGGGGCGCTTACTAACCACTTTGTTAATTAATATATTAAATAAAATAACAAAAGTGCCAATCACCACACAACCCGGGGCGCTTACTGGCTGCTTTGTTTATTAATTGAATAAATAAAACAACACAAGCACCAATCACCACACAACCCAGGGCGCTGACTGGCGAATTTATTTATTATTTAAGTAAATAAAATAACACAAGCGCCAATCACCACACAACCCGGGGCGCTCACTTGCCACTTTGTTAATTAATATAATTAATAAAATAACAAAAGTGCTAATCACCACACAACCTGGGGCGCTTACTAACCACTTTGTTAATTAATATACTAAATAAAATAACAATAGCGCCAATCAACATACAACACAGGGCGCTTACTGGCCGATTTATTTATTATTTAAGTAAATAAAATAACACAAGCACCAATCACCACACAACCCGAAGCGCTTACTTGCCACTTTGTTAATTAATATAATAAATAAAATAACAAAAGTGCCAATCACCACACAACCCGGGGCGCTTACTAACCACTTTGTTAATTAATATACTAAATAAAATAACAAAAGCGCCAATCACCACACAACACGGGGCGCTTACTAGCCGATTTTTTTATTAATTAAATACATGAAACAACACAAGCACCGATCACCACACAACCGGGGGCGCTTACTGGCCGCTTTGTTTATTAATTAAATAAATAAAATAACAAAACGCCAATCACCATACAACCCAGGGCGCTCACTAGCCAATTTATTTATTATTTAAGTAAATAAAATAACACCAGCGCCAATCACCACACAGCTCGGGGCGCTTACTGGCTTTTTTTTTTAATTATTAGATGTACTTTCCAAATTGTTCTTTCTTTGTTTAAGCTTATTACAAGACTATCCTTTGGATTGAAAAAAAAAAAAAAAGTAACCTTAATCATCCAAATTAATGTTTCTATAAATGTAATGACTATTTTTATGTAGTATTAATAATTTTTCTTACATTATCATAATCTATAGTTTACCTTTTAAGATAACAGTCCTAGTTTGTAGACAGTTAAAAGATCTGTTACTGTTTTAAGACAGTCAAGAACTAAGATATTTTGGCAAATTCTTTCTAGAAGAAAGAGAAGTTTTAGAAATTTTATTTCCTTTTCTTTGTCATTATGTAAAACAGTGTTATTTTTTCGACCCATTTTGCATTAAAAAAATAAAAGTACATTTTAATCTAATTAACACTTACAAATAGATTTATTACCACAAAACTAACGTACAAAATTATTTAATGCCTGAATACTCGGAACAAGCATTGTGTCTTATATTCTGGGATCTGCATTATTCTATCAATTATTTTAATCACAAATTTATTGACACATCACATTAAATTGGTTAATTTGTATTTTCATTTGAAATAGTCAATTATATCTGTACTTATAAAAAATAGTAAATGTATGCATTCAAAACTTATTTCAATGTTAAACATCGAAAAATAAAACAATGGATCATGGAACCCATCGAAAAAGCAAACTTTCATTAAGGTTTGTATGAAAAAGCTCTACTTTTAAGTGACACAACCATTGTTGATTAAACATTATTTTATTAAAAAAAACAAGATTTTATGCTGCTAATTCATTATTTTACACTAATAAGAAATTATCAGGCATACTCTTGCCATTTTGTTTTATATGCTTTCAGATTTTTGCTACTTCTGGAAACACCATGCTTACACACACTCCTGATTAAAAATTTTAACAAGGCTATTCACCTGAAAAATGGCTTATATAATTTAAATTTTACTAATTCCAAAAAGCCATCGGTCTTTCATATGGTTTAACATTGAAAAAGGACATTAAATTGGTGATGCCATAGGTGATTCCGCATGAAAAAACACATAGAATTACAAACTAAATAAAATAGCAAAAGTTTTGTCATCCTTAAATGAATCCAGAGTAAACTAATGTTCCATACTTTTTAAATTCAAGTAGTTTTGTTATAAATTCCATAAACAAAGCAATGTCTCTAAAGACGTTGCCTAGTTCATGTTTTTTAGAAGGTAATTGCAAAACCGATACCTTAAATAAAATAGATAAGCGAAGCAACATACAAACTCAATAAGAGATATTAAAAGAGATTCTAGTAGCCCTGATGCTTTATCTGTAATACCACGTTACGTCACAAAACCAATAGCGACATCACGTGGTTGTTTGTCAGTCATTTTATAGCCAACTGACGCATACAATTTTTTTGTCATTTTGTACTACAACCCAATATCCTAATAACCCTATAATCTAATACCCTTTAAAACGTTTATTCAGTTTTTACTTTAATAGGTCAATAGCAGTTAACGTATGGAAAAATAAATTGCTTAGGGAAGCGTACGTTTCTAAAGCACTGGTCTTAAACACTGTAATCCTAATGGAATGCGAACGAACAAACGATGAATAGTTAAACGTGCCTAATAATTGGTATGTTTTTTTGTGATCAGTCTTTTAGCCGTTCCGAAAATTTTTCATGTATATCCATATACAAAGCTTATATAGATAAACTTTCTTATGAAATTAGACTAATTGATTTACCACAAAAAACGTATGCATAGTTCAATAGAACATGCTAGAAAAATGAATGTTTCCTTTTAACTCCTTGGAGTAAACAAAAAAAGAACTTCTATCCAAAGGTATTTTTTTTGGCTTTTACTGTCCATGTATAAAATATGTGCTTTTTTATATAAAATGCTAGACTTTTAAGGTAGCAGCCCAATAATTATAAAAATTTAGTCACCGTTACCTACAGATTACTATAAATTTAAAATAAAGTTTATAAAAAAAATCACATAGTGGTAATTTTAAGTCCACGAACACAAGAGACGAGAGACAGATTATACGATAAACGATAATACGGTAAGACAAGGTAAAAAACCAGGCAATACTACAGTCAACATAGGTGTGAACTGACGTGGTGCGACGACAAAGGTGGATAACAGAAGGCACTGAAAAGACGATGTGTCTGGCCGTCCAAAAAAAGAAAAACTATATTTGGGCACTATATAGATACAAATTAAGCTATTGGTAGATTGGTGGTAGATTATATATATATAATTTGAGTTCTATACATCCATAATTTGATAAGCTACTTGATATCCTTGATTGATGTCTATTTCCTTGGAATCTTAAAAAGTTCTGAAAATCCTATCAAAAAGTATTCTATAAACTGTACATGTATTGGTAAATCCAACTACTACCTACATATATGTAGAGAAACTTTGATGTCTAGGTAAGGCCATGCTCTTCCCACGTAATATCATGCCAAGATCTAACACTTGTTCTATAAAAAATAATTTTGTTAACTGCACCTATAAAGATATATACAATAACAGCATATATTACTCCCTATGTTATATAGTGGTATTGACGAAAGTGAGTCTCAGCCTCCCTTGCTCCTCCTCAGCTCCCCCTCCACCTTCCCTCCAAAAATACTTATTTATAGAATATTTTACCACCATATATATATAAAAAAATATTTGTGATAAAGTATCCAAGTCATACCTCGTTTTGAAGATTTTTTAAACCACTGATCATAGGTGTCCCTCTAGAGAAAAACACAGAATTCAGGATGACGTATTATTAAAAAGACAAACACAATTTAGCTTCTGAAACAATAATTCAATCTGTTAGCTTGATGTTGTAACATTTTATGTGTCGATTCAACCCATCTGTTCTTTTAAAACCCTTTTAACATTTTCCCCCTTTTAATTTTTATGGTTTTTATTAATTAACATATGTCTGTTAAAATGCGACAATCTTCAAAGTTACATATTTTTGAATTACTAAAAAGTTTCTTGCTGAACAATATTTTCAGTTTCTGATGTATTCTTGGATTTAATTTGAATAAAAATTCTGTTTTGGTTCTTACATCTTAATAGAGCAACGTATAATTGTCCATAAGAGCATGACGTTTTTCTAATCTACAATTCTAAGGAATTAAAACTCTGTTTTTCTGATTTATTGATAAACATAGAACAGGCTAATACAAAGGGAAACTGTTTTCTATAGAGGACAAAAGGTAAGGATGATGAGGTGCCAGTATTAAATTTTATTCTAGGAATATAAACTTTGCTTTTTTTTTCTCTAGTTATTATTTGTGCTTATATATTATACTTAAAAATTTTGTTATTTCGAATATTGTGCCTCTACAGAGACCGTGTGATATACTTAGAGTTCTTATTAAGACTACTAAAGCATTTACTTTTCATTTTAATTTGTGTGGTTAAAGACTTTATCTGATATTATTTAAAAAACATATGTTTTAGTAACTCCTTTGTAAGTAACATATTCTGCTGTTGTGAGCTAATTATCAGTCTGCATTATTAAATACAAGAGTAATGTCGTTATTTTGTCTGCGCCTGTGTGGAGCGTGCTTGGAAGTGTTAGCCCCACTAGTATATATATATATATATATATATATATATATATATATATGATATACAAACAAAAATGTTTAAGTAAGCAAAGCTTCTCCCTCGTAACATGACACGATCATCAAACGCAAGTTATTAGCCACACAAAAACCAATGTATGCTAGTTAGGATGCTTACGTACAAAATTTCTGACCGGGATTCTTCGATAATTTTCTGGCACATTAATAATCTTTAAAATTTTTGCTTCAGCAATCTTATTTTAGAGTTTTCTGTCTACATTTACTTCAAAATTTTTGCACTGATCAGTAGTGCTGAGAGAAAGAAAAAAAGAGGGTGCGTGCGCACCTGCTACCGTATATCACGTTTATACTTCTCTTGCTGGTGAGAGAGCATTCAGTGGTACAGAGACACACAAGAACAAAGGGGGCAAAAAAATATGACGCTTATTCCTATTCTCGTTAAGTAAAGGCCCTACATAAGAAGCTTCGCTTTGAAAACTTTTTGGGTATTATAAAACTAGACCTCTGACTCTGTGTAGCAAATTTTTTCTTATTTTATTTTTAACCGTTTATACATACGTAACTGGCACTTTGTAATGCTTTATGTAGCACATAAATATGAGCTTATTATCAGATTACATCGAAACTTCACATGATCTCATGGTAATTTTTTTCAACCAATTGCTTATACAAGGTTCTTTTTTTTTAATTTATAAACGAGCATGGTATTTATGAGTAATAGACTTATTCTAAGGCATTATTTTCTACATAAGTGATAATAAAAAGGTCCTATAGTATAAAATTGGTGGATCTTAGAAAGCGTTGAAGATCAATGGTTAACTTTAAAGTTTTTTTTAAGAAAGAATATTTAGTTAGAGAAAAATAATCCATACAGCTCTTTTTGAAACTGACTGAAGTTTTCGAGCACTGTAAGCAAACATCCAGGCAGATAATATAAATAGGTGCCTTTCAGACAAGTCCTTTTTTAATCACTGCTTCCAACCTCTCACTCGAATACTCAAAGTCCCTCGTCTTTAGGAAAATGTTGTTGAATCGGGTGGCTGGTTGATCCATTAGCTGGATGCTCGTCCTGGTTGGTTAGGTCCCTTGGCTGTTCTCTGTCTTTTTCTCTCTCTCTCTTCCTATCTTACTGTTGATATTCACATCCTTTCACTTATCTTTCTCGACGCTGCTGTCTCCTCAACATCTTTCTTTGTAGTCTTTCTCTGTAGATTTTTTACCAAGTAGAAAATATTTTTTCAAAATATATGCTTTATTAGCTAATATTACGTCTTTTGGTTTAGTACCAATTGTTTAATGTTTTATATCATAACAATAGTAAGTAATCAAGTAATAATTTAACAAGATCAGCCAGCCATTTTATATCAAAATCTTGTGTATTATACTTTTATCGTTTTACTCGTTACGTTATGCTTGTTTGTTGAGTTCTTTCACTACAATTTTCATTAGACCACCCATCCTTATTAAAAATAAACAATAATTATTAAAAGTATTTCAGAACTTATTTATTATAGCTCTTTTCTCGACTTTGTCTTCTAAAGTCATACGAAAAATACAAAATAGCATGTCTCTGATGCCTTTTTTTTTTTTTTATAACAAATGTACTGTTTTTACAATAAATAAGCCTTTTTAACAATCACATATAAGACTCATTTTAAGAAGCTCATGTGTTACAACTTTCTTTTCTTTGTAAGAAGAATATATATTTATAGCATCCTAAGCCTCAAAGGCTGCTGTGATATTTTATAATCGTTTGTTAAATAAAAAAATCAGTGTGTCGCACCTAGCTTATATCTAAGTACAATTATAAACATATTTATGCTTTAAAATGCGAGCATGATTTAAAATATATATACCCTGCCCAACATCACTCTATAATGATTAATAGTAGCTCATTATTATTGCTATAGTTCTCTATAAATCTTACAACAATGACGACTTAAAGATAACTCACTTACTTTTTGAATCATTGGAGTGCACATAACTCATCTGTTAAGGCATGTTATACGTCTATATGCATATGATGCAGGAGAGTTGATCAATGATTTTAAATTGATAAACTTAAGAAAATACGGAAGAAGGGTGGATTTTTATGCAACTACCTCTTTAGAAAACTGCCCCTGCTACTCCACAATCTGCCCTTTTCCCTCCACACTATCACAGCGCTTATAGCTTATTTGAATTACATCAACCTTCCCTTTTTTTTTAATTAAAAAAAAAATGAATAAAATACAGTTTTTAATGAAATTTGAAGCCCCTTACCGATACTCCTTAACGTTATCATCACGTTAGATCTTCTGTTACTCCTTCTAATGGCATGGTTTATAACTTATTTATAATGTTGATAATTATCTATATGAATCAAATTTGCTCAGTTACAAATTATATAATTAAATAAAATCACATTAAGTTAGCTACAGTTTTCGATAAATGTTTTTTTTGGAATTCAATATTTAGTGTACTTTAAAAAATATGCTATCCTTATATTTTACTGGATTATTAGTTTCTTATGATTTGTTAAAAATTTTAATAAAAAATAATTAACTATACAACTATTCCATCGTTTCTTCAGGCTTAAAAAAAATTTAAAAACCTTTTGTTTTGTAATCTATACATTAATTTATTATTATGTTCACGTATTTGTACTATAATTTTTCTATAGAAGCCTTAGATAAATCACAGACATACAAATATTCATCCCAGTAACTAGAGGTAAAAGTCAAAGATGTCAAAAAGTGCCAATGTATGCAAAAACGAAGGTAAATAGTGTCTCATATGTACTGGCAACATTCTTGAACACATTATATATGTTTGAGTTCTAAAAAAAATCTATCAAAATACTTATACGTCATGAGCGTCTTGCTGTAACATTAACAGACATAAGGTACTATTCTGCTTAAAAAAGCAGAATCGTAAAATGATTCTCTGTGTCGTTGAAAAAAAATATATTTCAGTTATTAAAAATGCACTATCAAAAAGTTTGATAGCACATGTAAAAAATATGAGCGTAGAAACAAAAACGTGGTCAGCGTAAAAAACAGAAAGTTCTTTTAAAATTATCATTATCATAAACATCATTTTTATCACTATCATTATATTTACAATGATCAGTTACATTAGCATTATCATAATCTTTATCATCATTGTCATAAGCATCATCATTATTATTGATTTAGTCATAATTATCATCACCATCATTATAAATACTATAGTTCTCTCTGTTATTAATATTTTTATCATAATTTTAATTATCAATATGATCTTTATCATCATCATCATTATCATCATCATCATCATCATCATAACTAAAAATATATGCATTATGATGATAATCATTATCACAACCATCATTGATATGATAAATATTATCATCAACACCAACATAACAAGCTTTGTTAGAACTATAAGAAATGTGTTGATTATTATAGTGGTAATAATGATGACAATAATGACGATACTGATAATAACATGTAAAACATCATCTTAAACATAATTTTTAGTATTATTTTTATCATTATTACGATAAAAACTTTACCATTATTGTCAATATAATCATCATCATTGTAATCACCATTATTCTTATCATTCGTATTATTATCATTATACTTGCCATCATTATTGTCATGATTGCCATTATTATTACAAATATCATAATGATCAGTATTGTCATCCAAAATTTTTTTAAAAATTAGCACCATTATGATATTTATTATCACTACTATCATTATTATTAAAATTGTTAGCATCATCACTATTCCTGTCGTCTAGATCATTAACATTAAAATAACTATCTTTGTCTATCAGTTTTATTATAATCACAACATTACCATTATAATTCTGAATTATTTTTACTATCATAAATAGTGGCATAATCATGACTATGACTATTATCATCGTCATCATTATCAATAAAATCATCAGACTTATAACCGTTATCATTATCATAATTATTACCATCATCACTTTCATTATCATCATTATTTTCATAATTATTATTTTTGTAACCATTAACGTTGTCATTGTCATCATCGTTAATTTTACTTTTATTATAATGATAATAAAAAATGCTAATATCCTTATTATTTTTATTATTTTAATTATTTTTATAATTGTCATCACTAGTATGGTTACCATCACAATTATCGTCATTATTATCATTATTGCCATTATTATTATTATAACTGTGGCATAAATCGTAATTATGATTTATGAAATCATACATATTATCATCCTTACTACTTTAATTCTAACAATTATTATCATAATTATCATAACACCTTTATTATTATTTTCAATGTTGTTATCATTATTCTATTGTTTTTATTGAAATCCTTATTATTATCAATAATATTATTAACAACATCATTATATCCATCCTTATAGATAATTTTATTCTTAAATTTTGTATTATCAAAGTCATCTTTATTATTGCCATCATTTAATTTTATTATCATAATCATCAGTATAATCATTATCATAATCATTATCACGATTATTGTCTTCATTATCATATTATTATAAAAATTGTTATTATTATTGTAATAATAGTCAGAAATACTAGGATGTATACAACTATTATTATTATCAATATTCTTATTATTTTATTTGGTAGTCTGATTATTATTATTTCTATCAAGATTATCATTGTTGACACACATATTGTTATTAATACCACTATTACTGTTATGACAAAACAACTATCATTGTTATAATTATTATTATTATTATTATCATCGTCTTTATTATCATCATCATAATTGTTATAAAGATCATCACATTTATTATTATCATTATCATAATCGTCAACATCATTATCATCATAATTATCATCATCATCGTCATCATTATCATTAAAATTATCATAATCATTAGCCTTACCATTGTCATTGTCATTATCATCATCATTACCATTATCATAATTATCATCATAAACATCAGTTTCTTAACCATCAACATTGTCATTGTCATCATCGTTGATTTTACCATTATCATGATAAAAATTTTAAATTTTAATATCTTTATCATAATTATTATTTCCACTATCATAATAATTGTCATTACTATCAGAACTCAAATTACAACTATCTTTAATATTATTCTGTTACAATAATCACTTATATCATTATGACTATCGTAAAAATCGTAATTATATTGTTCAAAGTTATTGATATTAGCATCTCCTTTACTATCTTAATTCTTACAATCATTAATAAATATTTAATTACATCTGATCATTAATTTTAATATTATTTTAATAAAAATAGTTATTTTTTATTAAAATTATTATTCTTATCATAAGTATTATCCACAAGATCATAATTACTATCCTTAATTATAGTTTTTTTTCTAATTTGATGAGTATCAAAGTTACTTTTATTGTTATTTAAGTCATCCTTATTATCATTATTATTTTATCTTCATTATTATTATGATTCGCAATATAATTATTATTATTATTATTATTAGCATCGTTATCATCATTATTATCAACATTATTATTATTATTTATATTATTATCATCATCATTATCATCATCATCATCATCATCATCAGCATCATCGTCATCATCATCATCATCATCATCATCATCATCATTATTATTATTAAGATCATTATCATTACTAGTGTTAACATAATTATTATTATTATTACCACTATTAACATTAATATTATAAAAATAAACATAATAAGCATAATGATCCTCATTCCTATTACGATTGTTACCAGCATTTTTCTCATCAATATCATCATTAACATTACCATCGTAATAATGTAATCATTATCACTATCATCGTTATTATAATGCTTAGTATATGTCGTATGATAGCTGTTATTATCAAAGTTATCATTATTATCGTTATTACATTAAATAAAAATTAGCCATAAAAAAATTATAATTATTACTCTCATTCTTATTATTTTAATTGTTAGTACTATCATTGTAATAAACATTGAAATTCTTATTACTTTAATACTTATGCTTATTATTACCATCAAGATCTTGACCATGAACATCACTATTCTTATTCAAACTCTTATTATTATAATGACATTTGTACCATTATATTATCATCTTCATCGTAATCTTAAAGATCACTATTATTATCATTATCAACATCATCATCATTGTAATCAATATTATTACAAACATTATCATTATTATCATCATCATCATCGTCATCGTCAGTATTCTTATCATAATCATTTTTATTGTCATCATTATTATTATCATTGTCACTATTATCAGCAAAATGATTATTATAATTATAATTATCATTCAAATTGACATTTTTGTTTGATTATAGTCCGAAGAACTATAATTATTATAAAAATTATTATCATCAATATTCTCATTATTATGATAAAAAGTCCTTATATTATTATATGTATCATGATCATCATTGTCAACATAAATATTATTATCAATACCACTATAATTATGACAAAACAACTATTATTGTTATAATTATTTTCATTATAATTACTTTTACTATCATCATCAGTATCATTATTGTTATCAACATTATCATAATCATTATTATAATCGTCATTATCATCAACATTATTATCATTGTCATCATTATTATAATCATTATCATCATTATTATCATTTTCATCATTACCATCATAAACATTATTTTTGTAACCATCAGTATTGTCACTGTCATCATCGTTAATATTATTATTATTATGATAATAATTTAAGATTCTAAAATCTTTATCATTGTTATTTATTTTTATTTTTATCAGAATTTTTATAACGATTATTATTAACATAACAATTATCGTTATTATTATCACTTTTATTAGTATCATTTTTATAATTACTACTCTTGTAAATATCGTTATTATAATTTTTATGATTATTAATATAAGAATTATCATTATATTTATTCTTATAAAAATCCTTGTTCTTATCATTATTATTATGAACAACACTATTTTAAACATCCTTTTAAATAGTTTTATTCCTAATTTTATTAGTATCATAATTACTTCTATTATCATCGTAGTTATTTCTTCTAATTACCATTTTATTTTTCTTATCATTATCATTAGCATCTTTATTATCATCATTATCATTGTTAAAATCATGATCATTTTAATTATCATCAATATCTTCGTCATAATGATCATTATCATTACTATCGTTATTATTATTGTCATTATTATTATCATTAATAGAAAAATCATCATTATTATTTTTAACATCATTATTATTATTATTACCACTATCAACATCAGAATAATTAACATAATAGTTGTGTTAATCTTCATCATAATAATGACAGTTACCACCATTTTTCTCATTATCCTCATCACAATCATAACCATCGTAATTATTATAACTATCATCGTTATATTTATGCTAAGTATTATTATTAAAATAATTTTCGTTACAAAAAAATTTTCCTACTATCGTAATTAATATTGAAAAAATTAACAATATTAAACTTATTATTCTTACTCTTCTATTTATTACAATAATTAAAACTATTTTAATTTTTGTAACCATTCAAATTTTTGTTATTATCAATCTTATCCTTATTATAACCACTAAGATTATCACCGTAAAAATAATTTTTCTTATGAACACTATTATTATTATCATTACATTAGTACTCTAAATGTTTTTTGTCCAAATTTATTAAGAATATCATAATTATCATTATTATTATAATTTTTATGAAAATTGTCATTGTAATCGTAAGTATAGTCAGGAGACTAGGATGATTAATATTATAATTATAATCATCGTTATTATTATCATTATCATTATCATCATTATCCTCATTGTCATCATTATTATCATTATCATTTTTATTATTATTATCATCAACATTATCTTTATTACCATTGCTATTATCGTTATTGTCAGCAGAATCATCACACTCTTCATGATCATTAATAATATTATTATTAATATCATTATTATTTTAATCATAATTAACATTATTCTCGTTACCATCAACATTAGTATTATCACTATGTTTAATTTTACTAACCTCATTATAAAAACTAAAAAATTTATCATTATTACTATCATCATTATGATTATTTTTGTAACAATCGTCATTACAATTATTATTAACATTATCATTATCACTATTATAGTTAATTAGATGATAATGTTTATCGACTTAATTATCATTGATATCGTTATTTTTATTAGTATCGCCATCGTTATTACTATCCTGTTAACTTTTACCATTTTTAGTACTTATAAATAATTAAATTATTATTATTATTCTTATAATTATTACGAATATTATTGTAATTATTATTATGATCGTTCTTCTGTAAATTTTCATTACTATCATTACCATTATTATCGTTATCATCATCATGATTTTTTTATTTTTTTTTTTTCCAGGTCATCCAAGATATTTTAATGCACGAGAGAAAAATGTGAGAATACTTTTGTGTGTAAAGCTCGTTATCATAATACCTACTAAGTAGCAAGACTCTTCTACTCGGGCACCCAGTTGAAAATCTGCTTTCGCATTAACACTTTTAGCCAGGGTTAGGAAGACTTAGCCCCTGGCTCAGGTTTTTCTTAGTATTTTGTTACCAAGCGTGCCATCCATCTGTATCTAGATTCCTCTAACAATTTATGTTGCCAGTGTTCCCAGGTGATTTTCCGGGCGTTTTTTTAGCCTCAAGTTTTCATAGGTCCTGCTTCGTAAGAGGCGTCAATCGTCTTTTCCTCGCAAGGGGGTCAATGGGGATTACGCCCGCTATCACCAGTATCGCGAGCTCTGAGACTGTGAGATAGGTGCAGGCTATCCTAAAGGCTCCCATTCTTAAAACTTGAGCGATTTTGACTTTCTTTTTTTCAACGTTCATCTCATATCCCCTTATTTTAGCCCCACACAAAAAAATGAACGGGGCCGTAGACATAAGGAGCCTGCGTTTTACAGGCTTTGCACCTCTAACGTTAAACATGATTAAGCCACTACTCTTGCTACCCCCTTGTCTACTGGTTGCCTAAGGTGACTCTAAAACGTGAACTTTCTATTTAGCCTCACCCCTAGGTATTTAATGACATCGATTGTCATTACTTCTTCTTTTAGTACCTTGATGGTAATAATGGTATCTATCTTTTTTCTCGTCAATAGTACTATCTCTGTTTTTCCTTCTGCAACTTCGAGTCCGTTGGTCTCATTCCATGGAGCCACTCTTGGCATAACCTGGTTAAGCCGTATCTGGACGAGTTTTACCGTGCGTTTGACGATCACTACAGCAGCATTATCCACGTATCCTACCGAGAACGTCCTCTCTGGCATTTCCTGCCAGACTAGTCCACCGTATGACACGTTTCAGAGATCGGGTCCAAGTATGGAACCCTGGAATGCCCTTGCAGTTATTTTCTTCTCTGTTTTATCTTCTGTTGTCGTTTAGTTTATAAAGTGGACCTAAAAATAATCTCTTAATACTCTCAAGAGATAGTTTGGTGTTTTGAATGAGTTTTTCAGAGCGTGAAGTACGTCCTTTCATCTTGATGAGTTAAAAGCGTTATTTACATTTAATCTCACCAGAAAAACAAGAAGCTTTGCTCCATAGTAAATGTCTCGAGTGCTCTCAACTGCTTACACTACTTCTTCTACTGCTCCAATGGTAGACCTTCCTTTTCTTAATCCGTATTGCCTAACAGATGAATCTCCTGCGTTTTGTAGGGCCTTTAAAAGACGATCGTTAAGCGGCTTTTCGTATGAGTTTTCAGACTTGACCAGCATGCCCAACGGTCTGAAAGATGACCGAGACTTAGGCTTCCCCTTGCATTTATAGATCAGTTACCAGCCGTACGTTTTCCCAGGGAGTTGGAAACAACCCTTTCCGCAAACATGCATTGGAAAGGTTGAAGAGCAGCTGTGGGTGTTTTGCCACCACTGACTAAATGACTTGTGTCGATATACTATCTGGTCCAAGAGCTAACCCATTTTTATGCGATTGCTACTAGCTCCAGTACCTTCTGGGTAAATGAAGGTACATCTTTTAGCAGCTCTAACTCTGCTTGATTCTTGAGTTTTGGATACGTTGCTAATAGCGTATCCACGATGTGTTTCACGGTACTTGCATCTTCGATTACAGTTAGTGCAAGTCTTCTTACTTTTCCGATCACTATTTGGTATGCTTTGCCCTAAAATTCGTTATTTACTTTCCAGCACAAAGTCTGCCAGGACTGCTTTTCGCTGTCTTTAATATCAGCTCGCATCGTCTTTCTCGCAAACTAGTACTTAAAATACCTTTCTTCGACCTCATGACTGTTTCTGACTCTTTTATAAAGGCGTCTGTGTTTTTGACGTGGGCACTTTAATTCCACAATTTCCTTGTTTCGCCAGTAAATTACGCGTTTGCTGTTCTATCTCTTTTTCCTGGGCATGGAGACCTCACATACGGTTTTTGAAGTTGCATGGTTGCCTTAGTAAGCTCCTGGACTCCTTCTGCTGTGTTTAGGTTTTATTTGCTGGTTTGGATAGCAGCAATGCCATTCTCATTTTTTTCCGCTAGTCATTCTGCGTCCAGCTTCCTAACATTCTCTTCTGTTTTGCGTGCTATTCCTCTTCTATCTATTGTACCGATGATTTTAAAGTCAATATATAAATGATTTCTGCGATTTTTGTCCTTAATTACCTGCCATTTCTTAACTCCTGGGACAAGGCTCTATAAAACTAGTGTAATGTATGGTATTGATTCGCCAAATCCCGATCTTCAGAGAGACGTGGTCATTTCTTCGTTTATATTGACCAGTTCCAGGATTGCCGCCATATCTAGGACTGTCTGGCCATTCAAATTCGTTGCAGGCATAACCCATTTTACTGCTCTTTCATTAAAGTCTCTAGCGACCAATAGGTCATCTTCCATGCCATTCTTGATGGTATCTTCGATGTTATTTATTTTTCTCCTGTATTCCTTGATAATAATGTTAAGTAAAACGTAGCAGCTAACATACGTGGTGCCTCCACTTTCCAACCCAACAAAATGTCTTTCTGATACGCTTGAATCTTGGCAGATTTTGTCTGGTCAAGGAAACGAAACGGCTGACATATTCATTGCGTTACTAAGCTTCTTAAGCAGCTTAAAGTTCCTGTACTGCTCGCTCATGAGCACTACGTCTACTCTCTTTCACATAATATTTGTGGCAGAAGGGCATCAGCCTTTATTGCCTCGTTCATGTTTTCTTCGAGAACTCTAGGCATTATGTTGGACTTTTTTTTGTGTCCAGGACCTGTCTGAAGGCCCTGCACACTTAGGATCCAGGCACATTAAAAGTGCTCTCTCCTACATGTGCGGATTAACTGCATTGGACACATTGTGGTTCGGCCTTGCAGTGCTTAGCTCTGTGATTGTCTTTACTGCATCTATAGCAGAGGCCTGATGGGTCCAGGCCTCTACTGTAGTATCTTGTGTGCCCATATCCTTGGCACCTATAGCATCGCTAGACAATAATCCTGCGCCTAAGTTGGCCCCAGATCCAACCCACTGTTATCGTCTCTTTCCTCAAAAGAACCTGAGTGCCAGCCTTGTCCATTCCAGCCAAGGCCAGATTTTCCTGCCATCGGTTTAGTGTTAGCATAGCCATTTTTATTTTACCTAGATCTTCTCTGATTTTAGCAGCCTCTTGGATTGTTGCTAAAACCTCCTCTTTAGCGGTGACTGCCTTTAAGTCTTGTACCTCTAAGGTGACTCTAGGTTTCCTTGATTGTCCCTTTCCTGTGTTACCGTTAGCCAGTGAGATGGTCTGCATCAGCTTTTCCTTGTCTTTGATGCTTTTGGCAAGCTTCACAAGAATACAACTAGCTTTTGTGCTGCGTATTCTGGTAATTTCCGCGCTGCAGTCTTGGGTTGACCGCGTTACGGAATGCTCCCAATACTTCCGTGAATGACTTTCCTTCTGCTGGTCTCACGAGAATGGCCTCATTACTTTTCTCTGCCTTTCTCTGCTTCTTTATTTTCTTTTCTGGCTTACCTTTATTTGGAGTCGTGCTACCTACCGGCTTCTTTGTAGCAGCCACTTGCTCCTTGCGGTTTGCAAGTGTCAGCTTTCTTTTGTTCACGACGTCTCTCAACAGTTCGTCATTGTCGTCGTCGTCGTTTTTGCTTTTCTTTAATACGCTTTTATCCTTGGTAGCGCAATCGTCTTCACCTTTTTTTTTCGAAGATTGTCTAATTACACGAGCTGACACAGATGTCCTCAATACCAACATCTCCCCCACAGTCTTCTGGCAGCAGCCCTAAAGGTCCTTTAACATCCTACAGATTTCTTCTAGGTAAACTCTGGCTTCCTTGATTGTGCTGCTGACGTTTGGCTGCCTGTCAATTGCTTTTTTAATACTTTGTAGGACGTTTGTCATCCTACCTATTCCTTTTTTTCCTGATTTTTTGTATCGTTCAAGGTTTTTTGTAGGTGACTGACTACCGTTGATTAAGCCAGTGTCAGCTCATGTTTATTCTGGCTATTCTAGTATATATCATGTGGTTCGTTGGATCGATCGCTTAACCAACCACCAGTTATCATTTTTTTGCATGTTAGAAAGCATAGCACTTTCCTGCTAGACGGCTTTGTGGCTTTCCCTAGATTCACTAGGTCGGAACTGGTGGCAGATTTTCTCTGAGAGGGAACCGCTTGTGGTACGTTATTTTCATTAGCGTCACCCATATTTGGTTTCATTCGGGAGCCAATCCTAGATTTGTTACGAGGTTTCCTCCTTGGCGTTTTGGTTCACAAAAACTTTTTCATTCCGTTCCAACCACCCGTGGGTACAAGCTCCGACTGCCGCAGCACCTGAAAGCTATACACCTGTGGAAAGTTTGCCCCCATTCGCCACCAAGAGAGCACGCGCCCCATATGCTGACTGCCTTAGCCCGGGGATTATCATTATTTTTATTATGATTATTATTATTTTTAGTATTATTCTTATTATTATTATTATAACTATTATTATTATTTTTATAACTATTTTAATATCTATAATTATCCTTATACTTATAATTTTTTTTTTCCGAGGTTGTGTAGAGTGCCTTTGTAAACGATAGAAGGGTGTACGAACCTGACCTTGTGTATGACTCGTTATGACCATACTCACTACACTGGCAAGACGTTTCTCCTGAGACATCCAGCTTGGAATCTCCAATCGCATTTACACTTCAAGCTGGGGCCACGGACGCTCAGCCCCTGGTTCGGGCTTTCTTTAGTGTTTTGTTACCAATGCGTTGTGTAACTTTTGCGTCGTCTAGAGTATTTTCTAGTTTCTGTCATGCATCTGAGCAGTTATTTTTTATTTTCTGACGGGAAAGGAGCATAATAATATGTAGATGCTCCTGAGAGCGAGCCGAAATCTAGCCACCGTTAACAAAGGCAAAGGGAGCACACTTACCAGAGATCCTGTAGGGTGGAACCCTAGGTGACCGAGGTAGTTTAAAAGTTAACAGTACCAATTCTGTCTCTCCTGCTCCAATATCAAGTCCGTGGTTCTTCTTCCATAGAGCTACTCTTAGCATCACCTGATTACGTCGTGTCTGGACAAGTTTAATCGTGCGTTCGACGATCACTACACTCTTAACCAAAAGTAGGAAAATGAACGCTGAAAAGTAGAATATGTGCAATTCATGCTTTTGAAAGTATAAAACATGAAATTCGTTCTATTGAAAGTATAAATTCAAGAAATCTACTTTTCTAAAGTAGAAATATTTTATTTTCTACTTTTAAAATTAAGAATCTCGTTATTTCTACTTTTGAAAAGTAAGGATCTCGTTATTTCTACTTTTGAAAAGTACAAATAACTATTTTCTACTTTCGAGAAGTGTTCGAATATATCTATTCTTTACAAAAGTATAAATGATATGATTTATACTTCTGAAAAGTAGAAAATAGTTTATTTCGTCTTTTTAAAGAGTTAAATACCTGTTTTGCATCTCTTTCCAATCAATCTGTTGTACAAAATAATTATGTAAAACAGAAAAAAAACTGATCATCATAATGCGGGTGCGTGTGTATGTTGATGTGTATGTATAACTGATCAGAATTTAAATTATAGCAATGTAATAAAATCTACATATTTTCCGTACTTATATTTGCTTACAATTTTATGAACAATGATAACTGAATGAAAAAGACATATTATTTTAAAAGTTCGTTTTTATTAGAAATATGATAATTAAATCACGAACACAAGAACATTATTTTTGAACACTTAAATTTCTAGTTCATCTGCAGCAAGTTTTTCAACAAAAATCTTTACATTTTTATTACTAGGTGTGATTTCAAGAAGACTTAAACAAAAGTTATAAAAGTCTTTAGAGTTTTGGAAAAATCAACTTTAAAAATGATTAAAACCTGTATCAAAACATTTGCTGCTGTGATGAAATCATCTCCTAGAGGCATCAACATATTCATAGCTCTTAAATTGAATGTCCCTTCCCAAGACACGTTTTCTCTTGTTGAACAGAGTAAAATTGGTTGAAGTTTAGCTTTTCCTTTTACGTCTTTTTCTAACAAGTCTCCATTATGCTGAAGAAATTTTATATAGCATTTGTATATTGTTAAATATTACAGAATAATTTACTTACAGAGATAAACTTCAAAAAATTGGCGTATGGAAGATGTTGGTATGTAGCGTTAAGCTTTATTTTTTTTTTTTGCTGACCTATAACATTTGAAAAAATTAATAAAAATACAATACCCTAATTATGGTTTTTGCGATATATATATATAGTCTTATTTATTAGTTATTAGTAATAATATAAACATGAACAAGTCTGCATTTGAAAAATAATTGAGTTAATAATACTACATGAATATTATATTGTAAATATTAAGTATGTTTGTAATATAAAGTAACAATATTTTTCATTTTTACTTACTAGGAGTTTTTAAGAGTCCTCTTTTAAAATAAACTGATGTGATACAATAGTTTTAAGAATTTCTGAAAAAATTAAGTTTTATGTCAATACATTGCTCGAGCTCAAAGATAATAAATTTAAAAAAGTAATTCCAAAATTATGGTACCATTGTTTATGTCAGCTACAACATCTTTTAGCTTTAAATACTTTTCATCAGCAGAGTAGGCTATAATTTTTTCTTTGTACTTCATGACTTTTAATATGAAGTTGCCCTTTTTTTCAAACAATACCTCGAACTCTCTGCTTATCTATAATTTACATATCAAAATTTGATTAGAAAACTAAACTTGACGGTTCTCAAAATGTTTTTATAAACCAATACTTACCAGGGCTCCATTAAAATCGAAAAATCTCGGGAATTTTTTTAATAAATTTAAAAGCGTTAATTTGTTTTCTTGAGCACAAGCAAATATTACAGTTCGTTGTTGTTGGGTTTCCTCCATCAATTTAAAAATTTCTTCTTTGTTCGCGTCAGTTGGTTTCAATAATCTTAATTTTTCTACCTATACAATGAAGAAAAGTAGAATTGCGATATTACTGATAAGTTACTTTAATAAATTTACGTTACTGCAGACATATAATTTAAGATGTTTTTATCGTATTGTTACTGCTTAGTACATTCTTTTTAGTCACATTATAGTAAAAACATTTACTTTCATATTATACACATCATCTGGTGATAAGTTAGGTGAGAAACTGAGCTCCAAGCTACTGTTTTTTCTGGGATTATACTTTTTTTGCTCTTGTTCGAGTGATTATCTACGATACTTCAAATGGGTATCCAACATCCCGTAGTTCTTATCCGACCAGTGCTCCTATCAGTGAAATATAAGAATGACAAAACTGGTTGCACATACATGTAAAAATATCTCAACATAAAGATGAAGCCTTGTTATTAGTGGAGTGATTGTGTCAATCGTATGCTTGACTTTGTATAATGGATGAAAAAAGTTTTTTGAGCTCGATGCAGAAAAATTATATAAGTATAATGAAATTTAAACAAAATTTAAAAAAACCTAAATAAGAATTGACATCTGTATAAGTCACATTTTTCGTACTATATGTAATAAAAAAAAATTCATCTAAGATATAAAATATAAAACCAGTGGAATAAAAACAAACAAAATTCTTTAGCACCCTAAAAAAATCACACGATTTTAAGACAATATCAGATGAAAATATTTAATCGACTTACAAATCCTTTTTGGTGCTGCTCCATCATAGATCCTAAAACTTCAAATTCAGCAACAATTTGTCGAGCTACTTTTATCTTCATGCAATGAGGTGGATAGCTGTCAAATTTTAATACCGTTTACAATTAGTGTCATTACTTTTTACCTTGTGATGTTTTCACTCAAAACTTTTGATATCAACGATATCGAGTCTTATACTTACAGATCGCCCCATACATCTTGCATTTATTGGCAAAAAAATTTCGCCAATCTTATTTTTATCTTATGATCTACGATGAGTTTTGGTGTTGAAATTGCTGCAGCATGTAAGAAAACTTCTATTTTCTTATCATCGGGATAGGGAGCATCCAACTCCTTTATCCATGATCTTATCGATACGTTAATTTGATCAACTTTTTCCTAAAAATTATTGAATTTGTATAAATAGAGTTATCATCATATTAATTGTATCTGTACTAATAATAAACAACATTGCATTAAACGTTTTTTCATAAAAATATCAACTCTCGTACAACAGCATGTACAATAGTTATTACTGTAGTCTTAATGTTGTTGGCCAATACAAATATTTTTGTCATTGTTCTGACATCAATTTGCGAAATATATAATATTTCACCTTTTAGCGTCCATTCATTGCATTTAGCTCGGATGGATTGGTATCTTTTCAGTACTCGACCAAATCATACAATTCTTAGCGTTCGTTTAAAGTGTAAATAAATAACTTTTTTCGAGCTCGGTTAATTTAATACCTTTTTTTAAGCTTTGTTAAATGTATAACTTTTTTACGTCTTCTCTTAATCACGACGTCTTTTAATTTTTTTTTTTTTTTAATCTCAAGCGAAGACCTCAGCTTACCTTGATCTTTTCTGTGCATTTGCAAAATTGTTGTTTTTTGATCGCTTTTTTTGATGTAGCATTGCTCACTGCATCGTTTACAGTATTTAAGGCAATTTCATCTTCCTTGTTATCTTTCAAGTTCTCCTGAACTTTTATATTATCTACAACTACCTAATCTTCCTCGTGATCAATTACGTAAATGTTGTCCAGAGCAGCAGGCAGTATGTAAATGTTACCCTCTAAAAATGTATACTTTTAAAAATTACCGCCCTAATATTATGACCTAAACCTACTATTTCTGATCAGGATGATTTTCTACTGATTTGTAATCTCAAATAAACTCTAATTAGGTATAATCAATAAAAATCATTATTAAAAAATACTGTTTCAAGCGACTTACTTTCAATTTCTCCACTATCGTTCACAGTTTTATGAGAGGTCCCATGAAATGAATTCCCAAATTCTTTGAATCTGTGTCTGCCATCAAAATTAACGTCATACCATCTTTTAAATTATCTGAAAAACAGAAATAATAACAGCCGTAGGATAAAAATAAATTTCAATTTAAATATTGTTAATTACTCAAATCATACGCACGTAACAATATCGTGTTTTTAGGAAGTTTTGTTATTATTATACAATGTTTGCGAGTGGATAATAAATACGTGTCTTGCTTCCTAATTAACAGTGTAAGTGATAGAATTGGTGTATTATATAGGGAAACTGACGATTTACATACCAGTTTGATTTTCATTGGATGAACGTAAATATTAAATTAATTCGTACTAATTCTTGGAATAAGATATTGATTTCAAACTAGTGCACATACAATTGTTTACCTATTCAGTGTTTTAAAATCTATTGATGATTTTAGTTCAAGTAGACGTTTCTTATCGGCTTATTATTGCATATTTGCAATCGGTTTTTTCTAATTTTTAAAAATTTTTATAGCTTGTAAGCTACGAAGCTACAGAGGCTGTTAAATCCTAGCGGTTTAATTGACAAATACCGAATTCTACTTTAAGTGCTTCCAAAACTAAGCGATGTATCCCTACAGTTCACCAGATTAAGAAGATAAAAGGTCTAATTGTTATAAGGATGCATAAAGTAGAATTCTGTGTAAGAATTTAGTGGCTAGAATTTGGTGACTACATTCAGTTTCATTCATGAGTATAGTATATATTAAATTATATGTTTACGAATACACACACAATTTAAAATTGTTATAAGTTACCTGAATGGTCAATAATTTTGATGGCGTGTATGTTCTGGATATCAACAACGTTGGCGCTGTAGTTTTATCATTTTTTCTCAATAAGGATGTAGGATGGTTGTACAAGATGTACATGGATAGGCGTCATAGAATGGTTTGAAAACGAAAAAATAAATTTTTTTTTAAAGTTCGATGATTTACATGCAAAAATGATAGTGCTCACAGATTTTCCAAAATTTGTCTTTTGATTATGTCACAGGTGGATTTATTACATTTAAAATACACTAAGTATAGTTATAGTTATTTAAAATATAAACTTTGAAGTTTTTCTTGAACTTAATAATAAAACAATTGCTTGCAATACAAGTACCACGTAACAAGAGGAAAAATTAGGGGTAGCACTTAAACATTTCTTTCTACTTCGTTATATAAATAGTTCTGTGATATAAAATGTAGATTTTTCAAATTATATCGTAATTGTTAACGTGATCATGGATACATAATCTTATTTCTAAAAATGGTACGTTACAAATTAATTAGTGCTCTGATTGGTCGACAGGTGTCAGTTTATTATTTTATTATTTTTCAATAAAAATTTGATATAATACATCAAGGTAACCTGGGTGTGCAAAATGAACTTTATGGACCATTGGGAGCACAAGTACAGTTGGAGGGGAGGACAGAGGGGGGTGCTGATTGGCTTGTTAACATGGAACGTTCCCCTCAGAATATTGACGGCAGCCACTTTTGACTTCACAACTAATTTTACACCATAAGATTTAACATGGAAATTACCCTAAATAAGGAGAGCATGTCATTATCGCTTCCAATAGTAATTATAGATGTGGGAAAAGATGTTACCATGCCATATTACACATGCTATCATTATAGCCATAATAATACCGAGACCCATGGCTGACTAATCGTACTTAAATATTAACAAAAATTTGTAAAAATCAAGTTATCAAATATAATAATCTATGTTGTGATAAAATCTATGTACATAAAAAAATCTGCGCATTGTTATGTTATTTAAAATTTATTTTTGAAATAAAAAAAAAAAATGTTTTGTACACTAGATTCTATAAAATGGCCCGGGTGAAGAAAATCTGCACTCAGATTTTCCAATGCTATTGAAAGTTAGAGATTTTTTATCAAGTTATTCTCCGTCCGGGCCAGCGTAAGTATACACGTGAAACCTGAATGAGATAATATACAGTAGGATATATGAAGACTTATATTATTAATACGCACTTTATACAACGAAGTATTTTAAACAAATATATTTTGAGGTTGAAGAATAACAGGACCATGCAGATAAAGGTTTCGAATCGCATAAATTGTCGGTGCTGATTAGACGAAAATTAGATCCTTTTTTTATTTTGTAGGCATTCAGTGACTCTTCCAAGAACTCTGTCACAAGTTCTTCACAATACAAATATATTATATCTTTATCAATGAATATACAAACTACTTTTCCAAAAGTAGGCATATTTCTTGATGTAAGAGCTCCGCTCTTTATTGCTACAAACATGTTCTTCGCATATTTTGTACCAAATACATAAGCGGTAGAAGCTGAAATAATGGCTTCCGAAGGTGTTATTCCAGCATCAGAGAAAATCTTGGTAGTCTTAGTTACAATTTCAGTAATGTCTGTAAAATCATGTTGTACTTTTTACGCACGTGTTCTTTTTTCGTTCCCGAAATTCTGCACTGCGACATTTGACTAATGTTGATCATACTTTTAGTAATATTTTGAAAGTTACAACAAATACTTCCATATTGTTTGAACATATTATGTTTTGCTTCAAACATAAAACAATTTTGATGCGCTGAAGTTCCATTTTTATTTATGCACATTGGGTAGTGATTTAAGTGGTGCGCTTCCTTTATTGCAAACTCATTTGGAAATAATTGTTTGAATGCTTGTTTCCGTTGATAAATTAATTCATGTAGATAGGGTGTAATTGACGAATATAACTGAAGCGAATACGATTTCGTTGATATTGTTAAAAGTTAAAATAAATTGTAAGAATGGATCATTTTCTGGTACCCTGTCAGCTACTCTAAATGGAAAAACTCTTAAGAAACACCACATCTGCGCTGCACGTTCTTGAAGCTTATGGTCAGATGAAACAGTACGAAAATGAGTAACAGAAAAATTCGTGGATGGTTTATTTTTCACTTCACATAGTCCGTAATTGAATGATTTAAATCGTTGATTAATTAAATCACAAGTTATTTTATAGTTTCCAGATGAGATCAAATGCAACATAACTAACTTAAGATCATAATGAGCCAGCCCTTCCAAAATATCATGCATTGCATTGAAAGAGTAATTTGTGGTACAATGAAAGTAAGTTAACTCATTCAATAAACTTTCTTCTTTCACCCCTGTACCAGTTGTTGCATTTTTATCTTTTTTGATTTTTTCGATATGTTTTTTGTGTAATTCTTTACATCGTAATTTTGCAACATTGTCTGGAAAATACTTTCTCTCATGTTTTGTTATCACACAAGTTCGACAAAAAAAATTCGCAGATGGCCTGAGAAATCCAAGCACTTCATGTGCAGCAAGTGTATCACCGCAAACATTGAGTAATGTGGCACGAAAAATATGATGTTGATCATTTATTTTTACAGAAACACCGCAGTCCTGTTCCGATTGTTTCATTTCATACACAAATGGTCTGTGTCATTCATAAGTTAAACAAATCTTAAAATTTCAGTTAACACATTTCTCTTATGAAAATCAAAAGTTGAATTTAAAAAATGCCTACTTTAAGAAGCATGACCACTTCAAAGTGAGAAAAAGTCAAAATTTAGGCTGTCGGTCCCACCGTCAAAATCAAAATCTTTTCCTAATGATTGAAAGTGACTGATAATAACTACCATGTTCAGAAAATTTTTTTTAAACAACTTTGTGTTCTTAGACTTTTTCTGTAGGAAGCATAGAAAAAAAGATACACTTGATTTTTGTATATACTTGACTTTTTTTAGTTCGACTAAAAAATTGTCTATCTAATAATTATTTCTCACTCTTTTTCATAGATTCCACGGCAAAAAAATTTGAAACTGAGTCAAATGCATCTGAGCATACCATTCGAGGCTTTAATCAGTAAAAACAAACTATAATAAAATAATTATGAATTTTCAAAGGTCAAAACCAACTGACGCTTGTTACAAGTTCGTTTGTATCATATATGTAAGATAATAAAGCTTTTTGTTCAGCTATTCATGTACGGTAAGATATGGACTCTAAAGTAAAAGGAGCACTTTTTAAAGTCTTGAAAATACTTTTAAACATTTGTCATCAGTACAGATTTCTTCATGGAATTAAATTAAAAAAATTATTACCTTTAAAAATGTCAGCAGTGTTAGCGTCGACTCCTTTACTCAATAAGTACTGTCCAAGTGTATTTCAACATTGAAAAACTCCCTGTAAAAATTTTTCGGATCAAGTCATTCGAATATACACGTGTGAGCATGCAGGCAATAAAATTCGTTCAAAGTAAGTACTTACCTCTGGTTGTTGCAGATCTAACGACATTTTTTATATTATTTCACTTCATTAAAATAGAAAAGTTACAAAAATGTCAAGTGAAAAAAATGTCAAAACGAGGATGAGCAGGTTATGTTAAGATTGTTGTATACAGAAGATATCCCTAGTGTATACTATATATACATCATGTAGCAAGAGAGCGCTTATACGCGTTAATTATACGTACTTATACTTTTGAAAAGTCTAAATTCTTAATTTTATACTTTTGAAAAGTATAATTTGTAAGATAATACTTTTGAAAAGTATCATTTAAAAATATTATACTTCCGAAAGAACAAAATTTTGATATACACTTTTGGAAAGTATAAAAGACGTACTTCCTACTTTTTAAAAGATAAAATGACTTGATTTCTTCTTTTCAATGAAGGAAAATAACGTTTATACTTTTGGAAAGTAGGTATAACTGGTTTTATACTTTTGATTTGTGTAATTCCTACTTTCAAGCGTTTATTTTCCTACTTTTGGTTAAGAGTGTACATCATCATTTTTCACGTATCCCACCAAGAACGTCCTCTTTGGCATTACCTGTGGAAACAGTCTGCCGTATAAGACGTTCCAGAGATCGAGTCTAAGTATGAGTTCCTGGAATGCCCCTGCAGTTATTTTTTTATTTGTTTTGCTCTCTGTTGTCGTATAGGTCAAGAAACGGTCGTTGAGATAATCTTTTTATACTCTTAAGAGGTACTCTGGCGTTTTAAGTGTGTGTTTCAGAGTGTAGAGCATGTCCTTTGATCTTGCTTATTGAAAAGCGTTTCTTACTTCCAAAGTTATCAGAAGAATAAGGAGTCTTCCTTTATGGCATATGTCTTAAGTACTATAAACTGCTCTTACTTTTTCTTCTATTGCTTCTATGGTAGACCTTCTTTTTCTGAATCCGTACTGCCTGTCAGATAAGTCTCGTGCGTTTTGTACGGCCTGTAGAGAACGGGCCTTAAGCAGATTTATGTATAACTTCCAGGCGTGTCTGGCACGCATAACGGCCTGAAAGGTAACAGGGAGTTAGGCTCTCCCTTGCCTTTATTGATCAGTACCAAAGGTGCATTTTTTCAGGGGGTTGGAAACAAGCCCTTCCACAAACATGCATTGTATAGGTTCAAGAGCAGCTGTGGGTGTTTTGCCATCACTTTCTTGATGACTTCTGCCAGTATACCATCTGGTCAAAAAGCTTTTATATTTTCAAGTAGTATTGCTGCTAGCTCCAGTTTCTTCTGGATTAATAAAGGTACATCCTCTATGAGTCCCAAGTCTGCTTGATCCTCGAGTTTTGGATGCGTTGGTAATAGCCTATTCACGATATGTCTCATGGTATTCGTGTCTTTGTTTGCAGTTAGTGCAAATCTTCCCAGTTTCTTCATCACTACCATGCTACACGGCCACGCCCTGGCAGTCCCACCCGCAAAGCCTGGATACCACTTCTCTAACGCCCTGAGCGCAGCAGCAAAAACACTTTACCACGCCCTTAAGATGGCACTAGATCCACGTGCGCACTACCTTCATTCATTCATCCAGAAAACCATCCTTCTTCTTGTCTTAGAGAACTGTATGTATGTATTAGGCTACTGCAGTCCATCTTTCTTTATTTAGTAGCATTTTATTTATATCATTGTCGGGATTTAGAGTTTTGATCCTGTCTTGGAGCACATTTTGTTCGGCTTGCCAGTCGGTGCAGTCAAGAACCAATGTTATTTGTCATCTTTATCGTAGTCACAGTACTTGCAAGCAGCCGTCTGTGTCTCTCGAAATTTATGGAAATACAATCGGAAATACTTATGATTTAAGATAATTTTAGTAAGATAGTAATCTACTTCTTTAAGTTTCGCTCAGTCGATTCCTTGACATCTTTCATCAGGCATGCCGTCCATCTACCTCTTTTTTTCTTTTGCCATCTATGATGCCAGCGTTTTCGGGTTATTTCTGAGGCGTTTTTCTCAGCCTACATGCTTCTAGGTCCTGCTTCGTGAGGTGCTTTAGTCGTCTTTTTCTTGCAAGGAGGTCAATGGTGATAACGCTAGCTATCACCATCATCACAGGCTTCGAGACTGTGCAATAGGCACAGGCTATCCTCAAGGCTCCTCTTCGTTAAACTTATGTTTTTTTGACACTTTTTTTTGACGTTTGTCTCATATTTTTATATCTCAGCCTCGTACCAAACGATAGACTGGGCCGGATACATGAAGAGCCTGTGCTTTGCAGGTTTTAGACCTCTAACATTTGGCATGATTCTTCTTAATGCCACTATTCTGGCCACCACCTTGTTGGCTGCTTGCCTTAGGTGACTCTTAAACGTGAGCAATTTATCTAACGTTACCCTTAGGTGATTCACGACATTCCTCTTTCTTACTTCTTTTTCTTATATGTTAAGAAAAATCATGGTGTCTATCTCTTTTCTCGTTAATAGAACTATCTTCGTCTCCCTTGCTGCAACTTCGAGTCCGTGGTTCTCCATCTATGGAGCCACTCTCTGCATAACTTACAAATCGTATGCCACCAAAAACGTCCCCTCTAGCATTTCCTTACCTATTTTGCAACGACTTGTCTTAGTTTTGCCACCATATCTAGGACTGCCCAGCCCTTAGAATTTGTTGTAGGCATTTCCCATTTAACTGATCTTGCATTGAAGTCTCCAGTGACCATAAGGTCGCCTTCCATGCTATCCCTGACGGTTTCTTTGTAGTGATTTATTCTATTCCTGTACTTCTTAGTACTAGTATTTAGTGATAAGTAGCAGCTGTCATACGTAATGCCTTTAATTTTTAACCAGACAAAATGTCTTTCTGATCCAATTGCGTCTTCATGGATTTTGTCCAGTCTACAAACTGAAATGGCTGACATATTTGCTGCGTTGCTGAGCCACTTATGCAGCTTATAGTTTTTGTACTGCTTACTCATGAGCACTACATCTACCCTTCTTTTACGTAATATTTGTGTCAGGAGGGCATCTGCGGCAACTGCCTCATTCATATTTCTTTGGAGAACTCTGGGCATTATGTCAGGTTTTTTTTATTTCTGTCCAGGGCCTGTCTCAACACCCTGCACGCTTTAGATCCAGGCACATGATTGGTACTTTCTTCTACATGCGCAGATTCACTGTATGGAATACATCTTGATTCAGCCTTGTAGTCCTTAGCTTCGTGCTAGTCCTTTCTACGTCTCCAGCAGAGGCCTGATCGGTCCGAGCCTCTACAGTCGTATCTTATGTGCCCCTTTTCCAGGCACCTGTACCTTACCTATATTCCATGCACCTGTAAATGTATATTTTTCTTATAATTACCATCGTTATTATTATTATTATTGTCATTATCATAATCGTTATTATTATTATTATTGTCATTATCATAATCGTTATTATTATTATAAGTTATATCATTTTAATGTTTACCGTTTTTAAGGGCATCTTATTTGTCCATACAAAGTATAGATGTTTAAGTATCTTTGTGCATAAAAGATGGGCAAAATGATTAAATTTTAATGTTTGTAGCTTAACGGAGTTTAGTTACCTGCCAATGACTTTTGTTTTATTTGTCACACGTTGTTAAAATTACCCAATAGAGCTACGTATTTTTTGTTTTAGTATTAGAATTGTGAATGAGTAGTGATCATTCAATAAAGATGTCAAAGAATATTTGCACCTCACAGGTAAAAGCGTGGCAAGGGCTCTCATCATTATGAGGGGGAAGGTCTCTTGTGAAGCACCAGCAGAAGAGCTTTTTATATTAAAGCAAAGTTGCTTTTACTGGACACTGTTACAGGACAAAAGATGTTTACGTACCTGTTTGAATGCAAGTCTTCACTCAGTACCTTTATGGTTGAAGCGGCTTTATACTTGTAGAAGTAAGGGCCATGGCCTTTTTGTACCAACTAGTATATAAGCAGATAGTACTTTCTCTTTAATGATTTACTGGTCAGCTACGTCAGGTGCAAAATTTTGTAAGTGCTTAACCTTTATTAGGCTTGCACGCGAATGAAGCAATAAAATGCTTGCTAGTGTAAATTACTTGGATCTCACTTAATGAGATGTTAAATTGTTTCACATAATTAACCCTGATACAAGCCTGTGTGTCGATCTGTGGATTTTGCGTAAGGCTGCTTGAGAATCGTACACCGTCTTAAAAAACTTTTAAGTAGCCACTGTCCATTAGCAATCCATGCTTGACAAGTGGTGTAGGTGCCTATGTTATGGACACCCTTGTGGAGTGCTTTAACGTGCTTCTAGTAAATGAAGAATTACGCTAGACAACATTGTCCATTAGGGAGTAGCAAGTATTTTTTGTCAAAGCTTAAGGCAGAGTAGTGCAGTTACCTGCGAACTTGAAGGATATTACTTAAGATAAGTGAATTGAGAAACAGTAGTTGGTACACCACATTCAGGTGCCCTTTTTTTTATAAAATTTTATGCTCAAGAAACAAAAAAATTGCTGCTTGCCGATGCATATTCATGCGAGATATGCTTTGCGTGGCTCAAAGTGAAAAGATAGATGTAACTTGCTGGGTAGGAACTGCATTTCGTTGTAATAGAAGGTGGATCTCTATATGCACCTAAGGCCTGAAACAATAAAAAAAAGCTAATGTTTAAGAATTTCGCCTGATTGCATGGAACATTCTGCTAAGTTCTACAACAAGTGTACGTTATGGATTCACATCTGATGAACCCCTATTAGAATAAGGCTACGATTAGTCAGGATGAAATGTTAAGATACACCTTGAAATTAATACAGGTGTGCAAGATAGCCACATTACAGACAGTTTAATTAGAGCTTGACCTAGGGGATGAAGACTTGGTACGCTGGTATACTTAGATCTGAGAATTGGCTGCAGTAGTCTACGTAGTCAGGTGCGTGACAAGCAAGGCAATCGAATTTGGCTACGTGTGTAGCCAAAGCTCTGGTAACCAGTAGACATAGGCTCAGGATTGTGGGCTCCTGCTAAGTGTGGAACTACAAAACCGCCCACTCAGTAGAGAGTGCGCGAAGCTTGAATAGAGATCAAAGATCGCTCACGCCCCCGGAAAAAGAAAAATAGTAAGAAAAATCTAGCCACTTTTTTAAGTTCTGAGCAAATTACTTTTAACTTCTCGATCTCATGTGCCCATGCTAAGCGAGTAGATGGGTCGATGGCAGTTAAAGCGAAGTAGACTAGCCACCTAACTCAGTGCTTAACAGGCTGATTCAGAACTTGTAGATGATTATGGTGCATCTCTTGTATGACAAGCAAGTTCTGTAGACCAGCAGGAGACTTTTCGTAAAGTTGCTTTAGCACTTAAAGTGCCATGAAGTACTAGTGTACAAGAAGGCAGTCATAGTTAAACCATAAAGTAAGAAAACTTCTGGCTGTCACGTAATTAGGCCTGAAAAGCTGAATTAATGTAAGAACTTTTTTTTGCCTTAGTGAGTACGTTTGCTATTAGATAATACAACCTTTTTACATCAGAAAGAAGGGCGTTTTAGTCTATGAGCACCTAAAATAAATTATGAACTGGCAATCTTCCTGGTGCTTTGAGAGCTGCAGGATTAAGTGCTTGGGAGATGAGAGCTATCCCAGAGTACACTTTAGGAAATAATGGTGATCCGCTTTTTACAAGGACAAATTAAGCCAACAGTTTTTTGGCGTCATAAAGATATACCTTATGTTTTACGCAGTATTTCTCACTAAACGTGTACATGCGTCAGAGGAAAAAGACTTCGTCTTTAGGAGATCTTTGGATCAGATCATAATAGTAAGCCTTAGAAATAGAGACTTATATTATTATGATAAAAAAAACATTTTTAGTTTTTGTAAAATGAAATTCATTGTTAAACTAAGTAGTACGCTTATGACAGTGACTTGGTGTTAATTGCAGCAGGTTAGGTCTTGGAGAACAGAAACATCGTTATTTCGCCTTTTTTAAAAACTGGGCATATTGTCTTTGATGATAAATTCGTTGAATCTTACCACATGTGCAATGATGTTCAAACAAAATATTTTACAACGAGAAAATACAGAAACAAGCGTACTATTTTATTTGCAAGGTGAAACTATGAAAACTCATTGCAGCCTCGCACATGTAATAGTTATTGACCTTCCTTTTGCAAGTAGAACTGAAGAATAGTAAGAGTTATGTATTGCATTTTTTTTAGAAGGCAATATATAATGTGGAAGGGTTCAAGATTACTGGATCTGCTATCGGAAGCTGACTAATAATTTTAATTAAAAAAATTTAAGATTAATTTTAATATTTAATGAAATCTTAGTTAGAACTATACGAATTAAAGTATGACAATGAAGAAACATCAAAATTATCACAAAAAGTTTTGATGTTATTTGCTAAAGTTTTCTATTACATTAGAAGTCCATCCCATTCTTTGTGTCAAAAGCTTCAAAAAGCTAACCTTTAGAAGATAATTACAGCGATTGTTGACTAACAAGACAAAAGAATAATAACTAACAATTAAGACGTACATTATCCTTTCTTTATTCATAAATTGGGTAATCGTGACTTACCAATGCAGTTTGACCATACAATATGACATTTTAAATAATGGGCAAACTCCTACTATAAAATAACATGTGTCTTGAACCAGCAGCAAATAGTCTTTAATCTCTTAATGCAAAAAAGTTAACTGTAAATAACAAGCACTGCTTAAATGTATAAGGGACATAAAAGCACTTATAACAATGGAACGTTACCTGGATGAATGAGAAATAGGCCACGCAACCTAGCTGCTGACTATGAGTACGTTTATTTAATTACATCCAACCAGATAGTTCAAAAAAACTTCAAATCTAATAACAATTATCCAGAAAAGAGAAATTCTATTCTTTTAAATTTAGCCCCTTCTTCTTTTAACCAGAGACTACTCATTATTGTCTATATTATTAATATTGTGACAATAGTTATTCTTATTACTGTTCTTACTACTATTATACTGATCAGCGCTTAAATAAAAAGTAATACGATACCTTACTATGTAAGGTAAATAACAGTCATCTTCATTTTATTACAATTATTAACATTGTTACCACTATTGTAAGGATCACTATTTATTTAACTCATTTGTTTAGCACTAAATGTATAATTAAATTAAACATAATGATTGCTACTTAATTGTTTGCCCAACACGCACCTGGTCTGTTAAAAGTTTATTAATAGACTAGCTTTCCAAGACGCTAATTATTTAAGCTTAGCAAGGCATTTCGTCACTATTGTGATTGCTCTTACTATCATCTTTTTCATTATTATTTGGACTATTATTATAGTTTCATTAATATAATAATCATAATTATTATTATTATTATTATTTAAGACATAGTTACTGTTATGATTATAGCTATAACTAAACATTTGTGAGCTACTATTACAGTTTACTAAGTCTGTAAATATAAGCTCAACTGTTGAACAAGACCGCTTACCAAATATGAATTTTTTATCAATACTTCAATTTATAATTTGTGAGCTTTATTGATAAGTATTACTTACATGAAAAAAAATAGACTGTACGACGTAAAGGTTAATAAAAATAATCAGAATGATTCAATTACTCTCCCTTTTTCTGACACGCACAATATTAACAAACCAAGAGAAAAACCCGAGAATCTGGGAGTAGCTTGTTTAGTGCATTTCAAAATCATTATACTGCTAGCTGAGATTCTTCCTTTTATACATATTTTGCAAAGTTTACTACATCTCCATCTGTGTTAAATGATGCTAGGAACATCTAAGTTTCCACCAAAATACGTTAGGAGTTAGCCTTGCTTTCACCAACTCTCTTTTTCTATCTATTCTCCTTTATCTATTTAAATTGGTTATTATTCAGTCAAATCACTGACTACCACGTGAGTGAAGTAGGATAAAAGCTTGGAGCACTTTCGTCCTCACCAACACATTAAAGTTGCTTTAATTTATTTGCTTCACCCACACTGGTTACGCACGTTTCATATTTTGCTCTGGATTCTCGTTCTCTTTTTCCCTTCAAAATAAGCTTCTTGGCTTGTCTCACCCACCTTTGGCATCGTTTGCATCCTGATGCCTGATTGACATTCAAGATTACCAATATATCGGCTTATGAACGCGCATTATTTAAAAGGAAGCGTTGAGGGAGAGATAAAAGTTATCGCCACTGATAAAATTCAATGGGCCTCATCCAGTCTGATACTCACCTCAGTGTAAAGTGGTTTTCAGATTGTTCCTGAGAAATCCAGTACGTAGATTGTCTAGGTAATTTTTAGTCTTGAGAGGTTTTTGTTGCGTCACGATACGTTAACTTTTTTCTGCCAAAATTTATCTTTTTTTTTGCCTAAATCTTTAAATAAAAGTCGCGTGCTACATTGACACTCACGTGCTGTGAGCACCCACGGTAAACATATGCACTCGCAAGACTGTGGTACGAGGACAAAAAGGGGAACAGTGCAAATGCACACTTATACTTACATGCTTACACATCTTCTCATCCACATCTGCACACCAAATTAAACATGATTGTTATTCTTTGTTGTATTTCATTTTGTATCGGTATTTTTTTCTCTTAAAGGGTTTCTTGCAGAAGCGTCTTTTTTGGACCAACAATTATATCTTGATCAGTGGCTATAGAATAGGATTTCTTATTTAATTTTAACTCCAAGCCATCTAGTTCTCTGTCAATTGACGTAAATACTGTCAAGAAAAATAACTGTACTTTTATAGTAAAGTAATTCAATATTTTAGCTGTTAGAGCCATGCCATTATATGTATAAACAGCTGTTTTTTTTCGCATCAGTGTCTTATTTCTCTAACGTTTATTTTGTATTATCTTTGCGATTTCTCTATTTAGTATTTGAATATCAAATAAAATAGTATATGAAAATACTAGAAATTAATTTAATTTTGTCGATGGGTAAAAATTAATGCGAGTTATTATACTTATTGACTCTTCCCGTCCAGTTTGAGATTGCCAAAGCATCTCAGATTGCCAGGATGGGAAATGTCGATAAATCCAATTACTTGCAGTATTATAAAATAAAATCGCTTTCTTACTTTGACGCAGTCATTAGAGTGGCACAAAACTCCTTTGCCACAATCTAGTCTCTGGCTTGATGTACTGACAAATATAAAATAAAAATCATGCACACTGATATTTTCAAACCTTTTATGAAAACTTTTTTCATGTATTCTCTAATACAATAAGACTTACTGTTTTCTTCTACCTGTTGCCAAGTTTCTGTTGTAAATTTCTGTTGTATCCTAGAGATTAAACATGGAAACGTATTAAAACGTTTAAATTTGTAAAAAAATCTTAGCATAAACATTTTAAGTTTGTTTTAATTTACTATTAGTATTTTACAATAATTTACTTTTAGAATGTTAGAAACGATTTGTAATATATTATTGCTAATCTTAGGATATTTTTAATACTCATATTTTCTTTACAGACAACCCTCTTGCTTGTAACTGTGACTTACAGTGGTTCTCAGCATGGTTAAATAAGCTTAAAGACAAAGATGATGAAATAATGTCCAAAAAAAGATCAGTGTGCACACTGATGTTGGAACATAGAGAGTATCCAATACAGAAACTACCATTACAAAACATGGGCTGTCCATCCAGTTATAATGTTGAGAGAGTATGGTCAACAGCTCATACAAGAATTTCATCTCAATGCCTTATACTGTTCATAATTTATTTAACTACTTGTGTATAATAAGATTGTGTCAGTTGTCCAATGAAAATGTGGCGAGTTTTCTACTAAGAATACTGTAAGATCAACTGTTTGTGTGTATAATTTTGAGGTTAATGTGTTTGAAATCCATTGTGAATGTATTTTTTGAAATTAACTATAAATGAAGTTCTCAAGTAAAAATTTATTTAATTTGCGTAACGTTGCATTAGCTAGTTAATCTGTCTCACCAGTGCCAGTCAAATCAAATTGGGTTGTCCACATCTTACTTTTGATGAAATTTAAAAACTGTACACATTATTTCGTCTTTTATTTCTGGGTTAATTTGAAATGCAATAAATACAACAATTTTATGGGTGTATTTTTATAGTGTTAAAAACAAGTTTTTGACTAGATTAAAGGGAAAAAGGATATAGGTTTAATTATGAATAAATATTAAGTTTACTTTGATATTGCACTGCGTATTTTTTTTTATGTTGATAAGATATCATTTATTGCGTTTTAAGTTTACACTTAAAAAAAAGGAAAATCTATACTTCACAAATAGACGAACAAAACTGTAATCTATATTATTGACTCATAAAAAAATCATTATTATTTACTTAAAAAACGGGACTTCAAGCAAAAAACAAAAGCTGATGAAACGATAAAAGTTAGGGTACTGATCTTTCCAATACTAGTGACACCATCATTGATGCTTGTGGCTACATAAGTCTTGAAATTAAAGCAAAAGATGATTTAAGCTGGCAAGAAGTGTAATAGTTGTTAAGAAGTAGTGCCTTTTAGGATCAACGGCCTTAAACGTGGCAGACAAGTTAAAACAAATTTGAACACAATCAAGCAGATTATACTTATGGCTATTTGCGTAGTTTTGTAGGCAACTCTATTGAAATTGAGAACTTCCTTAAAACCACAGAAGGATCTGGGAGTAGTGTGCAGAAAGTAAACGAAGCTGGTCGTCAGCATAACTGACATTTAATTCCATATTTCTTTGACAGTAAAGTCAGATAATGTAAAAAAAGAGAAAGTCGTAGGAAAAAAAGAGTTTAGCAAGTATTAACATAAACTAGTGAGGACTCAGCAATCTACAAACCAGCTGCAGAGATTAAAAAGAAAGTTGATACAATAACTTATAACTAAAACAAAAGTCGCTTGGACCATCACAAATCCCTTTGCTTTCAATAGACTTGAATAAATAATTTGAAGCAGTGGCAGAGTTGCTAGAGTCAAAGACGAAATCTCTCTTAGTTTAAGTGTTTACGATTATTTACTACTTCTTTCTCAGTTGACAATGGTCCGTGGCCATATACTCGAGTTTACTTCCTTACTTACACTAAGCACCCTTGTGTTCATTTAGATACTTTGCCTTAGCTTGCTTCGAAAACTTTAGTTGACTTATCCACTTTATTTGTTACTCACATACTAAGTTATCTTATCTCCTAGCTCAGAGTTCTGGATTAATTTAAGTTAGTCTTAATGTATAGCATATGGTAACTGCATCAATCCTACAGAAAAGTGTTCTAAGAAGGCGATGCTGCTTATGCCAGTTAAGATGCCTGTTCAAGGATAGATGATAGTCAGTCTTCTATGCGGTGGTAAATTTATATTCTGTAACGTGTGATTTCGTGAAGGTCTGGCCTGTTGAGACAAATAGACATCCTTTGTTGTGCAAGCCATCATAAAGTATGGACTGTATTTTGTTTAGTTATAAGCCAGATCAAGTGTTTTCTGTACCCCTAAAAAGTGTGTAGCAGTATACAGTGACTATTAAATGAATTACATGAGGCTTACAACGGGCCAATAACCCACGTTGTCTTGTTTTAAGTAATTATCTTAGAGGTTAACAACCATAGTATGCTCTTTTTACGTAAATATATCAACAAGCTTACAATCTTTCTGAGATAAAGGTCTTATAACCTTACTGCAGTCAGGCTAAAAACACTCGGGTAGCAGTATTGCGATGGTTTGTAATAAGTTAGGTACTTTTAGCAGTTTTTCTATGGTTAAGTCTTCAAACTGGTTAAACCATATACAAAAAAGCAAATTTTCATGTTAAGATGAGAACATTGCGCTTGTGTGCAATTCAGAATTCTCTTATCATTTCACATATAAGTTCTAAAAAAAATTTATAGGTTTGATTCAAAAAGTTGTATTTATCTAGATTTTATATTGTGCCATTATCACTTATAAACACTTGAAAAGCAATTTACGGCTTAGATAAAGACTTGAACTCCATTACAAAAATGAAAAACATTTTTTGTTAACATCTTTCTTTAATCATAACTAAGGACATTTAAAAGTTTAAGTTTTAGTTGCTAATTTCTCTGAGACTTGTGCTAAATAGATACAAGCTTTTTTAGTACAAGCACGTTTAGAGACTTGCTGGAAAATTGCTTATGATCTATTTTTTTTGGTTAAATTAATGCTCTTGTAATTTATTTTAATATACGTTAGGATTCCTGCTCCATTTTAACCGCATAACCGATGTGCAACTCTTGTGTAACACACCAAAAAAAACCTCCCACATGCAGTATCATCTGGATGTGATAGACGCAACAAGTTTTGTAGTGTTCCTTTATCACAAACCAAGTTACACTACTGTATATATGCTGTAATCTTGTCTTGATCTAAAAAATTAAGAGAAGTTTAAAGTTGGTCATTGGTGCTTCCTTAACAAGGACAGATTATCTTTGATTACCAAACTTTAAAACCATCTTCTGTTAAAGCTGACCGGATATACTGATGATATTTATTGCCATCGTCCTTTTTAAGCATATGTACTAATCCTCTTGGAATTTAAGTCTCGTTTCTCAGAAGGTTCAAGGATCGAACAATCTGGATTAGACAATCCTAATAGAAAAGGTAGTCTTGCTTAAAGTAAAATAATTATGTAAACGAAAGTTATTTATTTCGTAGAAATGTAACAACACGTTCTTCCTTACCTTGGCCCTTGGAGTAAGACTCATAAATGTCATTTATATAGCCAGGTTTTCTAATTCCTTTTTAAATAAGTCACTGATTTTATTTACAAGATAAATACTCTAACAGTATTCAAACTAATAAGGTTAACTAACTAATTAAATCACTACTGTTTAAGTTTTTCACGTATCTGCAATATTGTGGGCTTCAAACTAGAATTTTAACTGTAGAAAAAAGCCTCTTAACCTTTTATAAGTAACTCTTGTAAGTAGTCATAAGTAGCTCTTGTAGTAGTTTTAGTACTTCCAGCAGAATTTGACTACCACTGACTCTACGATTCTGTATGCAATTATGCTGATCTCATGCTCACTGTCTTGTGGTAAGAACTAAAGGCAAATGTAAAAGTTTTGCTCACAGCTTCTTAAGGCTTTAAATTTCAGTGATAAGCAGTTAACTTTATTTTTCTTATTTTTTTGTCAAGCGCCATTAGTTAATTCTCCCCACCAACAAGTTGTTTTAATTTGTTACAAGTAACGTTATTATCAGGTAATGGTGCTGGTGTACTCAGTGGCTTGTGAGATCCTCCCAGTAGCAACAGAGATTTCATTTAACATGTCTCTATGGCAAGTGCCAAATGCCGAAAAGATGGATATAAAACTTGGTTGCTTGAAACTTAAAAAGAGGAATGAGAATATGGTTGAGACATTATTAAATGTATGAAGTCAGCTTTCAAGACTTGACAAAATCAGGGCAACTGTATCTATAAGCGTAGCCATACTCAGGCAGGAAGCTCTGCTTACGTACTTGCTGTAAGTGGTCATTATTTAGTCAGTAGTGTAAATTATATTTTAAGTTAATTACAAGTATAACAGCTGCTACTGTCCAAATTAAAAGAGATGGAAGTAGGCAATAGTATATGTCTATGTAATTTATTGCGAGAGGGCCCTCTTTATCACGTATTAAATTATAATGTACACTTCTCATTTCTATTAAGATCCATTAAGTTTTTTTTAGTTTTTCTTACAATAATCATTAAAAAAACATCAAATGCACTAAGTTTTAATTATAAGACTCAGAGTGGAGCATATTATATGCGCTGTCAAGTACGCGCAGAAAGCTTGTTAAGATATGTGGAAGAATTATCGTGTGAAAATGTATAACCAATAGTGCGCAGAGAGATAGTGCAAATAACAGTAGCAAATTACTTACAAGTTGGCTGTGAGAAGCGCTGACGCACAAGAAAATATGTCCCTCCTCCAGCAAACCTAATACGCAGAAATCTACTGCCTATCAAGACCTAGAACTCTTCCGTGCACCGGTAGGGCGCCTTTTTATCTGTGACGAGTACGAGTCGAGAGAGAAAGCAGCCAAGTAGCAGAGATACTGGCGATAGTGATGTTGCTCCTTGGGCAAAGTATATGTGCAGATTAGTAGAGCTGTGCTCAAGATACTCAAGATCCCCAAAGACGACTTAACCCCATGTAGCTTTTTCATGAGAGGCATAGAGCCCAGTACAAACACCGTGGCTTTACAATTGATCCACCCTAGGCAAACCGAGTGTATGTAAAATATAATTTGTGCCGGACAATTTAAAATTCTTTTAAATAAAGCTCAGCAAAGGTTAAAGTTTAGAATATTATTTCACTTTGTATTCATCGTGAAACTCAACACTTTTCAAAGTGATTCCAATTCGTTGAGACAACATAAAAAGATAATGGTTATTAATACTATAGTTGCGCTAGTTATTTTAATTCTTATAAAATAAAGGCATAGTAATTTCCTTGAAAACATAATTTTCTTGAAAAAATAAGAAAATGAAAGTAAACAAGTTGAAAAAAAGAAATTAACTGTTCTTATTCTTTAAAACAAACTCTTACACAGGTAATTGCAAGTCTTAATATTCATTTAAAGGTAATTCCAGAATAAAGTAACTAGTTAAATTTGTTATTAAGTTTTTAATTAAATTAATCAAAAGTATCTACTGTTTCATCTCTGGCCAAGTTAACGAGAAGGTAAGAAATACATTTTTATGTAATAAAAGGAAATTTTAACGTATGAAAATTTTATCTCCGTCCAGAGAGATGTAAATTAATTTGCGTAAAATGAAAATAGTTACTAAAGAAAATATTCATAAAGCAATTATCAAAGATAATTGCTGCTTCTATTGCAGGAATTAATGTATGATTCAACACTTAATTTTTATAAAAGCTACTCAAAGATGTTGTTCTTTATTCAATAAGCAACCTGAGGCACTTCGCTCTTTAACATAAGGTAACGAACCCACTTACCAACATATAATTACTAATATTGATTGTGTGTTGGTTCCTTATCTTAAAGTTTCCCTGGTACAAATAAAATTCTCACCCGATTTTTTTACTACCAACAACTCATCAGGGTTATATTTTACGAAAGAAGGTTTCATCTTAGCTTTTTAGTACACTAGTCAAAGGCAGAACAAGAGATTGATATTGCTGATGCTGCTCAACTCATTGTCACTTAGTCATTACCTCAGACATTGTACTGCTGACTCCTTTGAAAACTGGACCTATTGTGATGTAGCTAACTTTGATATTACTAACTGACACGCGTTAGTTCTTCGAGTTTTTTATTTACCTAATTGTTTCGTTCCTTCTCTCTTTATCTCGCACAAGTACTTTAGACTAGTACGCTCGCGATCTACGGTTCACGGCGTCCTCATGGATGGCATCACATTCATGGATAATTAGTTCCATTTAAATATCTGGCTTGTCAGTGACGATCAATGACTTTGGATTCACACATATATACATCGTCTGACTCATACCTCTTTTGATTTTTCAGTTTGATAATTAACGTTAACTTATATCTATAGTTATTTAGCTGTATTATTTTATTGAATTTAATGAAATAGGTTTTTTCATCACTAGATTTTTTTGTAACAATCTTGACTTTTATTTCACAGAATATTTGCTGTTTTATTTTGTATCAAAAGGCCCTGGCAAATTAATAAGATTTTGACCGTACAAGTAACAGGCAGGGTAAATTCAAAAATAGCAGAAAGTTTAAAAAAAGCTTATAAAGACGGTAGTAAAAAAAACAAAGATATTTTCTTGTCAAGGTTGTATAAGATTCTGATAAGAATATAGGCAGTATACCCAAGTTTAATAAGTGACTGTGCTTTTGCAGCAAGACATGTTCAACTTTAAAAAAAAGCTCACTTTATATTGTTACATAAGTGTAAGATATGCAATAAATAATTTGTGCTTAAGCTACTGCAATACAAGCCTTTATTTGTACTGTGCCTTTTTAAAATAAAATTCTAAAAATGTATATGAAATGTAACATGTAAGAAGAAATAAAAATAAATATTAATTTTTGCAAAACTATTTTCTGCAAATACTATTGCCCTTATTTATGTAGAAGGTCTCTGGTCTTATATTAAAATAATGATATTCCTTACGTCACCAAATTAAAAAAAAAGTTCCATGCATTTTCGTAGAGATTTTCGTATTATAAGCTTTGTTACAGTTATTTTAGTACACTGTACCTGTATCAGACAGATTGCTAGCAGCAACATAGTCTGCGTTCACAGTAGCAAGACGAACTACAAATTAAGGGGGTTAGCATCTAGTGCAATTGCATGAACTAAAGTTCTAACAGTTCAGATTGCATGTGACTCCTGCAGAGAGCGTCAGGGGGTACCAGTTGGAGAAGTTAGTTCTCTTCCCAGCCGCAGACTTCGGCCCAGATGACGATAACGATGATGCGACGTCGTGCTAGCGTTACTCTCCTTTACACCAGCTCTCACACTACATGAAAGGGCACGCATTATAACCTCGAAGTACAAATGCATTCGTAAACAAGCTGTATACCCACGATATTTTTTTTCGGAAAGCCTCTATAAGCTGCCACTGTTACCGCAGCCACAAAGGTGTTCTTCGTAAGATCAAGATTATAGCAGATGCTGATACCCACAGTCCGATTGCATGTGGCGCACTCTAGCTGTCGAAATTTTGATCTACGATCAACAGCCTGTCCACGATCGTGATTTGTTATTGGCCGTGATTACGGTGTAAGATATACAGGTGGTCTCATGTCCCGAGTCGAAATAGAAAGTGGGCGAAAACTGGGCCCAAGTTTGGCTGTCATGCCACCCACCTTGGTCACAGCTCGGCACCTGACTTGGCATCCAGTGGGTTTGTAATACAGCGCTGACTTAGGCGCAGTTTGGCCTGATTCTCGATCAGTAATCGCCTTCTTTTGTCTGCAGATCAGTATAATACAGAAACGTCCACATATAAGTATATAAGTAGTATGACATGCGCGTGCGCCGACACACACATGAATATGTATACGTAAAAACTTGCATGCTTATATATAACTCATATCAGTGCACAAAAAAGTGGGCGATTTCTGGATGAAAGTCAGGCCAAGCTGCGCCAAAGTCAGCGCCGTATTATAAACCCACCTGCGGCCATGCTTGGTGGCTTGATTTAGACCATGTGTATTAGCTGGTGGCTGCCTATTTTAAATTTCTACATTGGGTAGGCATTATTTTTGTGAAGTATTTGTAATATTTAATTTGAAACCCAGCATATGGCGAATAAAAGTCAAATACCATATATAGCTGTACTATAAGTATTGAAGAACACCACCATATATAGTTATACTACCAGTGTTGGCGATAATACTAGCGAAAGAAGCAGTGTGTCGTTTGATTGAAAAAAAATTTACTTACGTCGCAAGTCACTTAAACAACCTTAATCCATGATATTCACAGACTTTTGTCATTTTTTGGTGCACTACATAGTGTTAAGCCACTTTCATAGTCTTTTACGCAAATTTTTTTAACCATTTTAATTAATTTGTATTTAAATTAATTAATATAAGTTTTAATATAACTTAACAATTACATTTATTAATTTTTTTTCTTAAAAAATGTTAACTGGCTCTAGGGTCAAGGTGCTTGTCTGCTCGGTGTTTTTTTCCTATGCAACACCTGGTGCGAGAAAGGGAAAATGACACAAAATATTCACAAAAATTTACTGTAGGTAATAAAGACAATGGCACCACACGACATGTACATCTTACACCATGGTCTCCATTGTATTATTGAGCACCTTGAAGGTGGCAAATTTTTTGCACGGTGGCTTGGATGGTGGCAGAGTTGTGTAGGATGAGTGGTCGGTACTAGTGATTATGACAGGTATTAGCGTAGACGCAGTTTATGACGACAGCATTTTAGCATGTCCTCTAATGTGCATCCCGACTATCCAAACATGTAGAGGCTCTCAAGATGTTAGCCGAGGCTCGAGACCAAGCCATACAGATATAAGAATAAAGTGCGGTTAACCCCCACAAACCTGTACCAAGCTGTGTCCCACGGTGTGAGAGAGAACGCTGTAAAAATTTCTTGTGTGTCTCTATTTAACCCCTGTGATTAGAAAGAGACACATACTGACAATCTTTGCACTGGTCTCTCTCGCAGTAATGAAAAAATTCGACGGACAGAGTTATGTGGGCTTAGCGCTCTCTATTCTTATATCTCTATGGACCAAGCCCGACTTGAATGAACTATAATATTCGATCTTCTGACCCTATACTATATTTTTGCCTATAGGGCCTATAGGCAAATATCTAGCGCCCTTTCGTGCTGCTTAGTACTACCTCGCAATTCGCTGCAACTTGCGTGCTCATCCAAGTCTTCCAGTTATCCCTTGCACTCGCGTATGCCTCGAGATACGCCGCGACTCGTGCGCTTTCTCGTTTGCACTCCCACATGCTAGGCAGTTCCCTTGTATCTGCTCGAGTTTTTGTGCACACATGGCGATATCCTTGTGCATTCCAGGATTCAAGCGGACTTGGCGATATATCGTGCTGTACCTGGTACTGCCTCATGCTACCTCACGCTTCCTCGTACGGCCTCATGCTTACTCGCGATACTCAGTGATACCGCAGCTTATCTCTAACTACTTTTTGCTGCCTTCTCTGTGCTAGAGACGTTCATACGTGTACATTTGATTGAGCTTCCGAGAAGTTTTTTTTGTCAGTTTAGGAAGGGTTAGCGTCTTTTAAAAAAAACTATTCAAGTCACTTTGCCCTGCTGGCCATACGCGTAGGCCCTGCTGTATTGCTGTTATCTGTGAACGCACTTTTCCAGCTTTGCTTTTTTTGTTAGTCCTGTGGCTTTTGACATTTGTCTGCTTGTATCGTATATGATGCTGTCACTGGCTCTATTGGTTTTGTTGACGTTGTTGTCTGAGCTGCGTCACCAGCTTTGCTGACTTTAACTGTTGTTCTTCTCCTGCTCTACCATGTCAGGTATGGACGTTCCGTAAGAAATCGACCTAGTAAACATTTTTGTGATACTTGTTTGCAGAACTCGTTTGCCAATCTGATTGATCAAAGTACTAATCTGCATCCGACAGGAATGGGCCTCGGGCAAGCTTCGTTTGTTATAGGTTAGATAGATATTTAGCATAGATATTTTTAGAACGAAGTTCTTTATGTCGCGTTACTCGGGGGGCTGGAATTTTAAAACCGACAGATTTTTTTTTTTTTAAACGAAAGTGGTTTCCTTTTCCTCTTAAGTTTCCCCCCCTTACCCCGTTCCCCTCACCGACTATTCTCTATACACTTCCCCTCTCCCCACTATATATGTATATCGGCCAACCGCGCCGTGTTACTCTTCTACACACCTTTGCCCACCATTCTCCCTCACACTCCCAATTTTATAATAATTTTTATTTCACTTTGAATTTTTTTCTTTTACAATTCTAAAAAAAAAAAAAAAAAAAAAAAAAAAAAAAAAAAAAAAAACATTTTCCAGTTAAGAGTTTTGAACCCTCGACCTTTTGCATGTGAGTCCAGTACCTTACCCACTCTGCTACGAGCGCTGCCGTTTATAGAAACTTGATTTCTTGTACTTATGGTGTGGTTCGTAACTGAAATATTCCATTTTTACATGCATTCACTGATAATACATTCGATTTATGATAAATTGTTTTTGTATTTGTTTTCTAAATACTTGGAATAGAGTTAAAGAATGTATCAATGGTTTTTAGAGGCGCTTATTTTGAATTCGATAAACAAATTATGTAACATTATCACATAATTTTATAAAAAAAGTAATTCAAAGTAAATCAATTATAAATGAATTATGTAAGATCATTATATAAATATAATTCGAGTTTCATATCATTTTAATGGTTTTTAAGGGTACTTATTTTAAATTTGATGAACAAATAATGGCACAATGTCATTGAGTAATTATATGAAAATAAAATAAAAATTGCATTAATAAGCTATAAAATCGCAAAATAATAAGTGGAAAAAAAGATTTTAAAAAAAATTAATGAAATGAAATATGAAAATAAAATGAAATAAAATTACAAAAGACATGAATAAATACAACGGAATAAGAAAAAAAAAAATAAAAAAGGGAATGAAAAAAAAAGATTAAATATAAAAATAAAAAAAGGAATTAAATAAAGGAAATACAAAAAAATAAAAAAAATGTATTAAAATGAAATATCAAAAAAAAATAAAACAAGAAATAAAAAAAAAAAATTAAAACAAGAAGCATAAAAAAAATAATACAAGAAATTAAAAACAAACCAGGGGGTATAAATGGGTCATGGGACCCACGGTAAGAACGAAGTTCTTTAAACATGACATGAGTATAAAAACACAATTTCTCAGGTAACAAGGGGGTCGCCAGACCCGTAGAAAGAACGAAGCTCTATAAACGTTAGTACTGCATTCATGTAGTTTACTAAACAAAAACTTAAAAAACAAATTAAAGAAAAAATTTTAAAAAATAGTTCAGTACTCACGATGGTTAAACTTCGTGAGAACGGCGTGCATAAATACAGTACTCACGAAGTTTAACCATCGTGAGTACTGAACTATTTTTTTAAATTTTTTCTTTAATTTGTTTTTTAAGTTTTTGTTTAGTGAACTACATGAATGCAGTACTAACGTTTATAGAGCTTCGTTCTTTCTACGGGTCTGGCGACCCCCTTGTTACCTGAGAAATTGTGTTTTTATACTCATGTCATGTTTAAAGAACTTCGTTCTTACCGTGGGTCCCATGACCCATTTATACCCCCTGGTTTGTTTTTAATTTCTTGTATTATTTTTTTGTAATATTTGATAATAAAATCATTGAATGAGTCACTTATTATTATTTGTCTAATATTATATGTTAAACAGTTTTATATTTTGAAAATCAGACATGGATCTTTCAAATAATGCTGCATTATTGGCACTGCAGAAAGTTCATGAAATTAATCAAGGTAGAAGATATTTCGGAAAGTACCATCACTTATTTCCTCTTTTAAAAAAGCATGAGGGTCGATTTTTTGATTATTTGCGATTGTCAAAAAGCTGTTTCGATTACATCCAATTGAGCATAGAAAGAGAATGCTCAGGTAACTGGTGTAATTTTCACACTCAGCCTATTTTACCAGAAGAAAAACTTGTTGCAACATTACGGTAAAGCAATTAATTTACGTTCTATTGAAATAAACACGCGGATTGAATCCCAAAAATACACATGTTTTGTTTTAAGGTTTTAGATAACAGGAGCTTTTTACAAGTCACTGTCTTTAGCATTCCGAATAGGGGCTTTGACAATAAGCAATATTATCCGCGAAACAATGGACAGCATTTGGAATGTCTTGTGTCCAATCCACATGCCAATACCAACAAAAACACAGTTTATTAAAATTGCTGAACAGTTTTACCAAAAACGAAGTTTTCCACACTGTTTGCGAGCATTGGACGCAAAGCACATCCGAATAAAATGTCCGCCACATTCTGGTTCTGTATACTACAACTACAAGAAGTTTTACTCGGTCTTTCTGCAAGCCGTAGTTGACGCGGATTACAAATTCATAATTATGGATGTTGGAGGCTATGGACAGCAGCATGACAGTTCCACTTTTAGGGCATCTAGCCTGTACAAGGGATTAAAATCCAAAAATTTAAAAATACCTGAAGATACAGAGCTACCTAGATTGACAGTTATTTCGCCATTCGTGTTCATCGCTGATGGTGCATATCCACTGATGAAATATATAATCAAGCCCTATCCTGGTCATAATTTACCAAGAGAAAAAATAATTTTTAATAAGAAACAATTTGCTGCAAGAATGGTTGTAGAGTGTGCCTTCGGTCAATTGGCCAAGAAATTTTCCATTTTCAACAAAACTGTAGAGCAATCACCTAAATTTGTAAATAATATCGTTAAATGCGCGTGTTTGTTGCATAATATAATCATAGAAAAATGTAATATAATCGAATCTGAAAGAGAAGAGCCTTCATCAGCATCCAAAATTAGAAAATAACAGAAAATAATGAGGCCATTGAAGCTCTAGGTAGTGAAGTACGACAAAAATTTATGCAGTCTTTTGGACACAAAATTTGTTAATTGTAAGCCTTTGGAATAATAAATATAGACGCTTTGAATTCTGTAAATAACGTTCATAAAATTCAATACCTGGTTAAATGACTTTATAAATATTACATAATTTGATTTATTCTCAAGCCTAAAAATATATTTTCTTGTTAAAAAGCTGGAATTTGAAAGCTACATGGACTGAGATGCAACTTTTTATAAGTAAAGTACGTATTTCAACAAACATTTGGTAGTTATAATTTTTGCTTATTAAACGATTTGCTCACAACTTGTGTTACTTAATATTAATATAGTCACCGCAACATTGAGTTTCATTCTATCAGAAAGATGCAATTAAAGTTTATGGTTACACACTTGGCGTTCAAGGTCAACTCAGACCGCAAATTTGATACTTTGTCAATTTATAGTATACACGTAGATGATTGAGTCAAAAATCATTTTGTAGTGATTTAACCGAGTATCACGTTTCTTTACATGTTAAATAAAAAATATTTTTCCAAGAATGATGAGAATTGAGTAACAATTCATTGAGAAACAGCAATTCACTATAGCATCAAGTGATTAATCATTCGAAGGCTCATATTCACCTTCCTCACATTTTTTATTTTAGGTAATTACGTTTATATAGGAATTTGGGTAATATTAGGTATAAGCGAATATATTGCAATAAAAAACTATCTCTTTATTATTAAACTGTGTATTTACAGTATTACTCATCTTTGAGTATTAAACATAATACATGAGTAAGTACAGACTAATTTTCATATAAGCTATCTTTATACAACTTATAAGTAACGTTTATACTATTGATTGAGTTTAAAAAACCAAAATCTTGTTCATAAAAGGATGAGAATAACTTAAATAATTAAATTAAATTAATGAAGTAAAGAACTTAAAAACAGAGGCTCTCTGTTTATGCTCAACTGAAAAAAACTTGAATCATAAAATTGTTAGTTAAAGTTATGCCTGCTAGCAGGCTTGTATCATAAGTTAACCATCGTCGTAGGATTCTATCAAAAAATATGATTAAAATGAAATACAAAATGCAAGTAACTGATTAATATAACACAACTTGTGAACGTAAGTTTTACATAAATAAAGCATGCACGTAGAAGGTATCGATTTTATTCTTTTTTGCAATTATTTGTGATAACAGGTAAGTCACCATCATCTTCGTCGATGACGATGACATCGTAATCATCATAGGCCCTGCTAACATTCAAACGTTGTCCTTCACCTTTAGAATTACCGTTGCCACCGTGTGCTGCATAATAAAAGAAAACATTATCATACAAAAAGAATATTCAGACCGAGAACAAATCGAAATTTATGTACAATTTATGAAATTAACTACCTGTGAGAGGAACAATTGTGTAGTGCATGGTGCTCAATTTTTTCATTTTGCAAGTGAGCATAAAACTGACAATCTGGTGGAAAACGCTTTTCAGACTCAATCTTTTGCGTGCTATTGTAACAGAGACATTTGGGTGGAGCAGAGTACTCAGACTTTACCTCTGGTATACTACAACGAGAAGTTCCACGCCTTATCCTTAAATCCACAAAAATAACATTTAAAAATAAATTACATGTATTACAAAGAATAAGAAGATAAAACAGAAATTCGACAGAAACGTACCATTGTCGTCTTCGTGGATTGTAAAAGCATAACGTTTTACAAGAGTAGCCATCTTTATCTGCAACTCTAAAAGAGGTTATATCTTCTTTTTTGTCAAAGTTGTTGGGTAAAGAACGATCCAGATGACCCTTGAAGTTGCTACTCTGCCTTTTGGGAGAGTCAACTTTGAACGCGTAACGTTGCACCAAATCGTTCATGTCAGAACGTAAGCAGAGTTTTGGCTGACCCGTAACTCACTGAGTGTACTTCAGCAAAGTTTTAAAGTATGCCATGTCCTCGTTTTCTACCGTATCAATACTAATGGATACTGACTCTGGTAAAGAACAACGCACTCTTGGATGAGGCTTTTGATGTTCGACGTCTGCTAGTTCAGTGGTACTGGACGATTGAAAAGATTCCGTAGCTTCCAATAAATGACCGTAAACTAAAACATTGTCGCTCTTGTAATCAAAGTCATCATTCTCGACGTCATCAAAAAAATCAGTTGGTATATTTCCAAAGCTTGGAGCTGCTTTGACAGATGATTAAACAAATGCCATACTCTCGTACAGTGGCCATGATAATCGATAATTAGATGCTGCAGCTCCTGACTTTGCTAAAAGCTGCTTTTGTACCTCTTTAGAAAACTGCAATCCTAATGCTTTCTACTTATTTCTGCGTGTTGTTTCTGTGTACAAAAAATAAAGAAAAAAAATTATAAATTTGAGTTTAACACAAACACAATCGGATATTTTCACTCATCTATATCAACAACTATGCTCCATAGCATTGAGAAGTGGAAAGTTAAAAAAAGTATTAAATGAAAGCATACATTGGTTGTATTCAGGTAACTTATTAATAACTAGATATGCTAATGCTGTAAAGTAAGTATCAACTTAAGTCTTCAACCTCAGAGGATATTTCAAGTGACGTTATTAAATATAACACAATGTACACTACATACTAGCTTTGTCTAGGTTAAGTGCCACCTCATCCCACGTTTTTGATAGCACAAAAGAATTTTTATGCTGCACGTGATTCTATTGCCATAAAATTGGCCTGAGTTCGATTTAAGTAATCAAATCTTCTTCCCACAAAAACACCTCCAGAAAAGGAGTTCAGTAATCTCTGGGTATCACGAGAATGTACTAAAAAGTTCGAGCAGACTAAGATTGCACGCGATAAAAAGAGGTTATTTTAAATGGTTTTTTCAAAAGACGCTAACCCTTCCAAAACTGACAAAAAAAACTTCTCGAAAGCTCAATCAAATGTACACGTATGTATGTCTCTAGCACAAAGAAGGCAGCAAAAAGTAGTGCGAGACAAGCTGTGGTATCACTGAGTATCGCAAGTAAGCATGAGGCCGTACGAGGAAACGTGAGGTAGCATGAGGCAGTACGAGGTACAGCACGATATATCGCCAAGTCCCCTTGAATCCTGGAATGCACGAGGGAATCGCCAGGTGTGCACAAATACTCGAGTAGATACGAGGAAACTGCCTAGCATGTGCGAGTGCATACGAGAAAGCGCGCAAGTTGCGGCGTATCTCGAGGCATACGCGAGTGCAAGGGATAACTGGATGACTTGGATGAGCACGCAAGTTGCAGCGAATTGCGAGGTAGTACTAAGCAGCACGAAAGGGCGCTAGATATTTGCCTATAGGCCCTATAGGCAAAAATATAGTATAGGGTCAGAAGATAGAATATTATAGTTCATTCAAGTCGGGCTTGGTCCATAGAGATATAAGAATAGAGAGCGCTAAGCCCACATAACTCTGTCCGTCGAATTTTTTCATTACTGCGAGAGAGACCAGTGCAAAGATTGTCAGTATGTGTCTCTTTCCAATCACAGGGGTTAAATAGAGACACACAAGAAATTTTTACAGCGTTCTCTCTCACACCGTGGGACACAGCTTGGTACAGGTTTGTGGGGGTTAACCGCACTTTATTCTTATATCTGTATGGCTTGGTCTCGAGCCTCGGCTAACATCTTGAGAGCCTCTACATGTTTGGATAGTCGGGATGCACATTAGAGGACATGCTAAAATGCTGTCGTCATAAACTGCGTCTACGCTAATACCTGTCATAATCACTAGTACCGACCACTCATCCTACACAACTCTGCCACCATCCAAGCCACCGTGCAAAAAATTTGCCACCTTCAAGGTGCTCAATAATACAATGGAGACCATGGTGTAAGATGTACATGTCGTGTGGTGCCATTGTCTTTATTACCTACAGTAAATTTTTGTGAATATTTTGTGTCATTTTCCCTTTCTCGCACCAGGTGTTGCATAGGAAAAAAACACCGAGCAGACAAGCACCTTGACCCTAGAGCCAGTTAACATTTTTTAAGAAAAAAAATTAATAAATGTAATTGTTAAGTTATATTAAAACTTGTTTTAATTGATTTAAATTCAGAATTATTAAAACGGTCAAAAAGTTTTGCGTACAAGACTATGAAAGTGGCTTAACATTATGTAGTGCACCAAAAAATATCAAAAGTCTGTGTATATCATGGAGCAAGGTTGTTTAAGTGACTTGTGACGCAAATAAATTTTTTTTCAAGCAAACGACACACTGCTTCTTTCGCTAGTATTATCGCCAACACTGGTGGTATAACTATATATGGTGGTGTTCTCCAATATCGATAGTACAGCTATATATGGTATTTGACTCTTATTCACCATATGCTGGGTTTTGAATTGAATATCACAAATACTACACAAAAAAAATGCCTACCACGAGTAGAAATTGAAAATGGGCAGCCTCCAGCTAATACGCATGGTCCAAATCAAGCCACCAAGCATGGCCACAGGTGGGTTTATAATACGGTGCTGACTTTGGCGCAGTTTGGCCTGACTTTTATCCAGTAATCGCCCACTTTTTTCTGCACTGATATGAGTTATATATAAGCATGCAAGTTTTTACGTATACATATTCATGTGTGTGTCGGCGCACGCGCATGTCATAGTACTTATATACTTATATGTGGACGTTTCTGTATTATACTGATCTGCAGACAAAAGTGGGCGATTACTAGGCGAGAATCAGGCCAAGCTGTGCCCAAGTCAGCGCTGTATTACAAACATACTCGTGGCCAAGTCAGGTACCAAGCTGTGACCAAGGTGGGTGGCGTGACAGCCAAACTTGGGCCCAGTTTTCGCCCACTTTCTATTTCGACTTGGGACATGAGACCACCTGTATATCTTACACCGTAATCACGGCCAATAACAAATCACGATCGTGGACAGGCTGCTGATCGCAGTTGAAAATTTCGACAGCTAGAGTGCACTTCATGCAACCCGACTGTGGGTATCAGCACCTGCTATAATCTTGATCTTACGAAGAACACCTTTGTGGCTGCGGTAACAGTGGCAGCTTATACAGGCGTTCCGAAAAAAATATCGTGGGTATAAAGCTCGTTTACAAATGCACTTGCACCTCGAGGTTATAATGCGTGCCCTTACAAGTGGTGTGAGATCTGGGGTAAAGGAGAGTAACGCTAGCACGACGTTGCATCGTCGTAATCGTCATCCAAGCCAAAGTCTGCTGCTGGGAAGAGAACTAACTTCTCCAGCTGGTACCCCCTGACGCTTTCGGCAGGAGTCTCATGTGAGCTAAGCTGTTAGAACTTTAGCTTGAAAAGCTGTGAAAATTTTAAGACTCACACATGCAATCAGCCTCCAGAGCAATCACCATGGGCTAACTCTGACAGGGGTATTGAGCCTCTAATTCGCTATAATGTACAACAAAAACTATTAGTTCATGCAAGCGCGCTCGATGCTAATCCCCTTAATTTATAGTAAGTCTCGCTACTGTGAAAGCAGCCTAAGTATTTTTTCATACTTATTCACGTGTTTAATAGGTAAATACGTATATAAAAGGGTAAAAATATGATATAAAAATGAATGGTGTACCAATCAATTTGGAATCGAGCCTAGTACAACTATTTTAAATTACGTAAAAATTGAAAGTTTAAGGAGACTTGGGCGTTTGGTGCCGTATAAACTGAGAGGCCCCTGTGGGATACTTATTAGGTAAATGATTATTTGTACTTTTTTAAATTTAATTAATTTACATTTAATTATATTTATTATATAAGTATATCAATAAAGTATGACTAATACGTGGAAAGGTCACTGGAAAATAGATATTCAGGAAATTATAAAATTTCCCAAGTTATCTTGTGTAAGGATGACGGCCCTGACACGACAAAACTGACAAAACCGTACTCTCTTGCTCTCATCTGCTATTATATAACGATACATGTGTTGGACTCAGATCTTTATGCTTGTATGTTTATGTATGTATAGCGCATACGCACTTACAGTACCTGAACAAAAAAATATCACGTTCGACGTTTAACTTACTGTTTTCTTAAATCTAACCGTGTTAACCCTATCTTTTTTTTAAAGTAATAAATTACTTATAATTGAAAGTATACGTACCAATTGGACTTCTGGGCCCACATTTTCATACATAATTTGAGTCAATTTAATTTTGGGTACAATAAGGTGACGTATTAAAATGATAAGCTTTCACGATCGATTTTCTCGAAAATGAATGTGTTGACCTATCTATTTCTTAAAAAAAAAAAAAAAAAAAACATGGCATACTTTATTTACGTAAACTTTGAATTTCAGAGCTGGCCAGCATTTCATTCGAAATAACGCGAGCCTTTTTAAATATGTTTGAAAATTCAATTACTTATTACTGTTCCTTATTTTTTTGATTCATTTAAATCATTCGTAAAATATCAAGTTTATATTTTTTTTAGAATACATTTAGGACTTAAGACTTTTAATAAATAATTCAATTTCGTTCTGTAAAACTGCTCGCAAGGCTTGAAGTGTTGAACTAATTTATGTTTTCTCTAATAGTATTCTTTATTCTTAACTAAAATATCTTTTCAGTTTGGTCGTAGTATTAATTATCAAATAAGCCATACTGTAAATTAAAAATACATTATTATCATTATTGACGTGTTCCAGTTTTATTTTTTTTTATAATGTTTTTTAAGGTTTTATTAGTTAGAAAAGCAAAATTTATACTTAACTTTTTTCTACTTAAGATTACATGTCATAACAGCTTTCAATATGAAATTGAAAAAAACCCGTTGAGGACTTTTGCAGTATCATGCGGTAGTAAGAGTTTATGTAAAACAATTTATAAGAATTTAAACGTCAGCCGAAGCCTGCGTTTTGATCCATGCACAGTGCAACTGGTCGGCCACCTAAAAACAAGAGTGATATAGATAGGACAGGTTACCAGCCCTTACAATAAGACTTCCTTGATTTTTTACTAGCTTTTCAATGCCTTATTGAAGCTTACCAATTTCTTGTATCTTGGCTTTTGAGGGAGCTAGAGCATTTTTTTTAACTCATGTTTTTTTATGGTTGATTCCATGACGTTTATTAAAAAAAAACAATACAAAATTGACTGACACATTTGCAATAGTTCAAGTTGCAAAAAATCATTAAAATTCACAAAATCTCATTTGTTTTAGTTTGTTACTATAACAAACATAAAAAATAGCTTTTTGGTTATAGCTAAATATTAGGGAATTAACCGTTAAGTTTGTAACAATGCTTGAGAGTTTTACTTTAAAAAATTAACCAACAAAAAATTTACAACCATTTTGCAATTTTACAAATAGCTAGTGGTTACGGGTTTTCATATCTATATCCTTTTAAGAATTTGTTAAAATTAACATCATATAACTTATTTTACGCCGATTGTATGAAAACGTATTGAATGCTCTTTCTTTCCTTTATCGTATTATTGACAATAAATTATTGATTTTCAAAAAGTTTTTTTTTATTGGAAATTTAATAAGAAAGAGATAAGTGTTTAAAAAAATTTTTAAGAGCAAAAAAAGCGGACGTATAAGCAAAAAACTTAATTGAAAACGAGCTTTTTTTCATAAATGAATAAATCAATTGACGAAGCCAACCTTCGATTTGGGAAAACTATTTTTCCCGCATTTCTGGAAAAGTTCGGTAGGGGAGTAACTAATTTTTTTCATACTGAAAAACATAAAATTAAACCGTATTTTTTTGATCACCGGGCAATAGCCTTATAATTTTAGAACTTTAATAACCCACTAGACTTCGGCAGCGATTTGCGTCACATTAATTAGAGCATAGTGCACTGGCTACGTGACCTGAACAGTAAGATAGAGTTCTTTGGCAAGTACATTTCATTAGATGTATGACTACCGTCTCCTCTCTAGTTGGTCACTCTAAGAAAGTGGAGCCAGCCTCGGCTTGAATGTACTAAATGAGTCTGCAGACGCGTTGTGCAACATCCCCCTATTATGCGGCAAGGCTAGAAATTTTTTAAAGTGCATCAAAAATATAATGTTGCGTTAGTGAGCTAGATATAAATTTTGTGCAGGGAACAGGGAGCCATCTATTTTTCCTGCCGGTTGAGATAAGATCAGTTGATACTTAATCGGATGTCACCGTACGGAGATGCTAAAAAAGTTGCTCCTTACTGTACGAGGCTTACAAGAAAGCCACTTTTATTTTTCTCGTATTAATCATCTCTCTCTCTCGTTCTCATATAGAATGCATCGTAAAGGCACTTAACTTTCTCGAATTAAACGCAATCCGATTTAACAGGATCCTGGTTAACTAAGTCGAAAAATATATTTCAGTAATCTTCCCAGTATATTTGTACATTCTCAATTGCTTTATGCTGTTTGCCAAGTTTCTGAATTTTGACGCATCGCGGTTATGCATCTTTTATTTAAGCATTGAATATCTCCCAAGATCTAACCAAAATAAACCACCTACGACACTTTTTATCAGCACCTTTAAAGATCCTTGAATCTGTGATGGCAGAGTGAACTTTGGATTCGGTTAAGTGCACTGTTCCAATTTTTTTCTTTAAGTTAGGCTTCAGAAAGCGTCATAATTTTCATCCAGGTGTGCATGGTTAATGACATCCATAAGACTGAGAACACCTAGAAAATAAAGATAAAGGTCACTGTTCATTTTTTGTGGGAGTCATACAAGGTGAATATCTCTCTTGGCTCTCTCATTTTTTTCCTGAATACATACGACAGGCTTTCGGTTCTTAAACACTCTAAGCACCTTATCTAAGCAGATGACTCTACTATGTGTATACATAAATCTTACAAGGATCTTACTTTACTGGTTCGTAAGGTGAACTAGGATCTAGATTTAATTTGTCAATTTTGTAAGTGGCTTGAGTATCCACCGAAGAAAGATTCAAACAGTACGGTTCGGCTATCATGATTATATTTGCCACTTTCAAGAGTTGAAGCTGCCAAAGAAGTGTGTGAGTGACAGTCAAATTTAGTAGAGTAAAATTAAAAGTGTTTTCAGCATCTCATTGGATGATGCTCTCCCTTAGACTCAAAAAACTGTTAAATCTAACATGACGCAGCTTTGCAGCCCTTTCCCGAGCTTCAAAAATACGGTAAATTTGTGTGGCTTTTTATTTACAAACTATTATATACAATAATAAGATAAAAACAAATAATTAGTAGTTGTTAGGTACCTACAATTCACACCGTGGCCTCTGTGACAAACAATACTGAAGCCACACCAAAAGATTCTTTGGTTTACGTACATTAGCTAGTTAAAGACCATAAACAAGTAGGTTAAGAAAGCTTAGAAACAATAATAAAATGCACAGATCATAATAACATTAAGTATCTTGCATAATCTGGAATACGTTGAACGTACGTGAATATTTTCTATATTTGTTACATATGTTTTTTATGAGAACCATACAAATGTGATAAACATAGGCTTATATGGGATGTGACCTATTTCGTCTTATTTGTTTTTGACAAAAAGTTCGAAAAAATGTTAAGATAATCAAACAAACCTCCCCATGCACTAATAATTGTTTAATTGTTTACTAAGTAAAGTTTTAGGGCATCTTATGGTGCACTTTTTACAATGCCATCGTCAAACTTAAGTAAAATATTATTTTTGTTTGGTACGAGAGGAAGAGCGCAGTAAGGGGGGCCAATCTGCTTGAGCAGGAGGGAGTCCCACTTTTCTGCCGTTGTTAATCATACTATTGTATCTTAATAAATGCTGTGAGCTTTGCAAACAAAACAATAGAATTTGAAGTCTAAAGTTTTACAATTATTAAAAAGAGATCAAAAACTAAATTTTTAACAAGCAATTAAAATTAATGATCCATGATACAGCGATAAAATGAACAATTGTCAACCTAACGTAAATCGCTCATTATTACTAAGTTTTAAATAACTGTACTATGTCAAGCTTTGTACGTTATAAAACACTGCTGAAATGTTATATGCCTCTTTTTTTGTGTATTAACTCATTAATCAATCACAGTGGTTATCGAGAATATTGTATGAATTTCTTCTTAGTCGCTTTTGTTCATTTGTTAAATACAATTAACCATGGCAAAAAAAAAAAAAATGATACTTAAGACTTGAGTTTTAAAAATTATTGTTAATGATGAATTTTAATCAAGTTAACTCCGATATAGTAAAACCAAAAATTTTGATATTGTTTTCTGATAAAACGTGTACTATTAATAACAGTTAGTTAAAGTGCTTTTTAAAGACAAAAACAACATCAATATGTTACCACAAAAAATTTATGGAATGATTTTGAAAGTTGAAAAGATGAATTACTTACTTCCAAAGGTTTTAAAATCAAATAGTGTGAAAATGTCTCTATTTAATTTTTGACCCAGGCTTGGATACATGGCTGTAGAATTCTGCCACAGTTGTGAAATGATTTTGATCTCACTTTTTGTAGGGAGAGAGTTTTAACTTTATGCCTATTTTTAAGTAATTAATAAATTTAATACATTCTCTAAACCTAATAGCCATAAACAAAGTGAATGTAAATAAAATTCTACCATGTTACATATATATATATATATATATATATATATATATATATATATATATATATATACATTCTAGGAGCTTGTGAAATCCAGATCAGTCAATTTTGATAAACACACACATACACACACGTGTATATATATAGTATAAAACTCCAAAGCTTCTAAGATTTATTTGATGTTCACGGTATAGTTAATATCTCTAATGACGATATTTAAGCAATTAAAAATTTAAATAATAATCTGAAATTGAGATATTTTTTTTTTGTAATTCTCAATTATAGTCATTATAATATATGAGATTTTGAAAATCTAAAATAAAATTTTATTGATAATATCTTATGAAAATCCTTTGAAAAACAAAAAAGGATGTTGTAATAATTTTAAGTCTTGATAAATAAGAAAATTTTTTCTAATTGATTAACAAAACTGTAACTTGAAGACATAAATTAAATAAAAACTTTTTATTAATTATATATTACAATAAATGATTACACTTAAAAAAAAAACCTTCTAAAAATAAAAAATTTCAAATATTAAAAAAAAAGTAATATTCGAACAAAACTTGACTTTGCGATAATTCATCCGTTAAACATTTAACACAAACGATAACCATATAATAACTTAATAGTTAATTGTACTAGGCCTAAGGAATTTGAGAACTTATGGAATAATAGTTTATATCAAAGAGATGAGAAGGGATTATTTAAAATTTTTTCTTTTTTATTAATAGTAACGACTGTTTTTATTCAAAATCAAGATGACCGGTTGTTTAAGATATTAGGTAAAAGTTAAACATTTATTACAATTCCAATTTTGGAAATAAATATTTCAAAAAATGTAAGAATTTAAAGAAAATTGTAAAATATTGAGTAACTCGCAAACTTATAGTACATCAATTACAACGCAAAGTTAGGTCGATGTAATAAATTTACACTGTACAGTTATTGTTTCAAATTCTATAAGCGTGTTATATTTTGGTTCAAACAATTTAAAATTAAATATTTGATTTTCAGAAACTGTGGGTTCAGGTATATTTTAACAAAATAGTGGTGTTAAAAGAAAACTACGAAATTTTGTATACATTCAACTTAAAATAAGAAAGAAATCTGAGTATAAATAAAAAAATGATACAATAAATATTTGAAATTAAAATTAATTTTTGTAATGAATCAACGTTGTAAACAAAAACAATAATTTATTAGTAAGTCCTGCGTTTTATAGTTATATGAGTTATAAGTGTAAATTATATTTAATAGTAGTTTGGCCAGAAGAAAGAGAAAAGCCAACTCGTTGTTACAAGGAAAATATTTGTCTTAGTCTGCTGAGTGAATTAAATTTCAAATTTAAGGAACTTTTACTTCATGATAAAAATTTTTAGAATACTTATCAGGTACACCAACAATTAATTTAGTTTTGCATCTTTGATAATAAGAGGGATAGAACAAAAAAAAAGTAAACAAAATATTAAAATCCAAGGACCAATTTTTTATGTTGCTGAAAATACATTTAGTTCTGATCATTATAAAAAAACAAGAAACTGTAAACTGTGTATACACATATGGTGGTAAAGAAGTTGTTTGTTTTTCATCTAAGGTTAAAATCTGAAATTGATAGTAAGATTCTTATAAAATATATCAAATCTTTGACAAATAGTATCACGGAAAATCCAATAGCAAAAAAGTATGAACATTATCAGCAAATCGCAAATGTAGAACAACTACGAAATGATTATATGATTTTTTTAAAAGTAACCAGCCAGCAGAAACATACATACAATAGATCATTGACCGCGAGGATGTGGCGTTAGTAGTTTTAAACCCTTGACTTCCAGAACGCTTTAATCATTGTGCATTTTCAAAAGAATTACCAGATTATCATCCTAAAGAAACATTTTCAATTTAACTACATCATTTTATTAATCCCATGGTGTTTCTATTTCTTTTCCTTTAGGAGATAAAGAATGGAGTACTGCTTATTTACAAAATTACTTTAATGAGTGCAAAAAACTCACTATTATATTATTCCTGCAGACCAAATAAAATACGTTTTAATTTATTATTACATAAGAAATGGCTGACAATAATGTTTTGTTCATTCTGACATTGTAATTAAATATAAGCGTTTAAGTTATAATCATAACAATTAAAAATTGTTGTGGGTGGTATTAAAGGTACTAAAAAAAAGAATTTTTGGAACAGAACTTTTCCAACAATTCTTCAAGGCATTTTGAGCCACTTACGGCAGAATCACCCATATACGACGTCGTTATCGAACAGACTGCTCAAAAAATGAAGTGAATTCTAATTTCTCTTAAAAAATAATTATTTTTTTATCAAGTTCTATTTTGCCCCTTGTAAAGTAGTAATTCTCCTTAAATATAATACACTTATACAAAAATTCTTTCCAATACTGGAGCAGTTCTCATATGCACTTCTTCGGATGCCCTTGAGCTTTCTCAGCGATTCAGTTTGTATCTTCTCAGGCGTCGCAAAATGTCGTTCTTTCATGGGTCTCTTTAATCTTGAAAAAAAAAAAAAATTGCAGGTAGCCAAATCTGAAGAATATGGTGACTTAAGCATTGTTACGGTGTTATTTTTGGCCAAAAAATTACAAACAAACAATGACGAGTAAACAGGTGCATTATCGTAATGCAAAAGCCATAAATTGTTTTTCCACTAATATCTAAAATAATTGCATGGCATGAGCTAACCGATATGCCAACAATTTCAACAATCTCTCCAATCATGAGTTGATGATTTTCCATAACAATTTTTTTCACTTTCTCAACATTTTCATCGGTTGTTGATGTGCAAGGGCGTCTTGGACGAGCATCGTCATTCACATCTTCCCGACCTTCTGTGAAAAGCATGTACCATTTGCAAATGTTTTTTTGGCTCAGAGTACTCTCAGCAGATGCCACAGATAATACTTCAAGTATTTTTAAGCCCTTAATTCTATTTTTAACACAAACTTTAGTGCAAACTCTTTGTTAAATTTTTTTGTATAAAAGAAAATCACCAAGCACATCAAACACTCCTAAGCTATTATGCTTCTTGTAAATAAACTAAAAATACTGTATAGCTTTAACTGTAAACATATACAAGAAACTAGTGTACCAATATAAGAAATTAAAAAATAGATGCTTGAATGTACGTAGCCCGCAAAATTTTAAAATTCACCTTATTTTTTTAACAGGCCACGTATATTTCACAACTAACACCTAACGCGATCTTATACGAATTATTCCAAATAACACGTATACAACATTTAATAGTAATAAACTTGACTTAAATTTAAAAACTACTTATGTCTTCAATGAAAGTGAGTAAGCTACAAGAGCAAATAAATAAATTAATCTAGCTTTAATGAAAGATCTAGTCAAGCACTATTAATTACAAATGAGATTGGTCAATTTATTGCATCCTAGGCTAGGACATTCTTTAATATCAAGTATTAGTATGTATTGAAAATTCAATGTTAAAAATAATAATAACACAACTGCACCACCATCATTAAAAATTTCTTAGAAACTAACAATATAAGCAATTTGGCGAGGTCTAAGACAACCATCTTCAATTAGATATTGGAACACATTAAATAATAACTTCCTTTAGTCGTGCACTTATGCCATGTAATTGATTAATACCTTAACACACTCCTAGCATAGTCAATAATTTAAAACTCTCTGCAGATACACTGACGTAAGTACCAAAAATCGTATCATATTATTTAACTTCATACAGCTTAATTCACAATATTTTTAAAAATGGCATCATAACATATTAATTATTTATTAAGTGGTTATTTGTTTCACTAGAAGTTTTGGAAGAGTTATGAAAATATTATTTAAGTTAATATAAGTATCATATAAAATGCATTTAAAATACAAGATACAGTTACTACGTATGAATTAAAATATTATCGTCAAAAAATCACTAGTTTTTTTCACCGATAAATATGAGAGACATGATTGTGACATAATAGTAGCTTTGTCCTTTGTAAGAAACAGTATGCTTAAAAATACTGATGAACTGTAATAAATAACCAATTTGATAATAAAACTACTGTCTTCTTGCTCCTTTGCCATGATTAAAAAAATTTAAATAAAAAAACGTGGAATCTTGGAGCATGGCTATATATTGCATATATTAGTTAGACAATGTGATCCAATATTTCGGAGTCATCCTGACTCCCTCTTCAGGGAACTGTACAATTTACAATATTTATAATTTAAAAAACATTATGACAAATAACATTAAATGAAAATATAAGTCACCTATGCAGAGGCGAACATGAAAATGCCAAACGCAGCATGACTGAGAAAGACTAGTCAGTCATAACTACGGCAATAGAGTACTAATAATTAAATAATCTTAATATTATAAACTTTATCAGTCAAAATGTATATACAGTTAAGTTATCTACAATATAGGTCACATCCTGACTCAGCACATGTAACTGAAAGATATTAAATGTAGTAATGTGGTGTTAAGGTCTTGTCACCACATAAGGGTGCACCCACGGTCAATGTATGTACAAGGAAACAAGGACCAACAGAAACGTGGCCATCAAGTGGCACACCTATCAAGCAACACTCGTCAAGAGCAACGCCACCCATGCATCCTGTCTCTAAGTTCATATAAAAAGGACTTGTAATGATCATGTAGTTTATTGGTATCTAGTTTTCTATTAACATTACGGTTGAAGTACGAAATATATAACATCTCCGAAAATTCCCTTTTAAATTTGTTGTTTTCTTGGTCCAAAATTTTGACTTCATCGAACTTGAAAGTATGGCTGAACTCAGAACAATGCGCGGCAATGACAGAATTTTTATCACACTTGTGAACCATTCTCTTATGTTCGTCAATACGTGTGGCCAACCTGCGCTTACTTTGGTCTACATAGAACAATCCGCACTCACACTCTATCCTGTAAACAATGCCACTTCTTTGCAATTTTGGAGTCTGATCTTAACCTGATCGGATAATGTTCGTAAATTTGTTAGAGTTTTGGAAAATAGTTTTTAATTTGTGTTTAGAAAAAAATGAACGGAGAGTCTTTTTGAGACGAGGATGGAAGGGTAAAATAATGAATGAGAGTCTAGAACTACATTCTATGACTGGTGGCGACATCTCACAATTAGTTAATGTGGTTTTTGTTTTTATTAAATCTATTGATAATACTTATTCTGGCTTTCATGTATTTTTCTATCAAATATGTAGGGTAACCATTCATGGTAAGAGCTCGTCTCGCTCGATCAATGTTCTGTGACCTAAACTTCGGATCTGCTAGTTTGAAACATTTGTCAATTGATAAAAAGACTATTGCGATTTTTTGTGACACTGGGTTGTGAGAGAAAAAGTTTAGAAGTCTACCAGAACATGAAGGCTTACTATATAAATCTGTTTTGCAAACGGAATCTGCGATACGAGTGATGATGACGTCAAGAAACGGAATGACGCCGTTGTCTTTAAGTTCAACCGTGAACTGTATGAAAGGGTTAAAATCATTAAAAATTCCCAAAACAGTGTCAACACTGTCCGATCGGATGATCAAGAGACAGATGATGTACAGGAGATACGTGGATGACTGTCGTGGAGACGGATGATGTATAGGAGATACGTGGATGACTGTCTCTAGATCATCCGATCGGACAGTGTTGACACTTTTTTGGGAATTTTCAATGATTTTAACCTTTTCATACCGTTTATGGTTGAACGTAAAGACAACGGCGTCATTCCGTTTCTTGACGTCACCATCACTCGTATCGCAGATTCCGTTTGTAAAATAGATTTATATAGTGAGCCTTCATCTTCCGGTAGACTTCTTAACTTTTTCCCTTACAACCCAGCGTCACAAAAAATCGCAATAGTCTTTTCATTAATTGACAAATGTTTCAAACTAGCAGATCCGAAGATTAGGTCGCGGAACATCGATCGAGCGAGACGAGCTCTTACCATGAATGGTTACCCTACATATTTCATAGAAAAATACATGAAAGCCAGAATAAGTATTATCAATAGATTTAATAAAAACAAAAACCACATTAACTTATTGTGAGATGTCGCCACCAGTCATAGAATGTAGTTCTAGACTCTCATTCATTATTTTACCCTTCCATCCTCGTCTCAAAAAGACTCTCCGTCCATTTTTTTCTAAACACAAATTAAAAACTATTTTCCAAAACTCTAACAAATTTACGAACATTATCCGATCAGGTTAAGATCAGACTCCAAAATTGCAAAGAAGTGGCATTGTTTACAGGATAGAGTGTGAGTGCGGATTGTTCTATGTAGGCCAAAGTAAGCGCAGGTTGGCCACACGTATTGACGAACATAAGAGAATGGTTCACAAGTGTGATAAAAATTCTGTCATTGCCGCGCATTGTTCTGAGTTCAGCCATACTTTCAAGTTCGATGAAGTCAAAATTTTGGACCAAGAAAACAACAAATTTAAAAGGGAATTTTCGGAGATGTTATATATTTCGTACTTCAACCGTAATGTTAATAGAAAACTAGATACCAATAAACTACATGATCATTACAAGTCCTTTTTATATGAACTTAGAGACAGGATGCATGGGTGGTGTTGCTCTTGACGAGTGTTGCTTGATAGGTGTGCCACTTGATGGCCACGTTTCTGTTGGTCCTTGTTTCCTTGTACATACATTGACCGAGGGTGCACCCTTATGTGGTGACAAGACCTTAACACCACATTACTACATTTAATATCTTTCAGTTACATGTGCTGAGTCAGGATGTGACCTATATTGTAGATAACTTAACTGTATATACATTTTGACTGATAAAGTTTATAATATTAAGATTATTTAATTATTAGTACTCTATTGCCGTAGTTATGACTGACTAGTCTTTCTCAGTCATGCTGCGTTTGGCATTTTCATGTTCGCCTCTGCATAGGTGACTTATATTTTCATTTAATGTAATTTGTCATAATGTTTTTTATATTATAAATATTGTAAATTGTACAGTTCCCTGATGAGGGAGTCAGGATGACTCCGAAATATTGGATTACATTGTCCATCTAATATACGAAATAAATAGCCATGCTCCAAGATTCCACGTTTTTTCATTTAAATTTTTTGTAATAAATAACCTCTGGGATTAAATAAGCTCGTATGGGCCGTTAAACAGAGATTGCATGGTTTTGAGATAGACAATGAGATTTTCAAAACATATAATAAAATTTTTTTTTCCTAAGGTAAAGTACCTAGTAGTTAAACAAAAATAAAAATAGCACCATTAGTTAAAAAGTCTGACATAATTCACATTTTCGAATAAAAGACGTTTTCGAATAGAAAAAAAAAATTTATTCATAATCTATCTAAGCATAATAATGCCTGATAAAAAAAATTATCTTTAAAAGTCTTTTTCGTTTTTAAATAAAAAAATATGTCTTAAATGCAAAGAACGGAAGCTTGCTGTTCAATAGTAGTTCTTTTTAATAAAATAGGAGTCTTTCTGTACTTAGTACGTGGACACGGAAAAAATCGCTAAAAATTATAATTTATAGTTAGGTATAAAAAGTCCAAGTTATTTTATGACTAAGGTTATGTTACAAAATGTATACTATTACTATTTCATTGATGTGTATGAGAGTGAAATACATCGAAAAATACAAATAACTCTGTTCAAGAATAGCTTACATTCGATAACATTAGATTTTTCCTCTACCTGGTACTTGGACAATGAAAAATACTTAAAGTTATTGATTATTACTGAATATCATATGTTAATGTTACAGTTAAAAACTAAAAAAAAGTTTAATAATGACTTGAAATTATACCATGTAGTGGAAAAAATTATAATTTTTGAGAAATACAGAGTTTTAAGAAAGCACTGTAAAATTAGATTCACCCTAACCTCTTTTCTATTTAATTAACATGGAGTATCTAACTACTGGTCCAAAGTCCCACGTTGGTCCCAGTACCTGGACACTGTCGTCCATATACTGGGTCTTGATGATTTTTCTTTGATATTAATTTTTTCTTTGATTATTAAGCTGATATTTAAAATTTTTTTTCTAATTAATAAAAAAAAGTTTGAAATAATTAGTGCAACATTTGTTTTAACATCGTTTTTTGTTAGTTTTTTATAAATGAGCAAAGAAAATTTGTCAAAAGTGTCCAACTACTGGGTACTTTACCTTATTTTGGGCGTATTTTTTATCTTTCAACATTAACTAAGGTATCAATAAGAAAAACGAAGTTTGCTCCTCGTTCGTTTCCTACTAGGGCAAGCAGAAGGAGTCCCTCGTGCTGAGGTTTTGTCCTGCACCACCAGGTACGAAGAGTACTATTCAGTTTTTTTTTTCTATGTTATATAAAGTACAAAAAAGCTTGATTAAAATGTTAATTGAGTATAATTCTTTTCAAATTCCAAAAACGTATTATTAGGTAGTAGAAGTACTTTGGGCTTGCAGGGCCGCCTTGGCTGCTAGTAAGTGAGAAGCTATGTATCTAACAGTAAAAGTAATTATTTTCTGGAAATTCAAAGTGATCAGTGATCCGTTGGGGGCAAAATGTGAGAAAATAAATAAATACAAGTAAAGTGTATTTAAATTTTCTTGCGTTGATTTATTAATGCGCAACGTTTCACTGACAATATGTGTCAGCCTCATCAGGCTACAAAATTGAAATTAAAAACACACAATGAGTGATCTGGAAGGCTCAAACACAAAATACAATAAATTTTGATGTAAATTGTTACCGTAGGTACGCGAGAATTCATAAGTAGTTTGGTTGACTTACATGTCACCTATCGTGCTATCGACTGACAATAAATTACAACAACAAGCCAGCGCTTATATAGGCGAAGCCGCAAAGGTAGACGGTGAATGGCGATGAACTCGATCGGGACATTTAAACTTTCATCGTAAAGGAAGGTATGCTCTATTAAGGGAAAGCACATCCTCCTTTCTATTGATGTTGTGTTTGTCGAGTTTTATATGAAGCATTTTGGAAATAATTCTTTTTTTGTAATTGGATTCTTTGTCAAGGATTTTAAGGTTATCCCAATCGAATTCATGGTCAAAATTCATTTGATGTGCACAAACAACGGAATCAGAGTTTTTACTTTTCATATGTTCACTAATGCGAACCTCCGCCGCTCGCTTTGTTTCACCCACATATGACGCAGGACCATTTTTACAATCAAACTTATATAGTACATTTGTCTGTTTATGTTTATTCGTTGTATCTTTTCCCAAACGGACACTATGCTGCAGTTTATCGTAAATAAGAGAGTAAGTGTAAATATTGCAGGGTTTTAACATGGTTGAAATTTTTTTAAACTCATTGTCAATGTATGGTATGCCAATTTTGCAGAGATGGAAGGTGTTTGTAGTGCTTCTGTTATGATTACTATATTCGTGTCTTTTTAATCTGACCTTAATGTTTTTATTAATGAAGTTAAATAGGTAATTGTTTTTTATCAACAGGTTTTTGACCCTAGCAATATTCACACCGTTAAAACGTGTACTGACAAGTAAGATCGCCCTATCAACTAAATTAAAAACAAAATTTTTTTTGTAGCTAACTGGATGACCAGAAAAATAATTTAAGATTCGTCCGGAAGAAGAAGGTTTTTCAAACCAGTCAAAATTATAATAATAAGAATTTCTTATTATCGTCAAGTCTAAAAAGTTGAGTTTCTTGTCAATCTTCATTTCATATGTAAATTGTAGTTTGGGATGATATGAATTAAATATGTTTAAAATTTGGTCAATATTATGGTCAACATTAATAAAAAGTAATACATCATCTACGTAACGAAAATAAAAAGATAGAATAATGTTATAGTTATTTTTTAAGATGGAGAGACAATCATTTTCCAGGTCGTCGATTACAAGGTCAGCAAACAAAGGTGAAGAAGGAGAGCCCATTGGCGTGCCGAAAATTTGTTGATAAAAAATGTTGTCAAAAGTAAAAAAAGTATTATTGAACAAAAATTCTGTATATTGTTGAATTTCATCAACCGAGATTCGACATTTATTCATTATGGTCACAATACGTCGATCGATGCTGCGTAGTACTAACTCTAGAGGAATATTAGTAAATAGGGAGCTGACATCTAAAGATATTAGTCCATAATTAGTAGTGGGTTTTATATTTTTTAGTTTACTTTTCAATTCAAAGCTATTATTAATGTGTGATATTGGATCGTTGACTGACTTCTTGAGTTCATCGTAAATTACTTTTGCTAGAAAATATGTAGGGCTATTGATAAGAGAGACGATAGGACGTAAAGGGGCATCGACCTTGTGAATTTTCGGCAAGCCATAACATTTAGCTAGAATTGTATCTGTAAGCGACAAAGCGTTGGGATGGTATGTTCTAGAAAGGAAGCCGTTAGAGTTGAGATTCTTTAAAATGTTAGAGGTTCTCTTTTGTAGAGAGTTTAATGGGTTTTTCGAAATAATTTTATACGTCGATTTATCAGACAGTAAATTATTCATTCTTTCCGTATAGTTACTTTTTTTGAGACAAACCATAACGTTGCCTTTGTCAGCAGATGTGAAAAATGTATCGGGATTTTTGTTTAGAAAATTTTTTGTTGATTTTAAATTTTTTGCATATTGGCGGTCTTTTCTAGAAATAGCTGACTTTTGTTTACAAGCATTAACTAAACCCAAAACGTTGCGCATTAATAAATCAACGCAAGAAAATTTAAATACACTTTACTTGTATTTATTTATTTTCTCACATTTCGCCCCCAATGGATCACTGATCACTTTGAATTTCCAAATTCACCGGAGGGCACTGATATATACTAACAAACCAGTAATTATTTTCTGTCCACAAATATAAGGTTTAGCTGGTATTTTGTTCCCATTAAATTACCAAGACTGAACAGTTTACCTACGTGCAGAGAAAGTAGTTCTCGTACTTGGTGACAAATGTCGCTGGGGCAAGCACTAGGCAAGCACGAGGGACCTGCAAATCCACATCTAAGGGACTCCTTGCGCTTGCCCTGGTTAAATGCACAACAGGTGCAAACTCTATTTTTCCTTCTAAAGGCGTAGTAAGCATCCCAAGGTTTAAAAAACTGCTTAACGAAGGAATAGTAGTTTTCAATGAATAAGAGACATTGTCTCCAGTGCTATTTGGCGGCTCAAAGGATCTGCGAAACAGGGCCCGAGGGACGTAAGGTAGTTATGGTGCTATAATGCTTATGTGACAAATCGCTCACTCTATGGCCCAAGGACAAAGATTTTGTGTCATCAGTAACAAAAATAATGTCACACAGAAATGTTGCATACATTTGCATACTCTGGTAGTCATTTTTTTGCTACCCTCTTTATAGTTGAAGGATACATGCAATTTATTTTCTTACCTAGGGCACAAAGTGCCACTTCTGCTTTGCACCTTCAGGTCACAATTTGCGCCCTCGTAATCGCTTTGGACGCACAGGCAGAATAGTTTTTGGTACCCTCCGGGCGCAATGGACTTATCTGCCATAAAGCCGAACTTAATTTACAGGGCTAAAAGTGTGTCCACGGGCGCAAAATTGCACTTTGCGCCATTGGTAAGAAAAACATTGTACGTGACTTGGGCACTTACGTACAGCGATTGCGCCCTTCGGGCATTCATGTTTGTACTTCGTGCCTTAGTAATGTAAAGTACTATTCAAAATTGTTCTTAGCTTTCTGTTTCTGATCTAACTATTTGTCGGTCTTCCCTCACTCTAGTTGATCATTATAAATTTTAGAGGGTTAAATTTTTTTATTTTAAGTATAATAATAATCCTTACCTCTGATATTATTATAACCATAATTTTTTTATCGTAATTTAATAACTATTTATCATAGTGTAAAAAGCAGTTTATTCATACTTACACTTGTGTAGTCTTACGGACATATAAGGAATCTTTTTCTACAGTTATCAAAGATGTTTTTATTATTTTATTATTGACATAAATTGACAATTCATATTGTTCGCTAAAAATGGATACCACACGGCAATAAATAACCTATGTTTACTGAAAATAACAACGTTATTATATACTTATCAATACTACTATGAGTAATTAAGACATACAGCAAAACTTTACTTTTTGTTGTAAGAAGGACTAGAATATTCTTTTCTATGATCCTAACATTCAGAGTCCATTATTTGATGTGTTCGTAATTAAATTCTACATCAAATACGAGACAAGTATAAAAAAGGTACTAAAAATGAATATCTGTTCTCTATTTATTTTCTCAAGGCATTCTTACAATAAATATATCGAATGAAAGTCCACAATGATATTATTAAAATACTTTTTTACCATTACTGGTTAACGTGGATATATAGGAATGCTGTAAAAACGAAATTCATACTATTAGCAAGTGGTTTTAATGTAAAACGCTATGTCTTGCATGTAAGACATAAAAAATCTATAAAATACCATAATAAAAGTGTTATTTAAACAAATAAATGTTGTTTTAATTTTACTACGTTCTTATATTCTTCTGAGTTTTAATATTAATATAGTTATTTGGATTTTATACTAAAAAACTTTTGTATAACAAAACGTGTTATTAGTCACTTCAAATGTGTTTCGTTGTTAACTGTGTTATAATAACAGTATTGGTCAATACAAAAGAGTATATTCTTAGGAGATGTATTAATCTTATACTTAACATTTTGCCTAAAAATGTGATACATAAAAATTAGATGGTTTTAAACAATTCTTCGACTTTATTTTAATCATTTTTGCCGACTGAATTGTTAGGAGGGCACTTTAAAAAAAAAACTTACTTTACGAACAAAATTTAATAATAATGAGCCTTATAACTTGTGTGTTTAACATTCTATTGTGAAATTTTAATTTATGTCTCTATCAGGCTCAAAATGGTTTTTTCGCTGTCTTTGCATATATTTTGGTGTTTAAGGCGTCGGCATTACGATTTGCAGCATAGTGCATGAAACAAAAAAAGTTGTTTTGTAACAAGATCTACAACTATCTTCAAACGCAAGCGTGTAATGTATGTGAAAACAGCTGTCAGTAAAAAACTATTATTTTTATCCAAGAGCGCTGAACTTGAAACTGATTTACAAGTAAACCATACCTTATACATCAAACTTTCTTTAAGCTACAAAGTACTTACTTGAGTAAGTTGGAGACCTTCGTAACTTTCATAAATGTACTTTCTAGGATACACTATGTGACCAACTCAGATCACCCTCAGCCTAGATTAAAATTTTTTTTTATAAAAAGTATATCATTTACAAGAAGTTACACTTTTCGCTCTGACAAAATAAAAAGGCACTCCCATACATGACTCGTGGCTAAGAATTTAATAGACAAGAGAATGGTATGGCAAGACTTAGGTTATGTCTTACAATTGTCTTTCAATATAATACTTTTAATAATAAAAAAAAAACATATGAATGCAGGGGTGCATTGTTAAGTAACTTGCTGTAACTTACATTTTAATAGAACCAGCATTAATGTTTAATCCTAAAGAGAATGTTACATTTTTATTAGCGACTTGATTTTTGTTTTTATTTACGATTTAATCTTCATTAAAATTTAGCATAGGCTAGTAGAAACAACATGAAAATTAAAATTTTCTATTTTTTTATGAAGAATATAAAAATAAAATGTTATCAAAAAACAACAGGATGTATATTATTACAAAATTTAGATACCCAGATCATAACTTAAACCTTATGCACAAATTGGAATGCTTTTGACGTTTTCTGACAGTCTTTTTTTTTACTGAGCATGCAATAACTAAAATCTGAAGAATTCATCTTACCAAATGAGTAACATGCAAGCATCTTTTTTCTGTATAGTGGTTCCCATATAAAACAGTTATTAGAGTTATTAGTAAAATACTATAATTATACGTAATTAAAACACAAATTAATGACTTATTTAACGAATTAAATATATATCGCTTGTATTTAATTAAGAACAAATAGATTCATTACGTCGATAATAATTTTAAACTTAATAATGAAATTGAGACTCGTAAAAAAATATTCTTTAAAAAGAGCAGGAAACAAGGCATTTTCGAAAGATTCCATAGCTTTCATGCTTCCATAAATTTTCCTGTTAATTTCAAGTCTAAAAACCCACTAGATATTGTTGAAATTGTCAATACCAACCATTTTTAACAAAAAAATTCTATAAAACCAAGTCAAAACTGTTGTGAAAGCTGTAGCACTTAATCTATTATATGTTTAACCTGACTGACAATACATATTATTAAAATAATGTACTCATTAACAGCAAACGCGACTTTTGCCTTCACGGTTGTATGACCACTGGAGTCATAAGACACACAATGTAACTAAGGTGGTTAATTTAGAACACCTATATGTATGGGTAATTAAGCCCAAGAGTCAGTTAAGGTTCTGAATTAAGATTCCCAAGCCACCGGGATTAAATGAAAATTGTTACACACATGAAAATTTCTTATTTCAAATAAGCTTTTCTGTTAAAAAAATTACTACATTATAACATGCCCATACAAAAAGCATCAGAATAGAGCTTGAGATAGCTTTTTTAAAAATTATTGGCAGCGATATTGTAATAGGAGATGTATAAGTTTTGACGCGTGTATTATACAAAACTTCTCGTAACACTCTGAAAGTGGGTTCATGAATAAAGTCATCTAAAACAATTGTATGCCGCAAAACAATGTAATCGTTTTACTAAGAGCAGGACGTGTAGGCCTCACTATTAATGATAAAAAGTACGTTAGTATAACGGTTGAAATCATGTTATAGACTTTACCGTTTCATTTTTTTTCTTCGGTTGACAAACTTTTAATGTGTTGCTGAAAATAGTGAAGAACCTGGTGTGGATCTTTGGACCACTGGCAGAAATGAGACTTCCGATTAAAATAGTATTAAACTTGGTACAACAGAAACTGAGATAATTTAACTACACCTAATTTCAATGGGTCTTAAAGAATCCAATATTGAAATAGTAAGAACGTTATTATTGCGTATTCGAGTACGTTTGTGCATTAAATACATACACTTATATCACATGTGATTCACGAATTCTAAGTACTCCTATGATTGCTATGATATGTATTTTAGTATTTGTACGAACTATTGGTTATGTAATAGAGAACGAAGCAAAGAAATACCTTAACAACATTTCAAAAAAAGATACTTTTGTCCAGAGTTACGAGACAAAAATCTCTTTTGTTTGAAACATCTATTTGTGCGTTTGGTATGCCGTCATATATGTACAATTATTTCTTGTTTGAATTATTGTATCTAACAAATCAAATTTTTTTTATAATTTTGGCTACCATGAAAGTAAAATTGTCCACTCTATCTGATTAAGATTGAGGAAAACTTTATGTACATAGCTGTTTTTTTGTTTTCAAAGGTAAGATTGTCGTTCATACATATTTAATACTTTCTGCAGGTTTTTTTAAATATAAGTCATTCTTTCACAAACTGAGCACTTTTGGACCGATACATCTCCAACGCAGCTGCAATTCTTTTTATGGATTATACTTAAAAAAAAAGTACAAGCTTAAGGTTTTTTTTGTTTATATATTTAAGATAAAACAAGCGATTGAAAAGTCGATAAAAGCAAGTTTTTTGTCTTGGAGACTAATTTTTAAAAACTCCTAACTCCAGCTTTATTGGAGCTAAAAATTTAATTTTTTGTTATTTTAAATGTAAAAACATAAATTTTAAGAGAAAGATTTGTAAAAAAGAAAAGGTAAAATGAATTATATATTTTTCCAATCAATTTAAATGTTTAAATTTATTTCCAATAACAAAACCCACTACTTAGCGTGTTTTGAGTATGACTATCGTATTCTAAGACTAATTATCCATCAAAAATACTTTTTTTATATATGAATAAATAATTATTACTTTAGCAAAAAATTAAATAAACTGGCGCGGTACCTAACGTCAGCGTCATAAGTTGCAAAGTATACGTTGTTTGCTGGATTATAGTATAATACATACTTTGTTACGTGTACGAATACTCCAAAGTATTACAGTTATATGATTAGATAATACAATTCATTAATAAAAACTTTTAACAAATTCAAAAATATTTATGATACAATATCTTGATAGATACAGGATAGTTGGCGTTAAGGCGTCAGCACCTGCATTGTCACATACAAGCATAAATGCGTAGAAGTACAAACACAGATTCATACGCTATAAATAATACGTATGCCAATCAGCGGCCTAAAGTAGATACAGTAATAGCATATTTGAGTGTGCTAGAAGGTGAATACTTTTATTCAACGCAGAGAGAGAGTTTTTAATTACGCCCTACATTATGGTAGCGTAGCAATTAGAATATATAGCTGCACAGACCACTTTACATTCCAGGCATAGTACACTTATCGCTCCTTCGGCAGACGTATGCCTATACATCAAAGCAAACTTATTGCACATGTATGCTCCAAACAAACGCTCTTCTTACAAATATACATATATATATATATATATGTGTATATATATATATATATATACATATACATATACATATACATATTTAGTAACTTCCTTATGAGTTATGTCTTCTGCGATAAATGTCAAGGATTAAATAGAATATTTTTCCGAAACAAATAAACAAAACAAAATAATAGTGTAAACTTTTTTTTATACATACTTAAAGAATATATGATAAGAATAAAGAAAAAAAAACGCACATAATTAAATTATACAACTACAAAAATAGTCACTAAAAACGACGATGCCGATATCACAGTAGCTGAAGTGCTGATGAAGTCTCTCAATGCCAACCTCTTATTTTAGCTTGCGATAAAATACATCCCTGTTTTCGATGTGAAAAAAATTTCGCTTAAGAATTTCATACAAGATGTTAGGAACAGAGAAAGCTGGGTCAATAATAATCAAGAAGATTCATATAAAAGAGTACTATTGCGGAATCAACGAAGTGCCACATGCATAAGCGTAAGCGGCCAAGATTTTGAAAGTCTCTAGATATTTATGACACATTGAAAAAAATATATGCAATAGAAAGAGCCGTTACTTATTATCAAACTCAGCTGCAGAAAGTGTGTCAACGACAAGGTCCATGGGTTGGTAAAAATTATGATTATGTAAGCCCACTGCTGAGCCGTGCTAAAAGGCCTTGATGGAAGATAAAGGCAATACATACAACATAAATATGATGACCCCTATAAAAGACATGGCATTCAATATATTAATAAAAAGACTAGCACCTATGATAAGCTAGCAGATAGATGTAAAAGAATCTGCTTTCGTAGCCGATGCTTTCGAGTATACATTGAGATTGGCAAGCCGAATGAGAGCGGGTATAATCCTGGACACAAGATACCAAGGACAACTTCGCAGTAATTTTAGAAATAATTTAAATAACTTATACCCACAACAAAATAAGTACCCTGATAAGCCATTTTCATCATATCAAATAACACAAGTTAACGAACAACAGATCGAGAATCAGAATCATCACGCTCATAGGCAGTATAATAATTACCAAAATAATAATAGACAATATTAACAATATATCAGAATTAATTAAGACAATAAAGTAACGGAAATCCTAACGATTATTACGCTCAAAGAAGTGCTAGTTTCAAGCCTAGGAGTAACTTAGAATACCGAAACAGAAACCTAAATTATAATAGATATCCTTAAGAAATTAATTATAATAGTTATAAGCAACAAAGTTTTAATCGTAATTATTAAAATTAGAAATTTAAAAATCTGTGCGAACCAAGAGATAACCATTTGCGGCAACATTTAAACCCTTAGGTGGTTAACCTCAATCATTATTTAGAGGTCGCCCCTAATGGCATAATTCAATCCCTACGCTGAATGTTTAAGCGCAAGTTGTAAACATAGCAACAGAATTAAAATCGTCCACATAAGTACGTTCTAAGGACTTGGCGTAGACGACGAGCCTACAAGCATAAGTTTGTCAATTCTAGAAAGGAAAGATCGCTTTATCACACTCATGCTCGATAATGGTGTCACTACAAATCAGATTGAATAAGATCTGTTACTCCGATATCTACGTGTAGAGACTAGTGAGATTATTTATTTTACGGAAATTACACCTAACCCAGTTTTAACAAAAGGAATAACGTTTATGACTGTACAAGGAAAACCTATGATTTTGTATGTGATCCCTAACGATTTTCTGATCAAAGATGGCAGTTTATTGGGTCGTAGTTTTTATAAAGAACGACGAGCCACATTATCATAGTATCACGACGCCATAGTATGAGATAATGACGTTAACCCTATTTCTTTTTTTTAAATTCTTGAAAATACTGAGCGATTTAAAAAAGATGGAAAAGAACAATATGCAATGAAACCTAAGAAACAAGCACAGGAAAATCAAATTTTACCTACTAGTCTTACTACTAACAAACAGACAGAGATCCTTAGGGATTCAGTTGCCTAACTAAAATTCTATGATGGTGTATGTTGTTTATATACCCATACATTGTAGGTCTTCCTAAAAGGTCAAATATACCTCAATACGAAAAGTTTGACGACATATAAGCTGATTTTTTTTTTCGAGATTAATTTGATAAATTGATTTTATCAGAAATGTGTCTATATATTATGGAGTATATTTTTCTGAATCTCACTAATAGTAAGAGAGATAAAAGTGGGATACACACTAAACAAATTAACAAAACGACCAAGATATACACCAATCTCATACCATTAAGCAGATTAAAAATGCACCTAGTGTAAAGCAACATTACCTTAATGAGGAACAAAAAATCAGTAATAAACCAACTAAATATACGATCAAGGGTTAAACACGTGAACTAGTGAGAATTAATTTAATTGATACTAATTTCACTGAAGGGCAGTTACCACGAGTCAACGTAGTTTCTTATAACGTATATTTAGGAAAAGGAATAGTTAAAATGACAACGGTCAATGTATATTAATGGCAATAAACACTAATAAGGATAATATTACGATTAAAACAGACTGAAAAAAAATTTTACCCTTTAAATATATTGTACCTAAATTTAATTCTAAAACTATAAGCAAATATGGGAGACCACTTATTAAAATTAAATAAGATAGAATAAAAAAACAAAAAAAGAATATGTGAATACCGGTCATTCAAGCTTGGAAGAACAAGACTAAATTTATCGACTGACTTTCAAATTTTGAGAAATCTTTTTGTTACTGAAAGACCACTTACCCTGTCCTTGTCTTGTTGCACATGAAATCCTGACGAAAAATAATCATTCTCTTAACACTTAACAATATTGTCGTCCACCAATATATAGACCAGTTGGCAGAATCTGTATACTTATTAGTTTTTGATTTAGCAAGTGGATTTCAACAAATTGCTATGGCTTAACGTGATAAGTATAAACAGCATTTACGACACTCCATAAATATCACTAATACAGATGGATGCCCGACGGTTTGAAAATGCACCTGCCACGTGCCAACGACTAATGGATCTTATATTAAAAGATTTATTAAATGTTGAAACGTTAGAGTATTTGAATGATATTGTTATTTACACAAATGATCTAGTAGATCGTAAGGTTAGATTACTTCCAACTGGTTAGGATCAGCGAATATGGTACTTCAGCCAGATAAACCTCAGTTTTTGCGGAAAGAAGAAATATTTCTGGGGCATATAGTAGGTTAACGAGGAATTAAACCAGACCCTAAAATAATACAGGCCATTAGAGAATTTCCCCAACTAAAAACTTAAAGAAATATTAGACAATTCTTAGGATTAGCAAGATACTTAAGATACTTTATTGAAGATTTTTGAGTAATAGTTAAACCATTATGAGATTTATTAAAATAGAAAGAAAAATTTGAATGGACTAAAGTGCAAGAAAAAAGCTCTGAAATACTAAAAAAACCATCTACGTTAAGAGCTTATTTTACAATTTCTTGACTTAAGTTAATCATTTAGGGTAATAACAAATGCATCTTACTACGCTTTTGGAGTGGTACTAAGTTAAGAAAAAGACGGGTATAACTATTCTGTTACCGATCTTTCAAGAACTCTAAATAAAGATGAAATGATTTATTCTACAACTAAAAAGGTATGCTCAGCTACACTATACGCAATGAATTATTTTCGTTTGTATTTACTAGGAAATAGATTCGTTCTTATGGCTAGTCATGGGTCATTGAATTGGGTGCATACAAGAAAATATCCGAGTCAGCGTTTGATGCGTTTAATGTTTAAATTCACTGATAATTAATATACCTTTGAATACAAGCCAGGAAAACTCAATACCAATGCTAATGTATCATTTAAAACATCAATAGGACTATATCTTTATGCGAAAACCAATATAAATCCTAAATTACCATTACCAAGAGTTATAATGATAGGTCGAAAGAAAATAGAAAAAGAGAAAAAAACAGAATAACAAAATCAGAGGAACAGAAAAGTGAAAACATCTTATTAAACGACTATCAAACGTAAAACACTACCAACAACCTTGAAATAGACAGTGGAAGGTACAAAACTTGGGAGAGTGACCAGATCAGAAACAGATGTACCTAAATTATCCAAAGGTCCTGGATGACCCCTGATTCCAAAACAAACAAGGAACGACTAACATAAGGTCATAGTGTGATTGCTCAAAAGACTCGAACAAAAACACGTCCACAACCGTAGACATCATCTACATCTCGTTCTAGTATATTAAGAAATGTTACTTAAAATACCACAAATTGTCCTAGCTTATTTAAAATGAATTTTTCAAAATCAGTAGACCCAACATCACACGCTAGTGACACGAACATAGAAACTGGTGTAATAAACAAAACAAAAAATGCCATAGTTACCAGTCAAAGATATAATTTACCTTGGTGCATCATCAAGATCAAGTATGTTTTTCGAGAATGATCCAAGTGATACTGAATAATCGTCAGAAGAAGATACACAACCATCAGTATATAATACTAGACAAAGTGGATTACGGCAAGAATTAACCAAAATGGAAGCAGACATAACTACCAATACTGATTTAGACTCAGACGCTACAAATACTAAAATTATCTCTCTGAGTGAAGGTTTAAATGACGACGTCTTTGAAGACCAACCTAGAACTATGAATAGTAATATTGATAAGGTTACCCATCGAGAAGTACAAAAGTTAACAAAAAAATTTAACTAAAGTCTTCAAAAATATTCAAACAAGTCTTACAACGATGATGAACCCGAGTAAGCTAATATGTTTCTTTATCAGTAACTTGGTTTTCTTATGAAGACAAGCTAGATCCTGAAATTCAGGACATAATAATTTAAATGGACACCTACGATTTTAATAAATGTGATGATTTTGTATTATATGAAAAAATTGCAGATCTATCAAGATGTGCAGCAGGCTTCCAACCCCTATTTAATAAAGAGAAAATTTTAAGAAAATGTATGACAAGTGGGAAAGTATCAATTACATTCCGTAATTAATAAAATACACCCTTGCGTTCTAGTATAACAATGCATACCAGTACTATTATAACAAAAAACAGACGGTCTAAGGCACCACACTTAAAACGAATACAAACAACTTTTGATAAAACACTTATACAAATTACTGTCTGTTACAATAAAGTTAATTCTTCTAAAAATTCAAAAACGTAATAAAATAATACAAACTCTAATAAAATAAAAGAAAAATAAAATAACGATTTTATAAGCCTGATTAAAAGAAATAATATTTTCGATAGCGTTTGAAAGTGCAGCAAATGTCGAGAGAAGAAAATTGAACGAACAAAAACAAGAGAGCCCTTAGTGCTTACAGATACACCTGATAAAGCTTTTGATAAATTTCTTATTAATACCGTCAGTAACTTAAGAATAACGTAAAATGGTAAACGCTATTTGGTATCCATACAGTGTAAATTAACTAAGTACATTTTATTGGTCCCTGTACCAGACCTAAGATCAAGCACACTTGCCGATACTCTGGAACAAAATTTAATATTAGTGTACGGTGTGCCAATCTTCTCACTGCAGCAGCATATTATCCTCAAACAAACGAATTACGAGAGTGAAGTCGTGCTGCCCTAGCTGACTTTATAAAAACTTACTGTAAAACTTGAGCGAGACAATTTAGCCTAATTTGCATCCTTCACAAACAACACGAGCGTCCATGCAGCAACAACTCTTACTCCCTATAAATTAGTATTTGAAAAACTAGCCAGGTTGCTGTTGAAGATACCTAAAGATAAGAAGTTACGATTCTATTCACTGTATTTTGAACATCTTATTAAGCGACTTTAAGAAACACAAATTGCGGCAGGAAATTAACAAATAAGAATAAAAATGTAATTAAAGCTAAGATACGATGGAAAATTAAAGCTTTTAAATGTTTATCCAAAGATTTACGTTTGGATAGAGAAAAAATTACATTTCCATCAATTTATTCGCTATTACAATGAACTCTTAAAGGTTAACAGTTTTAGAGGGAAATTATGTGTTACTAAAGAAACCAATAGTAAAATCACATGCAAACATACAGAGAAATTGAAACTTACACCTCAATAACATTATCCTTGTAAGAATTATATTCGACATGTCTTTTAGAAAGAAAAGAGCACACCAATGCGAATTATATTACCCATCTTAATGTCAGTAGTGCTTAAAGATTGCGCAGATTTAAACAATGATAGTCATGGCAACTATAGCATAGAACAACTTAAAACGAACCCTGGAATATTTTTGTGAGCGAGTTCCTACTACGAAAACTAAAAGAGCTGATTGGAACGTGGTGATGTGGTTTGATATTAATAAATTTATATCAGAACCCACACTTACTCGAGAATTAAATAAAACCTTTCGATATTGAATTTAACAGTGTGGTTATTCTAATTGCTTTTAATATATGAAAATGGCCCTCTTGAATATAATGATAAAGCGATTGTTAAGGTGTCGAGTAACGTTATTTAACATAATAAATAATGTGGAAACTTATTTGGGAGATATCGTTATTGCACCACCCAGCATACGAAAAAAAAAAACGAAAATACTACAAAGCACCCTGAGCATATTATAAAACAATTTGCTGATATATAAACTCTAGGACAAGATTTTACTGTCAACAGATATCGTATTTATTTATCAGCTTACCAAGGAAGTACAGAGGCTACCTAAAATCACATTATCCGTTACCATAAGAATTTGATCGACATCTTGCATAATGTACAAAAACATTGAGCACATTCGAAGCTATTTCCTCTAAATATTTTTAGAACTGTAGCCCAGGATGAAAAGAACCTAGCAGAAAATTTAAGATTTTGTAGCACTAATAGAAAATCTTTATGTTGGTTAATTAAGCAGTTTAAGAAAATTTGATATTGTGCATCTAAAAAATAAAACCATGGAAATATTACATTTACCACTTATAGATCGAACCCCTTACAATCTTTATAGATTACATTCAGTCATAATACCTTAACCTGGATCAAATGTATCTACGTATTTAAAATCATCACACCCTTACTTAGTAGTAGCAGCAGACCATAATTCGTATTTAAAATTAAACGCAGTTACATTTGATCAATGCTATAAAACAGTGTACGGTTATAAATGCGCAGCTATAGAACCATTGAAAAAACTTTATTTTATGAACAAATATAAGATTCTTATGTTATTACGACCTGGAACAGAAGTATTTAAACGGTGACATCATGTTAACACTGGAAACCAAAAGCCAATGGACTTACTTATCAGCTAATAGTTCATAGTTATCCGCGACACCTACTGAAGAACAATTCAACATTATCCGTTCCAAGATAACGAACAAACAAAAAGCGTAAAAAGTATAGGCCTTTTTTAAATAAATGCTAGATGTACGGAAAAAACATATAAACTAATTTTAACCAGTGAGCATAAGATTAACACTCAGATACAATATACCTATTGAGTAGAAGTAAACTTAAACTTAACTGTACTACATAAGCCCTCAAAAGACACTAATGACTTTCATGATGCTATAAAATCCATTCGATAACTTAACTACAATTAACAAGCATGGACAGATAAAGAATTAAGTGTATGAAATATAATTAATCAAATGAAAGAAATATAAACCGCAATGTTAGAGAAGCAGCTAACTTCTCTTTTCATTTCAATACGTAACATCGTTAAAGCTATCGTTAATATAATAATAATAATAATTATTATTACTATTATTACTATAATAGCAATATTCATTAGCAAAACAAAAAGCTGTTTCAAAAAGTCTATAAAACGTAGTATTTTGAAAAATTTAATAAAACGCACCGTCAACACACTGAATGCAGAACCTCGAGTAAGCATGGAACAAGAACCAAAACAACACGAACTAACTGAGCCTTATGTCAAATTTAAACAAAAATAAAAAATTCCTTAATTATCTTATACTAGGACTATAATAAAGACATGCAGTTTGGTACCCCCACGCTTTACACCCTAAAAGTATGGAATAAACTTATAAATCAAAAGTAATTTAATATTGTTTTTCTTCCACGCTGCACGATGAATCCTGACAATGGAATAACCACAAAATTTAGAGTTAACATAAATCATTCTTTATATAAAGTCATTTAACAGTCATAGAATAAATAATACATCGAGGAAATGCACATACTTTAAGATTTACATAGTTATACACATCAAGCTATGACCACCATTCACAATAATGACTCAGTTCATAAAAAAAGCCCATAAAACACTTCAAATTTAAAATAAAGCTCTAATATTTTCTACTTGTAAGATGAAATTTAACAACCACAAAGGATTTCTTCATTAACATTACCAAAAAGCGACAATGACATACCAAATATCGATCCAAAAAGAGTTATGTGACTTCTACCATGGGATATGGAAGAAACAAAAAGAGAAAAATATTTTTTTTATTATTTCTTTTTATATAATACTCTAAAATACTGTTATACTGTCAGAAATTAGCAAAAAAGATTATTTAAAGGATATACAAAATACATGCATCTTAAAAGCAATATTCGAACATTGCAGAACGATGAACCCAAGAATTGCACGTAATACGCTGAACCAGTTGAAAGGAGTGCAAAATACAAAATAAACAAAAAATTGACTCACCCATTACGTTAACAACAAGTTGAGATAATGACTTATAAAAGAAATTTGAATACATACAGAAGACAATGCTCTACACAATCTTCAGAAACAAAGTTAATCCGTGCTAAAATCATTCACCTACAAAAAAAAAACAAAAGTAGCGAAAATTCAGCCATACCATTTAACTAGCTACATTCTACGTCAACAAACACATTACTTGATTCTTAGATTTTAACTTTAAGCTTTGTAAAATTTACGAATGAATTATATTTAGCTGATTGTTACTGTCTCATTTGCAAACTATAAGAAAAAGAAAATATACATATATATATATATATATCAATGAAAAAAAAAATATAGAAATAATTAAAAAAATAGCTACTATGCTTTTTATTTTACTAGCGCGTGTTGTATTTTATCACAGTTGCATATGACTCTATTTTATAATTTGTTTTCCTAATATTAGGCTTTAGCTAGAATTAAAGTAACTCATTTCATTGTATAGTGAATTTGCAAATATTTTGGCACAGCACGATGAATAATAATGGTATGTATCCATGTTTTTTCTACTTGTTATTTAATAGTCTTATAAATCTAATTTTTTTTTATTTTTAAATTCCTTATTGAGCCTATAAATTCTTACAATTATTGACAGCACAAAATACACTAAAACATTACTCATACATATACAGTATCCATTAATAATCCTTATAACACCCATCATATTTACGCTTGAAGGATTATATACACAATAGACACACAAAACTCTAAAATCATAGAAGAAATAGCCAATGGAATTGAACTTAACACACTGCTGCAGGGGGATTATAGCCGGCTTATGCTGAAAGAGATTTTAAAGAGTTTTGAGATAGAGCTGTCCTGAGAGTGGGAACTCTGTGCTAGGGGTTACTCAAGCTATGTGGTGGTGTTTTGTTCACCATCGAAGGCAAAAATGGTGGCTGACCGTTTAAATACAGCACCAACGCTACAGAAGCCACTGAATTTATTGTCTAGTCCATCAAATAATGTGAGGAATCAGGTAACGTCAACGGCACCTAAGTCCCAGATAAATAGAAAACAAATCAAAGTCCACAATGTATCAATAAATAGACTATCAATAAATAGAATAAACGTTAGTCAAATATAATGACGGACTGATAAGTCAATGGACACTAAATAGAAGTGTCTTTAAATAAGTTCGGTCTAATGTTATTCTTTAAAGAACAGCCATGTATTGCTTCGTACACCGGGTATGAGGTCGAATATTACCAGCTACGTGATACGGCAGTTGCTGCAGCGACCCTAAATGAAACATCACTCATCAAAATAGTAGGGGCAAACTAATCACCAATACGAAACGCCCAAGCGCTGGAAAAGAATGTAAGACTATCCACAAAAGTGAAACCACCTGCAAATAATAATAAAAAGGGACCTGGTTCAATACTACGCTTTGTAAGAGTAAATCTTACTGGGACTTAAATCAGCATTCTCTAATAAAAAAACTTTTTAATACAAACTATATTATAAAGTTTTTGAAACAAACGTATTCAATAGGAGATATTTATTTTTCGGCTAAACAAGGGAAGATATCATTCCCATTTATATAACATATGGATAAGCTATGTGGACAGAATACATGCACCAAAAAAAGTAAGCACTAAAATGGCAAAAACAGATTACACTGACAGTGAAAATAATTTTCCTTAATATTATGACACACTACAGAGGAAAGTGGTATCTTAAGTGCCAGCCATTATAAAACCGGATCGGTACACGTAGTTGCTAGTGACTGTAGGCCCCTTAAGTCATTTGAACTATTATCCACTACATGTTGTTCGCAATGACTGGATACAGCTCTACTTAAGCTTTGCTACATACTGTAACAAAGAATAAACCAAAAGAGCCTTCAAAAGACTTACTATACATGGGGTGATATATTCCCACAAAGGTTGTCAAAACAGTCACAAACAAATTGTACACTCACTGTGTTCAAATTTGTATGAACTGGACAGAGGCGTGCGATACGTGCAGCTCAGTGAGTAAGTACTACAAGTCAGAGGGGCCTGGAGGGGGCTCACACGGGTGCGCAATACCGCATCTGTAAATCTCATAATGTTCAAAACGTTTGAGATCCAGTTTGGTGTGTGTATATTAGCCCTACTCTTGGCTCTCTCACTATCTCTCTCTTTAACCGAGATGGCTTGAGCTCTTTCCAAGCGAGAGCGTTGGCCAATTCCCTGGTTGGAAGCCAACCAGAACGCAACTCCTCGCTTTGCCCGAGTTTGCTAAAGTAAGCATGGCAATGTCATTCCTTTTTGCCCTCGTCGGCTCAAATGCTTAACGCACCCACTCTCTCGCTTAGCTCAAGTTCGCCAGCCTCAGTCCAGGCATAAGTATTACAGCATAAGTAGTTTTTTTGGATTATAATGGAATCAGTGAGGTCGTGTCTTATATTGACTTGTCGTCTTGAAGTCGTGTTTTATTAAATCTTCATCTAGAATAAAACGACCAAGGTCGTGGCTCCTATCGACTCGTCATCTTGATTCAAGCGAAGTTCCAATAGTTTCAGTTAAATTATTCAAGATTCAGTTTTTAAGCTTTGCTTACGTCGAATGAGAATTATGCTTGCGTCATGGTTTATTTCTCACGCTAAGTGACACATAACTTTTTTTGCCTTTTTTGCTACTAATAGTCGATTTTTACCTGACTAACAAAGTTATGTAAAAGATTTGCACAACTCATTCAAGGCTCGCTAAAGGCATCATTTCTTAGCCAAGAGAATTACAGCAAAATTTACACACTGTGTGTGAATTTAATATAAAAAGTTATCTAGAGGTGTACAATCTTTTGTGCAAAACACAAATGAAAATAAAAAAACATTGTCCGTCATTCCAGAAAGATATGAGTCCAGAGAAGTACAATTGGCACTACAAGCTATGCCTTGAGATGGGCATTGGTGCAGATCTTAAATTCCTTAATAGATTGGTAATAAATGACTTAAGACCAAGGACAATGGAAAATAAAAAAAAACGGTCCATGATTAATAGCTTATTATTGTAGAGATCTGTCTCCCTATATTAAATAGTTATTTTTGTGGGACATTCGAGATATCCCCAGCTCAGCCCTACTGCAGACCCCCGCAGGGCCCCCACAAATAAGCGAAAAATTTAACGGTTTTTACCTTTAAATCGAGATTTCTCAATTTTTATAGAAACTTTCTACAGCCCTTCACAGCCCCTACAAATTTTTTGTCCCCCACAGACTCCCTGCATACCCCTGACACCATTTTTCTTGTCCTCCCACAGCCCCCCACAAACCACCCAAACTATTTTTTTTTCTCCCAATGCCTTTCCGCCCCATTTTTCTTGTCCCTTTACAACTTTTTCTGTTAAGTATAAGTATATATAATAATAAGTATAAGTATAATATTATTATTAACAATATTTATTAATATAACTAAGTTTTAGAAATAAATATTTTTATCTTTTTTTTACACTGCTAAGGAGGCAAATAGAGAGACCTCATACGTAAAGATGAAACGTGAAATTCACGTTTAATTATGTAATAATGTTAGTAAATAGTTTATTAAAAATCATTACATAATATAATTATTATTTAATTTTTAAATTATTATTTAATTATTATTTAAGTTTCAAATTGTTAAAATTTACTAATAAGGATAAAGTTCTCAGTGCATTCATTTTTTTTGTATTACTATTCTTTAAAAATGTTGTAACCGTTATTATTTTTTATATGTACATATATAAAATAATACCACTACATATACGAACTTAAACGTTTCATGATTATTAAATGATAATTTGTGGAATTTTCCTTATGTAAAAAAAAAAAGTAAATAACCTATTAAGTTTATTTCTTTTTTAACTACAAAGAGACAAAACTCCTCACACCCACTCATGAATTCAGGTAATATTTATAAACATAACATGAATACTTGTTTTATGTATATTTTAAATTTATACATGTTCTAAAAGTATGAATATTAGAAATGTATATTTATACATACTACCTTAATTTAAAAAACCCAACTGTCTCTTATCTATTGCTTCAACGTAATCGTGTTAGTAAAGAGTATTGTTGTACGTCAATTTTGTGAATCAACAAATTAAGATTTAACTTGATAAATACCATTTAAAAAATTAATGATAATAAATTGAGCTAAATGTTTTAAAACGAGCTTTAATAACTTTCTTATAAGATATTTTCTAAGCTATTATATTTTAATAAACTTTGTTTGAAAAATTAGAGATTTCTTATGCCAAAACATTTTAAATTAAGCTTTTTAAATAAAAATCATCATTATAAAAAAACTATACCTTATATCATATACACTTGTCAAATTATAAGATATTTATAAGTCACTTCTAATGTATTGCTATTAATATTGCTAATTCATCTATAAAAAATTAAAGTAAATTAATGATGTAAGAATGTTTTTCTAAACAATGTTTTTTTTTTTCTGTACTTTTTTGTTGTTTGTAAATTGTTTACGATGCAAAGTAAAAGATAAAGTCAAGGAGTTTCCTGTGTCCAAAGTTTTTCTTGAAACAAAGACCCTATTTTCTTGTTTTTCTCCAGTTATTATTTCTCCTTCTTTATTATACTGTAATAGTTTTGTGACTTGTAAACATATTCTATTACAGAGTCCATCTGATAGACTTAAAATTCTCAGTAACATTACTAACTCAGTAACTATTGTATCAATTTTTAGATTTTGTTCATGAGGTGGTAGTCTTTTACGAATAATGTTTAAAACTTTCACCAGAAAATTTACATAAATATTAGTATCCAATCCCTTAACCCCTTTATAGGTTGCGTTATGTATACTATAGTGAGTTTGCATTTCTCTAGTTCATTATAAAGAAGTTGTATCATTAAAATAGGAGGTGTACTCGTTATGCAATGTAAGTATAACACTATTTATTGAACAATTGTAGATATGAGAGAATATTTGAGAACTTACATTATTCGAGATCGAATTTTTAGACATGTTAAAAGTTTTTCTCTTCCTTTTCCCAATTACTAGTAATAACTTCAAAAATTCTTTATCATTCAAACGAATAATAATTTTGAATTTTGAAATTTGAAATAAGCTTCATAAGAATCCAGACTTAGTAGTTTGTTTAATCATAATTTTTCTATTACCGCTTTTTATTATTAGAAGAATCTGATAAAAACCACCTTCTAAAATAATTTATATCTTTCCAAAATATTTTTCAATATAACATAGATCTATTAACGTTTTTTGCACTATTTTTAATGCTTTCTTTGGAATAATTGAAGTCTTATCTCCAATAATTGAATCAAGTTTTTCCTGACCCTCTAGGACCATCTATCAAGAAAATATTATTTTTTGTTTGCAAAAAATATAGAATATATTTTTCCGGTCATTATTTAAACCTTTAAACATCGAGTTAACCATTTCTTTACTGAAACGTATTTTATCATCTATAACTTTTATTTATTCTACTTTTTTTTTGATCTAGGTAAATTGAAGCATTCTTATGATCTTCTGATTTTGAAATTTTGCTTATATGTAAAAGAGATAAATTATCCTTAGTATTAGGCAAATCCTACATCAATAATTCTTTGTCTTTGTTTAATATTTTATTACCTTGAACGTTTTCTGAGATTAAAAATCAAGCAAAAAATTGTCCTAATTAATAAAGAAACATAATGGCCATTGCTTCTTTGAAATATCATCTATTTTTTTATCATAGTCTATTCAACCTATTGCATCTGCAGTATCTTTAAATGTTTCGTAAGTTATTTTTTTTATGTTCTTTAATTTTTAACGATATAGAACCACTTACTTTATTTAATACAAATTTTATAAAAAATTTCAATGATTTTTTAAAGATACAATAATTAATCTTTCTACTGCAATATTTTTTACAACATTTCCTATTCTTCTCCAAATTTTTAATTTATTATTACAAATGTAGTATTCTGGAATGTATACGTGCTTCATGGATTTTTCAAAGTCATCATGTTTATTTAATTTAGATCAAGCTGTAAACTGTGTCTTGTAGTTTTCTATAACAGTTTAAATATTAATTTCTTTAAATACTAGTTTTTGTTTGTTTTAAAGAAAAACAGCTTAACTTACAATTACATGACTTTTACCGCAAATCAGAAATTCTTGTAATCTTTGAGCTGCTTCTATTGGGTTCACATATCTAGCATCGACGAAACTATGAATTTCATTTAATATTTTTTCATTTTGATCTTTTAATTTTTAAATTTTGATGTACGCTCTGTCACAACCTTCATGTACATAGTCATAAATATATTTTATGTCTTGAATAGATACACAGAATTTGACTAGAATATGACATTTACATTTCATTAACTATAATTTGTTATACGGTACGGCCATTAAATTATCTACTAAAATTTTATCTTTTCTTAAAGTTTTATAAATATATTGTTCGGAAAAATTATTTCTTTTTTTATATTCAGGGTAACCAATAGTTTGAAATAAAGTTACGTTTGTAAAAGTTTTTGAAAAATTTTTTGTCCTTTTTTTATTGATCATACAAGAACTTGTTCAGGTGTAACAATTTTTTTATCAGAATACAAAGTTATTAAAATATGAGAATAAGGTAGACCACGGTTTTGAAATTCGATGTTAAAGACGTATGCTAATACTATACCGAATATATCGTTTTTAATAATGTCATTAAAAATTGACATTAATTTCAAGTGAAATAGTGTTACAGTAAGGTATGGAATATTATTTCGTGTTGTATTTTTTAGAAAACTTTGATAAAAGTTACTTTAATTCTTTCCATTAAGGATTGCATGTTACTGTTATAAACACATTTAGTCTACCACATTTCCTCATAGACATTGCATCTTGATAATGTTTTTGCATGTATCTTGGACTTTTTTTTAAAATAACTGTTACACCATCTGAAATCTTCTTCTTTTATGAATACTTTTATTATCATTACGACGGATTTTTTTCTGGTTTTCAAATGACTTCTGTAAGCTATCATTAATTAAATGTTTTTACGAAACGAAAAAGCGTCTTCAAAAGAAAAATGAAACCACGAGCAGATTTTAAAATATTCTTTGAAATTTCTGAATAAAAATGTAATGTGTGCTTAAAAATTTAGAACGTTTTTTTCTGTACATGGTAAGGAATAATAAAATTAATTAATTATTACATTTGTGGTGTTTCAATACTTTAAAAAAAATGAAATAAAAGTAATACAGATAAATTCCAAGTAATTAAAGATTTGTGGCAAAAACTTTCAAAATCTTACGCTGGGGGGTGGAGTCCCACTAGTATATATGTTTTCATTATAATAACTTATAACTTATAAGCGATTTATGTCTAATAACTTTAAGTCCTATTATTCTTTCAAATTTAACGCTTCCTAGGATCTGTAATAATTCCATGGAATAATAGAAAAAATAACCATTTTAGTGTAGTAGGATATAAAGTCACAAAAATATCACCTTCTTTTAATACAAAAATGTTAAGACTATTACTGATAAATTGTTATTTTAAGGTTTCAATTGTTTTAAGGAAAATGGTGAAAAGTGAAAAATTTTTCTTTTAAATATTAAGTTTATCACGATCCACTTTTTACCTTCATTCAGATTATTTTAATGTATGTATATTCACCAAGCATGGTGATAGTTTTAAGAAGGGGAGTATGTTAAGTGACGACTTGCGTAAATAAATAAATTTTTTGTATTATTCTACTTTATATTATATTTATTACCTCCATGATAAAATTTTAATCCTCGTCATAAAGTCATACTTAAGAAGAGTCGTTACCTAACAAAGCTTTCGTGGCTAACGTTTTTCGTGGCTCTTGGAAGTGTCAAGTGACAACCGAAAATTATTTAACTAATTTACCTGGAGTGACTATTAATGAATAGAAAAAAAAAACCACTCGACGACGGATTGACAGTAACAAAGTAAATACAACCAAGGAGAATAAAACTAGGAACATGATCTTTCACCTTCATGATACACACACATGTATATGTATAATTAAAGTAAGAATCACATTTCACTAAGATAAGTAAGCATCCATATATTAAACATACTGCTGGTCCCACGGCCCGTCAGAGAGCGTGAGACTTATGTCCACAAACATCCAGCTGTCACCGAATGATGGAGTTAAATAATTACATTAAGTATTTAACACTAAGTTCCTTTTATCACTCGCTCATTCACATCTTAAGAATATTCATCCATGCATACTTCCTCCATACACGTCTTCCATAAATCAAAAAGTAGTCTTCGATGCATTTTTGTAGGAAGTACCGGATGAAACAGATGTGTTTTTGTGAAGATCACAAATTTCACTAAGCACTTCATATTATTATCAATCTTCTCATAATTTACTTCTGTCAAAATAAAGCAAACATATTTATTGTTATTCTTAGGGTATTTCAAAGGAAATTTATCTGTGTTGCATTATGTAAGGGTAAAAAGAGTTTAGATTCACATAAATTACTTTTCTCATTTTCTTTAGCGTCATATTGTGTAACAATATTTGCTGTGTGACCGCTCTAAAAATTATGTCTCTCGGAATTGGAACATCATACTGTGCTATTAGGGAATTTTTGACAAAATTGAGAAGTTTCTCATTTTTTTTTTAATTATTGGTCGAAATCTCATTCCAACATCTCAATTACACTGGAACCATATTCTTTTACTTTCGAGATTATTTTAACTATCTTCGTATAGCTTTAAAAATTCGTTAATTTCTTCGTTCGCTCATCAGAAAAACACCATGGAAGTCCGTAAAAATAATAATCATGAAATTAAAAAACTGTACACTAAGAATCTTTTCCTTCGGTTATTGGTTTAAAAAAAGCATCGACTACTGGTTGTTCTATTCATCGATACTCTAATAAACGTCCTACAGTAATTATTTAAGTATTTCTTTTTTCTTTTCTCATATAAAAGCCACTTAATCGATTTTTCTGAAAATTGACCTGAGCGTGTATATCCGTTTTCAGAAATAATGCCTATTGTGTGTTTAAAAAAAAAACGTTTTGTAAATGCAACTGGGCAGGCACTGACTATTGTGACGCTTTTGACAAGAGAATGATTGTTTCTGTTTTTTAAAAAGATTTTCTAAAAGCTGCTCACGCCTTATGCAATATTTTAACATCTTGTACACAACAATCTACTAAATCCTTCTGCATATCAAATTCTATCTCCTTCTTGACAACTTGGTCATACCAAAGTACAAAGTGTTTACGTTCTTGTGAATTCATTGTGTCTGGTAAAAAAAATTCAACTGATGGATGTGGATCTCTGTATTTAAAATTCTTTTTGGTCGTAAAAAGATGTCGAAAACACTCTTTATTTAAATCATATATCAAGTTAAAAGTTCTTGGTAACTCTGCAAACTTTATTAATGAATAATGAGGACTATCGATGAATTTGGTTCTTCCACTGGTCATTTGTATAATACTTTGCCCATTTTCAATGACGTTAAAAGCTTTGTCTTATAAACAAGATGTTTTAAAATGAATTGAGCCTAAAACGATTTTTCATTGTATGTTGCACAAATAATAAAAGGGAACATTTTACTCTTTTCTCGAACACTGAAATCAGCAAACGTGCTTGAGCATTTCTCACCCCAAAAAACTATTTCTTTTACACCACAAAATTAACAAATGGACGATTCTGAATCCATACAGTCATCTCATTGAATTTTAGCTACGCATCAGATGCGTACATGTATGCGTGTTTTTACCGTATCGTTCAAAGTTTCGTCTTGACGTGTTTCAAAATTATAAGAAATAAAACAATTCATTTTCTTTTAATTTTTCTCTTTCACAGCTTCAATAGTGCACAATTAATTTGAATTACGTATGTTTTCAAACGATCTACAGTATTTTTTTCATACTCGTGTTTTCCATTGTTAAGTTGAAAATTTTGCACAAAAATTTTGCATAGCTGCTCATTTTCAATGTATTGCATGCAGATCTTTTAGTTGTCCAGTGTGTTTTTCTTTGTGCATATGATCCTAGACACTTATAGTTTTTGAGACACTTTCTCTTATAAAAAGTAAGCCAACACTCATCACATTACATTCTTTCTATTTTAGAGGTACTATTATTTTTAAAATTATGATTTGTATTATTGCATTACATGCCATGCATAAAAAAAAGACACGAATCATTTCTCATTTGTTTGCATGTTTCATTATCTGGCAAACAGAAAAACATACTTGTATTGATTACGTAAAAGTATAAAGTCAAATTAAATTGTTTAATATCATTGTAATATATTATTTTTATACATAAAAATAATTTGATGGCATACTTTTTGACCTGTCATAAACTTAATCCGTGCCAGTTCTGAAGTGTTTGTAGTCAAAAATACCAATAGCTATATTTTACAATAATAAATTTTTTTCAAACCTTACAATTCCTATGTATCTAAAAGTCTCTGTATATTTTTGAACTATATCACTATCCTCTAATAGATTAAGAGCTTTTCTCTTTTTCTCTTTCTTATTTAAAATATTTTATCACAGTTTTTGTTATTTGTGAGTGTAATTTTTAATTGCGTAGACCTCACCAGTTCACAAGAGCCCTCGGGAGACATGAACTATTACTATTCTAAATACTGAATACTTCTTTCTTTTCTCTATTTTTATAATACCTACAGAGGCACGTATCCCTTGAGGCACTTGTACGTGTAATACCTGAATAATTATATTTTGTAAGAAATTAAGAATTCCATTAATGTGTTTCACCCTTTTAAACAATTTAAAAAAAATCTTAAGTGGTAAGTATATAAAGAGGTCTATAATATAAATATACAGCACCATTTCTTTATATATCCGATTTTAAGGACGCTTCTTCTGAATAAATATGTTGGAAAAAATGGCTTTTAATCATACCTACAAATTCTGTCATCATGGCAGCTAACCAACCATTAAATTTACTCAGTGTTACTAAATTTTTATTTGGGGGTAGCATCTTAAACGTTATCACATACCCTGTTAATCTAAACGCATTAATATCTTTCGACATCGCTTATTATATCAATAAGATCTCTACTTTTCAGTCCATCATCCTCCAAAATAACCTTTTTCTACTTGCACGCACCTTTGTTACACCATTTTTTTGCGCAAAAGCACAATTACAGTCACACCCATAATTGATTTTTTTACTCACTTCACTTGTTTTCAATGTCGTTTCCAATTTTTGCTGCTGCTCCTGTTGTTAATAAGGCTGTTGTTGTTGTCGCTAATGTCATTGTTGTTGTTGTTGTTGTTGGTGTTGGTGTTGATATTTTTTTTTGTTGTTGTAAAATAACTTGGTTTTAAATTAGTAAGCTCTTATAAAGTAAAAATTTTTTTTATTACATATTCACAATGAACTAAATTGATTATTATTTAATAAATGAAAGAATTTATTTACCTTCATTTGCTTTAAAATGAAAAAATTTTTTTTGTATTTCTAATGAACCTGCCATCGATTTATCGTTGTTCTCGGTGCTTTTTTTTCTATTTATAATGGCCTTTCTAGAAGTCACAGGGCTAAGCGTCGTTGACGGCGAGGAAAAAGAAATGTTTCGCTTGGCTGTTGTATTCTCTGACATTGGTAACAATAAAATCTTATAAAAAAAAACGTTGTTAAAATAACTTCGATTAGAAATATTGAAATTAACTACCCTTTATTATCATAGTGGTAAAATAATAGTCCTAATCACACACTGTTCCGTGAGTTAAACGGGAAGCTTTTGGGTACGACAACCACAGCAATGTCACCATTTTTTATAAAAATCTTACACAATACACTTATCTTATTGTTAGAAACGAACCCTTAAAATAACTTTTACAGTACATTCTTAGAATATTGCACTGTAGCATTCGGTAGCACCTTATCAATATTACTCATTGGATATTCTAATTTCGTCGTGACGCGGAAATCCGACATAACACATTGAAATACTAGGACACACAAGATCTTTCTCAACGGCTAAAGAAGTCTGTTTTGGCTACGAGTGCCTGATAAGAACTGACTTTTCCTTTTAGTTTTAAGTTTCTTACTAACTCTGTATCTTTTTTCCTTTTAGCCTACTCTAAAGAAGAACGCAAGAAGAGGGAAGTACAAAAATTACATTAACAATGAGTAAAGCTAGTCCCTTGATTTCCGTAAAGTTTTTTTAATAGGTTTTTAAAGAGCTCGTTAAAAATTAAGTTTGACTCCAAAAAAAGTAACGCTCTATTTTTTTCTAAAGCTCTGCATCTTCTTTTTTTTTACCAAACCGTGAGAAAAACGCTAAGACGGAAGTGTCTGAAAATCACATAAACAATGAGTAAAGCCAGTCCCTTGATTTTTCTACAGTTTTTAACGATTTCTCGAAAGCTCGGAAAAATTTGACTTTGACTCGTAAAAAAGTCACAGACTCTTTTTTCATAGAGTAATGTTTTACTTCTTGCTACTTCAAAGTAAAAACTGATATGCGATGAATAAATTTGACACAACCCTTAGCAGTCGTTAATAACGCATTTTATCATCGCAAGTTTACAGTAGTAAAGTGGAGACTAGTACAAAAAATTCTTACATCGTTTGAAAAAAACAACAGTGGCAGTTGTTTTGAGATGAAAAAGGGATACCTTTTTCGGAACAAAAACCCTTACAAGTCCCATAAAGATAAAAATACTGATATTACGTGTTATTTTAGCTTAAATGTATTAACTACTTAATATGCTTTAAACAAATCTTATGCAAAAAAAGTCTGTTGGATTATACAATGATTTTGACAAACGAGTGTTTAAACCTTTGATTCTTTTATCGACGAGTTAAATCATGAAATTCTAAAACCTTAGTTAAAAATTGTAGAGTAAAATGCAAAATCGTTTTCCAGTGATTATAAATTTTTTTTAATTATACGACTACCGAAGTATTGGATCAAATACATGTTAGTGAAATGGAGTTGCTGTTCATTACATCTTAAGGAACAAATTATTTTATATTTTATTCTCACCAGGATGACAATAAGTAAGATGAGTGTAAAGAAAAAGTCCTATGGTACTACTGTAGAAACCAATATTTTGTGGACTCACAGCTGCATGTGTGTGTGTGCATAAAGGACTCTATTCTATTAAAACATGTTACGATATAAGTCAATAAATGTAAAAATTTAACTACCGAGAAAATAATTATATTGTTAAAAAAACTGATACAGTTCAGAAAACTGGTGATTCGGTAATAAACGGTGTTGTGAAAAAGAGTTCGAGTCTAGTAAAAAAAAATTGTGGAAGAAAAGTTTAAGTTTTATACTGGCAACTTGTTTTTACAAAATAATTTTGAAATTGTTATTTTGGAGGTAGCAAATATGTCCATCAAATGTTTGTAAAGAAAATAAGGTCCAAGTTATAAAATTGATGGATTTTATGTCCAAAAAGATATACATACATGTTTTGAAAATTACATTTTGGATATCTCGTATTCAAACTTTTTTCACATTTTATGTCTTTTTGTTGTAAAATGTGGGGAGCTTGGCCCTTCCTGGACTTGAAGCGCCGGAAGAGAGCTCCACTACGCTGACTCAGTTACTCACCTTGTCAGGGCCGATCGATGGTATTGCGTCAAGTTATGGGAGTATGATGGGTCCACGGTACGGTACCAAAGGTTTCACGAGTAACTGCCTCTTTATGTGCTCAAACCACTAGGAGTCTCTTAGCTCGGAAAGTCTCACCCTGAGTGACCGGGGTCCACTTCGAGATGTTTCGGTGTACGGGTGGCGTGCCGGAGGGGGGCGAAACCTGGGTCGAGCTGGCTTCCTTATTGCTGCCAGTCCCTCAGCGTCCCAAGTTTCCGCTACTGCCGAAGCTCAAGCACGTAGGCTCATGACCCTTGGTGGCTTGGGGCTATTCTGCACTGGTTGGGCTAAGAGAGACCTGGAAGCCAGGTTCACTCGTCATCACCGAGTGGGAGCCTGAGCCGACGCTGTGGAAGCTAGGCTTGGGTCGGAGGCTTCTGGAGCGGATCGCTCCTTCTGATAGTAATTCACAGGTAAGTATTTGTGGATGGTATTACCACTACACTACGTGGCCGGGTGGTCGACTTAGATGTGCGTCTCCTGGTGTTGCGCCAAATTCGTTGCCTCTCTGAGCGTTTCTTCTTGTTTAGCAGACCCACCGTGGAAGGTGCACGAAGTGCCTCCAAGGCCTGCCCGGGTGTGTCATGGTAGAGTAACTCCAGGAGGGTCTCTGTGTCAAGGGTCTGGGTGGCTGCTAGTTCTATGAATGGGATGCGTGATTCCCGCAACGGGGAATGGAAAGACCAAGGTAAATGAGTGGACGCCGTGTTGGTGAACAACTGCTCTTTATTAATTGAAATGGCCCTGGTCGGATTGCTTCTGGGTTCGCTGGGTGGGTCTGGAGATCCAATCGGTAGCTGGTGTGTCCAACTGGCCGATGACTCCATGTGTCGCTGTGGTGCAGGACCGACTGCCACGAGGCCCTGAAAGCGCCCTCTTTATGGACCCTGCTGTGGCTTCACCGATGTGACGGTGGAGGGGGTCACAATCGTGCGCAAGTGTTTAGTGCAAGGAATAAAACTGAATACTGCTGTCCATGCCCTTTTCGGGGTCATCATTATTTCTCTCAAGACAAGTTACTCTTATACAATCACACAGAACTGCATCTTGTAAGCAATTATTCTTATAGCTCTTTTGACATTTTATCTCTCTAATCCTTGTGATTACACCTACGCATGATTTTTTTTGTACCCCCTTATAATTTGAGCCATACTGCATTACATATGTTTTTCCATTTCTCGTCCCTTCCATGTATTAGAATTTTCCCCGTTGCAGCAAAAATTGCCTAATTTCTCCCTACCCCCCTCCCAGTAATGGGAGGCCTCCCATTCCTCTCTTCCCTTCCTTTTCCTAAGTGCTTAGTGCTCTCAGTAGTTCCCTTTATAGGAGCCGGACGTAACGCACTATAATAAAAAAAAGCAAAAAAAAAAAAAAAAAAAAGAAGTACCACATATCTTGGACACTACCTAGTACCGATATTAAAGAAACAAGGAAGGCAAAATTATTCCAGAAGTCATGTATTTTTCCTTTTTATTTTCCTCACCCACCTCTGAGACTCTGCTTTCTCGAAGGCCCCCAAAAATCTTCAGCCAGGGACCCCTCTCCTTCTCCTTTTCTGACCCTCTTCTAACAACATAACTAAACACTCACCCCAGATCCCAACCGATGGCACCAGACGGTGATGTCAGAGGTGTTTGAAAACTACTGAGCCCCACTACTAACTTAGTCTGCTGGGGTTTCTACAGATAAAACTGTAGCAGATCCTGCAGCAAATAGGCACAATTACTTTGTAGGGATTACTGCAGATTCACCTGCAACATTCCTTCAGGATCTTCTGCAGCACTATCTGCAGGATTTTCTGCAGGATGAATCGTAACTGATAAGGTGCTCCTAGAAGGAAAAGCCACTTTTTTTCTGGATAGAAAATAATGATCAACAGAACGAAAACACATGTCTTAGAATCTTTGATGAAAACGATCTCAAAAATTACTCTTTTTTGCTTATTTGTACAAGAAAAATAGATGCGTTGATAATTATTGACCCTGCACATTGTAACTTTTAAAGCTAAAGGCCTGCAGTACCTTACACTATAGGCATGCATTAGGCAGCCTAATAATAACAATATTGTATGTGTGATAATTATCATCTGTTATATTTAAATGTGCACTCAGAATTTGAAAAAAGTTACTTATTGAATTCAATTATTCTACACATCTTCTTAATTTTACGAGAATTTGTTGCACGACACGAATCATACGTTAAAATTATTCTATCCACTGCTTAATCGAAATCAGTTGTTATCAATAAGAAAATTTGTGTTTGGTATTTTCCCATGGGATACAACTTAATTACATTTATAGGTTTAAATTTAAGATCTTTTATTATCAATAACTTTGGAGATGTACAAATAATATTGTATCTTTTTATTTTACTTATTAAGTTATCAGTACTTACCCTATAAAACGTTGTGTATTGTAACAAAATGTTATAATAAAAATGATATATACATACTATAAAGAAAGTTGCATAAATTTTAAAGCAACTGTAAGAAAAAACTTATTTAGGAGAAAATATTTTGCAGAACATTAATAACTAGTAAATCCCACCACACATCATTGTTTCGTTCAAAGTTGTTATTACAAAAGCATAAGTAACTAATGCTACTATATTTCCTGCATTACTTACCATTGTTCTAACTGAAAATATCACCATCTGTAAGTTCTTTAATTTATAGCCTTGTTGTTATCTTGTAGGTCAGCTTTTTTATAATAAGTGATCATTTTTGAATATTAAATTACTTTTTGAAATCAATTATAAATGTATATAACAACACATAATACAGCAAGTGACTAGCTTGCTAAAACAGCTTTTTTTCTACTAAGCTTGTTTTATATTTGTTGCAAAAGTATTAAAAATTTATATTATCAATAATATACGTACAAATGTTAATAAGCATATAAGTTATATAAATAGTAAAAAATTGATCTCTAATGCATTACTATGCGTCAGGGTCCTAAACAGTTCTTTGCTTGTAGTTTTTGTATATAATTTTTCATAGTATAATAAGCAAAAAATCTGCCAGTTCTACGTGCGAATTGTATTTTTTAACAATATTATACTTATTTTTTGAAAATATTTTATATATCATTATGTACGAAGCACACAACTGACATTCATAAGTAATTGCAGATCATTGTTTTTGTACGGCATACAGTAATACTACACAATAACAAATGCTTATCGAAGTAACGAACATACAATACTTTTAATTTAAACTTAACACTTTCTTTTTAAGTAAGTATATTATGTATCATTGAAAATAAAGGCACCCAGTCTGAAAATCCCAGTACAAAAATACTGCCTATTGACGAGGTTTTTCCTAAAATCTGGACAAAATTTTAAGTTTTTACATACAGTTTTGTTTAAAATTTCTGAGAAAAGCTTCCACAACTGTGAGAATGCATTATAAGGGTTTATGCTACCAAGTATACGATCTCTGATTAGAACATTGACAAATGCTAGTTTATAGAGTACTTAAAGCTCATGTCTTAGAATAACTTGTATTGGCATATTAATGTTAGATGATAAAGTAACTTTCATAATTTTATGGAATTATGCTGTATTACGTACTTATCAAGTGTTAGTATTCAACCTTTTGTTAGCGAGAAAATACTAACAAATCTTATTATTTTTCTGAAGTATAAATAAAGTTACAATTTTAATTAATAAAATTAATTATTTTATTCCTTAAGATAAAGCCAAAGTATTTAGTTAATAACAGTAGTTTTGCAGTATATTGCTTTATTTTCATGTTTTAAAGGCCTTTTCATCTTCTTATAAAAAAAAGTGGTTACAATCCATTTCAACTTTTTACGTCATTGAAATCAAAATTTCGATCTTATAGCTTATAACATCTAACGATAGAATATCTTAGTGTATGAAGTCTACCAAGACTTCATTAATTGTATAGGATGCCACCTTATAACAGATGTCGCTTATGACATCAGCAGATACATTTTTTGTTACTTTAAAATCTACCAGACCATCGAAAACACACTCTTCTTTTATTATAACACTCTATTAGTTATTGTATGCAACAGCCTTTATATTAATACTTGTATTTTATATAAGAGTTTTCTTTTCTCTTGTCCTAGGTTTGCATTGCACACTTGTATATAAGCAAACTCTGTCAAAACATTTTGCAGTAACATTTTTGAAAATCCACGTCTTAAGTTGGGCAGGGATATTGTATCGAAGGACAATTACCAATAAACATACAAAACTGTTTACTAGTACCAATAAGGTAAGACTCTGGTAGGTTCTTACTTATCCAGCGTATAAGAGAAATCTGCATTGTACATAAGGGAAAAGCAATGTACAAATGTAAAACAAGGAATAATACTGTTTTAGTTTTACTTTACCAACAATCAATAGTGAGCAAATAATAAATATAGTTAATTTTTTCACGTCTACAACGAAGACTACTGTACGATAAGTAAGCAAAAACCTAGTAGAGTTCTACCTTATTGGTGCTAGCTTGCAGTTTTGTTTGCTTCTTAGTAATTGTTAATATATACTAAGTAAAGTGCATTTTATTTTGAAACGCCGTGGATTTGACCTTAATATTATAATTGTTTTTTTTTTTTTTATTAAAACATACCTGCCTACACTTTTTCTCTAGTCATAGTTCAGAAAATTTTTGGTCAACTTTTAATCTATAAGGATTCTAATCCACAACACGGATAGGTCTCTCTATTGAATAAGAACACCGGCACGCAAAAACAAAAGTGGACTGTACTTTTGACCAGACCCACTTATCATTATGTACTTCAACGCGCCTTATCCGAATCCGAGGTCCATTTCACCCGTACACCCTAAAAATTTTGAGTAAATTGCGAAAAACTGCAAAAAATAGCCGAAAACTACGAAAAATCACATTTTTAGCTCTTCAAACATAAAAAAAAAATTTCATACACATGTGAGGAGGTTGATTAAAATGTATTTTAAAGCGTTACATCTGAGTCCGTGGTTCGTTTGATCCGTACACCCTCAAAGTTTCAAAAAATCGCAAAAAAATGCAGAAAATAGCCAAAAATCGCAAAAAATCACATTTTGAGCTCTAAACACATTCAAAAACATTTTTGTAAATATGTGTGGAGGTTAATTCTTATATATTCTTATGTGCTAAGTCTAAATTAAATGCCCACTTGACCCGTACACCCTCAAAATTTCAATGAATTTGCAAAAAAATAGAAGAAAAACCGCAAAAAGTAGCAGAAAATCACAGTAAATCGTAAAAAATCAAGTTTCTATACTCTAGCCGAGCAAAAAAAAATTCATGCAGATTTTGTCTAATTCTTATGTCTTATTTTTAACTAAGTTGAGGTTAGAGATTCGTTTAGCTCCAAAACTTTTGAAATTCCGAGGAAACCGTATAAACAGAAGGAAATTGCGTTTGTGAGCGTTCAAAAACTAAAAAAAGTTTTTTTCAAATCTTTTCGAAATGTGTTCTTCTTGTACGTTGAGAAATTATATGAAAAAATGGCCAATATGAGAAGTAAAAAGTGTCGACTATTTAAAATAAAGCAAAATAGGTCTACACATGTGAATCATATTTCCGCTTATATTGCTCTCACACTTTCTTTCTCTTGTAGCGAACTTTTTTCTCTTCGACCGACCTATAAAACAGGTTTCTTTTTTTTAAATTTCTCTTGAATTGTTTCTCTCTTTAACGTCCAACAGAAATCAGCCATCATGTTAATATTCCATCTTCCTTGATATCACTTTTCCATTTCACTTATATCTTGATAGAATCTTTCTTGTTGCTCTTCGCTGTGATCTCCAAGGTTTTCTGGGAAATAGTTAAGGTGAGATTGTAAAGAATGTAATTTCAGACTCATTAAACAACCCAATTGTTTAAAATTGTCTAAAAACTCTTTAACTATATTCTGGTAATCCTCGCTCTTCTCATTACCTTAAAAGTTCTGACACATGCTCTTAAAACTTTGCCATGCTGCTTTTTCTATATTATTTATCTTTGTAATAAACTTGTCATTATGAAGTAGAGCAAGAATTTGAGGACCATCGACCAATTTTGGAAGATTTTTGAGGTTAACCTCTTATCTAACTTCAAGAATATTGTTTAACTCTGAATTTACGTAATTTTTTAGTAACAGTTATTTTTTTCCGCGTCGTTGATACTTTTTTACTGTGAATACACAGTTTTTTATTTTTTTTAACACTTACAAATTTAATGGCAGTGTCCTTATAAGCATAAACTCTAAGAGCTGAAACTAAACAAATTTTTTTAAAGGTTTTTTAAAGTATCTTGGAGTAACAAATGCATATTTTGAGAAGAAACGAGAGCTGCGTCAGATCTTTTAAACTCTTTTGTAAAAGATTGTAAAATAAAAAACAAAAGTCCTGCTTACATGTACGACATTAACAAAAGTTTTACTTTTGCAATGACTTATACAATAATCAAATACTTATTACCAACTTTTTATAAAAAGTTTTAAAAAACTTGATACGGGAAGAATCTTTTCTTTAACAAGAAAATGAAAAATAGCCTTATTCTTGCTTAGATATAACTCGGAACTGCAATCTAGATGCAAAATTGAAGAAGATTTCACAAATTCTTGTGAAAAAATAAAAAAAAAGATGTTCTGCAGAATGAAACAATAAATTTAGATATGCATAAATTTAACATATTTTTTTGGAAGCACGAGGGTCAGCTGAAAAAAAAATTTAGCCCCCAGAATTAGGAATAATCTTTTCATTACTTATTTTAAGACTGTGTCTACTGTTAGTGTACCAGTTTAGTTCACCAACAATGAAGCTTAAGCTCTCATGTTCGATGCTAATTTATGAAAACATGGTTGTATCAACAAAAACGCTGATATATTTTCCAGTTATTTTATCATATTTAAAGCAAAAAAAGAAATATCACTAATTGACCGTTTTATAAGGTATTATTAAGACAGACAGTTTTATAGCATCATAAAATTTGGTTGATCGTACAGCTCAAAGACTAAGGCAGCTTTCAGATGTATTAATCCTTAATATATGTATACATCTGATTAATTACAGAAAATGCTTGATAAAACAATACTTGTTTTAAAGTAGGGTGATAGTCGTGCAATGGGTCCTAATGGGTAAAACTAAAGTTTTTCTGATCAACTTTTATAACATAAATATTTTTTACTTTTGCCTTTTATTTAACTACAAAAGAAGCTTCTTTTGGCAATGGAACCCAGTATATTTCATAAAAAAAAACGTACGATTATCATCTAAAAATAGTTGCAGATCAATACTATCAAAATAGGCTCAAGAGATAAAATTAAAAGTGATTACGGAATTTGTTCAAGTAAATACTTATGTTATGTTTATAACCTGACACCAATAAAATGAAAAATAAATTTAAAAAAATACTTGCACCATCAAATGCATTGCACTATAATAGGTGGGAAAATCAGCTAATTCCCAACAAATACATCATCTGCTCACACATGTATAATTTACACATGCATACCAAAAAATATAAATAAACTCTTCTTTAGTACGGTTGAAAGTTATCGATTGTACGATTTGAAATCTAGGTATATTTTCTTTGCACCAATATATAAAGTGTATGCAGTGTCCGTAGATAAAAGTCTCAGAGGAATTCTCAACTAAAAATGCAGGTGGTTTTCCAGGGTAAAAACAGGTGAATAAGCAGGTGGATCTTGGATTTCTTTCTGGTTCTAAACAGATCTATGTGAACACTTTAGGTAATCCACGTGGATTTTTCAGCTAATTTAGGGGAATTTTCTATCTTATTTTAATGGATTTCCAACACGATGAACAAATAAGTAGACAACGTCCACGGGGACATACCTGCTATTTTCAGAGGATTTTTTCCTAATTCTACGCAATGACTCCTGGTTTATTTTCGACTTGAAATTCAGATATATTTTTTGGTAGACGTTCAGGAGAATTCTAAATTACCAGCTGTCTCTAGGCAGATCTATGTTGACATTCTAGCCAATCCGGGTGGATTTGTTAACCAGTTTGGGTGAATTTTTCACCTTAGTTTAGTAGATATACAGAAAGACGAGAAAATACGTAGATTAAGTCTACTCATATACTCTTGTTGTTTCAAGTTAATTTTCATCTTATTCTGCACGTTAAGTTTGGATTCATTTCCTACTGAAAATTCAGGTATATTTTTTTAGGACATTCAGGTAAGAGCATAGATTTTCAGCTGTTTCTAAGCAGATTCATGTAGACATTATAGAAAATCAAGGTGGATTTACCACTCTATTTAAAGAGATTTATAGAAGGATTAAAAAATACGTAGATCGAATCCACGGTGATTTTTCAGCTTTTTTTAATGGATTTTCAATCAATCCTGCAGAATCGTTTTAGGTATATTTCTGACTGAAAATTTCTGTATATTTTTTGGTTTACATCCAGGGGGACGTCCTCAGTTTTGAGCTATTGTTTGGTAGATGTATATGGACATTGTCACTGCCTCAAAAAATTTGGGTGGATTGACCCCTAATTTTATTGTATTTATAATGCAAAGAAAAAGTAGGTAGACAAAATCTACGCGGATTTTTCAACCATTTTGAGCGGTTTTTTACTTATCCTGTAATATTACTTTAGGTTAATGTTTGATAAGGAACTTTTTGTACATTTAAAAATAGACATCTAGTGTCCATTTTTACCCTTTTTTAGTGAATTTTTAGGGCAATAATACCTAGACCAAATCAACGTATATTTTTTCCCCTCTTTTTCGTAGGTTTTTCAAAGATGTCTGCGTACAATTTCCAAGTGGAATTTTGATTGGAGACTTAGGTGGATTTAGAGGTGTACATCCAGGTGTCTAATCAGGTGGATCCTAGATTTAAAGTTGTCGGCAGGGAGATCTATGGAAATATTTTATTTACTCAGATTTCCTAGCCAATTGGGAGAAATTTTTCTACACCACTTTAGAAGGTTTCTAGGACAATGTAAAAGTGGGTGAATATAATCTACGCAAATTTTTTTGCCACTAACGGTAGATTTATTTAAGTTTGCTGGTGGATTTTTTACTCAAAATCTAGATAATTTACTAGGTGTATATCTATTTAAATCATGAATCCCTAGCTGTAGTCAAGTAGATTCATATGGGTATTTACGACACTCTTAGTGGATTGCACAGCCATTTAGAGTACATTCTCCACTCTAACTTAGTGGATTCTTCAACTGGTTAGAAAAATCTAGACAAAATAAACGTAGATTTGCTCGTCATGTAAGTACATATTTGAATAAACTTTGCATGAAAATTTCGGGTAAATATTTGACTATAAATCTAGGAGGTATACATCTAGGTATATATTTAGATAATTCATAGATGTTTAGCTGTTCTTAAGCTGATCAATAAGGACATTTGAAGCAGTTCCCGTGAATTTTCATACAAATTTGGGTAGATATTTTACTTTTGTTCAATAATTGTACACCAAACATACATACATCTTGTACAATAAGGAAATACATTAAATAAGTCCACGCAAACTTTTCTGCTATTCTTCAGAGAATTATTACTAAATTCTGGTATGTTTACTGCTTTACTTTAAAGGAGTTTGATCCTAAGTCCTTGTAAGTTCTAAAGCCTATCTAGAAACTCGTATACTTGATTTATTTCGATTCTCTGAATATTTGAGGTATGCTGTAATTTTACACAGGTTGATTTCAAAGTCTAGATGAATCATGTACGTCATTTATTTTAATTTACATACAAATTTGATTAAATATTTCAGACAGAAAAAAATCAGTGAAATCGAAACGATTTTCTTAGAAATTGTAAAAGTCAAAAGTTGTCAAGCGAAAAAGAATGTGACGTGTGAAAGTTTGAGACTTGAAGCTAATCTCAGCACGTAAATAAGCCAATTTCAATCAATACCTGTACATATCAGGCCTGCTACTCAATGTTTTTAGTTGTGATAGTTTATCGTCTCACAAACAGATAGAACTAGGGTGATGAGCCACCTTAAATGTGCGAAATAATCTTGTCAAACAGAGCTTCATAGTATTCTCTATGAAATATATAAGTAAGTGTATCGAAGTTACTTTTGCTTTTTATATAACAGGTGCGTCTCGACTACACTCACATTTGCAGAACTAAAAAGGACCTTGACTTCGGAAGTGCATGATTACAACAACAGCTCATAAATTTATATTTCAAAAGTGTTTTGTTTGTAATATATTTCATATTCCTTTAGATACTTATTTTGTATAATTAGTATTATCGTATGCTTTACGTATGATAATATTAGGAATCCTCATTTCTGTAGAAACAGATCAAAGGTATTTCAGTGGTTGTTCTATATAAGCATAAGGTTTTTTAATATAATGGTACCTCATTTCTTATAGTAGTTGTGTCATCTTTTATCTAAATATAGACACAGGATTAAAATCAGAATATGTAATACATTATTGTAGACCTTTTTGCAAGTGTTTAATCGTATAATTAACGACATCATTAAAAAAAAATGCTTCGTAAAGGCAAGTGTTTGTAATAAAACAGTGTCAGAAAAAATGCTGTCACGTACTATTACGGGGTAAGTTGCACTTTTACTTTGAAAACTAAGTTAAGATTGTTAATTTTGTTACGAAAATTGATGGGCATTTTAGAATAGACGTCGAGTACATGTGTGAAGAAACAGATCTTCATGAGTATGGATACGCTCTCTAGTATGCTTTACGTGATATCACTCCTTTTGTTCCTGTAAACGGCGATAGTTGTTTAATGACATTTTTTTCAGTAAGATCTTTTTTCTAGTACACTTAGCCTCAAAATTTGGTCCAATTTAGTGTTAAGTTCCTCAAACAAATCACTGCTGATATAGTTGAAATATTTCATGATATAGAAAGTAAATTTGAATTTATTATGGTTTGTTGTACATTATTTTTAAGTTATATACACTTTTAAGTTACTCATTAAAACTGTGATGATAAGCGAATTTTTACTTTCTTTATCACGTAAAACTGCAGTGCGTTGAGTTATTTTTTTTGGAGCTTTTTACTATCCTTAGAGAAATTCTTATTTACAGTAGTATATTTGACACAAAACTTCATTTAATGCACCCGTTAGACTTTATTTTTAGATTTAAAAAAATTAAATAAAAGTTTTTACTATTTCAAGTGCGTGACGTTCTCTTATCTGCAATCAATAAATCAGAGTACTTATAAACGTTATACAGATGCTCAATATTGTATAAAGCATGGAATATCGTAAGTAGATGATATTTTCAATTCAAGTTATTGCTCGCATTATTTTAACTAGGTGTAGTTTGTTAAAAGGTAACATATAAATTAATTCAAATTAATTTTTTTTTAATGTGATAGAGGAATGTAGTGTTTTTGAGTTATTTTAGAATTAATATAATGTTTACTAAAGGAGTAAGCCATCTTCATCTATTATAAAACTATAACTTCAGAGTAATACGATTATTTTTACTATACAGTTACATTTTATTTTTTACCTTATATTTAGACTTACAAACTGTTTGTTGAATTATAACTTTCAGCGATTATATTTTTTAAATTTTTCAATTGTAAGAAACTATGCATATTATGATTAACCTTGTGCAATAATGATGGGTAAGAAAGCCAGCAAGTATATGCATGTTACGCAGTCTTTGCAGGATCCCGTAAGATGACTATAAATCTTGTTCCCCGTGTACATTGTAGCAAAAAGTTGTATACACCACAGAATAAGGCAAGGAAATCAAAAATTTTCATACTATACTATAAACAGATATAAAGACACTAGAATGTTTACACTATTATCAACATGCAACAGCAATTATAATAGTAAAGTTAACGTAAATAAAATTACAATCAAGACTGTATCACATTATGAAAAATAGCTTTTTGAGTCAAATTATTTTATACACCTATACAATTTCTTTAACACAAATAAGTTTATGCTAATTTTCTAATAATATCACATCCGCTTAATAAATTAACGAAAGAAGCATAACGTACAGATGGACATATTTCGGCTAAAACTCTAACTAGTCAGAATAAACTTTAAAGATAAGTAATAAAACGTAGGCTCTATGCAGTGTATAACAATTGTAATGTGTTGCAGTAATAAAAATAATCACAGTCGTAAAAAGAATTTCTTAAATTTCTTCATAATACTTACAGAAATTTTAGAAACAGGTTATTCTAGAAATAAAGATAAAGAATCTTGTGTGAGCCACATCTATACGCGAGAAAAAGAACTTGATACTGAGTCCTGTAATTAACTCAATGGTAGTAACTTATAATAATTACTGACTAACAAGACATAACTATCATGTAGCTGTTTAATGTTGCTCATAATTATAAAGTATACAATGTACTTTATATGACGTTAATAAAATAGATAATACAATTTTTCATAAAATAGAGTAAAAAACCCAATTAAATATCAAAGAGATACTAATAAACTTTTGACGAAGTACCAAAATTAAATAAATCATTTTAATTTTTTACTAGGGCTTCTGGGCTTATGATTCTGAATTATGCTTTTTGCTTTTCATCACTCACCAAGTACAGTTACAAGCTTTTGCAATAGGTCTTACTGGCTCCTACCCTTTTTAAAATCAGGTGAATAATCAGGTGATTTTTTAAGCCAAAATATCATGAAAATTTTTTTCCTACATAAAATTTTTTCCACCATCGTTATTGAATTAAATATTATTTTTTTAAGTATCACTTTTCCTGAGAATTTAACCAAAAAAATTTTTAAACCCCAGTTTATAAATAAAAATTACAATTTCAAAATTATTTTTAAAACGCATAAAACAATGAGTTATAGTGAATAACACATAAAGAATTACAAATGTTTACAAAGTAGATTTTGGAATAAGAAACCACCTGATTAATCAACTGATTCCAGAAAGACGGATTGTTATATGATAAATTTTTTCAGTACAATTAGAACATACTTTTGATGTAGCACTAACTAATATGTACAGACATTAAAATATCATAAGTATAGGTCAGGTTGTTAAAGAAATTGATAAACTTTGTATGCTGACCAAAGCATGTTAGGATAATGTAAAGGGGCTTGATATCCCTTTCCTTATTCTGATTATAACACTAGAGTAGAGGAATTCCTTCTACCCTTCCTATTGCTTACCACGCTCTAGTTACACAAGAATGCACCCTATTCTTTTCTTGATGCCGTTGTTGTTCTTATGTCGTGAAAGATAAGCTTGGACAGAATTTCATAAATAGATATTTTATTTTTTAACTCACCATTAAAGTTTTCTAATAAATGTAATGAGAATCTTACAGTAGAAATTTATTTATCTACCATTCCATCTTACATCTCCAGCTCTAGTCCTACTATGACTTTGCAAAAGTGCACGCTGCTACTCCTTTTCCTCAGCCAAAACTCCAGGCCACATTGCTGCTATGTATACCACTAACTTTAACTCTGGACCCATCGTGGCAGCGTAAAACTATCAGCTTAATTCCCTACCCTGCCCATAACACTAAGGTCTGATGATTGTAGGCAATTGAAATTAGTACCCTCATGTTGTGGCCGCACTACGAATGTCCATCATCCTTTCTGGTCCTCAGTATTGATTTAAGATCTAAAAACAGGTGTTTTTTTAAGTTCGCTTTAAAACTTGCTTTGAGACTTAATCTAAGACATACTTTGAAACCTGTTCCAAAATTTATTTTTAAGCCTGTATTTGGACATACATAATAACTTGGCTAAAAAAACTGTTTTGAGGCATTAAATACACCAACTCAGAGTTCTTTCTTGAAAGCTCTCCTAATACGGACATAAAGACCACTAGTCTTAAAATAAGGTGCAAGACATATTTTAAGGCGTTTCTCTTCGACGTACTCTTAGACGAGTAATTTCTTAAGGATATGTTTATGAACGATTAGAAACTGACTTTAAGAGCTGTTTTAAGATTAGCCTTAAGATTCATTTTATGGCCTGTTTTTAAACTAATTCTAAAAACCTATATTAGGATATGGTTTAAGACCTGTCAAAATGAGTACTTTGAGAGGAGACTAAGAATCAGCTTTAAAACTAGTTTTGATACCAACTTTAAGATCAACTTTAAGATTAATTTTAAGAATGTTATAAAACGTGCCTTAAGATAAGAGTTAAGATCAGTTTTAAGACTCATTTTTTAACTTGTTTTAGGACTAATTCCAAGACCTGTTTTAAGATAAATTTTGACACCTATTTTAGATTAGTTTCAAGATCTGTTATGAGATGTTCTTTGAGATCAGTCTTAAGATTAGTTGTAAGGCCTTTTTCAAAACCTGTTTCAAAAGTACTTATTACATTGATTTTAAGATAAGTTTTGAGACATGTTATAAGAGGTATGTAAAGCTTAGTCACATACCGTATTTTAAAACTAGTTTTAAGATTAGTTTTGCGACTTATTTTGAGACATACATTAGGATTCAATCAAAGATCTGTTTTAAGATCAATTTTAAAACCATTATTTAGATAAGTTTTAAGACTTGTCATGAGATAAACTTTAAGATTAATTTCAAAGTCTGTTCAAACACCTTCCTTAGCTCTTGTTTTAAGACCATATTTGAGACCTGTTGTAAGATTATTTTGTAGACATATTATAAGACGTACTGTAAAACATGATGTAATAAATACGTAAGATGGGCTCTTTAGCCACTTAACCGATCACCCAATTAGAAAGCTTGGAACAAAAGACCTCCCATATTAGATTTTCCACATAAATGCGTTGAAAGTGCATTGTTTAACTACTGCTACACGTGAACAAAGGTATAGGGTAAGAAACTTTATTGACAGTTGCTACGACTACAATTAATCAGGTACACTATCTTATAGACAAATATAATTCTATATAACCATAAGATTGTTTGTGAGATAAACTATAAACATAGTAGTAGTTGTTGCAACACTTTGGCCCGTCACAACAAATCCCCACCACCTACGTAGGAGCTTTCCATCATGAGCAAAGGCGAGGCATGTGGGGGGGGACATGACCCCACCACGGTTAGGGCCCCTCCCAACTCTAAGCGTGGAGAGCGGGCTTCCCCACTTTTGAGTTACAAGATAGGTTAAAAATTCTCTCTCTTGTTGAGTTTGGGTATTTTTTTTTATAATATTAATAGGTTTCTTCAATATAAAGGGTCCAACATATTTTTTAATTTTTTTTATGACATCAAAATAAAATGTGATTTATAAGAATGTAGTGTGAATTTCAGGTAAGTAACAACAAAGGTACATACGTTTATTAATTGATTTTAGAATTCAAAACCTCTCCAAGTGCCATTGTATGAAATGACGCAATATTGTATATAAAATCTCATACACATTCTTTTGTTAAATATTCGCATTTCGTCATATCTGTAGACTCGACTTTTTCACACACGCTCTCTACATCTAAATCATTTATATCTCTTACAATTTTCTTTACAATATCAAATCTATAACAATCGATTTGCGCTTCATACATATTACTACCTTTTTCTGAAATATAATCTACAAACTTCTGCACAACAGTAGGCATCAAATCCAACAAATCACTCAATACACGTAAATTACAATTAATATATTTGAGAATAAATTCGCTAAAATGATCAAAGGTCACCTATTTTAGAACTAAACTACGACAATATTGCTTCGCGACACTACCACTCACGCCTTGTTTTCGTCCTTCTTCAAGCTCAATAGCCTTGTCGTTATAACTTACAGTAAACTTTAAAGACCAGTTGGACCCATAAATTTTGATGTCCTGCAAGTTGCTGTCGTCCGTGGTAAAATACTTCTCAATGTCTGTAAACGCCAATTTGAATTCGTTCCAATCCAAAATTTTGACAGGAATCTTTTTGAAATCTGTGCCATATAGACGAACTACAGGTTCCCAATCGTTGTCAAGTAATTTCTTATATTCCAGAGCAACTATGACTTTTTGGCCAAATGATTTATTCAAGCCATAAAGCTTGCAATAAATCTGCGGAGGTCACTGTTGATACTGTTTTGCGCTTGAGAGATCGATTGCTACCGACGACCCAACCCTCTTTTTCTGGAACTCCATTTTTTTGTACAATTGTACTTACGATATGACGAGCAGGCAGAGACTAATGACTAATCAGACTTTTTATACTAGTTGTAGCTTGAAAGAGACAGTGTGAAAAACGTTTAGAGGTGGTAAGTCACGTTTCAGCATTAAAAATAGCGTTGACAACACATTCAGGATAACCTTAAATAAAGCAAGTATGATCGTGTATAGCGCACGGATAAAAAAAAGCTGCGTATAAAATTTTTTACAAACTATAAACATTTAGAAGTAGGATCGCAAAACGCTGACATCGTTTACTGTTGGAATTCATAATAATGTAACATTAGTGTCTGTCACTAGATGCTTAAGAATGCGCAAACTACAAGTATATTCATGGATACACTTATATCAATGACATTTTACTGCAACTTTTTGTAAACATTTTATCAGACCACCGCTACCGACTGACACCGAGCTTCTGAAATTTTTTTTGCTTCATTTCAATGACATAAAACGTCTGGCGATATTTTTTTTTAAATTAGCGGAAAAGTTGTCAAGAAATTTTTGAAAACCTAAGCCGTTGCTCATGTAAATCAAAAACATCAAACAAAACTGACCACATACGTTTGAAGATATACTTTGTAACTGTTTGACATTTCAACGCATTTTCTTACAATTCTTACGAAATCGATTAATGTATTGCATAAGGACATAAGGTTGTATGTAAGGTACATAAGGTTGAATACCATAGCTATCGAAATATAAATCATTGGAATGTGCATCAACGTATATAGCAACCCAATGCATACCTGGTTTTGTGTGATCGTCAGTGTTAAGGACAAGTGCTGTCGGTTTCGTCTACACCCGTGGGATCTGATCAGCTGGGATCACACCAGTGGTATGCGTTGTCATTTGCGACGAAATCTGCAGTATCTGTAGGCTGTCCATTGCGTTTACAGAGCCAAGATTTAAGTTTATGAGCGTTATTTAAGGCACACCGATATTTTGATGATTTGATTCTAATACGTAATGCATACAATACACAACCGATGATAAATCTTTTAAAGGCGGACAGTCCATATCGTAATCTGAAATTATTACTTGACAAAGAGCTATTTTATGTAAATCGTACCACTTTTCGCAACCTCTGGCGTAAATTTTTCTCGCACTTCTTCCAATATCATTCAAAATTTTAAAATTTGTTTTTAAAAGTACTTCATCCTCAAAGAAATTAAGGCCATAATAATGTCTGGACAATTAAATATTATGTCATTGTGCCTCCTTACTCAATTTTTGCAAACGACAAGGAGGTGTCACCACCCAATGTGCGAAAAAGTCATTGTTCAAAGCAACGATAGCAACTTCTTTCGGCACCACTACGTCTTTCTTTACCTTGAAATACTGAATGTCGACTACGAGCTCCATTGCGATTTATGGATGGTTGAGCGTACCAGCAGCAACTAACCCGAGAGACGATTGGGCTGTCTGAGTAGTGAGTGTAAGAATAATATATGTAGTGAGTGGTGCCATCAAACTGCTAAAGTCGACCATGATTTGACGTGACGCATCAATTTCGAGAATATTCTCGTACTGGGCATACACTATACAATTAACAGTCGAAGTTAGAGCGTCGGCAAATCAAACGTCCAATCTAACACTGCCATGTTTAATAAGGTTCCAATGAGAACATTCATTGGCCGATAAATCCGGTGTTAAATCAAAGCAAAGAGACAGTAACCGTTGGGATAAGATTCGCGATCAATGTGGTTTCCTTCATTGAAAAAGTGAGTGCCCGTGCCCGAAAACAAGGTATGATAAGCATCTACGTATAAATTATTCCTTTTAAAGTTTGGCTGTAGTGGTTTGGAAGAAACTTAAACACCGTCAATGTACAAACAAAGAGAATGTATATTAAAATGATCAAATTTAAATGGATTCATAGTACGATAGCCATTATAAGCTTGATTTTTCACGAAACTGACGATTATCCACTTAGGTATCTGACCCAAAATAATATTATCTAAAGTTTTACCATGAATACCACTATGCATCGTCACAGCCTTTACTTTGACACGCGTGAGCGTATATTTTGCTGTACTCTTTGACAGAGCTTTGGTATGAGCTAATAAAACAGATGGGCTTATTTTAACGCGTCTCACTAGAAGATTTGCTTCTTCGATACGAACGGAAACCAAGTTTAAAGTGTCTATGAGACAAAATGCATCGCGAGATCTTACTAATCGCATTCTCACCTCGACGCCATTGATGAGTAATTTTTCCTGATTGCATACACTGTAATGAAGATGACCGATTAGGTCAATGGATTTCTTTGCTGATAGTAGTGTACGTCGCTTGACGAGACCCGCGTTGGCATCCAACACATCGTCCATCTTTGTCACCTTATCGTCGTACCATAATGCACTCGTTAAATGGGATGGTTTTGCCGCAGGACCGTAATTCAATAAAGTTTTCAAATACGCTCCGTAAGCGTACGCCTTTTTAGGAGGCAATACAGGTTTCTAATTGGAAAATACATCGACTTGATTGAACAACGAATGCATAAAATTATTGATTAGTCCCGTCTTTGAGATTTTGGATGCTACGACAGTATTTAATTCTTCATCTTCATTGACGGCCAACTTGACAAGAAGACTGAGCATCGTGTGCACGAGATCGATGTATTCCTCACCATTACCTGGTACGACAAATTCGATCGGTGAATCATCCGTGAGCGATGATATCGGCTTGTATTGAATCCCTCGATAGTTGTTTGAGTCGGTGGAGTATCCAACAAAAGAAGCTCAGACTTTAAGCACTCGCATGCGTGACTGTGTAAAAAAGCCATTTTTTAAAAATTTAACTTTTAAAAATATCTCTTGCAGTTCTCTGTCCCTTCTTCTTTTTTCTTTTTTTGTTTTCTTTTTCTTTTTATCTTGCTTACACACTTTCTTAGATTTTTTTTTTTTTTACTCTTACGCCGACCATGCCTCGACGGCACAGTTCTACGAAGCAATTGCAACTGAAATGGTTCGTCACACCGTCCGAGTTTATATCCCGATCCTTCCATCAGCTTGCCCCATTTCTCCTCCGCTTTTCTCTTCAGCGCATAACCAGACTCCATCACACGAGTGTGGAATGTCTCTTTGAAAGATATATTTTTAGCGGTGCTGTCAGACATAATGTTCATACCTGCACGAACAGCTTCTTTGCCAAATGCTTCGGCACCTCGTTTAATGAGTGGTAAAACTCGTCAAAATACTCCAGCAAAAAGCGATCTGATACCTTCGTGTCCTCGTTGATAGGGGGTCCCAACGTAAATGCGTCTAACACGTCCTCCACTGTTTCCATAAATTGTGGTCAGACTTTCACCACCACCACCACTTTGTGCAATAAAGTAGTCCTCGTAAATATCTATAATTTTTAATCGATTCGTTTAAAGTGAAGCGTTACCATCAGTGACCCAAGGTCGAATGGTATGGGGGCACCGGTTGGGTCCCTTATATCGATTTCGATGATGTTATAGGAGTTAAACAATAATGTTATATACATAGGTGGTGAGAAAATTTTATTTTCAACACAACCGTATGCGTAACCTTGAAGATCCAACAACACCGTCCGCAACAAACGCGATTAAACGTCTCCTGCAATGTATGGCCCACTGAGGTCGCTGTAATTCATGGGCATTGAAGGTAAAGCATTGGCAAGATTTTCTGGATAAATGGATCGAATTTCATTATTTTCCAAGAAAAGACTCGTACTTTCAAAGCCCAAGATTTTACGTAATTTTTCGGACAATATTAAATAGCAAAACATGTATTCACTGCGAACTGTTTTTGAACAGACTAACTTAGCCACTACGTAACCACCCCATTCCAAACTGAAAACCACGTGATCTCGTGTGGTATCGAAACTATTGATTTCTTGTAGTATTTCTTCGATATTTGTGTATAGACCGGGTCATATGTGATTATCTACATGAATCACAGGACTTTCTGTGTGTACATTATTGTGTAGTTGTGACATATATTGAAGGGCAATTTTTCTTTCGTTATTTTTTATTGCATGCTTAAACGTCAATGGTGATTAAAGTTCCATTTTACCAACACTCCATTGACCTTGCAAACTAATTTGCTGAGGTAATTTTGTCACGTAGTGCGTAGTAGTATTATCAGGATAATACTGAATGCTACTGTTGCTAGGCAATACAACGTGAAAGTCGTCCTTCTTTTTATATCTTTTAAATAATTATCTTTCACCCAGGAATTAAATTTTTCAGGATATCCCTTCCAGCTGACGAAAAGTTTTTGAGAACGTCCTTTACCTCGACTTTTCAATATCTTGTCAACCTCGAAGAAGCTCTTGCTCAATTCCTTTCGTATTCTGCTTAAATCTTCCTTGTAAAAGAAACCGTCAATGTCTTCGTCAGCCAAATCTCTGAGAAAATAAACTGGAGGTTGTCACGTGCAAGAGATACGTACAATTCTAAACAACTCTAAAGTCCAACCGCTTTCGTAACCTTTGGCAAAGACACTTCTCGTCTTACTGATATGAACTAAATCTCCAACGCTACACTTTGGATTTTTATAAATATGTCTATCATATCGTTGCTTTATGTTTTCTCGTGCTCGTGCAACATTGTGCAAAGTCACGTTAGCTGGTGCCATCTTTGTCGATGAATGCTTCGTGCGGTTGTATGACTCTATTATACTTGGAAGAATGTCTACGAAGCGTCGATTGTTTGCGTGTGTAAAGTATCGCCACATTCTTTCTTTAATAGTTCTTGTTAAACTTACAGCTGTTGCAGCCTTTGTCTCTGGGCTACGTGCTACCCTGTATTAAATCTTATTTTCTCGTGAAACGGATTGCATTTTACGACCTAAAAATTCTTTACCTTTATCCGTTTGGAGACATATCGGTGTACGATCGTCGCTTCTTGATAAAATACGTTGAAATGCTTTGGCAGCGTTTTTCGATATTTTATCCTTGATAGGTGCCACCCAAGCGTATTTGCTGACGACATCGAAGACAACGAGAACATAAGCGTAGCCATCATTGTAAGTTTTTACAGTTCTCAAGTCCATTAAATTAGCTTCCCACAAGTCGTCAAAGTTACGCACGTCACAGCTTCTTCTGGAAAAGCGATTTCTTATCGGCCCATGTAAATTATAGGTATCTTGACTTTCTAGCCAACTAATAACGTTCGATCGCAAAAATTTATTTTTCACAGCACTTACAAGGTTGATATCACCAGCGTATGCAGTTGGTCACGCTGCTTCGTAGTTAAGTTTTTGCAATGTCTTATGCATTATTCTTTTTTTTCTTCTTTTTAGACTTAGGGCCAATGGCTCTCTTGATGCGCGGAACAAACTTCTCAAATGTAATCTTGCTACACATGCAGCATGCTGTCAATAAAGCGACTATTCGCTCATCTGGCGGTGTTTCTCCGGCAAACATACGCGAAAAAGCAAATTCAGCCAACGCCCGATCGGCTTTTGCACATTGACCCTTTTTCTCCGTAGCGTAGGCAAGATCGTGCTGACGACATGGTTCATCCAAGAGATTTATACCTACATTACTGTGCTCAATACGCTTCGATAGCTTCGTTCCAGGACCACAAAATTTGTATCCAGGTAAACGCATTTCAAACGGTAGCAAGTCGATTAAAGCGTCGAGAGCACTATTTTCTTCCTCCTCCTCGAGTTCTAGTTCTGTTTCTTCGCCTTGGTCACTTTTTCGCTCAATCGACGCTATCTTTGTATTTAAATCGACGAAGGCACAACTTTTTAAAATTTTTTTCTATTATTCAGTGACGTCGTTGATTCAGCACCACTTTCATCAAGAAAACTTCCACTACTCGACGTAGATCTCGGACTCTTATTTGGTGATTTTGATTTATCGTCGTCTCCGTCGTCGTTGTCGTCATTGATCAGTAATTTTAATACTTGAGCGTTTCTGACACACACTTGCGGAATGTTTGCCATACGAAGTGCCACTGCAAATTGATCACGGCCCACTGGTGTGCGTTCTTTTCTAACCCTCAAGGCATCGTTCACCAGATCGACAATGTTCGACTGTGGTATGCAAACGCCACCTATGATGACGGTATGTTCATTGGTCCAGTCAAAGTTACCAGTAGCGCGCAAGCGTCGTATGATAAGTGCAGCTTTTTGACGAAACTTTTTCGGTACGCTTTCGATAACCTTGGTATCCTGCTTTTTCTCCTCTTTACGTTTCTCTTCGTCCTCGTCGACGTCGTCGTCAGAGGGATCATTATCTTGCGATACCTTGGTGTTCTCCGTGATCGTGTCAGCATGACGTTTTCTTTTGCTTTCCAATTTCCTAAGGTGCAAATATCGTTGTAAAATTTGTTGGTACTTCTTCCGTTTTTCTTGCTCATCGGTATACGGTAAATTCAAGATATCGTTCATTTCTGTGTCGAGCCGACTTATTGTTGTGCCCGGCGTTTGCACAGACTTCAGACCATCGTTGAGGAACATGCTCCGCAATTAATCCACGCTTTCTTGAGGCAGAAGAATCATTTTTTTTACGTGTTCCATATTTGTTACAGCATCGACAACACCGTTCCAAGGAGCGGACCCAACAAAGCAGGTAAGAAACTCCCTCCCTGTTGTACGATGACTTTTTTCTTGGACAACGGATGAAATTTCGCGTTGGCGAGCTTTCTAAGAACGCTGGCGTGTCCACGCAAGCGTTTTTTGTGTGCCACAGTTACATGGAAAAAACTCTTGAACGTACAAAGCCCAGTAATGAAGGCTAGAGAAGTTCAAGTCGCTTTGAGCTTCTACTGCACAAGTGTACAGGCCGCCTTGACTCAAAGATTGAGTTCAACGAGTTCGAAACACCGTTCAACTGAGACTGCACAACCATGCGCACCACGTAGCCTGTAGTTTGGGCTTGTACAGTACGGCATAGCATTGAACTGCAGAAGCTCGAGGGGGGGCTGCGGGAGCCCGACGGTTATGCTCTCACAGCACAATGTCCAAGCTCAGTGAGCTCAGTGCTTCTCCGAGCTCTCTTTCACTGAATTTTGAGCTATCAGCAGACAGCTTTTAGGCTTTAATGAATACAGCCATTCATTATACAGAGCGCAAACAGGTAAATGAGTTAAAACTTGTATTTTTTATACATACATGCCTGTGAATAATTTCATGAAACTTTAACCTTTATGTAACTCATTAATTTAGTATAAAATGTTAAGGGTTAATTAAAACATTTTAACCGTACAAACTAAGAATGGTCATTTTAAAAATGACTTTACTGGAAAAAATTGTGTTTCCCATTTTTAAATTTTAAATAGAAAGCTCAAAATTCGGTGAGAGAGAGCTCGGAGAAGCACTGAGCTCACTGAGCCTGGACATTGTACTGTGAGAGCACAACCGTCAGACTCACGTAGCCTCCCCCTCGAGCTTCTGCAGTTCAATGCCATGCCGTACTGTACAAGCCCAAACTACAGGCAATGCAGTGCGCATGGTTGTGCAGTCTTAGTTGAACGCTGTTTCAAGCTCGTGTGACTCGATCTTCGAGTCAAGGCAGCTTGTAAACTTGTGCAATAGGAGTTCAAAGCGATTTGAACTTCTCTAGCCTGCGTAACTGGGCTCTGTACGTTCAAAAGTTTTTTCCGTGTAGTAAAACGCTTTCTTCAAGAATGTTGAATGCACACTCGCAAATGTGCTTGATTAGCGTCTTATCTGCTTTTCGCAACAGAGCTCTCTGTTGTTTGCTGTCGAAATGATAAAGAGCTCTTAAAATGACAACGTGCTTTTGACCAAATGGGGAACGTGACTTTGGTGCCATGGCATTACAACGATACGATTGAAACATGGTTTGTCGTGTTGATTCCTTTCATCTGTTTCTTAGCCACGTATACGTACAGATACTCGTCATCCGAAAAAATACAAGTTCGAAATCAACAATTGTCTGGTGTATTTTGTTTGAGGTCCAAGAAAAAGTAACCAAATGGCCGGGAAGTAGCGTCCCAATAAGCTTTTTGCAAGAACCAAGGATTTTCTGGACACACTTGCCTCGAAAGATGTTGTACTTGAGCGCGATCTCGTAAATTTCTAAAGATGATAATTGAGTATCACTCATACAGACAATGTGTCATAAAAACCGTCTAACAAACACAGTTCTTCCGCAACCTGTGGGTCCACTCAGTGTACACGTCCACGGGTGTTGGCATGGCGTATCCATACTGCCCAACTAAACTCTGTCGAAAAGCAGATTGATCGCTCTGGGGGCCTCCGCGGACCACTCACAAAACCGCGAGCGCTTTTGGAAGGCTAGCGCAAAGGTGGCTCGTGCAACCAATTAGCTCGTTTCATTGGTTCAACTGCCAATCAAGCTCTTTTCGCCGCCACCGCCGCCACGCCCCACCATCGCTCATGGATGGTGACCAATCAGCTTGTAACGTGGCAGCGGTTGGAGCACCTATTGCGCATAATCAAAATCACCTAATTACAAAGTTTTCTACTTATTCGTGCCAGTTTTGAGGTTAAAGTCGCACGAGTAACTGACATCGAGATAATTTTTTTTTTAAAGTTAAAGATTCGTGGAAGAGAATGTGCTGATGTCACAGTTTTCGAAATATGTATCAGGTTTCATCAAACATTCGTCGCAATGGTTTCAAGAATGCGCTGACGTGAGTAAAAAGCGATTAAATACATTTGTTGGTACGTAAGGATGATTTTTGTATTCATGGTTTAGGTTTCGTGGTGAAGAATGTGCTGATGTCATCTTTTTTAGAATATGTATCGTATTATTATCGTATCATTAAACATCCGACCCAACACCGATACGAGTATCAGGTAATCAATTACATTTTTACCTGGTAGAAACAAGTGATGTGTTGGTCCTGAAAAAGATTGGTTTTCGCAATTGGATTAACTATCTTTCATGACTCTGTATCCATTTTTTTTTCGGATTCAGAAAATTATTTGTGGAAACGTATTTTTATTTATTTTTTCACATGCTTTTTTTATAAGTTGTTTTCAACAATCATTATCATCGTTCTTAGAGCTTGTAGATGTAGCTTTTGCTTTGCTTTGCTTTTGAACCCACCTTGTCGCTTCCTTGTTGATGCATCGGTTGTAAAAAGGAAAATAAACCAACCAACTAACAGCTTTGTCATACCTCGACCAAGTGAGTGTTCTCCCCTACTCTGATGTATTATATCCCTTTTTCTGCGACATTACGTTGGTAACCATATGGATAACTTGTAATCATGCTGTCAAAATATCTTTTACTATAGACTGGTTGACATGTTTTTAATTCCGGTTGAGTCACTACATCGTAAATAATTGTACGACGAATGGAAAAATTCGACAATTTTATTTCCGTAATATTAGTCATAACAAGCACACGAATCGTGTCAAAATTTATCTTTTGACTATTGCGGTAATTTAATTTGATACCTTTAACTTTGCAAACATAATATTCACTACCATCGAGTTTTTTTATCTTATATGCGTAAGACTTTGGCCCACCGGATAAAAACGAAGAAATGAATGCGCCAACTCCTTTATTGGCCAATTTGTCAGTGAGACTGCCTAGTGTCGTGCCAATGGGTAAATCGTCCAGTCCTTCTCGGGAAACATAAAAAATGGCATCTGTGTCGTAATAGAGAGCACGTTCTCCTAGAAAATGCAGATACTTGAAAAGATCTTAGCATGCTTGTGCTGTCATAAAAGCGGCAACCACAACGTTACCTGATGGTAGTGACGTCAAGGCCTCAGTCTTATAATTCTAGTTAACGTACAATGTATCATCGTTAATAGGTAAAACACCATTAACATCGATTTCTGCACTCGTAAGTATTTCCATTAATCTTTCTGGGACCGTCACCACCTCAGTTTTTGTCAAATTTTCACGTTGACCAAATTTACCCCACAAAGAATTGAATAATAATTTTGCAACTGATCTTAAGCCAGCATTGAGGTTTATCTCATTTTTTGTTGAGATTTATTTCTTTAATTCTACGGATTTTGTCGATATAAAATTCCTTTTGCTCATTAAATATGCAGGTAGGTGGATAACCCAAAGCTAGTGTTTTTTGTTTAAAAAACTCGTTAATATATTGTGCAAAGAATCCTCCTTTGTCCATTTTTTGATTATACTGTGTTACTTAATATTGATATATTTCATTAACATTTTTAACGATATAACCTACGCAAACAACCACCTTAAGTTCTTCAGATACCCACGTACCTCTTAGAATGCGATCTTTTTCATAGTAGTGGGTACAGTGCTCTTGAAGCATATTCTCACAACACGTACGGCACAATGGAAAAATAAGCTTATCGTGTATCTTCACTTGTAATACAGGATGAAACAAATTTCTAGGTGGTAGCACATCACACATAATTAATCCATTTACTTGGGAAATATCATTATTGTTACCTATTATTTTTTTACACTCCCGTTCGTTAGAGTATAACGTTTGATGACCAACGGGGAATATATCTCGTTTGCAAATGTATGGATACAAACAGCATAGATACAAATACGTCAACGTTTTTTATTTTTTCTCCATCCTGACAATTGTACGTTTTTACAGTGTTTTCTGTTAAACCACTGAAAAATGCATCACGTGGATTCAATGGTTTTCTACACCAATAATTTTCATTTTCTTGAATAAAATTTGAAAGTTCTTCGTTTTCACGTATTTCTCGGTTAAAGTCACATTCCCATTTTTCTATCAACTCATAATTTGACATTCTTATCTTTTCTTTAATCCTGCAAGTTTTCTCATATCTATCATCCATTGTATCTCCGGTCGTCAAAATGGTATCTCGGTTTATTCGGTAACACCGTAGGCAGCCGTGCCAAAAGCAACCTTGGAATTGTAATACGATTTCATGATGATCATGCACACCATCTAGAGGAGTACAGTATCCAACGACAAGGATACCTTCTGATAAGCGTCTCTCTCGGCAGTGTCCAACGTGTTGGATAAATCGCTGGAGAACGTGTTTTTCCATCGAATAAAGCTATTTTAAAGCTATTTCAGATTAATTGTTAGCCAGTCTGTAACCTTTTTGTGGTATTATACCAATTCGATTTTTTTTCAGAAATTTTTTTCTATACACACGCATGCTGGTCGAAGTGATTGTTGTGCATTCTCCAAAAGGGTCCAGTGCATATTAAAAAGCGCCTTAGGTAATCGGGTGATAGGCGCTTGCGCTAATAACTAATACTTTATTATTCAATTGAGGGGCCAGTAAGTACCCTGGGTCATCGGGTAATAGGCGCTTGCGTAAATAATTAATACTTTATTATTTAATAGAGAGGCCAGTAAGCACCCTGGGTCATTGGATGATAGGTGCTTGTGATAATAATTATTACTTTATTATCTTATAGAGAGGATAATAACCACTGTAGGTCGTCGGGTGACAGGTGCTTGCGTTAATAATTAATACTTTATTATCTAATAAAGCGACCAGTAAGCGCCCCGGTATATCGGGTGATAGGCGCTTGCATTAGTAATTAATACTTGATTATTTAATGGAGAGGTTAGTAAGCAACCTGGGTCATTGGGTGATAGGCGCTTGTGTTGATAATTAATACCTTATTATTTAAAAGAGAGGCCAGTAAGCGCCCTGGGTCACTAGGCGCTAACTGGCCTCTCTATTGAATAGTAAAGTAATAGCTATCCACACAAACGCCTATCACCTAGTGACCCGGGGGGCTTACTGGCCTCTCTATTAAAATGAAGTATTTATCGTTAACACAAGCGCCTATCACCTGATATCCCAGGGCACTTACTGGTCGCTTTATTAAATAATCAAGTATTACTTAATAGCACAAGCACCTATCACCTGATAACCCAGGGTACTTACTGGCCACTCTGTAAAATAATAAAATATTAATAAATAGCACAAGTACCTCTAACCCAATGACCCAGGGCGTTAACGGGCCTCTCTATTAAATAATAAAGTCCTAATTATCCACACAAACACCTATCACGTAGTGACCTAGAGCGCTTACTGGCCTCTTTTTTAAATAATAAAGTATTAATTATTAACACAAGCACCTATCACCTGATGACTTAGGGTGCTTACTTACCTCTCCATTAAATAATGAAGCATTAATTATTAACGCATATTTTAATTACAATTATATAAGTAACAATATGCATAACAATTATGAAGACAATTATGGCGACAAGGATAATAATAATTTTGATGATGCTGATGATAGTTATAATTACAGAGATAATAATAATAACAATGATAATGATATAAATAATAACTTTAATATTAATGATAATGAGGTTTATGATAATAAAAATATTATATATATTTATATTTATTAAATATATGTATAAGAAAAATGATGAAAATTCCAGTTATTGAAATAGTAATAATAACAATAAATGAAATAATAGTAAGGATTATACCAGAAATAATAATATTGTCAGGTGTTAAAGAAAACATATCGATATTAATGATAGTATTAATTAAAATGATGACAATATTTATGATAAACGTTATGACCATATCAGTAAATTTAGTAACGATGATTACTAGAATTATAAAGATAAAAACGATGAGGGTGAGAAGTACGACAATAATTTGAGTTTAAACATTTATAATTTTAAAAATTATTAAAAAATTAATGATGATAATAATAATGACAACGATACCGATACATATAATTATTGTTATTATAATAGTAACAATCATTATAATTTAAATATTAATTACCATGATGACTAAGATAACAATGGTAGTAACAGTTTTTAATGATAAATATAATGAAACATGACATTTCTAGTAATAGAGGTTATGCTAGTAACAATGTTAATTGAAGATGATAATAATGGAGAAAATAGTATAGATTTTTAAATATGTAAAAACAATAATGATAAAAATAATAGAATTAACAAGAATTATTTTTATAATAATTATGACCATCATATAAACAGTTAAATTAAGAAATAATAATAGTAAGAGTAACGGCAAAGATAATTATCATACAATTGTGAATAATAATAATGTTTATTGTAATAATAATGATGACGCTAATAATAATGATGATACTAGTATTTGTCATACTGATGATAATAACAATGATAATATAAGGAATGATAATACTAATAATTATAAAAATGATTATTATAATATTGATGTCAACAATTACAATAACTATCAAACTATTAATTATGTTAAAAAATAATAAAAACTATTTTTTATTATTTTTTAATAACTTTAATAATGATGATTTTAACTTTAACTAATAGTAACTTTAATTTTAATGATTCCACGGGCTGAGGCAGTCAGCCTATGGGGCGCGTGCTCTTCGGATAGCGAATGGGTACAAGCTCTCCGCGGGTGTATGGCTTTAAGGCACTGCAGCAGTTTAAGTTTGTGCCCACAGGTGGTGAGAAAAGCATAAAATGTTTCTTCTTGACCAAAACGCCAAGGAGAAAACCTCGCAAGAAATCTCGGGGTGGTTCCCAAATAAAACCAAACATGGTTTACGCTACTAAAAATTACGTCCCGCAGGCGTTAACCTCTCAGAAAAAATCTGCCACCAGTTCTGACCTGGTAAAAGCCCGGGTAACTGGTGTCGGCCTCACGGATTCTGGGGGAGGCGACAAAGGCATTGAGCAAGAAAGTGCTATGTTTTCTAACATCTAAAAGCGAATAACAACTGGTGGTTGGTTAAACGATCAAACCAACAAACCACAGGATATAGACCAAAATAGCCAGAATGAACATCAGCTGACGCTGGCTGAAACAACAATAGTCACTCATCTACAGAAAACCTTGAACGACACAGAAAAAAAAGAGAAAAAAGTACTAGGTAGTAACAGACGTCGTACAAAGTCTTAAAAAGCAGTTGACAGGCTGCCCAACGTCAGCAGCACAGTCAAGGAAGTTAGAGTTCTTCTGTAAGAAATCTGTGGGATCTTAAAAGACCTTGAAGGCCGCTGTCAGAAGACTGTGGGGAAGATGTTAGTGTTGAGAATATCTCTGCCAGGTCGTTTAATTAAACAGCCCCTGAAATAGCGAGCCACAGGAAGCAAGTGGCTGCAAGAGAGGAGCCGGTAGGTAGCACACAAACTCCAAACAAAGGTGAGCCAGGAAAAACAATAAGGAAGCGGAGAAATAACAATGGAAAGAAATCAGGCCATCCTCGTGAAACCAGTAGAAGGAAAGTCATATGCGAAAGTATTAAAAGCATTTAAAAACGCTGTTAACCTGAGAGACTGCCGGGCAAAAGTTACCAGAATAGGAAGCGCATATTTTTGTTGCATTCTGGTAGAGCTCACCAAAAACACCAAATACGAGGAAAAGCTGACACAGGCCATTTTACTGGCTATAAGCACCGCAGAAAAAATACAATCAAGAAAATCTAGAGTTACCTTAAAGGTACTAGACATAAAGGTAGTTACGAATGAAAAGGAAGCTGAGCAGTTATCTAAGAGGCTTAACCAGAAAAAACCCAGGCAAAATTGAAGTGGCTATGCCATTGCCAAACCGATGGCATGGAAAAATGGCACTGGCCGAAATGGACGAGGCTGGCACTTTGTCCCTTTTAGAAAAAGGGACGATAGCAGTGGGTTGAATCCAGTGCCGACTAAGGTGCAGGATTATCATCCAGAAATGCTACTGGTGCCTGGGATATAAGCACACTAGGTACTACTGTAGAGAACCGGACCGATTAGGCCTCTGCTAGAGATGCGGTAAAGACAAACACAGATCTAAGGACTGCAAAGCCAAACTACGATGTGTCCTATGCAGTAAAATCACGCAGGCAGGAGAAAGAATCAATTAGGTGCCTGGATATAAAGGGTTCAGGGGCCTTAGACAAATCCTGGATAAAAGTAAAGGAAACCCGACATAATGCCCAGAGTTTTTCAAGGAAGCATGAACGAGGCAATCAACGCAGATGCCCTTCTGCCACAAATATTATGTGAAAGAAGGGTAGACGTAGCGCTCATGAGCAAGCAGTACAGGAACCTTAAGCCACCTAAGTGGGTTAGCAACGCAACAAACATAATATCATTTCAGTTCCTAGACGAAACAAAATCCGCTAAGATTCCAGTGAATTAAAAAGATATTTTGTCTCGATACTTTTCAGCAAACACTTTTACCAAGAAACACAGGAAAAGAATAAATTACTTTAAAAAATCCATCAGGGATGGCATGGTAGGCAACCTCTTGGTCACTGGAGACTTCAATGCAAGAGCAGTAAAATGGGAAATGCCTGCAACAAACTCTAAGTGCTGGGCAGTCTTAGATATGGTGGCAAGGCTAGGACTCATCATCGTAAACGAAGGAAGGACAACAACTTTTTGAAGATCGGGATTTGGCGAGTCGATACCAGACATTACACAAGCTTTAGAGAGCCTTGCGACGAAAGTAAAGAAATGGCAGGTATCTGAGGTCGAAAATGGCAGCAATTATTAACATATGGTCTTCAGAATTACTGATGCAATAGACAGAAGAGGCATAGCATGCAAAACGAAACGTAATATTAGGAAGCTGGATACAGAACGACTAGCGAAAAAAGTAAAGAATGGCATCGCTACTATCAAAAACAATTAACACAACCTGAGCACAGCAAAAGGAGTATAGAATCTCATTGAGGCAACCATGCAACTCCTGAAATCTGCATCTCCATTGTGCATACTGGATACGCCTGTAAAATTATTCGAAAAGCTATCTAAGGCCCGTCGTTAACAGGCCATCCAAAACGCAGGAGACTTATCTAACAGTTAGTAAAAATTTAAAAAAGGGAGGTCTACCATAAAAACAGTAAAAGAAGTCGTAAAAGCAGTTTAGAACATTTGTGACATATGCCATAGAGCGAAGCCCCTCGTTTTTCTGGTGATCTTGAATGTCAAAAACGCTTTTTGCTAAGCAAGATAATAGAACATGCCTTACGCTCTGGAATACACATTTAGAACACCAGACTCTCCCTTGAGAGTATTGACAGATTATCTAAAAGATCGTTTTTTGACCTATACCACAACGGGAGGCGAAACACAAAAAAACATAACTGCAGGGAAATTAAAGGGTACCATACTTAAACACGATCTCTGGAACGTGTCATACAACAGACCACTCTGCCAGAAAATGCCAGAAGGGACGGTCTTGGTAGGATATGCAAACGATGCTGCTGCAGTAATCGTTGAACGCACGAAGAAAATTGTCCAGATACGACCTAATCAGGTTATGCAAGGACTGGCTCCATGGATGGAAAACAACTGACTCGAAGTTGCAACAGGGAAGACGGAGATGGTACTATTGACGAGAAAAAAGATAGATACCATCATCCCCCTTGAGGTACGAGAAGAAGAAGTAATGACGAAGGATGCCGTAAAATACCTAGGGGTGACGCTGGATAGAAAGTTCACGTTTTGGAGTCACCTTAGGCAAGCAGCAGACAAGGTGGTGGCAAGAATAGCAGGATTAGGCCGAATCATGCTGAAAATTGGAGGTCCAAAACCTGCAATATGCAGGCTCCTTATGTCTATGGCCCAGTCTATTATTTCTATGAGGCTGAGATATAGAGAGATGAGATACGTCGAAAAAAAAAGTGACAATGAGCTAAGTTCAAAGAATAGGAGGTTTAAAGATAGCCTGCGCCTTTCGCTCAATCTCAGAGTCTGCGATAATGGTGATAGTAAGCGTAATTCCCATCGACCTCTTTGCGAGGATAAGACGTTTGCAAAACCTTACAAAGCAGGACCAAGAAAGAATAGAGGCCAAGAAAAATGCCTGGGAAATCACCTGGGAACGCTGGCAACATAAATGGCAAGAGAAATTTAAAGGTAAATGGACGGAACGCCTAATAAACGATGTCAAGTAATAGACAGAGTGAAAACACGGTGAAGAAGATTACTACCTTACTCAATTTTTCTCAAATGACGAGGTATTTCTGCTCGCACCTCAACAAGATGCGTAAAACACAGACGGCTACTTGAAAGTACTGGGGCTACGACAAAGATGACGCGGAAAATTCGTTCTTTGACTGCATCAAGTGGCAAGATGAACGAAACGTGTTGTAGGAAAAGATCAGAACCTTCAATCCTGACAACGTCATAGATAAAATGCTACTCAACGGAGAAAGGTGGACTGCAGTAGCCCGGTACATACATACGGTTCTCCAGGACAAAAAAAAATGGTTTTCTGGAAAACTGAGCGGAGGTGGTGCGAGCGTGGATCTAGTGCCATCGGGGGGAGCGTGGGGTTAAGTTTCCCGCTGTGGTGCCTGGGCAGTTCAGGGGGGGGGTGGTGGTTGGGCTTTGGGGTTAGGGTCACTAGGGCGTGGCCACAGGGTGGCTTGTGTGTGGTATGGGGCTTGCGTGGGTGCTTTAATGTGGGCAAACTCCTGTGAACTGCTTCCATATATCACCTTCCTACCGATAAGTGGCTGTACCTTGTTGTTCTGGGTCTCTACTTTCAGGCTTCGTGGTGGACGCAATTCTTGTACCTTTGTTGGGAGTAGCTAAACTTGGGCTTGCGCTAGGGAGCATCTGCCTAATATTTTGCTTTATCCCTCTCAGTAAACAAAAAAAAAACAGTTTCGTCACATGACGAAAACTAGAAAATATTCTAGAAAACGCAAAAGTTACAAGACAAGTTGGTAACAAAACACTTAACAATGGCTGACCAGGGGTTAAGCATCCGTGGCCCCGACGTCAAGTGTAGAAGCGACTTTAGAATCCCACATGGGTGTCTCAGGAGCAAGGTTTTGCCAGTTTAGTGGGTATGGTCATAACGAGTCCCATACAGGGGAGGTTTCGTAAGCCTTTTTATCGTGCATAAAGGCATTCTGGACGACCTCAGAAACAAAAATATAATGATAATAATAACAATATTAATAATAAAAATGATACTAATAATAATAATAACAATAATGATAATAATTTTCATAATGGTCATAAAAATAATAATAACTATATTCATTGCGATGATAATAATAATTCATTAAGTACTCACAACAATAATAGAGGTTATGATTAATATAATTATAAGAATGACGATTCTTATAGTAATGATAATTACAATATTAGTAATTATACAGATGATTACATAATTAATAGAAATAATAATAATGATAACGATGCTAACGATAAAAGTAATAAGAATAATAACAAAAACAGTAGTTATGTTAAGCATGATAACGATGATAATAATATTACTTATAAAAAAGTAATTCTGATAACTACGAATTTAAAAATAACGATAGCGATGATGATAACTATAATTATAATAATGTTTAAAATAACAGTTATAATACTTACACGGATTATAATAATAGTAATAACAAAAATTCTGAAGCTGATTTTGGATGTTGAAAGAAAGATGATAAGATTGTTATTATACTAATTCTTATAATAGTGTCGATTGTGATAGTAACAATAATGATTACAATAATTATAATAATGATAATGATAAAAATAGTAGTTATGATAACGTTTCTTAATATGACAACGATTTAAGTTATTATTATAACGATGAAAACTATCATAATTATGATAAGATGAATAATGTGAGTTATAACAATGATTATGTTAATGCTAATTATAGTAATAATGATGGTAATAATAATGATAATAAAAGTAAAAACAAAAAATATAAAGATGATAACGATGATAGTTCTCATAACGATGATAATGAGAGTCAAAATAATAGTGATAATTATAATAATCATGACGAAAACGATGACGATGATGACAATAATTACGATTATTATGTCAATAACTATTGAGATGTAAATAATGATTATAATGATAATGATACAAATAAAAATATTAGTAATAAAGAAGTGATAATAATAAAACTACTTAAAATAATGACATTGATCAAAACAATGATGATCATGATAATTATCAGAATAATGATTATAATACTATACAAAAGAATTATGATAACCTTTTTTTATCATAATAAAAATAATAATATCCATGAAAAACATGTTTACAATTATAGTAGTAAATAATATTACAAGGATAATAATAATACCTTTTTTTACGATTTTGCTGATCATCGTTCTGCTGATCTTTACTCGTGGGATGTTAGTGTTCATAAAAAATTTATTAAAGATATCATGATAAAGTTGATATCAACAATATTAAAAACAGTGCTCATAATAATGATAATAATAATAATGACATTTTTAATTTAAATAATAATTATTACATCTTTAATGATAATAATAATAATGATGTAAATAATTATAGGAATATTAATAAAAAACCATGATGATAATAATAATATTAAAAATGACAGTATTAATTTAGAAGATGACTATGACCATAATGATAAATAAAATAATGATAATGATTTATAAAGTAGTGGTGCTTACAATATTGATGGTGATAACAATAATTATGATGTGAATGATAATCATTAAATCAATTAAAGTGACAGTAAGGATAATGATTATGAGAATATCACGTCACTACTGATGATTATGATTATGATAAAAAGGATAATATTCATGCTGATAATGATAACGATATAATACTTAAAATTACAATAAATATGATGATAATAGTTATGATGATAGTGATGATAGTTATAGCAATAAGAATCATAACGATAATGACAAAGATAATTGTAACGACAGAAGTAATAACGACTATCATAATTAAGTTAATATATTTAGAGATGCTGATGATAAAAGTAACACTAATAGTTATAATCATTACAATGATACAAATAATTATGTCATTGATAATACCCAAGATCCGCTGACCAGTTTGGTCTTTCTATCCTTATATTTAATCCACTAACTAAAACGGTTTGAATTATTAGTTCTGCTCAAATAGCAGACACTCTTTACCGTAGATCCGCTACTTCAAGCGATCTCTCGATTTAACTTATTTATATACACTCATATATTCGCACTCAAAAGTGTTAGTAGTAGAAGAAGAGCTACTAAAATTAAAAAGAGGATCTAAAATAATCTTATAGCTTTATTTATAGACGTAAATTGTACCTTAAATAATATTTAATAAAACCAATGATAGTTTATTTTGCAAGTTATTAAAAATGTTAGAAAACTATTAAAGAATTGTTTGTGCAGAAGCTTATGACAGAGGGAAATATCCTCAAAAAATAATTGAAATTATTTTATGATCAAATAAAATGTAACTATTTTTTACAAAATCAATACTGTATAATTGGAAAATAAAATCAATGACTTTTAAGTATGAAACAACAAATCGTACGACAGTTTCGTTACCTTTGCGAAAAAGTAACTTTCAAAACTGAAAGAAAAAATTTATAATATAAATTTAGGAAATTTTAAAAGAACTAACTTATAAAATTACAAATACATCAAATCTTATTATGATCTCATCTTGCTTTATTTATAATTTATAGGTACATAAATTTTGTGTTGGACATACAGAATACTCTTATCTAAGTATTAATCTTGTTTACCGGAGTAAGTCACAGTGCATATATTTTAAGGAATGTAGAACCGTAAAAAGTAGTGAAAAACAAGGTACATGCAACTATTTTCCAGAGAAATCAGTGTTGGATGAGTTAGATATTTTCCAGATGCCTAGAAATGTTGGCGTGCGCAAGTATACTGTATAAGACAAAACTCTTACTCTTTAATTAAGTTAGATAGCCTCTAGCTATAGGATTAACGTTGTTATATACGATGGAGTGCGTGTAGCAGTGAATATAGTTGTAGTGCGCAGCATTCGGATTCTGTCCAGTATTCAAGCACACACAAACATTATAATGGGCATTAAAGTATCAGTGCTTACATTGTCAAATCCACGAATAAATGCGTAGAAATACCAACAGAGATCGGTACACTGTTAACAATACGTATGCTAGTAACTGGCCAAGAGTAGATTCAGTGATAGCATATTTCAGCGCACTAGAAGACAAGAACTTTAACGCAGAAAAAAGAGTTTTAAATCACACCCTACGTCACGGTAGCATAGCAATTAAAATATATAGCTGCACACTCCATATGAGAAATCTCTGTGCCGTATGCTCCCTTGCTTGAAGCAGATGATATTATACAAGTGCGATTGATTACACTCTCTTACTTTAGTTTCCGAGCATACACATGGTACACTCATCATTTCGCCAGCTCTTGTATACCTATTAAAATTAAAGCAATCTTATTGCACATGCATTTGCCAAATAATTGCTCAACACACACACCACACACACACACAAACACTCATATATTTAGGTTATTCTTTATAACTTATGTTTTCTGCGATAAATGTCAAGAATTTATTAGAAATTTTTTTGGATACGAATAAACAAAACAAAATAATAGTATACTTTTCTTATTACACACACTTATAAAAGATTCAATAAAAATAAATGAAAATAAAAAGGAAAAAAAGCACGTGAAGCAAATTATACAACTAATAAAATGGTCAATACAGACAATGACGCCAATATGACAGTAGCTAAAGCGCTGATGTAGTTTCTTAATGCCAACTTTTTATTCTAGCATGCGATGAAATCCATCCCACTAACAGATTTTGCTAAATATAACTACTGAGTGCTACTCAATAGCCCTTGATGAAAAATAAGGACAGTACATACAACTTGCATATAAAGACCCCTATAAAAGACGTAGCATTAGACAGGTTCATAAAAGGACTAGCACACTCAATAAGCCAGCAGATACATGCAAAAGAACCTGCTTCTTTAGCTGATGCCTTCGATTATGCATTAACATAAGAGAGCCAAATGAGAGTGACTATTATCTTGGATACACGATACTAAAGACTATCTCATAGTAATTTGTGCAATAATTTTAAGAACCTATATTAACAGCAGGATAGGTATTCTGATCAGCCATTCTCATCTTATCAAACAGCACAAATTATTGGACAACAGATTAACAATAAGAATTATCACGCTTATACGCAGTATAATAAGTATAAAAATATCAATAGACAATATTAACAATATATCAAAAGGACAGAATTACTATGAAAACTCTCAGAATCAGGAAAGGAATCAAAATTGTTAAAATTAATCGACAAACTTTTATTATTATCAGAACAATTTCCGACAATAAAGTAACAAAAATCCCAACAATTTTTACACTTAAGGTATTATAAATTTTTACCCTAGGAATGATGAAGGATACCAAGGCAGAGATCAGACTTGTAACAGAGACCCCCAAAAATGTATTTATAATGATAATAACCAACAAAGAATTAATCCTAATTATCAAAGCCAGAATTTTTAAAACCAGTATCAACCAGAAGGTAACCATTTTTTGTATCGTTTAAACTTTTAGGCGGCTCTCTCCAACCGTCATTTGGAAGTGAGCACACAAAGAAAGAATTCAACCCTTACATCGAATGTTTAAGCACAAGTCATGAACATCGTAACAGAATCAAAACCATCCATATTGGTACGTGCCAGGGACTTGGCGTAGATGACAAGCCTACAAGCATAAGGTTGTCAATCACAGAAGGAGAGAATTGCTTTATCACAGTGATGCCCGATAATGGTGTCCCCACAAACTGGATTAAAACATATAAGTTGCACTTATATTAACGTGTAGTAACTAGTAAAGTTATTTTTCTTACCGATATCACACCTTACCCCATTTTTACTTAAAAAATAACGTATATGACTATACAAGTAAAACCTTTAACTTTCCATGTGATCCCTAACGATTTCTCGATCAAAGATGGTAGTTGATTGGATCAAAACTTTAGTAACGAAAGACGAGCCACATAATCGTATTATTATTATGCTTAAGTATCAGATAATGACGTTAAAAGTCCCATTCCTTTTTCAAAAACACTTAAAAAAATAAAGCAATTGGAAAGGCTTGAAAAATAACAAAAAGCCATAAAAACTTAAGCAACAAACACAGCAAAGTATAATTATAGCTACCACTTCAATCCTAAAAAAAAAGACATAGTGCCTTAGAAAAAAATTAAACAACAAAAATTTTTTGACGAATACATCGTAGACCTGTCCAAGAGGTCAAATATACCTTAATATAAAAAATTTAAAGACAGAAGCTGATTTTTACTTTTGAGATGAATTAGGCAAATTAGTGTTATCAGAGAATGGTGACAATTTTACAAATCTTATTGATCATTAAACTGATAAAAGTAGAATACACAGTAAGAATAATAATTCAATCGACCAAGATGACATTAAACAGAGTCAAAATACTCCTTGTGGAGAACAACGCTGCCTTAAAAAGGAACAAAAATATAACAATAAGCCAACTTAATCTACAATCAAGTCTCAAATATGTCAAGTAGTAAGAAGTTATTTATTTAACACTAAGTTCACTATAAAATACTTACCACAAGTCATCGTTGGGTGTGATGACATATATTTAAGTGAAGGAATCGTGGAGAATTAGTTTATTCAATGTAATTTTATAGCGATAAACACTTATAAAGATGATATTATTATTAAAATAAATTTAACAAAAATTCTGCACTTTGAATATATTGCCCTCAAATTTAATCCCGAGACTTGTCACAAATTTAAGAGATCCAGTAATAAATATACACAAGATAGAATAAGAGATCTAAAGGGACTTGTGCGTACCAGTCACTTAAACCTGAAAGAACGAAATAGAATTAATCGATTGATTTCTGAATTTTCAAAAATTTTTTGTTGCTCAGAGACTCTTTACCCTGTACTTTCAAATACAAGCTGGAAAAACTCAATACCAATGCTGATACACTATATAGAAACTCAATCAACCAGTTTATATATATGGAAAACAATATAAACAATGTAGTACCTTTACTAAAAGTTATGATGATGGGTCAAAAGAAAATATAATAAAATTAAATAAAATAAAATTCTAAATTAAAAAAACAAAATAGTATAAACATCCAATTTAATGACGATAGAACCTAAAAGCATAAAAAAATTAGAAACAACTGAATCTCCATTGGCCAATTGCCCTAGATGTCCCCTTGGTTTGAAAACAAGCAAAGAATGACCAAAGTAATATCATAGAATGATAACTTAAAGGACTTGAACAGTAACATTTTCACAACCACAGACATCATCTACTTCTCAACTAAGTATATGAAGAAATGTCATTAAAAATACATCAAAAGATTCTAGCTTATTGAAAGTAAATTTCTTGAAATCAGTAGCCTTAACATCATACGATGTTGATATAAGAACAGAAATAGCCAGAATAAAACCTAGAACTTTTACAAATACAGAAATGCTACAATTACCAGTTTAAAATATAATTAACCCTGGTGCAAAATCAAGGACAGTTATATTTTCCGAAAATGACCCAAGCGATACTGTAGAATAGTCAGAAAGAGATACACATCGACCACTACAGGACCCTAGACGAAAATTATTACAAAAAGAATTGACCGAACTAGATGTAGACTTAAATACAAATACTGACTCAGACTCAGTCGCAACAAGTATTAAAATCTCCGTTATACCCATTTTATTAAGTAAAGGTTCGAATGACAACGTTTTTGAAGACCAACGTATAACCACGACCAATTAGATTAATAAAATTATTTATCAAGAAATACAAAAGCTAACAAAACAACTTTACCAAAATCCTTAAGAATACTTAGACAAGTCTAAAAACAATAATAAACCCAAGCAAGCTAATATAAATTTTTTATTAGTAACTAGATCTTCTAAATAAGGTGAGCTGGATTCTGAAAATCAGAATATATTTATCGAAATGGATATGTTTGATCCTAATAATTTTGATCATTTTGTATAAGATGAAAAAACTGAAGATTTATTAAAACGAACAGTGAACTTTAAACCTTTTAAGATTATTACTCCTCGTATTCAGAAAAATAGACCCATAAGTTATAGTACATTAACGCACACGATTACTTCCAGCATTGCAAAAAAAATTGGTCTAAAGCACCAAACTTGGAACAATTAACAAATGAAACCCTAGATCACTTAAACAAAAAGAGCAAACAAACAAACTGCAATCCAAACAAATTTAAAAAATGGAAGTTTTGCATCTGATTTCATGCTACTTTTGGACTTACACCTTTTTTCACCAATCAATCGATACAAACAACAGTACGAAAAAGTGTATGTACGTTTTAGTAATAGTAGCAGTAGTACGGACAGTTATAAAAACGTAAATAGAACATAGCTAATAAATAATGTTATAATAACCAAATACTGTCTTACGTACAAAAAAGACAATAAAGTTTGTTCTATTAGCAGAAATTGTTAGCCAGCCACATCTGTATCAAAAATGTTAAGGTCGATAGGTGCACTAGACTTAAGTTATTTAAAATCGAAGAAACCAAAAGTTAGACGACTATCGATAACATCTTATTTATGGCTTATGTACTGTCAATCGTTAATAACTTGACACCTACCAATTTGATAACTTCAGAAAATCTTACAAAAGCTTTTGAATCACTTAAAAATATTGTGAAGACAAAATCTAAAGACTTTTCGAATTTTAAGTAAGGGAGATTTTACAATCAAATTAGGACCTAGGTTGTTAACTAAAATGTTATTAACAACTTTTGATAAAACACTTGTACAAAATACTGTCTGGTACGGTAAGATTGAGTCTCTCAAAACTCAAGAACTTTATCAAATAAGACAAACACTAGATGACAGCTCTGTTGGAGGACATAAGGAAGTAAACCAAACTTATGGGTTAATAAGAGAACGATTCTATTGACCTTAAATGAGAAATGTTATTCTGAATGATGTTCGTGAATGCAGCAAACGTCAAAAGAAAAAAATTGAACGTATAAAAACAAGAGAACCCTTGGTGCTAACAGATACACCTATAAAAGCCTTTGATAAAGCTTCTATTGATACCGTCAGTCAATAAAAAATAACACCAAATGATACCTGTCTTTTGCTAACCGTACAGTGTAATCTGACTAAGAACGTAATATTAGTCCCTGTACCTGACACAAGATCAAAGACGCTTACCGATTCTCTTGAACAGAAACTACTATTAGTTAACAGTGTGCCTAGAGCATTTTTATCAGACAGATATTCTAAATTTAAGTCCAATTTATTGAAACAACTCATGGAAATTCTAAAGACCAATCATCTAACTACATTAGCATGTGATCCTCAAATAGACGGATCACTAGAGTGGAGTTATGCTCCCCTAGCTGACTTTATAAAAAGTTACTCTAAAACTTTTAATGACTGGAAAAACTTAGAAAAATTACCAGCTTTCACGTATAACAGAAATGTACATGCAGCAACAAATTGTACGCCCTATGTACTAGTATTTAAAAGAATTGCAAGATTTTCCTTGGAGACACCTAAGGAAAAAAGATTACGATACTATTGTATTGGCAAGATCTTAATAGGTGACTTCAAGAAATGCAAATTGTGGCAGAAAATCAACAAATAAAAATGAAAGTACAAACAAAAACAAAATATAATAAATAATTATTGCTTCTAAATGTGGAACCACGAGATTACGTGTGAATAAAGAAAAAAGGGCGTTCCCATAAATTTGAGTGCTTTTATAATGAGCTACTATAGGTTTCAACAGTTTAAGAGAAGAATAATATGTTACTTGAAAAAACTAATGGTAAAATCAAACGGAAACACACGGATAAATTAAAATGAGTTCCTCAATAATTATATCTTTGTAAGAAATGTATATTCTACATGTCTTCCAGATAAAGAAAAAAACCCAATGATGCGGAATGTATTGGCTATCTTTATCACAATAGTGCTTGAGGGTTGCGCAGATTAAAACTATGCTAGCCATATCAACTATAGCATAGAACGACTTCAAACAAACTTTGGAATATACTACGAACGAATCAGTATAACAAAAATTACAAGAGCTGATTGGAAGATTGTGATATGGCTAGATGTTAATGAATTTGTATTTGAACAAGCACCTACTAAAGAATTAAATAAACCTTAACGATAGTGTATTGCACAGTTTGGTTATCCTAACTAAGCCTACTATACGGAAATAGACCTTTTGAAATAAAAGATACAGCGATTGACAAACCTTGAAGCGACACTATGCTGCATAATAAATACTGTGGACACCCGTGCAGGGGATAACATTATTACTTTACTCAGCATACGAACAAAAAGACTGAACACTTTTGGAACTATTAGAAGCGTTGCTGAATGATTTTTCGGCTTCGTCACAGAAGACGGTGTCAACGTTATGATCACTAACACCACAATCTGCATACTGATTGAAACGAGTGTATTAAATTAAAAAACCAGAATATCCATATTCTTGCAGCTGCATTCAGAGAACTAAATAATACAACAGAACACCATGAGCATATTGTAAAACAAGTTGCTGATATATTAACTCCAGGACAAGATTTTACTCTCGACTGATACCTAATTCATATATCAGCTTATCTTTTAAGAACTCAGGCTACTTTAGATTACATTATTCGTTCCTATAAGGATCTAAATGACATCTTGTCTGATTTACAAAGAGGTTAAGCACATCCAGAGCTTTTTTCTACAAACATATTTAGAACCATAGCCCGAGATGTAGAGAACCTTGCAGGGAATCTGGAATTTTTGGTACCAATAAAGAATTTTGATACTAGTAAAATAAGCACCTTAAGCAAATAAGGTGTGCGCATCAAAAACATAGAACTATGGTGATGTTTTATTGGTCACTTGTACATCAAACCCCTTGGTTTCTTTAAAGACATCATCCAGTGATGATACCCCAATCTGGAAAAAATAAATCTGCCTACATAAAATCATCGTAACCTTACTTAGCAGTAGCATCAGACCATCACTCGTATTTACGATGGAAGGAAGTTACGTTAAAACAATGTAATTAAACGGTAAATGGTTAAAGATGCTCGGCTATGGAACCGTTAAGATACCATATTCTATAATAAAATGCAGAATTCTTATGTTTATATGACCTGGAACGGAAGTATTTCAATACTGTGATACTGTGCTTACAACAAAAACTAAGAGTCAGTGGATTTATTCACCTGCTAATAGTTCGGGGTTATTTTCAACACATAATAAAAAACCATTTAACATTACTTGTTTCAATAAAATAAATAAGCAAAAAAGGGTAAAAAGTATTAGTCTTTTACGAATAAATGATCTATGTACATGAAAGACCAACAAATTGACCTTTATCAGACAGGCAACTAGCTTTTTTTAAGTAATGCTACGTTGTGTGCTGATTGTTGTAGATGCTGACGGCCAGGCAACTAGCATTAATCAAGTAACGCTACGTGGTACGCCACTTGGTGAAAATGCCAATAGCCAGGCAACTAGCCTCTATTAAAAAAAAAATTGAGTACCGTTATGTTGTGTGCCAGTAAGTGTCAATGCCAACGGCCAAACAGCTAGCTCTTAGTTAACAAACCGAAACTTTAAAACTATATGTCATGTGTTGGTAGTAGAAATGCTGGCAATCATACGACTGTAGACCCTTTAAACGATAACTAAGTTACTATTCTGTGATAAATGGCCAGTTACTCGCCGTGGGTGTGAATGCTGATTGCTAAGTAGCTAGCTAACCTTTCATCAATTATTTATCCTGTTTCCGCCCCAGTGCTCTGTTTTTAACCCTTTTTGTCAAGTCCTTGGCTATTGAGCGTAAGCTTTGGCATAAATATATATATTACTTTTACGCTGTCTTCGTCGTGACAATGGTTATATATGATCGGTTACTTAACCCTTAAAGAAGCTCTATTTTATAAACAAATGTTATTACGATCTGGAACAGAAATATTGAAATTTTGTAAAATTATGTTTATACTAAAAACTGAACCTCCATGAATTTATTTACCATCTAATAGTTCGTGGGTAATAGCAATACCCAATAAAAAAAAATTGAACAGTATCCGTTGCAATGAAATAGATCAGCAAAAAAGAGTAAAAAGTATAGGTGTTTTCCGAATACATAATGAATGTACGGAAAAAACTAACAAACTGACCTTCACCAGTGAACATAAGATGATCACTAAGTTACAATCTACCAATTAAGTAGAAGTAAACTTTAACACAGCTATACTACATGAACCTTCAAACACATGACTCTATAAAATGGGCTTAATAATTTAACTTTAATAAACAAGCATAGACAGATAAAGAACTAAATGTACAAAATATAATAAATGAAATGGAGAAAGTATGAGCCTGTAAGTTAGAGAAAAACCAATCTTCTCTTTTATTTAATACGTAATGTCATTAAAGCTATTATTATTGTAATTACAGTAGTAATAGCCATCAGCAAAGCAAGAAGCAGTTTCAAGAAGACGATGAAACGTAGTACATCGCCAAAATTTAAAATACCTACCAACAATCTACTGAAAGCAAAACGTTCAGTAACCATAAAACAAGATCCAAAAGAACACAAATCATCTCAACTTTATGTTGAAATTAAAGGAAAACAAAAAAAACCGAAATCATCTAAAACTAGGTCTATAATAAGGACGCGGAGTTTGATACTCCCTCACCATATACTTAAAAAATTGAAAATGGACTTATAAATCAGTAAAAATTTTATACTATACTACTTTCATGCTGCGCGATAAGCCCCAAGAACAAAATAACGATAAAGATTAAAATCAACGTAAACCAACTTTTACATGAAGTTATTGAACGATTACAAAATAAAGAAAACATCAAGAAAATGCAGATACTTCTGGATTAACAAAGTTATACACACCGAACTGTAACCACTTAATACATTAGTGATTAATTTACTGAAAGAACCAATAAGTACTAAATATAGTAAAAAAAATGCAGACATTACCTCTTTTGAAGATAAGATACACTATTTGTCAAGCAGAGAAGATTTTTTTTACCCTTGAAAACAATAATAACCGTTGAAAAGTAACAATAATATACCAAACATCAATCCTTAAAGACTTAGGTATTTTTTGCCATGGGAGATAGAGAAAACTAAAAGGGGAAGAGATTTCTTTACAAATTTTATTCAATTTGTTATCATAAGATTTCGCTATGCCATTAGAGATCAGCGAGGAAGATGATGTAAAGGATGCGTAAAAAACATGAATCCTGAAAGAGCTATTTTAGCATTGCAAAATTATAAGCCCAAGTATTACACAAAATCCGCTAAAGTAATTGAAAGGAGTGCAAAACATAAATTAAACAAAATGTTAACTCAATCTTTATGTCAACAGCAAGTCTAGGTAATGACATATCAAAGACATGTCATTACATGCAATAGACAACGATGTACACAAGCTTCAGAAACAAAGTCACACTTTGCCAAAGTCATCGATTGACGAGAAAAAATTAAAAGTAGCTGAAAATGAACTCGATAACTGAACCCCACCGTTAAACTATATACTTCATACATGAAGGAATACATCACTTAGTTCTAAGATGTTAGTTTTAAGCTTCATAAGACCAATGGGCAAAATAAGATTTAGATAATTATTATCGCCATATATTTAAATTATATTTGTCAACATAGACATCAGGAAAAAAATGGCAACTAAAAAAAAAAAAAAAAAGATTTGAGTCTTTAAGATCCAAACGCATGTGTTATCTTGTCATAGTTGCACGTTACATTATTGTTTAATCTTTTTTTCCTGGAATATTGAGCTTTAGCATGTATTAACATTATTCATTTCATTTTATTGTAAATTCTCAAATATTTTGGCATAGCATAATAAGTAATGATTGTATAAATTTATGTATCCCCTATCTATTGTCAAATAGTTTTATAAACCTAATTTTATTTTCATATTCAGATTTCATACATAACATACGAATCATTAAGATTATATGCAGCATGCAATACACAACTGCAGTACACATACATATACAGTATTAATTGATAATCCTCATAACACTCATCTACTTTCGCTTGCAAAGTTACATACATAATGGACAGCCAAAACCATAAGATCTCGGAAGCAATGGCTTATAGAACCCAACTAAGTATACTGCTGCAGGGGGATTACAGCCGGCTCATGGTAAAAAAGATTTTGAAGAACTTCGGAATAGTGCAATTCATAGAACAGAAACCCTGTGCTATGGGCTACTCATGGTATGAGGTGGTGTTTCGTTCACCACTGGAGGCAGACACCACGATAAATAGTTTGAAAGCAGTCTTGGCACTGCAGGAGCTATGTGACTCATTATCGCGTTTGCCAGATAATGTGAGAAATCAGAAAAATCAATCATCAGTACAAGAAGACAAAGCATCCATTAAGCAACAGCCACTTGTATCTGGACCACTACAGTCTAGATAAGATGAAAATACTGCAATGAAGGCATGTGGGAACGATAAAGAAATATTTATTTTTTACTTCGTACTAGTAAAACGTACAAAAAGGGAATTTCATATACTAATAAAGAGACCTTATAATACTAAGTACTTGACGAAGTTCTTTAAATATTGGTACGGTATGCAAAATATTTATTTTTCAGTAAAATCTCAAGACGGAAAAAACATGGTACCTGTCCATATAAAATATGGTACGGATATTGAAGCTGAAGAAATGCGAAAAATAGTTGTACATTGCATCACAACTCAACAAAAGAGGCCTAAACGATGTGGCCAATATAATAAAAAAAAAAAACTTTAACGAAGTTCCTCTAGTTGTAGACACTACTGGCAGCACGACTGAAAAGTTACTACCAGGGCAAATGATGAAAGTACTAGTCGTAATTACAACCGATAAGTGGACAAAATATTTAATGACTTCTTGCCCACTCAATATTATTAGTTATATGAAATTCCATACCACAAGAGATAATAGTAATGACTTATACATGGCATTTGCTACGTATTGCAACGTCAAAACAAACATCAGGGCAAACAAAAAACTTTAAAATTATGGAGTTCAGTATGCTAACAATGAAAGGAACTGTAATTTAAACCAAAGCACAGCAATACCTGCAACTTGCGAGAATCTCGTATACAAATGCGATGTATATTTGCATATTTTATTTTGTTGTGTCAAAATTAAAATGAAGATAAAATGTAATATTTATACTAAAAATTTTAGCCTTATTAAATATGACTTGTACAACGATATGTGTTATAGGACAGGGCACGACACCAGCCTTGGATGTTTACGCTACCTAACGTTGAGAGGTAACTCAATTAAGAGCACATTGGAAAAAAAAAGACAGTCAACAAAGGTGAAAAAAAAAGATAAAATAAAACTCATTTTAGTATGAAAGTAAGAAAATACTTTAACTTTAAACTAACATAACTATCATCAAACCTGTTTCCATAATTTTAATATCCAATGCCCAAGCCTTTCACCCGATGGGAATCATATTTTCAACAATTTAATAAGAAAAAAAAAAGCAGAGACAAACAAACGAACACATATATTTATATTTATTGAAACATATTTTTCATTTATAATGCTAATGTACGTTAATGATTATTGCCTACAAATTTTTATTAATAAGGTTCAACTAACGGTAAGGAGGAAAAAACAGTAAATAGTGGAAAAAATTTATTTTCTTTCCTTGAGGTTTTCAGTTGACCATGGTCCACTTCTTTCTTTGAACCAAATTATTTATATATATATGTATTCAACACAGGTGGTGAGAGTTTGAAGAAAAATAGGGTGTTCAGTGACGACTTACGTACATGAATAAAATTTATATTTTTATATTATTTTGTATTATATTTACTCCCTCCATGATAAAATTTTAAGACTTTTAAAAGAGCCATACTTAAGAAAGTCATCACCTAACAAGGCTGACTGTGTACTTCGTGGCTCTTAGAAGTGTCAAGTAACAAACAAAACGAGGTTCGATGCCTAATCACAAGACGTCAGCAAGTACTGGCACCATAACAAGTAAGACAAAAAAGTTTAACGAAAACTTCGTGCAAAGTGCATTTCTTTAAATGGCATTCTAGTTCGTAGCCTGTTGCTGTTGAGCAAGTGCAAACATTATTAAGTAATTTTAAAAGTGTTATCAGACGTTTCATCGTCTCTCTGTTTTTCTGAATACAACTTATATAAGATAGATCAATATAAAAGCTATTTAAGGAAGTTTCAGATATTATCCAATGAAAAAATATAAACCCAACAGAAAACTAAAGTTTGAGTCAACTGAATTTATAATTAAAGATGAGTTGCCAGTATTTAAGGCCAGTGTTTAAGTTTCTAGCAGTAATAAAAGTAAGTTTATATATATATTCTGTACTACTTCTTCTTTTTTTTTTCTTTTTTAATTAACAAATAGTTGGATTATATGCTGTCCCGCAGCCTTAAAATGAGCGTAAGGCGGTAGTCCACAATCTTCGGCTTGTAACCGAAGGCAAAATTGGAGTTTATTAATTATCATTTAACAAAAAAAGATAGCAATAATAATAATAATAATAATAATATTAATGATAATGATAAACATTCTAATGATGATAATAATGTTGGTAGTGATAATATATTAACGTAAGTGCTTATATCATTTCTTTTTAAATAATAGATTCAATAATAGTAATAGTAATGTTAATGATGATGAAAATAAGAATGACATAAATAATGATGCTTAAAATGATAATAAATATAATTATTATAATAATAAAAATAATGTGAGACGTCCAATGACAGTTGGTTAATAATTCAAATAATGTCCAATGATGGTACTGCCAAGTTTTGTATTTTTAAAAAAACTAAACGACGCTTCGGCCGTTTAAACAATGTCCCATCCCATCCCTTATAAGGTACAAAAATCTATGAGAGGTGAAGAAATTCTTAACAATACAATATTGGTGAACAATATTAGTGAACAATATTGGTGAATGTAGAATCGCAATGTAGTCAGAGTTTAAAGTTTCGTTGATTTTATACCCTGCATATACCGTTCCTTGTGAGACATACGGAAAAAGATCATGATTTCCTTATTCCATGTATGAAGAGGACCCTCAAATTATACACATTAAGTGAGCCTCTTTTTTTGATTGAGTTAACGAAAGACTTGTAACAATTTTTTAATTTTTTGTATATTTTTGCCCGTTAATATTATAATTAATATAATTTATATTTAACATTTCGAATAACAGGCACTTTTTATAATTTAGTTCTGTGTCTCAATTTGTATTTTTTAGAATTGAAGTTCTGTATACATTTAATGCTATGTTCAGATAGTACAGATGTATTTGTTTTTCTTTATTTCTCTTTTATATTCTGCCATTCATAATTGAACTGCTTTCAATATTTGACCAACATAACAGAAGTAGCATTTTGCACAAAGTACCTGGTAAACGACATTATTTTTATTGAGTGGCTCGGTTACATCTTGTTAAGTAAAAAAATCAAATTTAATTTATTGTTTGAAAAGTGGACAAGACCAATGTAAAGCTTCTTACAAAAATATTTAATAGGACTGTGCAAGTGAGAAATATACAGGTATAATAAGATAAGTCCATGATTACTGATGTTTCTTTTGGAATTGTCGATCATCTTCATGTATTTAAGGTATTTATTTTATTGTTTAAAAATTTATTAATAAATTGTAAACGATAATTGTTGGCTAGTAAGAAGTTATTGATTAATTCATAATTATCGTTATGGAATTAAATGTCTGCTTATTTAAGAAAAAAGTCTACTAATGTATAACTAATACCTATTTCATGTTGTTTCAGATAGTGGGAGAGAGAATTAAAAAATTGGCCTGAATGTGTGGGTTATTGGTATGAATGACTTAGTACTGCGTTGGTTTGTTGAATAATAATTAATAAATTTAGGAAACTAATGCTGTTGTTGCACTTCTTAACAGTAAATTATTACTTCGAATGATAGCAATGAAAAATATTTTTAGAATGGTTAATACGTTTAGCAGGCACACGTATGAAAATATCATCCACATACCGCACTTACAGTTAAAAATCAAAACATTATTTCTCTAAGCATAAAATTCCAAGCGAAGGCATAACAAGATTACACCGTACGAAACAACAGGGACTCTTTATTAGAATGCCAAAATCTTGATTACAAAATTTGTTGTTGAAATAAAAAAAAGTTGAATTCCAAATCAAAGATACACCTGTAAAAAATTCATTGATAAAAAAATTGATTCAACTATTTCAGAATTTCCAAAAATATTTGATTGCATTTATAATTAGGGTTTTACTCGTATTAGTCAATAAGCGAACAACATCTAGGCTAATAATAGTGTAACAAGGTGAAAGAATTATATCTATTTATTTATTGTTCTACTCATAATTTTTTTTTTCCGTGTGATTTTGCCAGTGGAATATTCTTAATCAAAAAATAAGAAAGAAATTTTAAAAAACTATAAGTAGGTAAAGCCAGTGTCAAGACAATGATTCGGATAAAAAAGTCTTTTTGTGTATTTTTAATAATTCGTGGCTTTTAGATAAGTATTTTTATAACTATCTCTATCAAACTTATTTAATTCTTTATAAATATCGTATGGATCCAAGTTGCTTACATATTTGTTTGTATCTTTAATTTGTTACTTTAAGAGATTATTTACTAGCTGTAAATAATATTCATTACCACTTTAGTTATTTACGTAACCAGTGCGGAAAAGACGACTTCCTGCACGACTCGTGATTGACTCGCACAAGTGGCCGGAGTTGACGGAAACGAGTGCCAGATAGCACGGTTCGAGTAACCGTCACTGGCTACGAGTGCAAATTCATCACACAAGTGTACAAGTGTGGAAAATCGTCCTGCACGAGTTGCGTAGAAGTTTTTTCGCAAGAAGTGTGAAAAAAATAGGTGTTTTTCGCACTGATGTTAGTGTGTTAGATCGATTTTTCCACATAGCGTGCGGAAAAGGTGTGCGGCAAAAATTTTTGCGTACACTATGTGGAAAAATCGATCTTCCACACTGATGTCAGTGCAAAAAACACCTATTTTCCGCAGATTACTGCAAAAAATATGTTTTTACGTTATTAATGTAAAATACTTTGTTAGTAGCAACAGTAATAATACTTGTGTCTGCTATACTGATAAAAATGTGTTCATTATTTTAAAGAAAACTCGTGTTCACTTTTAATTATCTAAGAGAATACAATTATTTTAAGAAAGACAAGTAGATACATTATGTCTGCTAATACTTATTATGTTAAGTAGCTCTTTTCTGACAGTCTTAAATTCTTCAGAATATTCTAATTAATGTTTAACATCCTTAAAAAAAAAGAAATAATTACATGTATTACCATAAGAAGCATCACTTAATTTAGCGCCCAACTCTAATATCATTAAGACAACATTTGGCAGCGGTTTTTTAAAAAGGTTACGTAGCCCGTTTCCTTTTATTTTACTTATGCCTTTAATGTTGCCAAATGCAGGGCATCAAAACAAGCCAAGGTCACTCAGACTTCTAGCTAAAAGTGTATCGTATACTTTTTCGCGCTCAAATTTTTTATGTGAGAAAAGGGCATCGAACTTTTTATCTAACTTACGATGATATGCGCCAAAAATTCTATTCAATTCTTATTTGAAATTCACAGCTATAAACTAATATTTTTTTCTACGTTATTAAATTAATTAAATTTTATGTTTTAAGTAATAACTTTTGGTGTACGAGTCCAAAATTTTATTACTTAAATTTTGTTTATGTTACTTAGATATATATAATGTATGTCTTGAGTTTAATCGTAAACTAAGAACGGAAACATTATTAAGTTTTTTAGCACATTGTGTGATATGTCTTGGAAAAACGTTATTAGTCCTGCATTTGATGTAAAATTTACAATTTAATCGACTGCCTTTTACTTTCTCCTTAACACAACTAAGCTTATGAAAACTAAAACTTAAATTTCCACCGAAGCATTCACGTAAAGAGTCAAGCTTTCACCGAAGAAATTATACTTTTGACTGGTAAGGATGGTTAGTAGTTGTTGCAATCTGGTGTTTTCCATACAAGCACAGTGTAGGTGCCAATGTAAATACCGATGTCAAATATAAACGATGTACAAGTTTCACTATAGTTCACAAATCTTACTAATATATAAAGCAGAAGCGCTCAAACCGTTGTAATCGCTAACCGCGAAAACTACAGAACCGATTTCGTTGAAATTTTGCACTCTGATTCATGATACTTCCTAGATGGTTTTAGCATAGTTTTTATCCTAAAAAATTTAATAACAATAGCAATAAATGAGCTCAAAAATTTGCAAAAATATGCCAGCTTTTCTCTTTAGTTCAGTAAAATCCGCTAGGTGGCGTCGACATAAAATCAAAGCTACCTGCAACATAATTAAATAAGTGTGGTTATAATGGGCTAGAGCGTCTCCATAGTAATATAGTCAAGTTTCGGCTACTCAACGAGCTGCGTAGAAAATGCTGATGATAGTCTTGCAGCTGGGCATTCCGGTTACGGACGACACTTTTTTCTAAGGGGGAAAGGACTTAGGTGTCTATTTACCGTGAAACTCGATGAGAGCGATCAAAAAAAAAAAAACTAAATCCAACCGATGCCATCTCTGCCACAATACCAGGAGACATATGTAGCCAGAGCACAATCTGCTTCAACTCATCAGAGTTGTGAGGGAAGTCCCACCATCCCACCTGGTGCAGTTAGAGAATTTGTGGCTACAAATGTAAGCAAGGAAATATAGCTCTGAGCTCTGAGGGGCATGGGCAGCCACAACGGCTACCTTCTTGGTCGTCGCGTCCCCAATGCGCTTACCCACATGTTCCCGTCTAACGATGAGCGGTTGGTTATCCGAGGAACGACCCGAGACGAGATATTCTTTGGTCAGCAGCGTACCTTCCTCCATCACAGTCTTCGTACATCGAGACTCCCAGGGTAAGAATCAAGCAACTTGTAGCCAGCTCTTCATCATAAGGAATAATAATAAAGAAAAGCCTGGAAGTTTTACCACTGGTGCTTTTTAGGGCCATTATAAGTATTTACGTTCCCTACTTAACCATCAATTTCATCGGTTTTTTTTAGGATTCACCTAAGTGTAAACTACCTTGCCAATAAATACATTTTTATTACCATTTCCGGAAGCGATTCGTCGACTTAAAGACTATATTAACTAAAGACGGGCACTATTAAACCAAGTCAGCCATTCACTAGCAGACGTCACCTGCGGAGTTGTTCTTCGCAAGGCTGGAAAACCCGGTGACCAATGACCCTATACTATCCTCTCGACTCTAAGCATTCAACCAGGAATCACTGATCCTCTCCAATGTCTGCGTTGGGCAAACCCGTAACAGCTATGAAGGAAAAAAAACTTGAGCCAACGGGACAGCCTCCTCTGGACAAGTATCACTAACCAATCTTCGTATCCAAGATCACCAAAACAACTGAATCTGCAACTAAAAAAGGTGCTTGAGACACCAACGTCTTCGACGTTATACCGGGAGACGTTGGGAAAGAGCACTACAACGAGCCCCAAAGCTTCGGACTTTGTAATTTTCCTCCCAATCAGTCTGGGTCTTCAACAGCAAGCCAATGAAGATCACCCTGAGGTATCCAGGCAGTCACAATTGCTGTTAACTGCAGTCAAGAAAGAGTTAACTTAAAAAGCTCACTGGTCTTTTTTAGAGCCATCGGACGTCGAACTACCGTGCCAACAAATATATTAGAACTTAACAAAGTTTACAGAAAACATACTTTAGAGGTCGCACAAATTTTAAGCATGACAAAAGTCGCAAGAGGGTGAATCGGAAGAAAAACTTCAAGTGTATGTAATAAATACAATTTTACTTAGGCGTCAAGAAACTGACGCATAAAATTTATCGAGATTGAAACAGCAGCGTCAAAATCGACAACTAAAGAGTCCATTACGTGAGAGATCAGCTTTTCATTGTACCCTCACAGCAATCTCTGAAATCTTTAAAGATCCTACTTTAGATTTTTTAATGAGTAGAAAATGTTTTTGTGTTTTGTGGCAATAAAAATGTAGGGTTTAAGGTCCAGGACTTTGTTGCTCTGGTAATGAAGTTGTGAGATAAGAGAAACAAAATTTTTTTTTAATATAAATTTTTCGGGGGTTTAAAATCTAAACAGCTTTAAAAAATAGCCGTTTTCGTGAATTACACGGAAGAAACTGTAAATCAACGGCTTCTTATAGCCACCGATTATTTTATTGCATAAAAAACGCACGGTACTTTTCAGCATAATAATTTTTTTGAATTCTTACACCTCATTATTTAACCAAATAAACTATATGGATTCCGAAAAAATTTGTTTTTAATAAGAAGATTTTTGTTCTGAGATGTATCTGGAATAGTTGTAAGATTTCTAACTGAAAATGTTTCACATTACATGTCAACACACTACGGTGTTTTATTTAGTAAGTCTCGGGCGAAGCCGAGACGGGGGGCTGCTAGTAATAATATAAGACGTCTAATAACAGTTGTTTAGTAACTAAAATAGCTTTTAATGATGGTACTGTAAAATTCTGTATTTTTAAAAAAACAAAACGACGTTTCAGCTAATTAGACAATGTTCTGGCCCTAATCAGGTACAAGAGTCTATAAGAATTAAAAAAAATTTTCACAATACAAATTTCTTACAATACAATAAATGCAAATAACGTAAAGTGTACGATATACTTCTGACTTTAAGAAAGGAGATGTCGAACCATTATGTTGTCAGAGCTTCAAGTTTCGTTCCTTTTATTTCCTGCGCATACGCGAATAGCAAAATATACGCACTAATGCTATTAAATTAGAAGCGCAAGCAGTTCCTTTGAGACACAAGTAAACGGATCATGTTTTTCTGACACAATTGATGAAACGGGCCCTTAAATCATATACATCAAGTTAGCCTTCTTTCGTAATTGACTAAACAAAAGACTTGTGAAAATTTTTAATTTTTCTGTATCTTGTTGTCCATTTATATTATAATTCAAACAATGTGTATGAAGCACTTTGAAATACAGGTGCCTTTTATAATTTCGTTCTGTTTTTTAAAATTTTATTTTATTGAGAATGGTAAAACATCAAAGAGACATAGAGAAAAAAAGAATACTTCTGTTTTATCATAACAGCGATTAATTGACACACAACTTTAATTTCAATAAAATAAAATTTCAGACGCAAAACAAGAATATAAAAAGGGCCTGTTTTTTGACGTATTAACTATACATTATTAAAAAATTATATAAATAGACAACAGGATACAGAAAAATAAGAAAATTGTTACAAGTGTTTTGTTAAGTCAGTTAAGAAAGGAGGCTAACCTAATGTTTATAATCTTAGGGCCTTTTCATTAATGGTAATGAAGAAACATGATCTATTTACGTATGTTTCACAAGGAACTGCTAGCGATTCTTATTTAATTTTATTATGTGATTATACTATGTCACTTGTGTATGTGCAGGGTATAAAAGCAATGAAACTTAAAATTCTGACTACATTACGATTTGACATCCCCTTTGTAAGAGTCAGAGGTACATAACACACTTTACTTTATTTGCGTTTATTGGATATACTAAGATTTGTATTGTAAAGAATTTTTTCATTACTTATAGACTTTTGTACCTGATGAGGGCCAGAATATTATTCAGCTAAGACGTCGTTTTGTTTTTTAATAAATACAGAATTTTACTGTACAACCATTGGACGTTATTTTAATTGTTAACCAAATATTATTTGACGTCGTATATTATTATTTGTAAGCGCTGGTGGAAGCTGGTGCGAGCTGTACGTCCTTCATATTATACGTTGGTATTTACATTGGCATCTACTCTGTGCAGCTATTGAGAAAACCAGATTGCAACAACTACAAATTGTCCTTACCAGTAGGAAGTTTGGATCGCTTTTGACAGTGCTCAACTCCATACGTGCATGCTTCGGTACAAATGTTAGTTTTAATTTTTATAAGCTTTGTTGTATTTAGAAAAAAGGACAGAGCGTCGAATTAAAGTACAAATTTTTAATTAAGTGTAGGACTTAAGACGTTTTTCCAAAAAATGTCACAGAATGTACTAACAAACTTAATTATGTTTTTTTTTTTAGTTTTCAATTTAACATATGACATAAATTAACGCTATCTTAATTTCATAAATTAATTTGAAGCAATTGTCTTTAAATAAATCATGGCTGTGAATTTTAAATAATAAATCAATTTATTGATTATTACGAATTACAATTAGATAGAATTTTTGGTGAATATTGTCATAAATTAGATAAAAAGTTCGATACTCTTATCTCACATAAAGAGTCCAAGTGCGAAGATGTATATGGTACACTTACAGCTACAAGTGTCAGTGACCCTGGCCCGATTTAGTGCCCTACATTTGCTAATAACAAAGGCATAAGTGAAATAAAAGGAAACTGGCAACGTAATCCTTCTAACACCGCTACCGTATTGTGTCTCAAGCATACAAGAGTTGGGCGATAAATTTAATTTTATTTCTTATGTTCATAAATGTGATTATTTCCATCTTTTTAAGAATGTTCAACATTTATTAGAGTATTATGGAGAATTTGAGACTGTAAGAAAAAAACTACTAACAATTTTTGGTAATAATAGACATAATTAATCTACTTACCTTTTTTTAAATGATAGAATTCTCTGAGACAATTAAAAGCGAACACGAGTCTTTTTTCCAATAATGAACACGTCTATATTACTAAAGCAGACACCGGTTATATCACTGTTGTCATTAACAAAGAAACTTACATTATTAGAGTAGAAAAATAAGTAAGTGATGATAAAGATTAGTAACAGCTTGAAGATAATCCTTTAAAGCAGCTAATTGAAGATACAAAAAATTTTGTAAGCTAGTGGAACTAATATGGTTTTTCTAATAAATTAAAAAAGTTTTTTGAAGATATTTATATAAAAAGTAATCTAAGAGCAACGGATTATAAAAAATACAGAGAAAAAATTTTTTTATTCGTATCATTGTCTCGACACTGACTTTATCTGCTTATAGTTTTCTATAATTTCTTTCTCATTCTTCGATTAAGAATATTATGCTGGTTGGATCACACGAAATAAAATTATGAGTAGAAAACTAAATTAAAATATACTTTGAATTCGCCTGGTTACACGTTCATTAGCCAAAATGTTGTTAGTTTACTCACTAATACCAGTAAAGCCATAACTATAAATGCAATAAAACAGCTTTGGCAATTCTTAAATGGTTGAATTATTGTTTCTCTCAATGAATTTTGCAGAGGTGTATCTTCAATTTTAAATCAAACTTTTTCTAAGACAATAACAAAAAGTATAACCAATTTTTTGGCTTTTCAATGAGCAGTCCTGGTAGTCTAGTGCTGTGTGATCCTCTGTTGCGTTTGCTTAAAATTTCATGCTTAGAGAAGTTATTTTTTGATGTTTCACTGTAAGTGCAGTATGTGGATGATATTTCCATACGTGCTTCTACTAAATATATTAACTATACTAGAAACATTTTTGATAGCTTTCGTCCGAAATAACAATTTACTATTAAGACATGCAAAAACAACAGCATTTAATTCTTAAAGAAGCTAATATTCTTAATAAAGCTCCGTTTGGATGTTCCACTGTACGTGCGGTATGTGGATATTATCCTCATATGTGTGCCAAATAAATATATTTTCTATACTAAAAACCTTTGTAACAGCTAGTGTCTGAAATAACAATTAACAGTTAGGACATGCAACGACAACAGCATTAGTTTTTAAGATTTAATAATTATCATGCAACAATTAACACAGTACTAACTAATTAGTACTAAAAATCTGCACGTTCCATCCGATACTTAAATTTTTTTTCCCACCATCCAATACAAAATAAAATAGGTATTATTTAAACGTAAGAAAACTTTTATATCAATTTAGCAGACACTTAATCTTATAACAATAGTAGTAGTTTGACAGGAAGTCGTGTCGTGGTTCCCTAGGAAATTAGAAACTAAGTTACCCTTTTTGGAAGCAGGCGTAAGGACCCTTTTTCCGAGTCAAGAATAGGAAAATTGTTACTTTCTGTTTTCCTTTACGTTCAAGAAAAAGTGTTAGCAATCAACTAGATTACAATTTAGACCATTGCGATATGTTTTTAGAATTATTTATGCAATGCAAAACAAGGGTTACTCTGTAAATTATGAGCTTGCGAATTTGAATGGTAAAAAACGGATAATTTCTTGAAGGTTACTAATGTTGTGTACCAGGTTTGTTATAGTTAATATGTAATGTAGATGTTTGCCAGTGGTGTAGCGTGTACTGGTTGCTTGTGACGATTATGGTTTTTAATAATGTTTTTGCTTATTCCTATTAATTAATTCTAAGCTTTCCCAATGTCTTACTTTATGTCAATGTAAAATTATATTTGCATTTAATATTTCAGTTTAACTGTTCCCAGTTGAACTTTTGTATTTACGGTTGCAAAGATATATTTTGTTTTGCATTCCCAGTCAGCATAGGCTAGCAGGCATGTACATACATCATCATTGTACTCCAGGTATTAGTTACTTGCAGATAATTCACCTCTTTTCAAATGCCCGTTGATCTTTACACAAGTGCCTTCAAGAAACATTTCCAGGAAATGTGCAGGGAAAGAGAATTTGTTTGTAATTTGAGTCTATTGACATTACAGTATTAACAGCTATAATTGACAAACAGATATGATTAAAATTAGAACAATAAAAAAAGTTAAAGTAGGGATAATAATAAACATAACTATACTGATGTTAAAGTAGTAATAATAATAAGGACAATGACAATCACTATAGTAATGATTTTTAAAATTAAAATAAAAGTAATGATAAAAAAAAATTGATCACGATGTAGAAAATGATGATTACAAAAAAATAGTTTTAATAAAGCTGATAAAAATGGTTATACTAAAAGTTATAATTATAGCAATGATAGCAATGATAAGGACAATAAGTATAATTATGATTATATTCATGATGATAATGTTATTTTTATTAATCATAAGAAAAAGGGTTAATGTGATAGAAAATTATTTTAATAAACTCAAAGTTGTTGTATGAATAGTAATAATAATAATAATAATAATAGTCATAGTAATAATATAACGAAGAGTTATAATAACTATTATAAAAATGTTGTAAATGATTATGGTAATAATTTTATTGATGATAATGTAAATAATTGTATTAATGATAATATTAAAATAAAATAATAAGATATTGTTCTCATTACGAAATTGAAGATTATGATCATAATAATAATGATAAAAATAACAATAATAATGTAGATATTGATAATAGGTATAAATTTAATGATAAGGATAATGATAATAATAATTATAATATTGCTGGCTAAGAAGATAGTAATAATAATGACGATAGTAATGATCATAATAATAAAAATAATAGCAATGATCACATCGATATTATTAACAATAAAAATTATGACAATAATAATAAAAATAATAAAAATTATCATAAAAATAATAGAACTTTTAATAAGAACGATAATAGTAGGGAAATAGATAAAAATAATGATCATGATAACAATATTGATAAAAATGATACTGTCAACAATGTAAATGAGCACAATGATAAAAATAGTGGTAATAAAAATAATGTTAATAATAAAAAATATTATGATAATTCTTATAAAAATAATTATATTACTGGTAATGATAATGGTGAGTAAGACGACCATAATAGTAACACGAATGATATGGATGGTTATATCAATAATTATGGTAATAATATGTGTGACAGTAAAGATGTTTTAAATTATAAAGATACAAATGGTAATAGTCATAATAATAAGGTTAATGATAACGATAATAATAATGATAATGATGTTGATAACAAAAAGAACTTAAACGTTGATTATAATATTAATCATGAACTAAATGCGTTTACGTTTACCTGCAATCCTTCGAAGATTAGTCAACGAAAAATTTATGAGTCATCAAACTAAATGTCTACATTATTTTGTAGTTTTAAGTGCGCACTAGAAGCGTGTTTTTTAGTTTTCTAAACTATGTTTTTTATTTTATACTTTGATGTCTCATAGACGGTCGATCCTCCCATAGGTCCATATAGAGGGGAAGGCTTATAACAATAGAATTGCGTCCGTTGCCCAAACGTGACTCTAGTGGCATAATGTTTTTACTACTTTCGCACCATTCAGCTCTCGATGCGTATTCTTCATTGGCTTAGGGGAGACTTGATGTGTTTTAATTAAGATCCAAGTCACGTGACTATTTTTTCATATTTCTGACAGCAAACCGTTTTATTTGATACCCATATCATGGGGGTGGGTTTCAAACAGTGAGTCCACGAACTTGAAAAGGCCGCCATATTAGAATCTTTATGACGTTTCTTGGCTTGTCCTGTATTGTCATCAGAACTCAAAGTGTTCGCCAAATTGTATTCTAATCGAAGACTAAAAAGTGGGTCAATTGAAGATATTAAGATCTTCTTACATAAATAGTTAGGTACAAATAAAGCTAATTAAAGCTTGTGAAAAAGATGTAAATGATTATAATCATAAGAATGTTAATAATAATAATGATACTTATCTTTAAAAAAAAATTGATAATAATAAAATTATTAGTAATGACTATTCAAGTAATAAAGAAAATGATGAATGAACTTGTTACTAAAATGATAATAATTGTTATGTACTAATTATAATGATAATGACGTTGGCAATAAGCATTATTATGAAAATAACAATAATAATAACAATTAGAATCATAATAATTGTAATACTAATAATAAAAAAAGAAAAAGAAAACATTTATTAAGATAACGAAAAATATAGTTAAAATAGTGATAATAATACTAATAATTTTAAAAATAATAATAATAATACACATCATAGAAACAAAAAATTAACATAATAATATTAATAAAAAAGTGAAATGGATTTAAAAGTATAAGTGATGAAAAAAATTATGATAATACAAGAAAATAACAATATTTATAATAAGAGCAACAAAAAATAATATTTATTTGTAAAACAATAACAATAATTATAACACTTCCAACAATAATATAGGCAATAATAATTATGAATATTATAATAATAAAAATTATAACAATAACAGTAATAGTATAACCACTAACTGTATTAACAATGATAAGAATAATAATGATAATTATGATCGTTATTAAGACAATAATAATGACGATAGTGATACTATTAACTGTGTAAAAAAATATAACGATAATGGCGGTAGACGTAGTAAGAATGTTAATAATAAACGTCGTACTTATGACATCTTTTGTGATATTAACTGTAATAAAAATGAAAAAAAAAAATAATGATAATATTGATGATGATAACGATGATGATAATGATAACAATAATAATAATAACAATATTAATAATAATAACAGTAATTATAATAATAATAATAATAATAATAATAATAATATTAAACATTATGATTCTTTGGGCAAAAGCAGTCAGCCTTCAAGGGCCGTGCTTTTCAGTGGCAAATGGAGGCAAGCTTTCCGCGGATATAAGGCTTCGGGGTTCTGTGGCAGTCAAAGCTTGTATCCGCGCGTGGTTGGAACGAAATAAAATAGTTTATATGGACCAAAATGCTGGAAAGAAGACCTCGTCGAAGAATCTAGGGTTAGTTCCCAAATGAGACCAAACATGGGTGATGCTAATGAAAAAAACGTACCTAAAGCAGTAACCTCTCAAAGAAAGTCCGACACTAGTTCTGACCCGGTAAAAGCCCGGATGACTGGTGTTGGCCTCACAGATTCTGGGGGAGGCCACAAAGGCGCTTACTACGAAAGTGCTATGCCTTCTAACATCCGAAAGCAAATGACAACTGGTGGTTGGTTAAGCAATCAGACAAACGAACCATACAATATAGACAAGAATAGCCAGAATAAACATTAGCTGGCACTGGCTAAATCGCTCACGTACAGAGAAACTTGAGTAAAACAGAATAAGAGGAAGAAAAAGTACTAAGTAGGATGAGAGAAGTCTTACAACGTATTTAAAATGCAATTGCTACGCAGCCAAACGTCAGCAGCATAGTCAAGGAAGCCAGAATTCACCTGAAAAAATCTGTGGCTCTTAAAGGACCCCAAAGGCTGCCGTCAGAAGACTGTGAATAAGATGTTTTTGTTGAAAATATCTCTGCCAGTTCGTAAAATAAGGCAGCCTCTGAAAAAATGGAAGAGATGATGGCACTACCAAGGATTGGAGCGTATCAAAAAAAAATAAGAACAAGAACGACGACGAACTGTGGAGGGAAGTCGTAAACAAAAAAAAGCAGGCACTGGCAAACCGCAAAAAGTAATTTGCTGCTGGAACGATGCCGGTAGGTAGTACACTGACTCCAACAAAAATGAGCCACAAAAAAAAAAAAGAAGTGAAGAAAGGCAAAAAAAAGAAACAATGCCATCCTTGTGAAACCAGCAGAAAAAAAGTCATACGTGGAAGTACTGGAAGCATTTCGTAACGCTGTTTATTCGAAAAACTGTGGCGCGAAAGTTATTAGAATACGCAGCACAGAGGCTGTTTGTATTCTGACGGAGCTTGCCAAAAGCACTAAAAAAATTAAGAAATTGACGCAGGCAATCTCACTGGCTATCGGTACCACAGAAAAGGTTCAGTTAACGAGACCCAGAGTTACGTTAAAAGTACTGGACTTAGAGGCAGTCACCAATAAAGTGAAAGTTATAGCAGCTATCCGAAGGGCTGCTAGAACCGAAGAAAACCCAGGCGATATTAAAGTGGCTATGCTATAGCTAAATCATTGGCAGAAGAAAGTGGCGCTTGCTAAAATGGATGACGCTTTGTCCCTTTTAGGGAAAGGGACGATATCAGTAGGATGGATCTAATGCCAACTAAGGTGCAGGATTATTGTCCGGCGATGCTACAGGTACCTGAGGTATGGGCACACAAGATACGACTGTAGAGGCCTGGATTGATCAGGCCTCTGCTAAAGATGCGAGGAGGACAAATTTATAGCTAAGGACTGCAAAGCCAAACCACAATGTGTCCTATGCAGTGAACTGGCGCAGGTAGAAAAGAGCACTAATTGTGTGCCTCGTTCTAGAGCATTCAGGGCTATAAGACAGGTCCTAGGCCAAAAATAAAAGAAACGTAACATAATGCCCAGAGTTTTTGAAAAAAAAATCAATAAAGCAATTAACGCAAATGTACTTTTGCCACAGATATCATATTGATAAAAAGTAGACGTATCGCTCATGAGCGAGTAGAACAAGAACAATAAGCTGCCTTAGTGGCTTAGCAACGCAACAAATATGTAAGCCATTTTAGTTACTGGACCAGACAGAATGCGCTAAGATACAAGCAGATCAGAAAGACATTTTGTCTGGTTCAAAAGTGAGGGCATCACAAATGTCAGCTGCTACTTATCACCAAACACTAGTAACGAAAATAACAGAAGAAGAATAAATTACCTCAAAGATACCATCAGGGATCGCATGGAAGGCGATATTGTAGTCACTGGAGATCTCAATACAATAGCAGTAGAAAAGAAAATGTTTTCTACAAATTCTAAGGGCCAGGCGGTCCTAGATATGGCGGCAAGGCTAGGATTAGTTATTTTTAATAAAGGAAGGACAATGACTTGTTGAGGGCCGGGATTCAGTAAATTAATACCAGACTTTACACTGGCCTTGAAGAGCCTTCTGCCAAGAGTAAAGAAATAGCAGGTAATCGAGGACGAAAATGGCAGCAGTTACCAATATATCGTCTTCGAAATCAAGGATTCAATAGTTAGAAGAGGCGTAGCACACAAAACAGGATGGAATATTAAGAAGCTGGACACAGAACGACTTTAAAAAAAAGTTGAAAACGGCATCGCTGCCATCTAAAACGATAAACAAAATCTGAACACAGCAGAAGAAGTACAGAAACTCACCCAGGCAGCCATGCAATTCCTAAAAACCGCTTGCGAGGCCTCCATGCCCATAAAAAAAAGATGGAAAGGCACTCAACTTGCTGGTGGTTTAAGAAATTGCAGAACTGAGGCGCCAATGTCTCAAATACAGACGCCTCTGTCGAAGGGCCAGAAACAGACTAGACGCTTGCCAAAGGTACTCTGAGAACCAGCTTACAAAAAAGACGATGCAAATTGCTATTAAGAACAGCAAAAAGCAGTATCGACAGACTCTGTACCGGAACGTAAATAACAACTCCTAGGGCAGAGCATACCAAATAGTGATAAAGAGACTGGAAAGACTGGCACAAACTTTAAAAAAAGACGCGGATACCATGAGGTATATCGTAAATACGCTATTTTGGGGCTTATGGAAGATGTACTTTTATTTACCCAAAAAAACTGGAGCTAGCAGCCGTATCGCTTAAAAATAGAAGAGCTTTAAGACCCGATGGTTTACCAGCAGAAGTAATTAAGACAGTCGTGGCAAAAGACCTACAGCTGCTCTTTAACCTATACAATGTATGTTAGCAGGAGAAGTTGTTTCCACCCCCCTGAAAAAATGCATGGCTGGTACTGATCGATAAAGGCAAGGGGGAGCCTAACTTTTTGTCTTTTTTTTGGCCGTCATGCATGCTGGATATACTTGATAAGTTATACAATGAAGTTCTTAAGACCCGTTTATTACAGGTTATACAAAACGCGGGAGACTTATCTGACAGGCAGGACTAATTCAGATGAGGAAGGTCTTTTAAAGGAGCAGTAGAAGAAATAGTGAAAGCAGTGCAAAGCATATGCCATGGATGAAGACCACTCGTTCTTTCGGTGACTTTGGATGTAAAGGACGCTTTTAACTAAGCAAGATAGAAGGACATGCTCAACGCTCTGAAATACATATTTAAAACACTAGACTATCTCTTAAGAGTATTGAGAGATTATCTCAAGGACTACTCTTTATTGTATACGACAACACAGGGCAAAACAAAGAAAAAACTAACTGCAGGGGCAATCCAGAAATCAATACTTGGACCCAATTACTGGAATGTGTTAAGCGATTGACTGCTTCGCTAGAAAATGCCGGAGGAGACGCTCTTGGTGGGATACGTAAACGACGCTGCTGAAGTGATAGTTAAGCGCATGACAGAACTTGTCCAGATACAGCTTAACTGGGCTATGCGGAGAGTGACTTTATGGATGGAGAGCTACGGACTCGAAGTTAAGGCAAGGAAGACGCATATGGTAGTATTGACGCGGAAAGAGATAGATACCACCTTCTTCCTGAAGGTACAAGAAGATGGAGAAGTCATGACAGAGGATGCCGTAAGATACCAAGGGGTGACGCTGGATAGAAAGCTCAAATTTAAGAGCCACCTCAGGTAAGCAGTGGACAATGCGGTGGCAAGAGTAGTGGCAAGAAGCCGAGTCATGCCGAATGTTAGAGGCCCAAAACTTGCAAAGCTCAGGCTTTTTATGTCTACAGCTCAGTGTATTATCTTGTACGGGGCAAAGACATGGGGAGATAATATAAACATTGAAGAGAAGAAAGTGAGGATTACCTAAGCTTTTAGAATAGGAGCCTGCGCCTGTCACACAGTCTAGGAGTCTGCGATAATAGTGATAGCAGGTGGAACCATCATCAACATTCCTGAGAGGAGAAGACGATTTAAGCACCTTACGAAGCAGAACTTCAGAAGAATAAAGGCCAAGAAAAAAGCCCGGGAAATTGGCTGGAAACGCTGGCATCACAGATAACTAAAAAAAACTAGCGGTAGATTGACGGCACGCCTGATAAAAGATGTCAAGGAATGGACTGACTGCAAACATGAGGAAGTAGATGACTATCTTTACCAATTCGTCTCAAATCACGGGCAACTCTGCTCGTATCTCAACAGAATGCAGAAAACACAGATGGCTGCTTGAGGTACTGCGGCTACGATAAAGATGACGCAAAAGATTCGCTCTCTGACTGCACAAGTGGCAAGCTGAACGAACCGTGCTGCAAGACAGGATCGGAACTTTTAATCCCGACAACGTCATACACGAAATGCTATTCAACGAAAAAAGATAGACTGCCTTAGCCCAAAATATACATACAGTTCTCCAAGCCAAAAGCGAGGACGTTTTTCTAGACAACTGAGTGGAGGTGGTGCGAGCGTGGATCCGAAGCAATTGTGAGAGGGTGGGATAGTTTTCTTGCTGCGGCGCTCAGAAAATCCGGTGGGTGAGGTGGTGGGGCCTTAGAGGTGGAGCCGCCTGTGCGTGGCCATGGGGTGGTGGGAGTGCGGAAAAGGGGCCTGCGTAGATGCTTAAGTGCGTGGACACTTTTTCAAACCACTCTGCTCTATTACCCTTCTACCGATGAGTGGCAGCTGCATGGCGGCCGATACTTTCGGGTGCTCTGCTTCTGCTGCTCCCTTTTTTTTTTTTTTTTTTTTTTTCTCGGGGCTGGGCTTTCGAGCAGGACCTAGGAAGATGAAAGGCCTAGAAAAATTTCTGGGAAATCACCTGGGAACGCTGGCAACTAAGATGGCAAGAAAAAACTAGGGGCAGATGGACGGCACGCCTTATAAAAGATGTCAAGGAATGGACTGAGAAAAAACACGGAGAAATTGATTACTACCCTACCCAATTCCTCTTAAATCACGGGTATTTTCACTCGTACCTTAATAAGATGCGAAAAACATAGATGGCTGCTTGCAACAACTGCAGCTACGACATATATGACGCAGAACATTCGTTTTTTGACTGCATCAATTTGCAAGCCGAACAAAACGTGCTGCAGGAAAGAATCGAAATTTTTAATCACGACAACGCAATAGATAAAATGCTACTTGACGAAAAAAGGTAAACTGTAGTTGCCCCAATTTATACATACAATTCTCCAGGCCAAAAAAAAGGATGGTTTTCTGGATGACTAAGTGAAGGTGGTGCGAGCGTGGATCTGGTACCAAAAAGAGGGCGAGGGGTAGTATTTCTGCTGCGGCGCCTGAGGGGCTTAGGACGTGGTGGTGGTGTGGCCTTCGGGAAGGGGACGCTGGCGCGTGGCTTCAAGGTAGTTAGTATGTGAAATGGGGGACTGCGTGGATGTTTGAGTGCATGCAAACTCCCTTCAACCGCTTCGCTCTATCACCTTTCTAGCGATGAGCGGCTGCGGACTGGAAGCCCATGCTTTTGAGTGCTTCGCTTTCTCTAGGCTTTTAGGGTGTGGCCAAGTGGTGGTTGATAAGCGGTATTGGGGCTTGCTTGGCTGCTGGAATGCTGACAGGTTTCAAAGGGCCGCTTTACTACATCACCTTCCTATCAATCATATAATTATAATCATTATGACAATTATAATAATAGTAACAGTGACGGTGATAAAATTAACGATGGTTTTGAAAATAATGATAGTCATGGTACTAAAGATGATGTGAAAGATAATAAATATAATGAAATGAACAGAATTAATAAAAACTTTAATAATATTTGTAATAAAAATGTAAATAATAGTATTAATGATTATGATGATGATCGTTATAATCGTAATGATGTTGATAATGATAACAATATTCATAATGATAATAAAGGAAATAATACTTGTCATAATCTTTGACAATACAATGATAGTTGTACAAGTGAATAAAATAAGATGTAGACGATTACATCAATGGTGACTATAACGATGATGATAATAATAATGATCATATTATTGATATCATCAATTACACAACGATACCCAAAATTATAATCATAGAAATGTCAAAAATAGTAGAAATAAATATGATGAAAAAAATATCTTTAATATTTATATGCATAAATATAGTTATGGTTATGATGATCATGACAACGTTAGTGATAATGATTATAAACATCATAAAAATAATGCTCATTTGAAAATTGATATTGATAATGATGATTATCATAATGACTGTTTAAATTGTAAACATAATAACGATAGTAATAAGATAAAATACATCCATTATGATACAAATAGTAACAATTATAATAAAAATGAAAAAAACATTAATTATTGTTTTGATATTGACGCCAATAATAAAATTGACTATTATGATAAAACAATAGTTACGTTTATAAGAAAGCTTATAATTATAAAAATAAAGATAACAACGATAATAATATTTATAATACTGATATTTATGTTGTTAATATTGTTAGTGGTAATTATAACTGTTATAAAAGTTATGATGATGATAATAAGGATGATGATCAAATTAATAATATAAATGACAATGATGATAATGAGAATGATAATGATGATACTAATGATGATAATAATGATGTTGACAATAATAAGTATGATTATTGCAATAATATTGGAAGTAACAATAATGATGACTACAAAATTTGTTATGATGATTTAAATAAAAATAATCATTAAAAAAATAATAATATTGTTTACGACAAAAAAGATGATAATGATAATATTAATTAAGGAAATGATAAAAATTATAATAGTACTAACGATAATGATGATAGTTGTGATAATTATAATATTATAATAGAAGTAACAAGAAGGATGATAATTATGTTGACAATGATGATTATTACAATTATGACCATTAGAAAAAAAGAAGAAGTTTTATCGATGTCAGGTAAAACAATGGTGATAAAAAAATTATGATAAATACCAGATGCAGATGATGGCGATGATGGTGATAGTAATTATAATGCTGATAACGATGATATTGATTATAATAATAGGAAAGTAACATGGAAGAACGTAATAATAATTATAATAATAATATTCATGATGTTGATGACAATGTTAATATTAATCATTAAACTTTTGCTACTAATGATTGGTTATATAATTGGTCATGATGGTTATTACAATAAAAAATTTTTATGTTTATAATAAATAAGATAGTAGAAGAAGTTCTCATAACATTGACAATAATGATAATAATGATAGTAATACTTGTGATAATAATAAAGTTACTTTTAATACTAATAATAGTAAGAACAATAATAATTTTTCTATGAATAAAAACTACAATAATTGTAATAATACTAATGGTGCTATTAGCTATGTTAATAATTATTATAATAATGAAGACGATAATGGTAATTATCATTATAGTCATCATGATTATCTTAAACATAACGATAATAATAGTGTAAGTTTTGATGACAAAATTAGTTTCAATAATGTCAGTTGTTATTATAATTAAAATAGGAATAAAAATAATTTTAATGACTTTTGACGTCGTTATTCTAATAATCACAATCATAACAATTAAAATGGTAAAAGTAATGATAATACTGATAAAGTCATCGATAGAAATAATTGTAATAATCATTAAAATAGTTATAATAATATAAATAATAATTTTAATGTCAATAGTAACAACAGTGATTATAATAAGATGATAATAATTAAAAAAAAATATATAAATATTCAAGGTAATAAGCATAACGAATGTGAAAAAAAAACATCATCATAATGTTATTTATGGTAATAATTAGAATAATAGTTATGATGATAAAAATAATAATAATAATTATTGTGTTACAAAAATTGTCATTATAATGATGATAATCTTGATTATAATAATAAGAAAAAAAATAATGTTGACGATAATGATGAGAATCTGGAAGACGATAATGATGATGGTGGTGGCAATAATGGTAATAATAATATAATAAGTATGGTAAGAATAATGATAAGATTGATAGCAAAAAAATGCTTAAAATTATAATATAGTTGTTAACGATGATGGTGATGATAATTTGTATAATGGTTATAAAAATGACTTTATAAATTACGTTTAAGTAGGTAATTATAATGAAAAAAAGATTATAATAAATATAACGGTAGCAAGAATAACAATGATAATGATTTTAATACTATTAATAATAATTGCAATTGTAAGAGTTATGATAATAATCATGATGATAATAATGGTAACAATACCCTGGGTTGAGGCAGTCAGCTTATGGGGCACGTGCTCTTCGGGTGGCGGATGGACCCATGCTTTCCGTGGGTGTAAGGCTTCGAGGCACTGCGGCGGTCGGAGCTTGGACCCACAGGTGGTTAGAACGAAATAAAATAGTTCTCGTAGACAAAAACGCTAAAGAGAAAACCTCGCTAAAAATCTAGGGTTGGTTTCTAAATGAAACCAAACATGGGTGACGCTAATAAAAATAACGTACCTCGGAGGAAATCCGTCACCAGTTCTGACCTGGTAAAAGCCGGGGTGACTGGTGTTGGCCTCACAAATTCTGGGGAAGGCCATAAAGGCGTCCAGCACGAATGTGCTAGGCTTTCTAACATCTAAAAGCAAATGACAACTGTTGGTTGATTAAACGATCGGACCAACGAATCACAAGATATAGATCAGAATAGTCAAAATAAACATCAGCTGACACTGCCTGAATTAAAGGTAGCCGCTTGCCTACAGGAAACCTTGGGCTGCACAGAAAAGGGGGAGGAAAAAGTACTCGGTAGGATGACAGACGTCCTACAAAGTATTGAAAAATCAATGGACAGACAGCCAAACGTCAGCAGCACAGTCAAGGAAGCCAGAGTTCACCTGAAAAAATCTGTGGGATTTTAAAGGACTTTAAAGGCCGCCACCAGAAGACTGTAGGGGAGATGTTAGTGCTGAGGACATCTCTGCCAGCTCGTGAAATTTGACAGCCTCTGAAAAAAAAAGAAAGAGACCATGGTGCTACTGAGGATTGGAGCGTATAAAAAGAAGCAAGAACATAGACGACGACAACGAACTGTGAAGAAAAGTCGTCAAGAAAAAAAAGCAGGCACTCGCAAATCGCAAGGAGCAAGCGGCTGCTAAGAAGAAACTGGTAGGTATCACACTGACTTCAAACGAAGGTAAGCTAGAAAAGAAAATAAAGAAGAAGAGAAAGGCAAAAAAAAAAAACGAGGCCATCCTCGTGAAACCAGCCGAAGGCAAGTCATACGTGGAAGTATTGGGAGCATTCCGTAACGCAGTCAACCCGAGAGACTGCGGCGTAGAAGTTACCAGAATACGCAGCACAAAGGCTGGTTGACAAGGAGAAGCTAACGCAGACCATCTAAAAGGTACTTATTTTAGAGGCAGTCACTGATAAAGAGGAAGTTTTAGCAGCCATTCAAGAGCTGATAAGACTGAAGAAGACCCAGGCAAAATTAAAGTGGCTTTACTACCACCAAACCGATGACAGGAAAGAATGGCGCTGGCCGAAAGACACCAAACTAGGGCTCTGTCCCTTATGAGGAAAGAGATGATAGCAGTGGGTTAGATCCGGTGCCGACTTAGGCGCAGGATTATCGTCCAGCGATGCCGAAGGTGCCTGAAATATGCGCACAAAAGATACGACTGTAAAGGCCCGGACCAATCAGGCCTCTGTTAGAGATACAGTAAGAACAATCACAGAGCTAAGGACTGCAAGGCTACACCACGATGTGTTCTATGCAGGAAATACGCGCATAGAGGAGGAAGCACTAGTCATTTGCCTGGATCTGGAGCTTTGAGGGCTTTTAGACAGGTCTTGGACAGAAGAAAAAAAAGCCCAACATTATACCGAAAGTGCTTAAAGAAAACATGAACGATGCAATTGACGCAGATGCCCTTCTGCCACAAATATTATGCGAAAGAAGGGTAGACGTAGCGCTCATGAGCAAGCAGAACAGAAAGCTTAAGCTACCTAAGTGGGTTAGCAACGCAACAAACATATTATCATTTTAGTTTCTAGACGAAACAAAATCCGCTAAGATGCAAGTGAATTGAAAAGATATTTTGTCTGGTTGAAGAGTGAAGGTATTACGTATGTCAGCTGTTACTCTTCACCAAACACAAGTATCAAGAAATACAGGAGAATAACGAATTACCTCGAAGAAACTATCAGAGATTGCATGGAAGATGACCTATTAATCACTGGAGACTTTAATGCAAAAGCAGTAGGATGGGGAATGCCTGCAACGAACTTTAAGGGCCGGGCAGTCCTAGATATGGTGGCAAAGCTAGAATTAATCGGTGTAAACAAAGATAGGACCACAACTTTTTTAAGGCTGGGATTGGGCGAATTAATACCAGACTTTACACTGGCTTCGAAGAGCCTTGAGCCAAGAGTGAGGAAATAGCAGGTAATCGAGGACGAAAATGGCAGCAATTACCAATACATCGTCTTCGAAATCAACGATACAATAGTTAAAAGAGGCGTAGCACGCAAAACAGGATGAAATGTTAAGAAGCTGGACACAGAACGACTATTGGAAAAAGTTGAGAATGGCATCGCTGCCATCCAAAACGATAAACAAAACCTGAATACAGCAGAAGTATAGAAACTCACCCAGGCAGCCATGCAACTCCTAAAAACCGATTGCGAGGCTTCTATGCCCAGAAAAAAAAGATGGAACGGCAAGCGCTTAACTTGCTGGTGGAACTAGAAATTGCAGGACTGAGGCACCAACATCTCAAATATAGACGCCTCTGTCAAAGGGCCAGAAACAGACGAGAGGCCAGACAAAAGTACTCTGAGTGCCAGCTTGCAAGAAAGACAATACGAGCTGCTATCAAGAACAGCAAAAAGCAGTGCTGGCAGTATCTGTGCTGGGTAGTAAATAACGATCTCTGGGGCAGAGCACACCAGATAGTACTGGGAAAGCTGGGAAGACTTGCACCAACTGCAAACAAGGACGCAGATACCATAAGACATATTGTGGATACGTTATTTCCGACGCATCCAGAACTCGAGAATTAAGCAGACTTGGATCTCATAAAAGAGATACCTTTATTAACCCAGAAGGAACTGGAGCTAGCAGCTTAATAGCTTAAAACCGGAAAAGCTTCTGGACCAGACGGTATACTGGCAGAAGTCATTAAGACAGTGGTGGCAAAATACCCACAGCTGCTCTTAAACCCATACAATGCACGTTTGCGGAAGGGGTTGTTCCCAACCCCCTGGAAAAACGCACAGCTGGTACTGATCGATAAAGGCAAGGGGGAGCCTAACTCCCAGTCATCTTTTAGGCCTTTATGCATGCTTGATACGCCTGAAAAGTTATACGAAAAGCTGCAGAAGGCCCGTCTTCTACAGGCCATACAAGACGCAGGAGACTTATCTGACACGCAGTACTTGGCTTCTGTTTTTGGCTCCTAAGGTGTGGCTGCATGGTGGTCAGTGTGCGGTATGGGGGCTTGTGTGGATTCTCAAGTGCGAGAAAGCTCCTGAGAACAGCTGAGCTATATCACCGTCCTACCGATAAGTCGCTGTACCTCGGTGAGCTTCTTGAGCCTTTGTTGGCGGTAGCCGGGTTTGGGCTCGCGCTGGTCAACATCTGCCTATTATTTTGCTTCATTCCTCTAAGTAAACAGAGAAGAGCAGCTCGGATACACTACGGAAAATAGAAAATATCCTAGAGGACGCAAAAGTTACAAGACAAGTTGGCAACGAAACACTAAAGGAAGCTTGAACCAAGAGCTTAGCCTCCGTGGCCCCGGCTTGAAGTGTAAATGCGAGAGAAGATCCTGAGCCCAGTATCCCAGGAGAGAGGTCTTGTCAGTTTAGTGGATAGAGTCATAACGATTCTAATACAGGGCATTAAGTTTATTGTGCATAAAGGCATTATAGACGACCTAGGAAAAAAAAAAAAAAAAAATGGTAACGATAACGATTATAATGATAGTGATAATTATGATGAAAATGATACTTTTGATGATAATTATAATGATAATGCCGATAGTTCTTATAATAATAATAATTATAATTATATTTACTATAATGCAAGAAATAAACATAATAATGGCTAAGGCTAGAATAATGATGAGGTTAGTGTTAGTTATTTTCGACGTGGTAATGATGATGATGATGATGATGGTGATCATTGGAATAATAATACGTAATGATCAAATGATATTGATTATTATGTTGAGGATAAGTACTATAATGATTATTACATTAATCATAATAACAATAAGAACAATAATTGCGATACTGATAATGCTGACAATGATGACACTGATCATGGAAAAAATAGTATTGATAATCTTCAACATATTGAAATCAATGATAATTCTAATAATTATAATTTAAAAGTAGACTGTCATGACATTAATAACTATGACAATGATAATTTTAATAACTATAAATATAATATACAGATAATAATGATAATGGTGATGAGAATGATAATAATGTTTATGATAAACATACTATCGTTACAAATAATAATTACGATGACAGTGATAATGATGATGATAATAATAATGATAATAATCATAATGATAATGATAATAATAAGGATAGTGGTCATGATCATAATAATGATAAAAATATTAAAAAATAATAATAACACTAAAGATGAGAATAACAATTGTGACAATGATTATGTAAGAAGAACCAATTATAGTAATAAAGTTAGTTATAATAGTCATGATAATGATAATGACAATTATAATAATAATTTGAATTAAGTCTTCGACTGTATAATCTGCAGCCTTCGTATATAAAAGTTAATAGGTTTGTTGAAAGGGAAAGAGTTTCGTGGTGGCCACAGCAGTGGCAAGAGGGAAGAAGGGAAATTGTGGCAGCAGTTTAGTGCACGCCTTTTACTTTTGGCTATTTGGCCCTTTTCTTACTTTCTGGAGGTCTTTGGCTTTGTTAAAGTCTGCGTAGTTGCCTGATCAAGACAACCGTTTTTAAACATGTTTTTTTTACCTTTTGTGCAAAGTTTAAGTATATTTATTGTGTACTTCAGCTTGTAACCAGAAATAAAGACTTTTTGTGTGTGCAAGAACATGTGTTGTCCATATTCCTCCCACCCCCAGCCTCTTCCTAGTCCAGGAAGCTTTGCTTAACTGCTGCAATCTTAAATATAGTTCTCTAATCTGAACCCAGGGCCCACAACTAGACGTAAAGTGCATAAAGAATTGCGTAATTTGGCACTTGTAATTTAAGACTCAAGTGCCTTTTCTTGTACTTAATTTTTCACTGATCTGCACCTTTTTAACCTCCCTGACAACGATAGAAGGTAGCATGTCAGATCTGAACTCACATTCTTTTGCTGATCAAGCGATAGTCAATGACGGTCACCCGAATTAGCTGAAAGAGCTCTCTTTGGCTACCCGAATAAGTTGTAGCACGCGACAATGCTCACCAAAAAGCTCTCTGTCGTGCCAGCGTTTAGCATTTAAAATGTCATTACGTTGGACACAAATTGCAATTTAATTAACTACAATTAAGCTTAAGTGCTGCGCAACAGATACCTACAATGACTTTTTCACTTTACTTCTATCTATTATGCTTGTATCTCTCGACCACTCGTTGCAACGCTGCTTCTCTGTGGCAGTTACGCATGGGTACCCCACTGTTACTTACACGAGACCCAATTTCACCTTTGAGAGACATGGAATTACTAGATGCTTAACTTGCCTTGAGCAAGGCAATCGAAAGTTCACTAACGACCATTTGGAACATCCCATTTAATACATAAAGTAAGGGGCTCGTTTTTAGCCTACTTGAGCTCCTTCGAGGCTATTGGGCGAGTTTTACTGGTAATAACCTCAAGTTGCTGTCAGATGGCACCATGTGAAAGGAGTCCTACTTCGCTGACAGCAAGTATCTCAAGGTGGAAGCCTCCTGTGATGAAGCAAGGGGGCAGCTATTTGATAAAAACGCTCGATTTGCCCATATCTACCAGCCAGATTCTAAGTCTTATCCTATGTGGGAGATCTCCAAACTGCCAAAGATCACCCTACTTATCTTTGACGGATAAGGAGAGAAGTAGAATGCGTTCAAAGACTTATTTAAATACCTTATTCATGGCAATGAGTTGTTGTTACCCATGGATAAGCTGTATTACCTCGAAACGAGTGTGCTTTGAGAGGCCAAGTTGGCACTTAACAGCCTGAAAATGACTGCTCCAAACTACGGTATTGCTTGGTCTAGTTTAAAGTCACGCTACAACCACAGACATCAGTTGGCCCAGGAACATCTCAAATTGCTCAGTTCTTTGTGCTCCTTCAGAGAAGATTCAGCCACAGGACTCCAAACTTTACTTGATGACCTGGAGTGGCATCATGGTCAGCTAAGAGCCCTTGAACACGCCGTTAATTAATGGGACGATTGGTTTGTCTCTCTCTTTGCTGACGTTATAGATAGAACGACCAGGTGAGAGAAGAAAGCAGAGCTTGATACTCTCGACAAAGAGTCACAAACGACTGGGTGTGTGCACACTACATTCAAAACCTTGACTGACTTTTTACGACGTCAGTGTTGAATGCTTTTCTCCCTAGCTCCAAATAAAGTACCCAAGCTAACAGTGGCTCATCAGAAAAGAGATAGCAGTCTGAGCATGACTTCTCGTTCATTGCGCATAGTAGCTGCTACCACTACTAAAGCAGCCCACTGCGCAGCATACAAGGGCTATTACTATATTGGTCGCTGTTTTATGTATAGGCAGATGCCACCAAAGGATCAACAGCGCCTGATCACCCATAGGTGCCTGTGCTACAACCGCCTTTAAGAGGGACACTCAGTCAGCCACTACCCTTCTTCAATGACGTGTTAGGCATGTGGAACACAAAATCACGCTACAGTTCATGATGCTTCGAGAAAGCGCCCCATCTTCTCGTCAATCTCAGACGTGCAGGCCAAGCTACGAAAGCTAGATCCATGGAACTTATGCTCTTCTGGCTTAGCTAAAACGGAATCATCCTTACCAGGTCTCTAGCCCACGGCAATAGTCACGCTCAGCAGCCCAGAAGAACGACAGGGAAATCTCGAGGTCTGCTCAACCCGTGGTTAGAGTCCACGTTTGCCAGCTTGTCTACAGCTCGCAAGTATGATGACACCTTGGGAAGCTCCTCTATTTGTGTCGTAGAAGTGTCTGAAAGTATGATCAGCTGCTCCGACACCTGCATTTAATTCAGGATTGTTGTTGGCGAAAGTGGTTGATGTGTTAACGTGTTCGCCTATGCACTACAGTAAATTGATTTAACAACACCGTTTTAGGAGCCAGGTGTCGATCTTTGTTCATGATTTGTTGGCCTCAAGCTGACCAATCCAGCATTTTTAATGCCTCGAGGGGTGGAGCTAGTTCTTGGCGCCAACATCTAAAACAAGGCTCTCCTCCCTGGCTTCATCTTCCATGGCAGCCTCCTGGCTTGGAGGACCATTTTTGACTGAACTATTAATGGAGCGTACAGCAAATTCTTTGCCCCGATGACTGCAACCCTGAGTACATTACTTAGTAATCAAAATACGTGCTGTGAACGGCTTGTTAGGCTCATGCAGCGCTACTGGGCTATTGAGGACAATTTCCAAATTGTAAGAATCTTCCTAGTCAACGCTGAGTGCGAGGACTGCTACGCCAAACACCACACCCGATCCATGACTGGCCAGTACGTCATCCCAGTGTCCATCAATACTGGTGGACTCAATCTCCTCGGTAACAGCTTGGATCAGGCCGGACTGGTCTTGGCCTTTGTACATAGACGAATGAGAAGCAACTTGACCCGTTGCAGACACTACTCTGCTTTTATGTCGGAGTATCTGACGCTGGGCTATATGCGTCCTATTCCATCTAAGAAAATCAAGACTTGATCTCGTAAGATTAATTACATACCTCATCATGCCATTTGGTAACGCAGTGGCAGTAGAAAGTAACTGCACATGGTGTTCAATGCGTCTACCCATACGTCAACAGGCTGCAGCTAAAACGACTTTCTTCACTCGGGCTCGAAGTTGCAAAATAATATTTCAAGCGTTATCTACTAAAAAAGATAACATAGGAATGCATTATGTGCAGACATCAAAATAATGTTCCGTCAAATCCAGGTGAGAGAGGACAAGCACTTGCAGCGAATTTTATGGAGGCGCAGAGAGAATGAAACAAAGATTTACTATACTCTCTTCACAGTTACATATAGTGATAAGAGTGCCCCTTACCTAGCATTAAAGACGTTGCTGCAGTTGTGTGAAGACGAAAGAGAAGCCTTTCCCGAGGCGATCGGTGAGTGATCCTCACCGATGGTGTTAGTGAACTCGAAGATTTGCCTACCAATGACCTACTCGGTCCAAGCTGCATGCAATTCACCACCAATGGGTCCATCAGCGAATTGGGCCTCGCCTAAAACCCCAAGGGTAGATGTCATTTTTCCGAAACGTTATTTGCAGGTGTGGTAATGTGCCGAAAATAATATATTCCGATTGTGAAAAAACCAATGAAAATTCTGCAGAACTTCATTTAACAATGGTTTTATGAAACCGATTAATGAGTTGTGGAAAAATAAATAGCAGAATACTTGTTTGCCAAAAAAAAATTTGCTGAATATAATCGGAAAATACGTCTGAACTTTCGCTGTCAGCTAATTATTTTTCGGCAAATTCAAATTCGGCAAAAGTAGGAGTTGGTACAAGAGGCTTAATATTTTTGCTGGAAACTGTCAGCCAAGGATTTTCACAGTAGACACACTATTTACAGAGTAAGTATACAATTTTTTTTCCGTTTTTTCCAATGTTCTTTTAAAAAAATTTTTTTCGGTTATAGATTATAGCAATTATATTATCAAAGCAATTTCGTCTGCTTATTATAAAATGGTGTATTACATGTTTTTTCCCGTTTGCATTAGAGAATAACTTTTTTTTTGGAACACTTTAATGCAGTTTCATAATTTCAGAATGTACATGTCTTCGATTTTACTACGAAGTATTGATAGGAATGATATAAATAGCGGCCAATGATAATAGCAATGTGTGTGTGTGTGTGTGTGTATGGACATGGCAACACAATAATTAATACACATACATAAATGTATAATGTACAGCAATAAATGTAACAAAAATAAGGTGAGAGAGAAAGAGTAACAGAGTAATGCACATCTGTTAAATACACTGTTCCACATGGCAGTAAAAAATTTTTTTAAATGTAATTTACGGTTTACAGTGCTCATTGTATAATTAATTAACAATAATAACGTTATTGATGAATAAGACATGTACAATCTTATTTATTTTTAGAAATGAAATTTAGTAGTATTCTTTAACCATAGCTTTATCCGTACTTTTAATGTTTTTGAAAATTGACTTAGCAATAAATGGACCGACTACAAACACTACTTGCACTCACTTTGCTTACAGTTTTTGATAGATAATTTATATCCAGAAGTTGTGGCAATTTTGAGAATCAATGAATAAGGTGGAAAATTTAGGTCCAATCGATCTACGTTATGAAAATGAGTGTACCTACATACATAAGTTTCATTACTTGTTTGGAATCACACACGCACACACATGCAAGCATATATCATTATAAAATAACCTAAACCCAAGACCCCTGACATATATAGTTTATTGCTTATTAACGATATTTTAACCTTCAACTACTAAAATACAGCTCTTCCTAATGAAAATGAAATTTGGAAACAACAGAACAGGAACATTCGGAGCTCATGAATAATAGCGTTAAATTGATATAGAAATATATTTTTTTTATTTTTATCTATATCTTTATAAAATAAAACAAAAATTTACCTAAGCTAGGCATAATGCACTACTAGCTAAGCTCCCGTTACAGCCAAGGTACGATTTTCGATCGGGCTTCTTCCGATTGTTTGTTACTCTGCAGTGTATACAGATGTGTTGGAGCTATTGTGAGAAAGAGGGAGGTCGTCATAGTCGGCGGGTAATATGTACCAATACAACAGTCATCCTACATATTAACTGCACTAAAATGATGAGAATGTATTAATAAATAATAAAAGAAATGAGTCTTTCAATAATTATATAATCTATTTAAAAAAGCACAAAAATATCAAACCTATAGTAAAAATTTATGTAAACCTATAAGACGTATAATAAGTACTCGTAACAGAAGCTGTGGAGTAGGAATATGACTGTATATATAAGTTTTGTACCATTTCGTTAGTGCGACGTAATAACGCAGGGGAGAAGATGTCTGCTACGGGATCTCTGAGATCTGTTATCGAATCCCAATCACTGTAAATTTTTTTTCTCGAAATTATACTACTTCTATAGGCGCGTTATGCAAGAGGGTTAATCAAGAATTTCAGGTTGGTGTTATTGAAAAAGTGTTACGGAAGTGAATTATGCATGTTACTCCCCCTTACCTCTGCCTCTCTTGAGGTACTTCTGATCCTGTCCGCGTCACACAACCATCACCACAGCACATATTGTGACTTGTATTAAATTTTATTTCTTTTTCTACGTAAAAAAAAAAAAAAAAATTTCTACAGAGATACGCCGAGGGTCTTACCAACTCTGCCACGAGCTACTGCGATACCATACATTTGATTAATTTTTCTTCAGGTGTGGTTTGTGGCTTATTTTGAATGGAAATTTCTTATTTTTTGTTTATTTATTAATTCGATGTAATTATAAATATTATAGATAAATAAAATATTTAATTAATGAACTAACTTTTTGGTTCTAATGTTTTTAACATATACTTTAAAATTAGTTTGTTTTAGCAGATCAGCTGTCTTATGAATTGATGAATATTTATTTATTATTTTATACTTTTAAATAAATCAATAATTCTTAATCCAATTTTTTGATCTTTTGAAACGTTTTCAAAAAATTTTCGAACAAATTTTTTTATTTTTATTTTATAAATACATGAATTTATTTTTTTTCGTTTTATCCTCTCATAATTTTTTGATGCGTGATTAAGGTAAGGACGTGCATCACTGTTAGCAGGGAAACAGTCCAGGGAGGTGAGAGGAGTGCGAATGTATATAGCAATGCTGGCAATTGTTCTTCTCTCATGGTTGTACTTACATACACGCTTTTACGCACACTTAATCCCTTCTTTTTGGTGTCATTAAAAACATATTTTGTAGATCTATTTAAAAATTAAATAGGTTCTCTAAAAGTAATCTTTTATACAAATGAAAAATGGAAGATTCATACAGATCATATGAATATAACATTAAGTCATTTTTTCATAAGGTTAAAATTGAGATTTTTTAAAATGAAGTATATAAAATGAGAGGATACAGTTAAACGAGCAGCCATTTTTTGTGGGTATTTTTTATGCTATTTTAAATGTACGTTGAATGTTTCAATAATACTTTTAAAAAAAAGCAATGTATAAGGAAAGTCTTAAAGGGACATTCATTAGCATGTCACACTACTACATTACGAAGAGCGATTCCCGATAAAACTACATTGCCTTATACTGGGTAGCCTATATATTATTTATATTGTATAATGGCATAACATTTTGTTTATAACTGTTCAACTATTAAATGTTAAAATATTATTGTTAGCACATTATATAAACGTAGATATACTCAACCCAACGATAATCGCACCACCTTTGTACATATTATCGTTTCATGGACAGTATATTTATATTCATAATTACATTTGTCTGCAATATGATTTCATAAAAAAAGAACTCCATACTTTATAACCCAAGCACCTACTGTCCACTGGTTTTTTTTTTTTTTTTTTTTTTTACTGTGAATAGAACATGTGGATTTATTAAACTGTACTTATAAAATTTTTTTTTTTTTTTAATACAACTTTAAAATAACGTCGCTAAGTAGAGTAGCGATAACATCAAAGTGTATGAATATTCGAATGCTTGGTTTATAAAATTATTGTATTTTCATGCAGCTACAGTAAAGACAACATACACATACAACGTAAGAAGTCTTTGAAAAATCAAATAAAGAAAAGTATTGTATTTTACTCATTACACATTAAAATTAATTGAGTATATATTCTTCAGATTTTTTCTTCAATATAGATTACAAAACCAGCAGCATAATCGTTTTTGAACAAAATCTTATTGCTACTTTAATTTTCGACCTTATTTTACAGTTTTTTTTTCTTATAAAGTGCTAAAAACTAATATTTTATAAGTTTACTTTAAAAAATCTGAATGTTTTTATAAAAAAAAAATTGACAGTAACGGTGATTCCAAAACAGATCTCAGAGATCAAGAAGTAACATTTTTTTTCCTGCGCTACAGCATCGTACTACAAAATTAATAATTGTTAGAATAATTATACAATAATACATAATATTATACGTCTCACAGGCTACGTAACCTTTTCACTGTATGTTTAATATTCACATACCTTTTATTGTGTACGGCATGCTAATAAAAAACGATTTTTGTTTTATTAATTACTAAGACATTAATTATCATCATTTTAATGCAGTCAGTATGCAGGACGACTGCTGTACCAGCAAGTATTATCCACTTACTACCCAATAGCTCTTAGACGTACCGTGAAAGGCTATGTTAACGTCGATCAGAAGGTAACGTCGATACAGAGCTGCCAAAGCCTTTTGATTGGTTGGACGGGCTCTGTTAACAACATCTCAAATCAATCAAACGTCTAAAGTAATGAAATCCTTTCGGAATCAATGAAAAAAAAAAAAAAAAAAAAAAAACAAACAAACAAAGTTGGCATTGATACGCACTACAAGCTCTCCAAGTACTTGTGATCCTTCAGGGCAAGTCGCTGTACTTGATACATTTTATTAATTTGTGATGTAGTCAACATACACTAACTCCGACTACTTAGAGAGCTCCGTTAGCCATGTATTTCGGTGTTAACACAGCATATGCACACCTTTCTATGATACACTTATAGGAGTATGCCTCACGTTAGTAAGCTTTAAGGGAAGCTCACTAGCTCATACAGATGTACGTGGAAGCGTCTGGTCGGTAGAAAGAGACAGAAAACCGGACGTGTCTTGCATCTCCCTCACACCTCACACCTTATTGTTTCTGCTAACTGCCGAATTGCTGACACAGTTACCAATATATAGGCTGGCTGTATGGGTGGACTACTACAGCCAATCAACGGAGAGGTGCGAAGAAGATGCATGATCCATCCGTCATACTATCTCTATGCACTATAGGTTCATTTATGCGCATATATGCTTGTCTTCTTTAAATTATTATTATTGTACATGATAAGCAAAAGGAAAAAAAGCGTTGATAGATGAGCAGCGACACAGCAACAGCGAACACGGGTCAACAAGTGAGCGCGCACTTTGTTAATTCGTGCGTAGCAGAGGCTACGTCAAACAAGACCGAGACAGCACCTGCACCTAAACTGGCCGCAACGGCACGGTGGTGGCACACTTAATAGCGTACGTGCAGTCTCTAGTACTTGTACTACTTACTGTGAAACTCCTTGCTTTTGTTTATTCGTTAAAGACGTTTTTTCACGCTGCGTCGCAAATCGTGTAAAAGAGTGAGGGCGAGATCGAGAGACTCGGTAACGAGCAAATAGGGTAATCGTGTGGGAGAAATCGTGAAGTGTTGCGTGTACGTGAGTGTTTGCATTGCTGCTTAACTTGGACTACCCGCAAAAGCCTCTCCAAGCACTCCTACTTTCAGACGAGAAAAGTACGCCAGGAGTCAAGAGAAAGACCAAGAAAGATCCGTACTTGGACAACGCTGCTGGATTTGAAGGAAATACGTAAGCCAAAAGGAGCCTACTGACCACTATCCGTAGGATCATTCTTGGACGTTTCTTGAACGCAGATTACACCATCCTCTAAAGTAGCGTACCCTTCTTTTTATGTTTGTGCGCATGCTCTTTAGGGTCTTCTCAGAGACTGCCGAGATCAGGATGAGAAAGTGTAGAAACAAGGGTATGTGGTATATTATAGCTACGGATAGCTAGGCATACATTTATACATGTGTAGCGATAACAGTGACGCCCGAAAAACTGTGACCAGAAGATGGTCCACCACTTCCCATACTTAATGCCTCCTACATTTTCCCTCAATCGCGTTTAGCTTACTTCCGCGCGCCAAGAACCGTCAAGTAAATGACCATATTGCGTTTATTTCTTTCTTTTTTTTTCTTACTCTCGTACTCACGTCAATTAACAAAACTCGTATTTCCAAGATTTTCCGTCTTGTTTATCCCTGTCCAGCACAAAATAATTTTTTTTTTTTCTTTAATTTGTCCTCAAACTTCTCGTTTATTCAATTTTTGCTTAATCACGTGCAAGTGAATGGAATTTCCAAGAATTCACCCAACTATCATCCATATATGTGTGTATGTATACAAGCTAAGCTAAGTATCTATTGTCGCAAGCAGCAAACCACCGGATTCCCGCGTTTTGTGCGTTGCTTAAGTTTTGCAGCAGTGTATTGTTTGGTCGAGCAACATTCTTCAGTACAGTCAATTGTTTTCAAAAGCGTGGCCTTTGCTAATAGTGCGAGCTCGTGAGTTTTACAAAGCAAAGCCAGGTTAATAGCATGGCCTCCGTGCAACTTTATTGCATAGATAAATTCTATAAATCTTAAACTGTTAACAGAGCTTATGGTGATATTCTCTGATTCATATAATTTTTTTCTTTTCTATATGCTGTAAAATTTTGGTGCGAATCCGCTTTCGTCGCATGCCAACGAGTTATGTTTGACTAAGGCCACAGGCACATGGAGAGCGTAATGCGTACCGCGTAACCATTTGAACCCACGAGAGCGAGATAGAGGTTTGCGAATTTTACCTCTCTCTCACTCTAATGGGCTCAAATAGTTAAGCGGTACGCGTTGCGCTCTCTATGAGCAGGCTGCCTTACGTTCTTAAAACTAATGCTGCCAGCATCGATCAATTTGTGTTCGCCAACCATGTTTTCGTTTGTTGTTGATACAAAAATGTACTTAAAGAACCTTATTAGGTGCACGTGACTTATATTTGTAGTAATTTTGTTCTTAATGCACATGCTATAACGAATTTTTTTCACGTGTTTATACGCATGTGCGGTTTTGAGAAAATTTATATTTTGAATATCATAATATTTAAAATTACATAAACCTACAAAAATATTATTTATTTAGGTACTTTTTTTTATTTTATAACATATTAACATCGTCAAGCAAAACTTTTCTTTAGCATTGAGCAAATCTTAGAAATAAATTGACGTCTCAACCAAAAATCAGCCTTGTTCAGACTTTCCTTTTTCAAATATTATTGAAAAATCTGGACTGGGCTGGTTTTCACCCAAGGCGTCGAAATAAAGTCAATCAGATCTGTTACAGACCACTCTACTTCATCCTCGTACATCGTACACACATACATACACACACACATATATATGAATTCGTGGTAATTGTGTTGCTCATGCACACGCTACAGGGTCTTTTTTAACGCACTTATATGTAAGTGCGATTTGAAAAAAATCTATATTTTGAACAATATAACCTTGCATGAAAAAACTAGAAAAATATAACTTTTTTTTTTTACAATGCAACATTGTCAGGAAAAACTTTTTTTACTATTTAATAAATCTTCAAGAAAAAAAGACTATCATATATATCCATTGCGGAATACTGTACTTGACACGTGTACACCGTACACACACACGCACTTACATATGTGTTATCACATACACACACTATATATATCTACGCCCCGGGCGAAGACTATGCCCTGCTTCGAAGCCTGGACGACGACTATGCCCTTTTCTGGAGTCTGGACGAAAACTAAGCCCTTTTGTCTGTTCCAAATGAAGACTATGCCCTTTTAGGATCCTGGACGAAAACTATGCCCTTTTCCGGAGTTAGGACAAAGACTTTGCCCTTTTCTCGCGCTCGGACGAAAACTATGCCCTTTTTTCGTTCCGGATGAAAACTATACCCGTTTTTTCTAGTCCGTGTGAGGACTATTACATTTTTTCCGAGTCTGGACAAAGATATTGACTTTTTCTGGAGCTGGGATGAAGTACAATTCATTTAAGCTCACCAGACATTTATTTTCGTAATTAGATATATGGTCAAATATACTTATATAGTGGTTGTTGTTTACATGTACATCAATAATTGTAAATAATAATACAAACTCAGGAATCGTTTTATAAGCATGGTAATTTGCAATTGATAAATATGAAAGACTCTTTTATGTTCTATTTTCAAATTTAATTTCCTTTCTACATTTTTGTTGATTATAATAAGTAACTAATATAATTATTGTAACTTAAAGTTAAAAAATTAATACAATTTGTACAATTCATGATATAATAAAATATAATATTCGTAAGAAAATTGAGAAAAAAGTAAACTTTCTTTTATTAATTAATGTTTGCAAGACGTGAATATTAAGATTACAAAGTATTTTTTAACACAAGAATAAATTAGCAAGTTTTAATTAATTACAGTTATTGTTATGTACAATTTACGGAATCGTTTTAAAAAAGCTCAAAAACTCCTTTTTTAAACACTTACTAAAACTCCAAATACTGAAGCCGTTAGACCTGCTAAAAATAATGATTACGTGTTGTTTTTTTACAAAGACGTCTGTAGATTCACGTGCATGTGAATCTCGATGTGAAAATAAAACTTATAACAAACGTTTTGACACAAGTATCACGAAATCTTAAAATGTTTAATCGTTTTCAAAAGCTTCGTATTTGTGAGCTTCTTTCAGCGTACTAGTAGCTGTTACCCACCCACCAAAAGCATAAATCAGCAAATCTGGAGGGTTTTTTTTGTTTTAGGAAAAGTAAAACACAAGAGGGGTTAGTAATTAACATTGGGGTGTTTTTAAACTTAGTTTCCGTCCGAACTCGAAAAAAAGGGTGTAGTCTTCGTCCGGGACCAAAAAAAGGGCATAGTTTTAGTCCGGGTTAAAGAAAAGTGCATATTCTTCGCCCGGTTTCAAAAAAAGGGTATAGTCTTCGTCCGGGACCAAAAAAAGGGCATAGTTTTTGTCCGGGTTTGAGAAAAGTGCATAGTCTTCGCCCGGGCTCGAAAAAAACGGGCATAGTCTTCGTCGGGGACCAAAAAAGAGCACAGTTTTCGTCCAGACTAGAAAAAAGGGCATAGTCTTCGCCCGGGACGTCGAAAGGGCATAGTTTTCGTCCAGGGCCAATCAGTGAATAGTCTTCGCCCGGGGCGTCGATATATATATCCATATTCATTCAATCATACATAGACACACCCAAATACGTGTACAAATGCTCGTAAGTACGTGCATACATACATACTAGCATGCGCATATGCATTCATGCACACTTACACACACATGAGTCTGCCTCTCCTCATTCCGCCCCCACGCGTTAAGCTTCTCTCCACTACTTTGACTTACAATGGAATCTATTAATATTTCACACACACACGCACACACACGTACGTGGGTGTGTACACATTCGTAACATACATAATATTTTAATTTCTTATAATACAATTTCACTTGTGAATCTTTAAAATTTATATTGATAGATTAAGTTTTTACTAAATACGTATAATGTATCTATTAGTTATAAAGAACAGATTCGGTAGAGTCAAATGTTTAACGTACTATTACAGTATTGTTAAGATGTTACAAAAAAAATTGTAATTATTACATAAAATTTTCAGAAACATAAATAAATAAGAAACGTAAAGGGTGGAGAGGTAGGGGTGGTGATGAAATTCAGGGGTAATGTGAGGCTACAAGCTCATGTGATCTAAGGATCTAAGATTGAGCAGTTATTTAACCGTAATTTAAATCTAGAATTAAAATAAAAACACGTAAAATCCGTTTTCTTTCAGAAAATCTCAGTTATCCATTATCGCATCAGTTTCATTAAAAATAAAGCTTTTTTATGACTGTTCTGCTTAAGAAGCTAGATGTCACTTAAATCCATTGATTTTTTCCTGCATAACTTTAATCAATTTTCATATCCTAATGTTTCTCATGAAACTAAAAAAATCATGTTTTAAATAACCAAATAGAACTTTATTAAAATTAAATTTAAATAAAATTCAATATTTAAATGTATAAAAAGATGTGACGGATAAGCTTACGTAAATACGATGAATATGTATAAGTTTAACACTGCGTTTGCTGCCACTCACGATAGCTAACGTAGTAGCACTAATGATTTTGGATTTGATGGACCAGAGGTCAAATGTCAGATTTCTTTTTGTTTTTGTTTTTTTGTTTCAGAATCATCATATTTATAGACACAACGCAGTTTCATAAGTTTTTTTGCGTTTGTTGTTTTATAATTATTTTTTGGGAACTGTTTCTCATGTAAAAAATGTTGACAGGCCGCATACGCTTCAAATAAGCTATCACTAATTGGACTTTAATAAAATTTATGTACTGTAATTATTATGTTCTTACTCTTTTTGAAAGAATTTGAAAGCAGCATAATTTTAATTTAAATTTAACTTTCCATATTGGACATAAAAATAACGTGTATTTAATTATCACAAAAAAAAAAAACCTATCTTATTTTTGTTGTTATCAGTGACGAGTATGCATTTGCACATTATTAAAAGGCCCCATATTATAAAAAAAAAAAAAATAAAACAAAAAATTAAAAAAAAAATGAAACAAGAAATTAAAAAAAAAAAAAAAAAACAAACCAGAGGGTATTAATAAGTCATGGGACCCACGGTAAGAACGAAATTCTTTAAACATAAGATGGGTATGGACACAATTTCTTAGGTAACAAGGGGGTTGCCAGACCCACAGAAAGAACAAAGCTCTGTTAACGTTAGTACTGCATTCATGTTGTTTACTAAAACAAAAATTTGAAAAACGAATAAAAAAAAAAAAAAGAGAAAAAAGTAGTTCAGTACTCATGATGGTTGAACTTCGTGAGTACTGTATTTATGCACGACGTTCTCACGAAGTTCAACCATCGTGAGTACTAATATACTTTTTTTTCTTTTTTTTTTTCATTCGTTTTTCAAATTTTTGTTTAATTAAACAATATGAATGCAGTACTAACCTTCACAGAGCTTCGTTCTTCCTGTGGGTATGGCGACCCCCTTGTTACCTGAGAAATTGTGTCTATATCCATCTCATGTTTAAAGAACTTCGTGCTTAGCGTGGGTCCCATGATCCATTAATACAACTGGTTAATTTTTTTTTTTTAATTTCTTGTTTTATTTTTTTTTTTTAATTTTTTTGTTTTATTTTTTTTTATTCTTGTTTTATTTTTTTTTCATATTTTATTTCATTACATTTTTTTTCATTGTTTTTGTATTTTCTTTATTTAATTTTTTTTTTATTTTCATATTTATTTTTTCTTTTATTCCCTTTTTATTATTTTTTTTTTTCATTTCATTGTATTTATTTATGTCTTTTGTAATTTTATAATTTTTTTGCGATTTTATAGCCCATTAATACAATTTTTGTTTTATTTTTACGTAATAACTCAATTATATTGTGCTATTATTTGTTTATCAAATTCAAAATAACTGTCCTTAAAAACCATTAAAATAATATGAAACTTGAAATATATTTGTATAATGATCTTACAGAAATTATTTATGATTGAACGATGTTAATGACTCCAATAACAGCGGGTAGGACGAAATGCAATAAGTACTAACACCAATGGCTGTTGCTGTTGAAAGCTAGTTTTTAACAGCAACAGCCATTGGAGTTAGTATTTATTGCATTTCATTTATGATTGATTTAATTAACTACTTTATTCGTTAAATTATGTGATATTGTAACATAATTTGTTTGTCGAATTGGAAATAAGTGCCTTTAAAAACCATTAATACATTCTTCAACTCTATTCCAAATTTTTTTTTTTTTTTTTTTTTTTTTTATTAAGTATTTAGAAAACAAATACGAATATAATTTATCACAAATCAAATGTATTATCAGTGAATGCATGTAAAAATGGAATATTTTAAATACGAACCACACCATAAGTACAAGAAATCGAGTTTCCATAGCCGGCAGCGCTCGCAGCAGAGTGGGTATAGTAATGGACCTCATGTGCAGGAGGTCAAGGGTTCAAATCTCTTTCTTGGAAAATGGTTTTTTTTCTTTTTTTTTTTTTTTAGAATTGTGAAAGAAAAAAATTTAAAGTAAAATAAAAATTATTGTGTAAAAATAAAATTAAAATTTGTTAAAAACTTAATTGCTTGAGAGTGTGAGGGGGAATGGTGGGTAAAGGTGTGCAGAAGAGTACGAGACGGTTGGCAGATACACATATATAGTGGGGAGAAGGAAAGTGTATAGAATAGAGAGCAGTCGGTGAGGGGGACGGGGTAAGGGGGGAAACTTGAGAAGAAGAGTAAACCACTTTCGTTTAAAAAAAAAAAAAATCTGTTGGTTTTAAAATTCTAGCCCCCCGAGTAACGCGACTTAAAGAACTTAGTTCTAAAATTATTAATGATTGCACACTAATATCACATACCAAGAATTAATAACCATATGTAACATTAAACTCCGAAAGCCATTTGACAATTTTTTCTCTGTTTATTTATTAACTAGATCGTTTTATATCACTAGCCGTTATTTACTTTCCTTAAATACTGATTATTTTAACTTTTAAGTCTCTTAATATCTGAATTACGAGCACTCATAAATTTGGTTAAGACACAGCCCCTTGCGAGAATTGTGGATTATTATGTATACTTGTAAAAAAAACTTATGCACTTATTTTTAAGCTTATGGTAAAAAAATAAGTTTAATACTTATATACACTACACGTTAAGAATTGGAAAAAATTATGAAGTGGCTTCCGGAGTTCAATGTTACATACAGTAATTTATTGTTTGTATGTTATATAAGTGTCCAATAATAAAAAATTTTATTTATAATATGGGGCCTTTCAATAATTCGTAATTGCATACTCGTCACTTATAACAATAAAAATAAGATTAGTTATTATCTTATGTTATAGTTGAATACAAGTTCTTTTTACGTTAAATATAAAAAGTTAGATTTAAATCAAAACCATGCTGTTTTTATATTCTTATAAAAAAAGTAAAAATATATTAATTACAGTACATAAATTCTTTTAATTTCCAATGAGTGATTGCTCATTTAAAGCGTATGCAGCCTGTCAACATATTTTACATGAAAAACACATCCTTAAAAAATAATTATAAAATAATAAACGCGAAAAAACTCATGAAACTTTATGGTCCTTTTTATTCCAAATCAGTCCTCTAAGGTACTCATAAGCATAATACTAAGCAAATACTTAGAAAACCAAAATGTCTTGACCCTTGATTGTGCCTTAAATATAATAATTAGATCTTGTTTTACTTAAAAAAAAAAAAGAAAATAAGCCCTGGTACGAACTCCTAATTATTGTGTTGAGGCTTTGGAAAATTAATTTCCTTTGAGACAATTTTAGTTTCTCATTATCACAGAAACCTCTAAGGTAGCTTTATTATATAATAAACATTGTTTATTACTGTTGTGCTTTAAATATAATAATTTGATCATGAATTGTATGCATGCATAAAAAAAAGACAATTAGCTCTGTAAAACCATCTAATTTTTTTTGTCTTAGTACAATTGATTTTCTTCAAAAAAGCTTAGCTTCTTGTCATTGCAGCAAATTCATTATAATTATAAAATTTTTTATAATTTTTCTGCCTCGAATATAATAATTCTCTCATATCATGTATTAAAATAGAGGTGACTCAAACGAAAATCCTTAACGAATCCCATATTTTTTAATGCTTAATGTAAAGCACAAAAATTATTTGAAAATGTTTCAGTACGTACGACTTATAAATCATTACGTAATCAAGTTTGAAACTAATAATTCGTTACAATAAAATACTGTTACTGGCTATTATTAAAGCTAAAAATTAAAATCATTTGTAATGTATAATTTAAACCACGTTTATATCACGATTACATCACAATAACATCACTTTTAAATCACTCTTAAATCACTTTTTAATTGCACTTGACATGTGATGGTAACTTTTCAAAAGACAAATGATATTTTAAATAAAACTTATTATGCAGCTTTTTCTGCCTAATAATATTACGCAATATTTAGTTAATGAGCATGTCACAAGATGCTGCTAATTAACAAGGGGCTAGATGAAAATACATTTAACCATCATTTAGTACTTAATGCGGAGGACATGGTAAGATTATTATCATTACTATTTTAATATAAAGGTTGTTCTTTCAACTGGTGTTGTACTCTACGTAAAAAAAAGTTATATAGCAACTGTAGTAAAAAGTTGAGATACAGTCAAAAGTATTGAAAATCTTATCTTGACTTGAAATTAAAACTTTTTTTACTAGAAATATACAGCTATGTAAAACTGATAGGATCGTTTGTTTCCATACTAGTGTACTATTAACGAACTGTTGATAAAGTATTTTATGCCCAAAAAATTCTTCAAAAAATAATCATGAATTTAATTTAATGGATGTAGCGATTAACAGTTTCAATAATTATAGATATTATAAAGATCGGTGAACGCATAGCGAGTCGACTTTTGTGTACATGAGGAACTCTACAAGAAATGTTCTGTCTTTGGTTGTAATTTTAATAAAAACTATAAATATGCATGTACATCTCAAAAAATTGTGTCACGCTCTTACTGAAACCCGTAATTAAATTTTATTTTTCAAAGTATATTACATTGTGAGTAAAATGTGCCTGATTTCAAGGGTGTGGCTCAAAAAAATTTTTTTATTAAAGTGGGGGAAGAAACAGTATCTTTACCGTGGGTTTTCTCACGTATACACATACACATATTTCGAATTAATTTTTTTGTGTAATGATTATTAAGAATTGTATGAACATCATAGGTTTCTTTAAATGTTTTGGTCGTATTAGCTATCTGTTACGTTTTCACTAATTTAAAATTAAAATTCATCCTTGTTTAATCATATATAATAGTTGAAATAATTATTAATACTGTATATTTTTAACCTATAAATGATTTACAGTTAGTTTTCCTAACTATAATTTTTACTCTTGATTCAAAATGATTTAAGATTTGACAGTGATTTAATCTTGATTGAAGTCATTTAAATGACGTTAGCAGCCCCTTTTAGATGTAGTAAAAAATAAACGTATTTTATCCTAAACCTTGTAACATAAACATTTCAACACGACTATCATGAAATCTGAAAATTTGAAATTGTTTTGAGAAGCTTCATTTTTGTGAGCTTCTTTCAGCGTACTAGTGGCTATTAAATGGGTTGGTAAATAATATTACGGTGTTTTTCAACTTAGTTTTCATCTGGACGTGAGAAAAGAGCATATTTTCAACCCAGACTCAGAAAAAATGGCAACGTTTTCGTTCGGACTAGAGAAAAAGGCATAGTCTTCGTCTGGGCTCAAAAAAAAGGGCAGAGTCTTCGTTCGGGACCCAGAAAGGGCATAGTTTTCATCAGTACTAGAACAAAACGGGCATAGTTTTCGTCGGGGACCAAAAAAGGGCATAGTTCTCGTTCGTCGATATATTCTAGTGTACAACAACATGAAATATTTTTGACGCTGTCACAATTACATCAATTTTTATTCATAAATAAATAATTAAACAGGACGAGTGATACATTTACTAATACGACGAAAAATTTGACTTTATTTTAAGCCAAAAATAATTGTTTTTGAACTTTCTGTACAAAAGTAGGATTGCTTCCAAATTTTTTGTCTTCCATTTCTAAGAAGCGTAGAACAATGAAAAATTACTGTTACATTGTTGGTAACAATAAATTGAACAATTTAACGAAAAGTTTAACAGCCACTTTATAAGAAAATGAAGGATACCTTAATATTTTGCTATACTTCATCGTTTAAAATTTGACAAAACATCAAATGTTGTTTATATTAGCAAATACAGTATAACTAACAACAATTAACAAATTAATATACGTAAACAATAGAAAATACCAAATTTCGATGGAGAATTAGCAGAAAATTACTAAACAATGAAAGGATTGTTTTGAATTTTGAGTGTTTCGTATTTAAGAAGCGTACATCAAAATAAAATGAATTTTACATCGGCAGAAAATCATCAAATTTATATGAGAGTGCGTCCTATGAATCTTATTTTTGACGTCTTATTCTTTTACTCAAACTTACTCTATAAAACTCTTACACGGTATGTAACACTGTTGAAACAACTTTTTATGTGTAGGTTTTTATATTGGATTTCTTTGGTAAAAGTTACTACTGCAGGATGTGTTGATACATATGTATAGTATGTAGAAAAAAATGTAACTCTTTTGTTACAGAGGCATTACGTTTTTTTGTAAAAATTATATCAGTAGAAGTTGAAGATACACTGCGATATTACCATTGTTGTAAAACTGTTACACATTTACAATATTTAAGAACTTTACAGACTTTATACATATACTTGACCCACATGTACAAAAGTTCCTTCTTAAAACAGGATGTCATCTAATTAATATTAATAACTTCAAATTTAATTCGTTGTTAAGATATAATACAGTTTTACCATAGCTAGTATTCAGTCATTATTACATCACGAATAATGAGCGTTTCATTACTAGTATTTTATGCGTCATCTACAAAATTTAACTGGCATATTTTTTACGAATCACTCTTTACTACGTGACTTGTAATCTACCTAATAAATTTTGTTTTTTGTTATAACAGAAAAATGAGTCCACGAAAAAAAAAAACGAGAAGAACCAACGTCAAAAAACTGACGAGCGAGATCGCATAACTGATGGTCGAATATTTATAATTAACAAGACACACTCTGAAACAAAACGGTTTGTTATGTGTATTATTTTTTTATTATTTACCTATGTTCGTGTGTGTATATATTATTACAAACAAGCCAGTATTGTAGAAGCACTTGGTGCAGTTAGTGCTAAAATTCTTATAATAGCCTTTCTTATATTATCATCAATTTATTACCAGTTCCTATGGTTGAAAATGGAAAGCGTGGTAGGTTATGAAGTATTAATAGGTTTTGTTAATAAATTACAACATAAACAAGTAAAAATCATACTTGTTTCATTTAGTCACTCTTTTCCAACATCTTTCTCGTAATTATGGAAGGCAACATACGCCACTAAGTGTGGAACCTACTCTTACTCTTCATAGGTTTATTTTGAGAACAAAGTTCTTTATGTCGCGTTACTCGGGGGGCTGGATATTTAAAACCGACAGATTTTTTTTATTTTTAACGAAAGTGGTTTACCCAGAGTCTCTTCCTCTCAAGTTTCCCCTCTTACCCCATCCCCTTCACCTACTGTTCTCTATACACTTCTACTCTCCCCACTATATATGTATATCTGACAACCGTGCCATGTCACTCTTCTGCACACCTTTACCCACCATTCCCCCTCACACTCCCAAGCAATTAATTGTGAAACAAATTTTAATTATATTTTTTCCACAATAATTTTTATTTGACTACGAATTTTTTTCTTTTACAATTCTCAAAAAAAAAAAAAAAAATAACATTTTCCAATAAAGAGATTTGATCCTTCGACCTCCTGCATATGAGTCCAATACCTTACTTACTCTGCTACGAGCGCTGTCGACTATAGGAACTCGGTTTTTTGTACTTATGGTGTGGTTCGTAACTGTAACATTCCATTTTTTAATGTATTTACTGATAATACATTTAATTATGTATTCGTTTTCTAAATAATACACCAAAAAAAAAAAAAAAAAAAAAAAAAAAAAAAAAAAAAAAAAAAAAAAAATTAAAATGACTATGTAAAATAGAGTTAAAAAACGTATCAATTAATGAACGTATCAATGTATTTGAAAGGCGCTTATTTTGAATTTGACAAACAAATTATGTTACATTATCACATAATTACATAAATAAAGTAATTCATTGAATCAATTATAAATGAATTATGTAAGATCATTATATAAAAATATTTCGAGTTCCATATCACTTTAATGGTTTTTATGGGCACTTATGTTTAATATGATAATTAAATAATGGCACAATGTCATTGAGTAATTATATATAAGCAAAACAAAAATCGTATTAATGGGCTATAAAATTGCAAAAAAATAGATCAAAAAAAATTTTTTTTAATTGATGAAATGAAATATGAATATAACATAAGATTCAATTACAAAAGACATGAATAAATACGATGGAATGAAAAAAAAATAAAATAAAAAAGGCAATAAATAAAAAAGATTAAAATTGAAAATAAAAAAAAAAAATTAAATAAAGGAGATACAAAAAAACAAAAAAAATGTAATAAAACGAAATATGAAAAAAAATTAAACAAGCAATGAAAAAAAAAGAATTCAACAAGAAATAAAGAAAAAAAACAAAAAAAAAATTAAAAAAAAAAAATGAAACAATTATAAAGGAAATTAAAACAAACCAGGTGGTATTAATGGATCATGGGACCCACGGTTAGAACGAAGTTCTTTAAACATGAGATGGGTATGGACACAATTTCTCAGGTAACAAGGGAATTGCCAGACCCACAGGAAGAACGAAGCTCTGTAAACGTTAGTACTACATTAATGTTTTAGTACTCACGATGGTTAAACTTTGTGAGAACGTCGTGCATAAATACAGTACTTACGAAGTTCAACTATCGTGAGTACTAAACTACTTATTCGTTAAATGATTGCAAAGAATTTGAGCCAATTTGACAAATTTTAATTCATTTTTTAATTTTTTGTTTGGGCTGTTGATTTCCGATCATCAAAATTAGTTACTGTAACCCTTGCTACAGCTCCAGTATTAAAGCAGCTTAGACAAGTCTAAGGACCAAACTCTCTCAACATAATAATTTAAGCACTTAATACAACACTATTGCTGTGCATTATCTTTCATCACACAATCACAGAATTTATTGTTTTAGAGACAAAATACTGTCAGACCCAATGTTCTTTAACATTTTTAATTTTTTTGCGCAGTTTTCTCGTATGCAGTACTTTGCATTGTCACGAAAAAGGTGAACAAAATTTTATTGATAGTTTATAAATCGCAACAGCTCGAGCTAATTCTAAGCTCGCAAAACATTGTTTGAGTTACAAGTTTAGAATAACAAAAGTGGAATTTGAAAAAGCGTTAAAAGATGCTTCATACAACAACTATTATGATCTTAAAGAGCTGTATAATGCAACAGTACTTTTGTAAGAATTTTTAGAAATAATGTAAAGATACAAATTTTTTTTTTTTGCCTCAAGTAATAATATTAGTGTACATTACTATCAATATAAAATTTAAATTAATACTTCTGCTAACATTATTGTATAAATGATTTTTGGATACCCAGAAGTAAAAATAAAAATTTCATTTAATGATATAAAACCAAAAATGGTACAATGGCGAAAGCATGTGTTTCCTCCTAATCCAGACTCTTATGAAAAATTTGTGGAGCAATTAATGAATCCAGACAATGCCTTACTTCTACAGAGTGATCAAGCTCAGTTAAAAGCAATTAGCATCGTAGATAAGGATATCAAAAAACATATAGTTTTTTAGAATGCTTAAATGATAGAAACGGAGTTCAGTTCTGTCACGAAACCTCTAGTCGATGGAACGTTCTGAACGACGCCGGAAATTAAAAAAGCAAGATTTCAACAACTAGTTGTTATAATGGGAGTTAAGTGTGGGCACGTAAGTGTTTTTTTTGGAATGAACTGATATTCAACTGATTTTAATGACTAGATACCACACAACAACATCAACATTGCAATTAATATATAGTAAATACTTTTGCAATAAAATCTAACGAAACTCTTGGTAGTTAATTACTGCAACAAGCTGATTAATGTTGTATACATACCAATTAAAACCTATTACTAGCCATTTTTAAGACAAATAAAGAGTTGACGCACATTCTTCGTGTTTGTAATAACAAATACAGTTCTGCTTAAGTAATACTGATTGAAAATTGGAACAGAAAGATTAAAAATCAGTTGTTGTCGATCAATGTATGATCTTATTTTTTGCTGTTCTTTCTCAAACTAAAACTGATTTTAATTTGTTCAATGACAGTAAAAATGTGTAAACTTCTAAGGCATGCATAGCCAGTAATAAGAGCTCTGTCTGATTATACACCGAGACAGAAATATAATAAAAATAACTGTGCTGAAATTTTAATCTAGCGTCATTCCACCGTATAGAGACTTTTTACTTAGGGCAACCTAATTTTTATCATTCCGGGCAGTAGTTTTTATTTTACAAACATTAAAGATCACTATACTTACAACAAAAATTGCTGTTCCAAACACTAAAAATTATTGTTTTATTAGTCAAAAGTCTCTAGATGACCAAACTCTACTGGCTTACCATTCTAGCATAGTCCTTTTTATATATTTTTCTCTCTGTGTACGTATTCACTTAATTGGAGTAACATGACTGATTCATCAAATCGCACTTCGATGGGCGCCTAGCACTTAAAAAAATGAGGGATGAAGGGTGGGCAGTTAATTTCATAGAATGCTGCTTAATTTCAGTAATACACTTCTACGTAAAAAAAAAAGTAAGCTCAACCGTACAGTGAACACGATAGTCATCTAAAAGCATATAATTTACTGTGTCTATATTTCTGTATAAGAGATTCATTTGAGTGCATTAATTAGGAGCAAATATTGTTTAATGATCTCTCGAAAAAAAACAAAAACGAAGTTCTTGCCTAATTTTCTTTTAATTATTAATTACACTAGTCAAATTGTAATAAAGTTATTTGTTCAACGATAATTTTCCAGTGTTAATGTAATCACAGTTTCTGAAGACTCATCGTGACCGTAACCATTGGTCTAGCAATAATTAAAATTTTAAAATTTTAACACTTTCAGAAGCACTACAATAATACAAAATTAACATCGTTATTTAAGCGCTTAAGACACAGTCTACGATGGATACGTATCACACATCATGGATATACATACACACTTATAACATTTACTTATATATAATACATACCTACAATTATTAACATGTACGTACAGTCCCATTTCGAGAGCCACGTCTACTCATGCGAGGGTCTTATGTGTATTATGGCAAATCATGCGATCGTTGTAACATAATGAAACTATTCTCTGAATAATTAATTGTAAGTTTTGGTTATCAGTATTTTACTTCGTTCTCTTATCTAATGAAATTACTACGTGTCGTAAGTTTAATTCTGTCGCCTCCCTCGATGTTAACCTGCTCCACTCAATTTGTAACTTTCTAACTACGACTCTTCCGTCACTGCCCGACTACCAACGCGGGGCCTCCATGTATAGTCTTACCTGTAGCGATTAAATTTTAGTGGCATAATAACCACGTTAAACGTGTCACGCATATCGTACGCAAAATTACTGGAACTAATTGTAATTCATAAACAACAGACAAATACGCAGATGGTGCATTCTTTATTGTATACCAGATTTAGGCAAGTTTAGGCTTATTGTATTCCTTAACACATCAAGAATGTGAGTCAACTCTTTCTTTAAACAATTAATGAAGAATAAAATAACTAACAGTTTCATAAATAATTTTTTGAAGGTTATAAAATGAAACCAAATACATTCTTTTCTCTACCAGGCGTTTCCGTTAGTATTCTCACTTCTGGTCCGGAAAACAAAAAATGCATATAATGCATTGTTTGAGGCAGTAATTGAGAAAAAACAAATTAATCCCGTTCAGATAGAAATTTTAATCACAGACTTTGAGACTGCGCTTCGTAATGCTGCTGAGGCGAATTTTCCGCTGACACGTTGTGTTGGATGCAACGTCGATATGGATCGAGTAAGTATTCTTATTTTTTATATCATACCAAGCTTCACATATAACACAAAAATACTATAGTCGCTGTATACGTTGCTTGATCAAATACTTTATAAGTATGACTTTAACGTAGATGTATATCATGCATCATGTTGAGATTATAATTTATTAGAAAAGCCTGCAATGTACCGGCAATTTTGAGATACCAAAAGATTTATTTACTGTTTATTAGAAGTAAAGTGTATAAACACGGTACATGCAGTATGTTATTTTATTTATTTTTTACGTTGTTATAATTTAATTTTTACTCATCGAGCATCAAGAAACGTAAGATCGTATACGCAGCACGCTCAAAGGTTAAGAAATGCTCTAGATTTTATGTTAATCATTTATTTATAAGAAATTTTGAATATTTTTAATCTCGCTCACCAGGTGCGTAATGTTCAAATGGTAACCCCATTGAAATTTTGTGAGTAATATAGAAAACAAAAAGTAAAGTCGAGTTTTTTTCATAACAATCTGTGAAAATTTTTTTTTCTATTTAACCTCCGAGAAAACTTATGGAATGCTACTATGATGATACCTCACTATTGAATTGTTCATTGGAAACTGTTTTTATCTGCGTATACGTGTATTATATTGGAGACATTGTGTAATCATTGTATTTTGAATTTGGAAATATGTTGTACGTATTTAAAACTAATGAATATTCTAAAAATGTAATCAATATATTTTGATTTTACGCAGTTTATAAAAAGTTGAACAATTTAAAACTGCAGCCGTACTTACAAAGTAATAAAGAGGCAAAAACTGTTGTTAAAAAAGTTCTACTATTGGCTTACTAACCAGTGCCGGCCTTTGGGGGGGGGGGGCGAGGTCGGGCGGGGCCCGGGGGCGCCGAGCTCTGAGGGGCGCCAAAAGAGTCATGCCCTAGTAAATTTTGAAATATATTTATTGTTTTTATCTGGTGCAATATGAATCTATAATATATGAGTGTGAAGGGGCACTTTGACCTTAAAGCATTAAGTACTGAATTTCGTACTAAGTATAGACAAAATAAAATTATGTAATACTCACGTTTAAATATGTTACTTTGTGACCATAAAGCATAATGAATATTCTGACTTTGGATGATATGATTTCTCAAAAAAGGCGTAGAATTGTCAGATTCTAATGAAAAAATAGTATTTATTATTAACAGACACTAATACACTCCTTCTGTAAAAGATTGAGTAAGCTCTAATTACTTAATCCGCTTAAAATTGAACTTTTCGAGCTTTTTTACTTGCAAAATCTTTCATCAATTCTGTCAAATCTAAATCTTCTGCTATCTCATTTTCAATGGATAAAGTACCAAGACTTGACAACCTATCTTGTGTCATTGTCGTTCGCAAAAAAGTTTCAATTAACTTTAATTTTGAAAAACTCCCCTCTCCAGACGCCACAGTAACGGGAATAGTTAAAAGAATACGCATTGCAATCCAAACATTTTGATAAATCTCCTGTAAATTAGAAGTTTTAATGAAATCTAATACGACTTTAGGTGTAATCTTATCTTTTGAATTTCTGATTAAGAATTCTCTCAAACTAATCAGCTCATTACACAGTAAATTCCCTTTAATATCTGATTTATTATCAATCGTAAGCTCTTTCTCAAGATTAGAACACAATTCAAGAAGTTTTTTTTTCTCTGGTAAAATTTGAATATTAAATAAAAATCCCCATGTGGTCGAAAAATATTTTAATTGTTTGAATCTTTCTTTCAAAGATGATAATGAGACATCTAATAAGGGGTTGAATACATCTATTTCAAATTTTTTTTCTGGGTCAATTATAATTTCATCGTTTGCTTTTTCGTCAAAAAACCGTTTAACTCGTCTGATTCTTATATTTTGTTCGAATATAGGCTCAACTCCTAATTCCGCTGCTAATTCTTTAGCTGAAATAATAGCTTGCTTAAAACCACACCGTCTATAATTTTCCAAGAAATCACAGCAGTTTTTAAGAAGTCTAGTACATTCGGAAATGTCAATATCTTAAACTTGAAGAATTTTACTCACAACATTGATTTGAAACAAGACATCATACCAAACAACCAAAGAAACAATAAAATTATAGTCTTTTCACTGCTTTGCAAGAGTGATTGCGTCATGCCGGGTATCGTGATCTGATTTATCATCTTCTGATAAGGTTATAAGAGCATCATGAACACTATTTATTTGATAACGTACAGGTTAAATGCAAGATATTCTGGCTTCCCAACGAGTATCACTAAGATTTTTTAACGTTAATGTATCTATGTGGTCAGTTAATATTTTCCAACGATTCACAGATGCTGAAAATAGTGTATATAGTTTTTGCAGGATACCAAATAAACTTACTGATTTTATAGAAGATTTTGCACTGTCACATAGAACTAAATTCAGACTATGACTACCACAAGGCACATACACCGCAAGCGGATTGAAATTTAAGATTCTTTGTTGAACTTCTTTTACATTTCCTTTCATATTTGAAGCGTTATCGTAGCTCTGACCTCTACAGTTACTAATTTTAAGACCAAATTTTTCCACTTTTTCAATCAGTACTTCCGATAAACCTAAGCCAGTGGAATCATTAACGTGGAAGAAACCTAGAAAATATTCTTTGATTTCAACGTTAAAATTCGACAAGTCCACAATACACTGCCCTTCAATTATATGGATGTCTGCATTCGGATATTCTCACGTGAAAAAGTTTGTAGGTTAGCCGCGTAAACAAAAGGTTAAAGAGCTCTTGTCTCTGCACCCGATGATCTGTGAAGACAGGGGAGAGTTACCAAAACATAAACACATCCAACATTCAAGAATAAGTACTCCTTGTAAAAACACTTCGGTTACAATCCACTATACTATACTTGTAATCACTTGATCTAACAGCGAGCAGACACAACAATAGATGAACAGACAGAGCAGAAAACATGATTTAAGTGTTCAAGTCTTCCACAGACTCAGAGCCCTCTGGAGAACTCTCCACATGTCGGTTGAAAAGGTGGTCAATTCGAAACCTTGCATAGTATTTAACATTAAAATAACACCTCAGTATTTCAGTCAGTTGGAGAGGTACAAGAAACTTTGTTCAAATCCGGGCTACTGTCGAGATGGTCAAATAAAAGTCGAGTTCGGTTAACGCCAGTCTACCTATATAGGCATCTCTAATTTACATAAAGTGCCTCGATTAACTTACTCAAGAAGATTTTAGCAACTCCATACTAAAGTCAAAAATCCAATCTCTTTCAAAAGATCGAAAATATACATACGAATATTTAAATCTATCATTTTATAGTCTAATCCAAAAGCCAATTAAATAACAAATAACGTATTAGCATCAAATCAATCATATTTTAAAAGTCTTTATAATTTAAAACTGGAACCAGAATTAAAGAAGACAAACATTCTTTTTATTTAATTCAAAAATACACGCAAAAATTAGACTGTGAATAGATAAAATTATTGAGGACATCAAAACAAAAATATAGTCATTTATGTATGTTTGTGCCGAATGACAATTTTACAGCGCTAAACTTGTGTACAACAACTTAACGAAAAAAAGACCGCCACTCGTTATATTTGTGAATGAAAACTACACACACACACACACACACACACACACACACACACACACACACACACACAGAGACATATATATATATATATATATATATATATGGGGCACCATCGAAAAATTGCCCGAAGGTGCCGGAGTAGCTAAGGCCGGCACTGTTACTAACCACCTGAGCATGTAAAAATCAAATTTTAAATCAAGTCTGTTGGTCCTCTGGGGCTCACTGTGTTCGGAATATAGCTTCGAACGACCAATGCAATTGAATCGTTCAATAGTGAATTAGCATACTTATTGAAAGTCCATTCGAAACCATGGGCATTCCTACGTAAGTAATACATACGCATATATATATATTTATATATTTATACATATACATTGATAAAACCGATTTTTACTTCCTTACGAAGGCAGCTGTTTATGTGCAAAACATTGTTTTACCTTAAAAATTAACATAAAGGGTTTTTTGGTGTAAGTTCGGTGTTTTGCTGCATGCTGTAGCTTCACAATTTAAAGATGTCCTTATTTCTCTTTTCCTTTTTGTATGTAAATACATTATTAGTCATATTTCAGAAATGTAATAATTGATTTTAGTTGTTAAGGGCTCAAGATTTTCGTTTTCTTATCAAATATTTTTAGATAAAATATACTTGTTTGTACTGCTTATCATTAAAATTAGAACCTTTTTTTTCAGAACAATTTCTTCCAGTCTATTGTTCTGTAGACATTCGTCCTTATACGTTGTATGCTATTTATTGTACGTTTTTTATAAAAAAAAGTTTTTTATAAACATGAGTCATTTATTAAAATTTTGTGTTTTCCAAAGTAAATATTATAATTGTTTTTGGATAAAATATATGTTTTTATATATTATTCTAGGATTTTGCTAACATAAATAATAGTCAGTCACTAGTATAAAGGTCTTTCCAAAGATTCTCAAATGATTCCTCGATCTAAAACACTTCGTTGAAATTTTCGAGAAAAAAGTTTAATATTATTTTTCAAATATCTTTGTTTTAATGATACTGCATTAAAATGAAGATACAGCTTCTAAGTAATTTTCGTAGTCATTCTGAATTATGCTTATATGTAATTCCTGTATTATTATGTGATACAACATATATCTAGAGGTTGTAATTACAGGTATTTTGTTGGCAACAATTTGATTTGTTGTGCAATATCACATATTTGTTTAAATTATTCCCAGAAATAATGTGACCTGAAAAATTATTTTTCCTAATGATATTTATTTTCCTCCTTGAAATTATCTGTAAAACAACGGTAAAAAAATGACACATATTAACTGGCCTTCTTTACAATTGCATATAATTCAGTTTATGCAACATTTATAAAGCACTCATTCGGTGATTAAGTATATTTCTAATGAAATAATGGTAATAAAAATATACAAAGCAGGAATATAAATATTGTTCTAATACAGGAGGGCTTGTCAATTTAATAGAAAATGTATATAAAGATTTAACGCTTATACGAAATGGAATAAGAATCAGCAGGAATCCAAGGTATTCAACAAAAAGCAAGCAACAAAAAAATTATAAATGGTATGATAACGTACTCTTTCTATCGATACATAAATGACTATGATAATTCTTTATTTGGAAAACAACTTGATTTATTGAGTTGAGAATTATTACAATAAACAATTTATTGTAAATTAGCTGACTCATTATTATTACCACAGTTTAGAGTAAATATGCAAGAAATAAAATAACAGTATTCAAAATTTCTGAAGTGTTGCTGTCATTCAAAAAAAAAATAAACACTAGAATTCTAAAAGAAAATGAGGATTGTCGTTGTGGTAACTGTTCTGATGATAACGATATAGCGGCAAAAGATGGAGCAGAAAGTGAACGAAGACCTAATGCTTCTGCTTTTTTACCAAACACAAATAATTTGGATTACCCTGAAGGTATTTTTAAATTATTAACTTACTATTTTCCTCAAGTCTCTACTTACTACCTAATGTAATGTAATGATAATAAAAATCATATGTGTTTGAGGTTTCAAACGTTAAAGCCCATCAAAAATCCAAAAAAAAAATCTTTGTATTTGCCGTAAATAACACAATAAACCTACAACAAATGCGTATAATACTGTAAAAAAAAATCTATCAACATTTAACTAGTTTAAACACAATTATTAACAGTTAGAGTAACATACTTATGAAACAAACCTTAAGCACTACACCTTTCAGTAATGCACGGTAAAAAATCGCCAGAATAAATGTTTTTTTGCACCTATGGTTGTGAAAATCGGTTAAGAACTTTATAGAACTAGAAAACATAACCTCAAAGAGTAATAAACTCCTAAAATTAAAAAAAGTCGCAAAAAGACGTATTTATGCTACCTTCTTCTATTAGGGACTTTAATTAATGTAAAACGTATAGATATTCTTATGAGGCACTAAAAGTGATTGCCCTCATTTTTTACAGAACTAGAAAACCTTACCTCACCCCACAAAATGTGAAGAAATTCAAGAAAATAAAATATTTTCTGCCATTTTCTATTATAGTTAGCCATTAGGGGCCCGTACAGAATCCGAATAATTTTTCTTCCGTCTTTGTATTACATTTGATAATTACAGTAATTTTTAGCTCTCGGAAACATACCCTCGATTGGTTATGTTATCTCAATATTAGAAAAAAATCGAAAAAAGACGTTATATGCTACCTACGTCCATTAGGGGTTGCAATTAATGTAAAACGTATAGATATTTTTACAAGGCACTGAAAGTAATTGCCTTGATTTTTCACAGACTTAGCAAACCTAATCTCACCCTGCAAAATGTCAAGAATTTTAAGAAAATAGAATATTTTCTGCCATTTTCGGTAATAATCAGCCATTAGGGGCCCGTACAGAGCCCAAATAATTTTTTTCAGTGTCTTTGTATCACACTCAATACTTACAGTCATTCTTAGCTCTCGAAAACATAACTTCGATTAAATATGTATCCCTATTTGTAAAAAAGGGGAAAAAAACCATGTTTTAGTTACTTTTATACATTAGGGGCTGCAATTGATGCTAAGCGGATAATTTCTTTCACGAATAAGCAAACCTAACCTTATTTTATAATGTAATGGTTTTTTTATATTGTTGTCCTAGTTTATTCTATAAATCATGAATGACATAATTTTCTAAGGCCTAAGTAGTGTTTTTTTGGGGCTCTTGCGCTTAACCTTCTTTATTTAGAAATATTAGATATACAGAAACTTATGTTTTTTATTTTTCTTCTATTTAAGTATATGGAGATTAAACAAGCTGACAGACTAAGCCAACGTACTACCTGGAGGGTCCGTCGAAAATTCATTTTGCAAACTATGCAAAAAATGTTAACAAGTAACTTTTCCTTGATTATTGATACCGAATACCAATAATTACTTCATGTCAGGTAGTTTTAACAGTTAGAAACAATAATATTCGATGAATAAACAATCCAAATGGGGCAGAAATCAAAAGAATTCTATCAAATATCTCTTATAACTTTCTTCCAGAGAATGGGATTACCCTGTAAACTATCAAAGCATATCCCTGTGTACCTACCAATTATATCTTATAAGTTCTCTGTCAGCAGAAAAGTTAATAATAGTCTTGTAGACAAAAAACTCATAATATAATATTTGTTGGTACATAGAGATGAGCTGTGTACATTCGTGCATCACTGCTATGCCTTGAAACAAAGTTCTGGACTAAATTCTTTTTAAATTTGTATTTTCTTGAAAATCTGGTCTAAATCATTTATTTAATACGATTATTATTGATTTTTTTGCTGACAGCAAATTGATAAGATATCATTAAAAGGAACACAAAGTGGAGCTGTTTAAGTTCAAACGTCAATCCTATGCTTTAAAATAAAGTTATAGACAAAATTTCACAGAAATTTGAAGTTTTCCAAAAATTTAGTCTATTTATTTATTTAATAAGATTAAAATTAATTTTTCTGCTGACGGGTAACTGATAAGATATTGGTGGTAGGTTTTGAAAGATAAGCTGTGTCAGGTCTTGCATTAATTTTATGACTCAGAACAAAGTTACTGACGAAATTTTATGAATATTTGGATTTTTAAGAGGATTTTGTGTAGTTATTCAGTGAATAAGACTATTTTTATTTTTTCTGCTGACGAAACACTAATAAGATGTTGTTAATAGGTACACAGGGATAAGCTTAATATAAATGTGTTTCACATTAATTGCAGCCCCTAATGGACGTAGGTAGCATAAGAACGTCTTTTTTCGACTTTTTTTTAATTGTAGGAGCACATTACTCGATGAGGTTTTGTTTTTTAGTTGTATAAAGTACTGAATCAATTTTTACAACCATAGATGCGAAGAAATATTAATTTTAGCTGTTTTTTACCATGTATTACTGAAAGGTGTAGTGTTTGAAGTTTGTTTTATACGTATGTGACTCTGATTATTAATAATTGTGTTCAAACTAGTTAAATGTTGATAGTTTTTTTTTTACGGTATCACACGCCTTTTGTTGTTGGTTAATTGGGTTATTTACGGCAAATACAAAAATTTTTTTTTTCGGATTTTCGTTGGGCTTTAACGTTTGAAACTTCAAACACATAACTATAAGGTTAAATCCAAATGACCGTTTATTAAATTAGTCTTGAAATCAATATTTCAAAGTAAGGTAAGACGAACACAACAAGCGCAATGAACCTAACGACTTAATAAACAGCACGATTTAATAAATGTAAATTTTTTTACGATATTTATTAAACAATGCAGTACAATTTTGTACAATCAACAATACTAGTTGTCAGTGTAACGGGGGTTCTTGGTGTGGGAATAAATAAAAGCACGACTTCTTGCTTACTTATGCTTTAGTAGAACAAATTATATTCGAGGAAAGTTTCACGTGCGTCCTGATCTCGCGGGTCTGGTCCTTCCACTCTCGTGTCTCTAGCTGATCTCCCCTTTACTCTCTCACTTCACTCTTCCTTTCCTATCACTTCTGCTCTCTATTCCCCTACCTTTTGGGCCCAGACTATCGAAAGTGCATAGTTATACGCTATTGGACGTAACTGAAGTCTTTAAAAAATTATAAAACTTTTGACATAGACAATATCTATTTTTCTGAAACCGCATAAACAGTATTTCCCAGTAAATATTTTTTTTCTGTTTTTTTTTTATCACTACAAAAATCAATACACAAGAATGTTGAAAACAACGTTTACTAGCATACACAAAGAGTCTATAACGACTAAGGGAAACCAAGTAAAATACTCATTCTTTGTATCATTCATATATCAGTCTGCACAATGGAACAAGCTGGATCTTTGTCAATTACGAAGGCTACTACTGTATCCTAGCTGATACTCTCACAGAAATTATTTATCGTGCTTATTGAACCACTAATCTGAACGACTAGTTAACACTTTTACGTAAAGGATTGACATCATTCCCTGTAAGTATATGTTTTAGAGTGGACGTCATAAGTATATTAGTAATTTTTCTCGTAGAACATACAAATGATGTCGCTTATGCATGTAATAAATACACACACTATATTTCAAGTAAATCTGTTTCTTAAAAAAAACACTACTAGTAATAAGTACATTCGGATCAGTACGAAATTATAAGTCTCACACAATTATCAAGTTAGCTAAAAAATCTGATTTCTATTTTTTAATGTTATTTCATTTAAAAAACGTTTATTAATAATTATCTAATTGCTTACCGTCAGGCTATTGACATTTGATGACGAAATTAATTTAGTTCCGTTAATAATAGAGAATAATTATAAAACTTTTCTTACCACAAAAGTAAAGTCTTCGCCCCCTTGAAACGTTTTCCTGCCTTACAGCACAAAGTGTGCGCACGGACACAAAATATAACGGTGTTTACACCTGAAGCACACATGTAAAAAAACTGGGCCCTTTAGGAAAGATTTTTTTTGCTTTGCGCCCATGATTCAGAAACAAGTATTTGTACGTAATGGCAACGTGCAACTTATTTTATAAAAAATAAAACATCCAAAAATTTATGTTTTTTTTTTAAGACGTTTACACATACATTTTTCTTGTGGATATCGTTGAAATTTTAGAACAGGTATTTGTTATACCATAAAATATTCTAATATAAAATTTTCCACTCGTTTCATTTTAACGTTTTTTTTGTTCATTTCATGTAGAAAGTAGTCGCAATTAAACACGTAACCTTTTAAGGAATCACATAAAATTGTATTTACAATGTAATAATACGTAGACTTTTACCAATTTTTTTTTTTGTATGATTACATTATTAATAATAGTATTAAATAAGTAATAAATAAGTATTATGTTAAAGTTTTAAATAAATACACAAGAGTCTTTTAATAAAAAAAAGAAAAATGGGTCGAGTATACATATATTTATTCAAGCGAAAAAATAGTGAGCGTTGCTGCATTTTTACGCTCTCCTCACCTTTTTGAACTTTCTCTCGCTTACTGTAATAAACATCCTTTTCAGTTGGACGTTGGAATTTTCGCTACGCTTGTCATTTTTATAAACATTATTTTGTTTAGACCAATAAATTTTTTGTAATACCATTTGGAGACCGTAGATAATGGTTAGTTTTGAAAATTACAAATAATTTAGCAAGTTTTTGAACCATTAAATACATTAGGCTTGTTTTGTAATAAATATTGAATTAATATAATTCAATATTCTCAAAAAGCACCGAAAGGCTGCAGAAATGTTAACGAGGAAGCAAATACCAATGAGGAAGAAAATGTAAATAAAGAAAAAAATGTCAATGAAAATAAAAATGTGAATGAAAAAGAAAATGTCAATGAAAAGGAAACTATTTATGAAGAAGAGAATGTCAATGAAAAAGAAAATATAAATGAAGAAGAAAATGTCAATGGAAAAGGAAATATTATTGAAGAAGAAAATGTCAACGAGGGAGAAAATTTAAATGAAGAAGAAAACAGTAACAAGGAAGAAAAAAACACGATTAAATAGCAAAGAACTGATCTATTAAATGAAACATTGCGGAAACTATTACCGGATAAGTTAATTCTTCCCGATAATGAAAGCGATGACGATGGAGTAAATTATGGGAATAAAAATACTATTTCTACTGCGAACAATTAAAATAACTGTGCTGGTAATGCAAATTGTTCATCAGACAAGGATATATTCAATTTTGGTAACAATAATAACCTAGATTTATGCTGTAGGTACACAAAAAAAAATTATAATAAAGGCTCTATTCTTTTCAAACTCAAATTTACTGCAAATTCGTAATAGATAGTATAATACGATGTTGTCAGTAATATCTTAATATTTATAAACGTTACACTCACATGTATGAAGTAGCATGCATCGAAGTTTTAAGTACCGGATCTCCAAGAAACGTTGAATGCTATGAATTATGTACTCAAGGTAACATATCTAATTGATCAGAATCAAACCCTCCTATTAAAGAGCTGCTCCATGTTCAATTCAAGACATCTCTAAGATACTTAAACTCTGTATATCTTACTTTAGCAGTTGTTCAATCCCATCTTTCAAATGCGATATTATGAACCTCCTCCGCAAAGCGTTCAATGCTTTTTGTAGCTCAGATACTCGTAAATTAGATCTCAATTTATAAGTAAGGCGTTAAAGCTCCAATTTTAATACTTCTAAGTTGTTATTCGTAAATTTTTCACACGGAATTACATGAATTTAAAGTAATTTGTGAGTAGTTTTCGTCACAGAAGCATGATCGCCACCAGAGCTATTTTGCGGACTGTAAGATAGCTCCAGTTTAATGTTACTTTTATAGCGATTACTAAAACATATTCCCCACACGTTACTTGAAATCTTTCATTACAATTTTTTGCCGAGCACTTATTTTTAAGGTTTCTGTAGCACATGAAAAAATCTTTTTATGTACATTCCACCTGAATGAAATGTGTTTCATACAAAATATGTTAAGATAATAATGGTTGTCACAGCAATGTAAGTAATGGAGCAGTTTCTTCTTATCCTCAAACAATAATGTATTCATCAAACGTTGACGAAAAAAAAGAAAGTCTACCAAGACAATATAACCGAGTAAATTACAATTCTAACTTTAACAATCATTTCACGAATCTTGGTCCCAATGAATATTCAGTGAGTGATAAGAATATAAGCTGTCGTCAGTTTGGCACCTATCGTGACCGTAAGTATTCAAACTTGATCGTTAGATAAAAACATTATTTTTTGTTATTGGGCTGTATGGAATTGATTAGTTGTGTGCGTCGTTTATCTGATCTTGCTACTTTTAGTAAATTCATATAAATATAAGCATATTTTTAACATGAAGGATGAAATGCAGAAAACGATCGGTACCTTTTTAAATTTAGTATTTTTATCATATATCTAATGTCTACTACTCGCTTTTTGTTCGGATACTTTATAAGCCCTACCTCTTTTTTTGTTATTCTCTCCTGAAAAACAATGCTTTTATTTATAAAAATAATGTCATAATGAAGTATCTTTGTCTCATCTCACTATACTTAATTATCCATAGCAAAAAAGTATTGATATCAGTCATGCTCGCGCCCGACTTGTACTGGAGATAACGTAAAATCAACGATTAACGAAATAACACCTTACTGTTACTGTAATATACATAAAAAATATATGCAATGCAACAAATGAAAAAAATATTACATCGTGGTATATAATTATAAATGTTTATTTTCCTTTAGCACATAAGATAAATGATCATCTAGATGAAGTACAGAACAACAATGACCTAGATAAGCAACTATCGAGCGAATACACCATGAATTTTAAAAATACAAACCTAACCATGCCAAAACAGTATAACATAGTGAAATGTAATGAAAACTTTGATTACAATTTCACTAATTTTGACAACTGCAGTGACATTCAAGATAACTCTCTAACTGAAGTGGATTCGAATCACCAAAACATAGATGTAACGGCGCAACATGATGGCTTCCATTGTCACGTAAGTCGTAGCTTATTTAATGACCGTGACTATACAGAACAAAGTGATTATAGCTTATCACGTCACGTACAAGTTGGCAATCATAAACATCGTAAGTTTATGTTCCAGTGTAATCGTTTCATTGTACATTATACGTATATGAGTTCTTTGTCAACAGTACTTGATCTCCATTTCACTTATAGTCTTGTAATGGTTTTATAACTAACAAAAGTTGCAATAATACGGCGACTTGTACACTTTTTATGAGAAAAATTGGAATAATTTTGACGATTATTTAGTTTTTAATAATCATCAGAACTTTTTTTTTCTACTTACACAAAAAAAGGTAGAGAAATTGTTGTACTAAGATATAAATCAAGAATAATTTTTTTTAAAGTTATTGACAGCAAATTCAATTCTTTCTTAAATACTACTTTTTATCATGAAATTCAAGTGTCAGAGGTCGAAGTTCCAGATTCAGACACTAAGGATACAGGTATTAACAGTATACCATGTAATCAGCCAATGGTTGTTTCAAACTCAGACCCTTCAGATGATGATGTTTCGAATCTTCATTCCATAAATGCCTTGCAGGAAGGTAAGTTATCACACCAAGTTTGGTCTTTTTATTAACCAAATTTATCGTTTCAATATCTTTGTTTTTAAAAGAAATAGGGTAACTGTGGGTATTACTGGCACTTTTTTTACTTAGGCTACTTTAGGTATGTGTGGTATGAAAAAGAAGAATGTATCACTCTAACACATTTTTTTTACTTTATTATTAACTTTATTTAATAAAAAACAGGAAATGACTTCTTCAATGGATGTAAATAAGATCATATTAATAATGATAAATATTTTTGCGAATAGTCAACTTGCTCCTATTGCTGACAACATGCACGTATTACTGGCCCCCCAATATTGTCTAAATTTAAATTACTGGCCATGTAATACTGGCAAATATAATTTTTTGACCCTTATCACATGAAATTACAATAAAATCCACCTAATCTAATAAAATCTATGATAATTGAAAAAACGTAATAAGATTAAGCTATCAATGTGTTTTGATTTTATTTGTACTTTACTTATTTAGTTCTTCAAATCTTTTTCTAATTTTATCTTCACTAAAATTTCTTCTTGGGACTTATTTTTTTGTTCAATTTCATTTATTTTTTTTTTTTGTGTGCAACAAGTTTGGTCTTTTCTTTTTCAATTCTAGTTTGTTGTTTTATAAAATTTTTTTCTTGCTTGATTCATTTGTCGTTTTCTCTTTCTATTTATAACATTTTTGTTTTCTCTGATCTCATTTTTTTATCTGCTGCTGTTTCTAGTTTAACAACTTTATCACTTTTTTTTCGTCACTGATTCCTTTCCACAGAGGACCTGATATAACTAATGGAGTCTTGATTATAATCTTCTTTTTGTTTACTGATTGAAACATATCTTCAGAAGGCCAAGACAAATACTGAGCAAGAGGCTTTAGTAGTTGATGACTTTTTTAGGTTAGATGGCTGTACCTTACCGAATCACTGCCAGTAGTTTGACAATAGCGACAAATATTGTACCAAATACTGGCATCAAAATTTCAAAATGAAAAAATATTTAAAAATTAATTTCATTGCATCCATCGAAAAATTGAGGTTTTTTCAAATTCAATAAATTGTTTCTTGTGTGATTTTTCCATATTTACTAATAAAAATACCATTGAAAGCAAGTCACTTTTTAATGTTAAATGTAACTTTTTGAGAAGAAATCACACACCTGTCTGTCTAATCATTAATACAATAATTCACATTTATGTTTTGTACTGATACGCGATTGAATAATATTTGTGCAGTTATCTTCTTTACGACAAAATTTTTTTTGCATGTTTATCGTTATAAAAAAATTTTGTATGTATTTATTTCTATTAACTGCCAGTAATTAGAGCAGCGTCAGTAATACCCACAGTTACCCTATTTTATTGACACCATTATACTATGTGATTCCACCAAATTATATAAACAAATAAGTACAAGAATCTGGCAAGCTGACTATTTTGGGCGTATCGTGTAATACACAAAATATAGTGGACTTAGTTTAAGCTTCAAAGGCGCTCCATCTTTCTTAAAATTGAGAACATGAGTTGTATCAAAAAACTTAAAGTAAATAATTTATTGGCTAGTCACTCAATCGAAAAAAAACGAGCACAAAGGCATGTCACCGATATTAAATTAGATAAAACAACCAATCTTCAAAAAAAAATTACTTTACAAGTAGTATTAATAATACTGATACGTAACAAAGTTGTACTCTCATTTATGAAATATTATATAACCAACTTTTTGAGCACACTTCTTGTTGTTGTACTATTGTGATTGTTATACTATTGTGTCCGAGTTTTAAAAAACTTTCTCTTTTCAAGATAGCAAAACGATTGTAATCATTCCTTTTGAGGTGCAATGCCGTTATTATTTTTATTATAATTTCGAATATGCAGTAGTTTTAATTAGACAGGTACAAGGGTACCGTGCTATGCGTTGTCTGTCAATCAAAGCATGTTGCTTTACCATGCTACGTGATAATTAAAAACGATCTAATAACAATATAAAAAAATATCTGCAACTTATAGAAAAACAAAGATTTGATAGTATACTCAAAAATATTGTAACATGATGCACATCATCCAATGTATGTGATAAAAACAAAATTCTCACGGATGAGGCTGTAATGAGTGTCAGTAGAGTCTTTAATAAAAAAAAAAAAAAAAAAAAAAAAAAAACCACAGAAAAGACCAGGTAATGCAAAGTGACATCGCCTATACCAGCAGAAATTAAGTCAGTCAATAGAACAATCACAGTCACGAACTTTACGTTGACACAATTATCAACACACGTAAGGTAAGGAATTTTCCATATGTGCGTATGTATGTTAGCATGAAAGAGTCGCTTGTTACGTAATTAAAAATATGAATAATTAAAATGTATCGAGATTTAACGAACAATCAGTTAATAAAATAATTAAAGTATGTCATACAATACTTCCAGCTTTTATTTATGTGAGAACGATAAAGTGATTAAGACAATAACTACGGAAGTAACTTTCATGCTAATAACAAACGGACAAAATTCTTACTTGTACAAAAAATTACAAGAATTACAGTTGGAAAATCTTTGACTATTCCTTTAAAATGTTATATAATAGCAATGCTTTTGATTAGCAAATTGTATAATATATAGCTACAATTTGCTCCAGTAAATTTCAGAAATGAGTAAAATCCGGCTTTTAAACCAACCCACATGTGTCGTAGTACTATGGTGTTTCCCTTGTGCTCTTTGGTAAAAAATGTATTATTGTCATAATAATGAAAATACTACGATTTATAGAGACTAATGAAAGTATTGTTACTTACAAACTTCTTTACGCAAAGGCTGCTAAAATAATAGATAGTAGACGTATTTAATCTTCAACTAAATGTAATAAGCGCGGAAATTTTTTTCTTTCGTAATATTTACTACATTCTTGCTTGGATGTAGGAAAAATATTTTGATCAAAAGTGTCATTGAAAATAAATTTTTTTTGTGAAGTCTCATTCTTTGTCTATGTTTCATCGTGTTGTTATTTTAATTGTTGTGGTAGTTGATTTAGTATTTATGTAATAATCAAAAATTTTATGTGTATATACCAGTCTTATAGAACAATTGCAGCTATCAAAGCATATGTTCATTCTTTTTATTTACTTACAATCGATTTTCAAATTATTTTTTATTATTTTAGATATGAATTTACCATAATTAGTAGTTATAATTATTTTCTTTGAAAATGCAAAGACTTTCCATACAAAAATAAAAACAAAAAAAGTATATTTGTTACTACACATTTTATTAAATAAAGCTCAATTTTGTTGTCAAATTTGAACTGTCAGAAATTTTTCAACTTCTATAATACTTAGAATAAATATAATGCATATTCTTTTTCAAAGTTAATACATAACGAAACTGTATGTCGCATTAAAAAATTTTGCACATAAGGTAGATATGAATAACAAAAACTCACGAATATTGCAGAATCTTGAAAAATTATATTAAACAAAGTATGAACGAGTAAAATTTTAAATCCTACATGTTTTAATTTGCATTTTCAGTGGTATGGTATGGTATGGTAAGATTACCTTATTACATTATTTCTAGGACTCTTTTTGGCTTTTACTATATCAGATACGTTTTTGCTTACAACTTTTCTGCCTCATAAGCTGGTCAGTCGTTGGCTGTCCTTCGAAAACAAAGCCCCTAGAGGTGCAGAAATCAATAGAAAAATAGACTAACTGTTTTTAAATCCTAAGTAATCATCCCATTGGAAAAGACTTAGAAAAAATCTCGAATAATTTCGACGGGATTCCGACCCATGATCCCACTAGTATCTTTAGACACGAGGCTAGAACGCTAACCACTGAGCTATCGGATATCCTTTTTTTATTCTGAGTGACATAGTACAGTTAATGTTGTGGTATTATTAAAGTTTATTGGTTGTCTAGAGAAAAAAAAAATTGCATTACATGACAAATTTCCAACATTTGTAAATATAAAGAGATATTAGCAAATCCCAGAAACTTTTCAATTTAAGGTAAAAAAATAACTACCCCCCAATTTCGAACACACTCATGAAATGTAGTGTAAAGTTGTGAATATTCATGTTAATCATTGTGTATTGTTACGTGGAAAAACCAAAAGGTAAGGAGGTGCTTCGCGAGAACGATCAAAACCTTGGAACCTTAAAGACTTTTGTTCAAGATACTTATTTGTAAGGCAAAGACGCGTGTGTGTTCCCGATTAATTGCCCGATCTCTCCAAGTGTTCTCTTCGTTCTCCTGGTCTATGAGAGTCTTCTCTTCGTTCTCCCTGTCTGTCCGAGTATTTCCTTCGTTCTCCCGATTTTAAAGCTTGCCGTGCCTTACATTACCTCGTTCCCGTCTCGTCGGTACCCTCTTGATAAGGTAGTTTCGTGGTCACCAGGGAGAGTTAGTATGAAATGCATAGCATATCGTACGTAACACGTCCGAGGCCGCGACGTCGTCGCCCTCGTCGCCTGGCTTTCTGATGTTTATGGTACTGAGTCTATAGATTTGTTGCGAGTGTGCGTGTGTGTGCTGTATTGTATTATGTTGTTTGTGTTGTTTATGTAGTTTAGTATCCTACACACATTCTTCCATTCTTTTGGAGAACCGCTGTTCCCTTTACATTAATATTTTTGCTCTTACAATCATTCAGTCTCTTCTCATCGTGTGCTGAGTGTATAACAATATTGTTTTTGTATGCGCTTTGCCTCACATTACAATTATATATGAAATCGCCGCGAAGCGGGCTTCTGCTTACGACTACTTTACATTAAGTGTGGTTTTACAATGTGGTTTTTTTTTTTTTTTTTTTTTTTTTTTTTTTTTTTTTTTTTTTTTAATACTTTCACTTGCGCTTATTTATCAAAAAAGAGAAAAAAAATATAATAATTCCATACAGCCTTATCATTAGAAGGAAAAAAAAAATTTTATTGTCCCACGGACTGCGGCCCTCGGTATAGCCGAGCGACTCCCGGCACTCATCCCCATTTTTTCATTGTTGAAATGGTATTTGTTGTTATTATACTTATAACATTACTATTATTATTATTATTATTATTATCGCTACAACTACCAGTTTTTTTTTTGACTTACAGTGATTTTTTCCGACACTACATACTTAAAAAGAAATTCTTTCCTAGTTTAATAGTTTCATCCTTCGGACTGCGCCCTCTGATATAGTCGAGCGACTCCCAGCGCTCATCCCCGAGGCTCACGAATTCTAATTTTGGTCACCGACAATTCTAGTATCCGTCTAGAGGATCGCAGTCACCTTTTTGCTCTGAGTTCTACTGTCGGTGTGGTTTGAATTACTGCCAATTCTCGTGCTTCTTCTTGAACCTTTTGTTTTCCTGTGAACATTCTATAACATATCAGTAGTAGGGCCCCCCCGATGAAGAAGGCACTTATACATAAAAAAAAAAGCCCCATGCTGAATTCATTAATCCTGTAATATATAAAGCTGTTAGCTATTAGTTACCAACCCTAATTTCTGTGGTAAATACTTGTCCGAACACTACTTATACTTCATCGATAGGTATTTATTTAAATGTATTACCGCATGTACCTTACCCTTCCTCTTATGTTTCCCCTTTATTTGGTTAGCGTTGAGCTGCGAGTGTGGCTCTCTCCTCACATATAAAGTATATAATAATAAACGTACATCTTTTAATTCTCTTTCTTTACTTTTTTTGTACAATTATTGTAATTTATTTTAGTGTTTTTGTCGATGTGGGTATTTTTCTCCTAGTTAAAAAAATTCTCCATCGTAAATATGTTTCATTACGTTATCTTTTATTTCGCATCGGCTCTACGTGCGCATATAAGTTGCTTAATGAGTTTGTGAATAGTCGGATATAATATAATGTGCTCCATTTTGCCTGAGGGGTCACATAACATATTCAAGAACACTGTAGAGTCAAATAGTTTGACAATTGGTTGCCTTACATTTCACTTGTATTTTTTTGGTTCCAGACAAGCTTGGAGGTATGAATTAAAAAAAAATCATTTTCTGGCAGTGAAGTTTTGAGCCGTATCGTACATATTTCTAATACTTTTCACCCATACATTTTTTTATATAATGTTTCCCTCATACTCCTCTAATCTCTTTTCTTATGTGGTCAGATTTAGGAAAGGATTTATAAGGGTATTTTTATTGTCAACAACCACTCTTAACGCCGTAGACGTATTTGCTGAGTTAGTTTGCTGCTTTTTCGATATTCTTTTTTTTTTTTTTTTTTTTTTTTGCAACAACAAAGCTTTCATTTATTACTCTCTAATGTCTAGAGAAAGTGTACTTTTTAAGATGCTTGCGTGGTGACTGAGTTCTCAAAGCTGAGCTTTAACTCTACTTGCATCACAGCGTATTTTTTTTCTTTTTGCGCCTGTAGAATCTCCGTGTGTGGTCCTTATGGATGCAATTTTATTTTTTTCTTCCTTGCAAAAGCAGGAGCAGCTCGCGTACACTGCTGCGTAATGTCGTTATGTAAGTGACAGCTTATATGATTGCCAGCGTCTTTTATTTTTTTTCAGTTAAGCATGCGGGTTGTAGATTCGTATGCCTTCACTCCAATATCGACGACCCTGTTTGAATGAGGATGGCCAAGTTCTCAGGAACACTGCCGCACACTGGGTGTAGTCGATTATTTCTCTCGATCGTCGAGCGGTGATCTGGGTGCATTATTTTTAGTCTCCCGTACATAAACGATTAAGTACTGGTCCATGTAGTTTTTTGCAAAATTCTGCTAACTTTAAGGTGGACAGTTTGACGAACGGGCTATTCGTTAATTTAGACATGGTAGTCAATTCTATATCCCGTTACGATTATGTGTGGCGTTTCAGGTGTTGTGGTTATCAGTATATCATGATGGTAGGAGTGGGATTGTTTCTTATGGAGAACGATAGCAGGAAGTAAGAAGAGGAGGTTAAATCTCTTATACTCGACGTGAGCTCGTGGGCCTTTTTAAAAAATAGTTTTATTTTTTCTGAAATTGTTTTATTTATTTTTTTATCATTTCTCCATGCTTCTCTCTACCTAACAATATTTGCTAAAATTTTTTTTTTTATATATATATTTTTTTTTTTTTTACAATAATGAAGTCAATCGGGTTATCAAGAATAAAATTATTTTAATTTACAAGTATATGTCAGCTTATACGTCTGTTTTTCCTTTTTATATGTCTTTACCATGCGTAATTTGTACATTTGGCCTGTGAGTTAATTCTACTCCTATTGAGTACGTCTACTCACTAGAGAGTGCCACACGCGCTCTTCATTCGCTTTGCTTTTTTTTTCGTTCACATTACATCAAATTACAATTGATTAATATTATTAATGCTTTGTTTATGCGTAACCTATCCATTATAGTTGTGGTTTTTTTTTTGCAAATCTAAGTGTAAAGTATGTGAATATCTAGTTTGCGGCGCATCCGGGGCCGTGAAAAAAATTTTATCGTAAACCTAATTAATCCCACTCTTTTTGTCATATTTTTTCGCTGCGTACGGGGGCCGCAAAAGTTTTAGAAATCTGAGTTTTTGTACGTATTTTAACAATAGTCTATCTCCACAAGGGGGTGGGTTAATTGTCAGAATATCTGTTAGTTGCGCAGTAATCTGTTTTTTCATATTTTCTTTTCGTATGATTTGTTGCTCACTCGCGGCTCGTCCGAGGGCCGCGAATTTATGAAAACTAACGCTCGTTGCTATATATATGTATTATACACGTATGTTTCTGTTCATCCTGTTTTTCTTTACAATATACTACGTCGGTATACAAGCTTTATTTTTCTTATATCCAGTATTTCTTCTGTCATTATTATTATTAATGCTACTATCATTATCATTAATATTGTTATAACTATTATCGTTGTATTTTCTTTAGTCAATGGCTTACCGTTGCTTTAAGGATCCGGCGGGGGTGGTGGTTTAGGTGGGGGCCTTATGCGCTTTTCGTTAGGCTCCCACAGGTCAATCATCATTCCCAGCCTTCCCTCTACATCTTGCATTTTCATGCCAATCATTACTAGAGCCCGTAATTCATCAGACCTTCTCGCTAATAAATTATATATGTTGGACTCTCCTTGTTTATTGGACTCAATTAGACTCCTTATATGTTCTTTTTCTTCCTTGTTGCAACCAGCTGTGGCTACGAGTTGCATTATTTTGTCCACCTATTTTTTTTTCTCTAGCTCCCCTTTGTTTTTTGTAAAAATTCCGATTTTTTTCTTGTCATCTCTTTTTTCTTTATCAAACAATCTTATCATTGCTTTCTCCAAGTTTTTGACGTCGTCCCCTTCGACGTCCTCTGCGCGCTTCCGGTAAATTTTCTCATATTCTAGCAGCTCTACTTCTGGAACAAGCACGTATTTTATTTTGTTACTTGTATTAATGCACTCTACGACTATTTTACCATTAACATTCCTGGCTATAAAGTTCCCGAACAATATTTCTTCCTCCATTTCTTGGAGGGGTATTCAGCCATTTTCTGAATTATTCTTGCTTTTTCTTTTTCGCGCATAAATTATTTGTCTCGATCTCGCAGGTAATTTAATACACTCTGGCCTTAACAGTGGTATCTCTACGCTATCCAATTTAATCGTATTCTCGGCGGCGCTCATCTGGCCCCAGTATCGCTTAAAAATATCCCACGCTGTGATTTCTTCCGCGTCAATTAATAAGTCATGGGGGACAACATTTAATGTGCACTCTGATCCGTGCAACTGAGCCTGTACTGTGCCCAACGTTTTGCGTGCTCCGTGAGTCGCGTCACTAATAGCTACTCGATACCTACTGTCTATTAGCATGTCTGTGTTTAGAAAATTAACTTTTACAATCGAAATCTCTGAGCCTGTATCCACATTAAAAGTCGCCTTTCCATTCTTTAACTGTGGTCCCTGTAACTGTACCGATGAAAGCATATGCCCTGTTCTTGCGAGTTTTATAGTTATCTTCGGAAGCTGCTTTCTTTCTTCGTCACGCTCTGAAAGCTTGGGCTTATCATTATCTACATGTGTGTCCGGCGCCTTTGTCCGATTACTTTTCTTGCAGGCTCTCCTGCCTTTTTTTGTGTGTTTTCCGCTCCGTTTTATCGGAGTGGTAACCTGCTGTGCCGTATTACTTTCTATTTTTTCTTGCACTGTGTAAGAACTTGGACTGTCGTTGTGCGTCTTCTTCTCTACTATCTCTTTCTCCGTCTTTTGCGGCCTCTCTCTCACACATTCTTCCTCACTGGACACACTTTTCTCTATCTCTTTCTCTAGTTAATGCCCGACGTTTGGGGAGCACGCCGAACATCTTGCGAAATTAAAGCTGCTGGTACGTCCCTCCTATTGTCAGGGCCGTATGCGTTGTTTTCTCGATGCTGTGGGCTCCTATTCCGTGGCGGCTCTTGCCTAATTGGGTCCCTATTATAGCCGTCTCTACTGTCTTGATTCTTATAGTTGTTCCCATAACGGTTAAATGATTCCCTGTTGTTGTTATTATACTGGTCACTGTAGCCACGGTTGGTGTAATAATTGCTCCCTGTAGCGTTGTAGTTATTATACCTGTTATTGTAATTATTCCTGTCATAGAAGTTGTTATTTCTATTATTGTAATCGTTATTTCTATTATTGTAGTTATTATTTCTATAATTGTAATTATTATTCCTTTTATATTGTTCCACTGGGCCATTATTATAGCCCCTGTTGTAATTATTGTAATTATTGTTATTAAAGTTATCATTTTTACCCCTATAATCATAGGCCTTTCTGTTGGTATGGGTATTATTCACGGGTTGGTTATTTTCCTCGTTTCGCAGTCTTTCCTCTTCCTCTATGTCTTGCATACGTAAACGACAGTCTCTCGCGTAGTGTCCTGGTCTTTGACAATAACTGCAATTTCCCTTTAACTCTCTTTTGTTGTCTCGCGAAGTTTTTCTGTCATTGATTACTGCTAGTAATCTACGGCATTCCTCGACTGAATGCCTGGTTCGGCCGTCGCAATATATACAGCGTTTTACGTTTGCTGCCATCCCTTGTGCCCCGTTAGTGATTTCAGTTGTGTTATCCTCTTAACTTGCTAGGTTTACTAGTGGCCCTCGCTCGGTTGTTGCCTTATTGTATGCAGGCCGTGCACTTAATGGTAATGCATGCCGTAGACTGAGGTCACTCTCTATTTTTAATGCCTCTATGATTGCTTCACAGAGAGTCCTCGGATTTAAGCTTGTGATTTTGCACCTGTATGTTGGGTGCAACCCATATGTGAATTGTTTAACTGCTTCTGCCTCCACGCCTTCCCTTAGGACCTGCTTTTGAATCGGCAGTAAGCTTGGATTCGAATCGTGCAGCATCGTGAGCGTGTTATATAATCGTTGTACCCTTCCGCCGTAATCTTCTATCGATTCCCGATTTTGCTGTCTGATTATCTTTAATTGTGCCATTAAAGTGTCCGAATTATTTATACTTCAATATTTCTTCGAAAGTTCCCAAAGAAATTCCTGGACCGTACCGAATAAAGCCAATCTAGGCGCAAAATGGTAAGCTGCCTTTTCCTTTAGTCTGCTTGCAATGGTTCCAAGGAAGAATAATTCATATTCTGGACCGATTATTTGAGCAGTCATTCTTACCATTCTTTCGAATAGCGGCAGATTGATTGGGTCGACGTCAAAGAACGGGATGCTATTTGCCATGTGGCTGAGCGTGGGCAGAATGTTTTGTTGTAAATTCTGCGGTCTGCGTGGATGGTTATGATTACCCGTAGCTTGCATATTTTCTGTATATAGGCCCATGGTTGGTGCTATATTGTCCCTATCCCTATGTTTATTAAAATTGGTCCAGTATGTGTAATTATTAGTCAACGGTGGTTCTGCTGCCATAGACACGAATCCCTTAATTTTTCCAGGTTCTTTGTTTATATCTCTTAATCCGTCCCACAGCTGTTGAGCATGTAAGTCTCTCGTCCAGGAGTTTCTTGTGCCTTGATATTCGTAACGGGGTGTAACGTGAATCGACCGCTCTTGTTTCTCTGGCATGCTCCATTGTGTTGATAACATTTTGTTTCATTTTTTTGAGTTCCACGTATTTCTTCAGTTTCTTTTAAGCTTTGCTCGATGACTCGTTCGCCAGAAAGAGGGTCCATTTCTTTATTTATACGTCCTGTGTTTGCGTTTGTGTCACACAATATATTTCTTTGATCCCTTATCGTTGGTGACAGATTTCAGCTGGTCTCAGTGTTTGGCTCATGTGGCACGTTCACTTCCTCTGCTCTTTTTAGTTTTGCTTTTATCTTTGAAAATAAACTCATGACTATCGTTTTTGTTTCTTCGTCCAGGGCATCTAGTTTCTCGCACCCCTCGGGTTCCAGCTCCAATTCCAACATTCGTTCCGTCATATTCTCCTTTTTTTGTTTACTATTGGGCTCTGGCCTGTACAAGTCTGCCATCATATTATTACTTGGGCCTTCGCTATCACTCTCTGACTCATGGATATTGTCGCGTAGATGAATCATTTTTTTTTTTTTTTTTTTTTTTTTTTTTTCCTCTTTTATATATGTATTTCTATGCGTCGTATCCTCCTTTTTGGTTCTGATAAGGTGTATTTATTCTCCTAGCAACAAGGTTGCGTTTAATTACCTGTGTCACAGCTTAACAATAATCGGGTGGAAAGAGTAGTGACAGGCGAGATAAGAAAATCAAAGAGCAGCGTTCGTCTTTTACTAGCTCTCTTTAATTTTGGCCCTTTCTTTGTTTAGTGATAACTAGGAAAAAATATTATTTTGGGTATATCTGCGGTCTGTTTTGTTAATAAGAATTATAATAATGAAATAAGTGGTGTATATGGGTGCCGGTTATTATTATTATATTATTATTTTCAGATATTTCCTATATCTGTGGAAGCCTACTTATAAATTCCCTCTGTTTTATGTTTGATATGCCCTAATTTTCCTTATCTGCTCTTTGTTTAAGTCTGTTGTCTCGCACGATTTCTCTTCGGGTTCTAAGAGTGAGAAAAAAAAACGCCGACACGGGGAGTGGACGTGATAATAAGTATAAATCCAGAAACGAAAATTTTCTACGACCTTATTTTCGCCGAATAAGTGCCTTCCCTCTTTTTCCCGGTGAGTAAGGTATAAAATTAATTTTATTATAAATGGACTTACGTTCTCGTTGATATGCACACCAGTAGAAATAAGATTTTGAAAATCATCTCTTTTCAGCACTCGTCGCTTGTCTCCTTGATCCTTGATCCTATGATTATCGGCAGTTGATGTCACCGTCGCTTGCAGAATATGACTGCTCCTGTCCTTTTTGATCGGCTTCTTGGCTGCTCGATTTTTAATCGTTGTATTCTCGCGGCACTGCACTATGTGTGCTTCTCGGCGTGCAAAAAAAAATTTTGACTCTTACCAAACCCCACACCTAGCACCAAAACTTTTACGTGGGAAAACCGAAAGGTAAGGAGGTGCTTCGCGAGAACGATCAAAACTTTAGAACCTTAAAGACTTTTATTTAAGATACTTATTTGTAAGGCAAAGACGCGTGTGTGTTCCCGATTAATTGCCCGATCTCTCCAAGTGTTCTCTTCGTTCTCCCGGTCTGTGCGAGTCTTCTCTCCGTTCTTCCTGTCTGTCTGAGTGTTCCCTTCGTTCTCCCGATTTTAAAGCTTGCCGGGCCTTATATTACCTTGTTTCCCTTCTGTTGGTACCCTCTTGATAAGGTAGCTTCGTGGTCACCAGGGGGAGTTAGTATGATATGCCTAGCTTATCGTACGTAACAATATCAAGTGCTCAAAAAGTTATAAGAAGTTGTTAAAACGAAAAAAAAATTGTTTTTACAATATTATTTCACGCAAATTTTTCTATGTTCAACTCATTTTAAGAATAAAATTTTTTCTAAAACTTTTTTCTACAGCGCTTTCAATCAAAAACGTTGAATTTCTTACTTTTGTATGATCCTTTCAGTGAATGAGACAGAGCTAAAACAGCTAAAAAATCACTTTAAATGTTTACTTTGAGATTATTGTAAGAAGTGGAATAAAAGCACATTTTTTTAACTGTGTCAAGGGACATGCAGTTTAATTATAGCTTAAGTTACATAAACTGTATTTTATCAACCAACTTAATCTAATTTGAAAATCAAAACTTATAAACTGATGTCACACGTCAAACCTGCTGAGAAATATTTGCCTCACGGTTCGTTACCATTATGGTTAACTATTTGTTATTGATGTAAAAATACAAAAACAATTACCTCAATTTATTAGACATATAATTCACACGACGTAAGCATGTAATTATAAGGTAGATAACAAAGTTGATTAACCATCATTTTTCATAAAAACTTGTAAGAGTTACAAAATTTTATAAAACACGTTCGATAATAAAAGTTAATTATTTGGTTTAAAATAACTTATAATATAAAATAGTAAAAACCAAATAATTAACTTTTTAGTTATTTAAAGCTTTTCACAATCGAATTTTTTTTTATTTTCGATCGCAAAACACTTAAGTTATAATTAACAGGATCATTTAAAATAAACCTTTTGTTAAAAGAAGTTTAAGACTAGTAGGAGTTACAATTTTTTTGATAAACGTATACATACTAGACATTTAAATTTTTTCCTTGCAAAAGTCCAAATCTTTTATTAGTTCTCAAAATTAGCTTAAAAAAAAAAAAAAATTAAAAATTATTCTTTTTTTATCATTTTCTCTGTATACTTTAACATCCAAACTTAACTAACCGATTAAGAATGTACCAGAATCGCATGAATTACTTAATGTTGAATTTTTTAAATACAAACATAAAAACAGTTTGTTTTGGATGATACTTAAAAAAATAATTAAGCCACTTTTAAGGGCAAAACATCTTTTGCATACGTTTTTTATATAAGCGTCGAAAAAAGTTATATATTCATCAAAATTTTAGATAAAAGTGCAGTTCACTCCATACTGCAATAGCAGATTTATGACGTGTTGCATATGTTGGATCCATATAGTGACCATGCTATTTGTTTATCATATTTAATTTAGTAATAAACAATATTTTTCAAAGCGTTCTTATATAAATTTACGATGTGCTAGAAAAATACTGATTCTTTTAATTCACGTTCCTGACATTGTTTTGTAGTTATGATGTTATTTTTAGCTTACGTATGAGGGCACCATCAATTTTAATGCACCAATCACTTTGACCTACACCATTTGTTTCCAATTAGGAGACAACGTGGGGTAATAAAAGTTTTTTGAAAAATTCCCTTTAAATTGACTCTGTTAAAAAAATTGTAGCCATTAAGAGCTATGCTACAAAAGTAACAAGAGACGGAAGAAATGAGCTTTTGAAAAAAAATCTGAAATTTACTATTTTTCACTCTCTTTCTCGCTTTTATGTCTTCTACTAAATTTAAAGAAGCCTACTTCTTTAAGTTTAGTTCAAATACCTATTATTATAATTTTTTTACTCATGATAATATGTACGTATTAAAACAATACTAAAAACGCTAAAAAAAAAATAGTGATTTGATCAAATTTCATCTTGTACCAAAAAACACGGTTCTGAGATCTCACATATAACGTCAATTGTTTCCCCACTACTCATAAAGCAAATTAATTAACTTTTAAGTTTTAAATAACGATTCAAATTGGTTTCCTAAAAAAATACACAGAGTTCTATCAATTGTGTAAATTGTTTTAAAAAATTTTTATTTTTGCTACTGTCAATTAGTACATTTTGTAGTGTTTTTTTTTTATTATTATCACTATTATTATTATTATTATTATGACTATTATTATGATTATTAATTTTTTTGTTATAATTACATAATTATATTAAATTTTTAAATTCATGTCTCAAATGACATAAATACAAATAATTTTAAAGCTTCTACACGTTGATAAAATAATAATAAGCGTTGTAGTAGTTGCCAGGAACCATACACAATCAAGAAGAAATTTGATAATATCTACTATTATCACACTACCTGTGAAGGAAGTAGATCAACTTTACAGTTGTAAGTAGTATTTAGTTAGTGAGATAATGAAAAACTAAAAAGGGAACTGTCGAAAAAGTTGTTTTTATCTGTCCGTCTAAATTAATTTAAAGGGGGTTGGATGTGCATGAATTATATAGAAGTAATGTCTATTCCTTGAAATAAGTTGTATACATACTTTATTTTTTATCACATTACAAAAAACAATGTTTGGCTCTTAAATGATTAATACAATAAAAAAATTTATAGTGTTAAAGGTCACGAAAATCACATTCGAAAACATGAAATGTATGATGCATGTAGAATATAATACATCGTTAGCCATGTAGATGGAAAATTGTTGCTCTATAATGTGTGTTGAATGAGATTTTTTAATAAAAGTGTTATCTTATCACTTGCATAGCAACAATAATATGCTTTTTTAAATGTAGTAATTAAGAATCGAATGAACCCTTACAAAAAGTTACTAATAATTAAATAAAAAGTTTTGAAGCATATTGCATTTGATATACTTAAACCGTAATATTCCATTTACCCAGTTGTTTTTTTGTGTACTGTCTTTATATTTATTTCACTTACGTTGGAAATAACTTCTTAAGTGCATTTGCCAGAGCCTCAAATCCATGAAAAAATGTTACGGTTTAAAATATTTTTATTGTTTACTTGAAAAGTACCATATTTTACTGAATAAATAGTTCGTAAGTAGGGTTAAGAGGTATAGTAATGATGTATATTTATGAAAGCAAAGTTAAGATAAAAATGTCGTGGTGTAAATGGCAGACAGAGATTAGTTTGGTTCTTTTTTTAAATTGAAGCTTTCAATTAAAGCCAAAAATTAAAGAGTGTGTTTGAGATGTATGCTAAATTATGATAAATACGCTACTATAGCTCATGCTGTTTATATTTTATATTTATAGACTTGGGGTACCGTCGTGTAGTTTCGGTTTAATAGTGATCATTTAGTAAACAATATTTTTCCTACCAATGAAAATAGAAATCCACTGATCGTCCTAATAATTGGATAAGAGATATTACTCCAGAGATACTTATCTTATTAAAAAAACCTAGTACAAGAAACTCGGTAGTGGTTGACGAGTCTATAACCCACAACAACCTTCTCGATTTTCTCTGACTGTACGGCCAGCACTCTGGAGGCTTCCTAGCAAGCAATCAAAGCTGTGATGATTTAAATAAATTCAACATTAAAATATTAATTAAACAACTCTCTGCTGACCTACGTTTATTAGGGTCATAAATGTTGACTAGTTAAAAGCGATTAAAAACTTTTAATACAAATTCTTTATCAAAGTTATAGTGAAATTGGCTCTTAAAAAATTTTATATGAATTAAAAAAAAATTAAATTTAAATAAATTTCTAGGTATTATTTACAACACTTTACTTTTTATATTACAATCTAAAAGAATATTTTAAAGTTTGAACAAAATACTATTACAATATAAGCAAACAATGTTAACAATAGTCGATAAAGTTGGCATCAAATCTTCACGTTTGAAATTTTCATATAGTATGCTATAATATTAATAACTTATTTAAATAATTACAATAAGTTACGTTAAATATATAAGATTAATTTAATTTTATGTTTTCAAATCCACTTTAGATCTTGCCCTGATTATTTTATTGGAGAACAATATGGTAGACTTTACAATTAATGACAATGTGGTTTTTTTGTAGTAATAGGTTGAAAGAAGTACATGCTCTTACAGTGACTTTCATGATGACATGAGAGTTTACTTGTAAATCATCCAACATCTAGTAACATAGTAAACTGACACGTTCTCAACTCATTCGCTCAGCTGCGATGGGTTCAATCGAGTCCGAACAGCAACGCTCAGTTGCACGCACTTACCGATGCCAGCCGCCAAGCCATTAGCAGCAGTTTATATGAGAGTCACACAGGGTACTAAGAGTTTCATCACCAACTTTCCAGTTGAGCAGTCAAGAGAAATAATGACCATTCTACGCTTGCAGCTGAGGGCCGCTTTGATGGCCGCAAAGCTGCTTGAGTCAGTGGCTGCTAGCCTGGACATACCAAGTAATCGGCACATTTCATGGAGCGACTTTATCACCATGCTAAGCTGGCTCAGTTCAGACAAACCGGTTGGCAACAGCTTGGTTGACAAGTACATTAAACACATTCAGCTCTGTCTCGCTTTAATAGACCAAACGTCCATGGGGCAGATTACGAGCGCCAAAAATTGATGGAGGAAGCCAGGCACAACTGGGATTCAGTGGCTAAAAGTCTTGCTATGGAGGGAAAATCGACTGGCATTTTATCCCGGCTCTTCATTCCAGAGGCTCATGAGAGGCAGACGTTAAATCAATAAAATTCTACCTTCACTGTGTCACCTAAATAAGACGTATGACATACGAAGAACTCTCAACCCTTTTGGTAGAGATCGAGATGATTCTCAACTGCCAACCACTTCGACCACTTGCCAGTGATGCAAATGATTTGGATGTTTTAACTCCAGCTCACTTCCTCGTGAGAGGCCCACTAACTATTCCGCCTAGTGCCAAGCTAGACAATAATCTAGATTGCCTTTTCCATTGGACCGTAGTTCAGAGAGTGCGTGATACGCTCTGGCGCCACTGTGTTAAAGAATATTTAAAAACCTTACAGCAAAGGTAAAAATGGTCAAAGAAACGTCAAGACCTCATCGTTGGGGATGTCGTGATCACTTTAAACCCGACACTCATCACTGTAACGGGTGAATAGCCTCTCAGTCGCATGGTCTAAATTATTCCGGTCAATGACGTCTTCGTGTAAGTCCGAAAAATAAAGGTCACAGGCAAAGGGTACACCCAAACGATCGTTTAAATCACTCTTCTGCTTATATTAGAAGGACTAGATGAGAATTCAACTCCTGTTGAGCAGCTCAACACCAATTCTACGGTGGGTGGCAAGGTACCAATCACGTAAATGGTAGACCAAATTCCGTGAGGGGATATCACCAACCTAAGAATCGTCCATAGGATAAGGAAGGAAGCTTGTGCAATTCACAGCGTCCGTATACTAGAGCTCATTGATTGGTAGGGTAGGAAACGAGTTAAGAGGTATCCACAAAAGCAGTAAGAGGGAGAAAGAAGGAGAAGTGGCAGAAGTTCCGTGCACGCCTTTTGCTTTTGGCAGTTGGACCATTTTCTTACTTTATGAAAAGCTTTTGCTTTTTTTAAGTTTTTGCGTAAAGGTCTAATTAAAATTAACTTTTGTGAACGTGTTATTTTTAACCTCTTGTGCAAAGCGTAAGTATGTTAATTGAAAGCTTATAATTGTAACTATGAATAAGACCTTTCTAGCATGCACCAACACATGTCATTAATCTTTTCCCCAGCCCTAGCCTGCTTCCGATCTGACAAGCTCTGCTCAGCTGCTGCAATCCTAAGCAGACATAATGATTATAATAATGACAGTAATACAAAAAACGTAATAGTAATGAGATGTAGATCATAATGATGATAATGATTGAAATGAAAAAATTAATGATATTAATAATAATGATGATAATGATATAGAAAATAATATAAATTTTAATAAAGATGGCGATAATAATGATGATGATGATTCTGATCCTGATGATTCTAATAAAAATAATAATAATAATAATATTTGTAAAAAATAGTAAGAATAATGACTATTATAATAATAATAATAATGAAAATAATGATAGCGTAACAGTAATGATAAGAATATTGATGATGATGATTATAAAAATGATGATGATGATGATAATAATGTTAATGATATGAATAATGATCATAATTGATAAGGATAATGATAATGGTAATAATGATAATGATTATAATGATTTTGACGATAATAATGGTAATGATAATGCTAATAATGATAGTAATAAAAAAATTTAAATTTAGATTATCATGTAGTTGTTGACAATAACGATGATAATGATAATTATAATGGTAATAATTACGAAATAAATAATAATTATATTACATCACTGATGCAAATAGTGATCATAAACACGAAAAAGGTGAGAACAATGATTATGATGATAATTAAAATTTCGATGATGATGATTATAACAATAATTGTTGCGTCGCAAAACACGAAGTCTAACAAGCTTGTTCCACGGTATGAGTGCGTCTATGTGTGAGTGTTTGTGCACGCATTAGAGAAGACTAGGTGACTGGAGTGTAGGAATTGGCAGTAGCCAGTTGGCAAAAACTAGAGGTGATACAAAACAAAGGAAAAAAGGAATTTGGCAAGAAAGGCTGGTATTTTATTAAATGGTTTATCATCGGCATGAGGGTAACTTTTACATGTTAAACTAGATTGGTAAGACATGTTTACAATTATATACAATTTTTTGTTACTACTTGCTAAATTGTGTCTTTTATTCATACATTTTGTCAAGTGCAATCGTGGTGTGTTAGTTGTTTTATGGCAATCCTTTATAATCTAACGACATTTTACCTTTAAATAAGCGCAGCAACGCACCATTACTTCCAAAAGAAGCATCATTGCTATACGCTTCTGATTCCCGTAGTTGGTTACACATGATTTACCCATCTAATAATGCCCTTTTGAGAAGCCGCTGCAATACAATTTGCAGAGGCCACTGAGTGGCATCAACGTCTCGGTTATTGACCAGTTGCTCTTAACAGATCAATTGCGTGGTTAAGTGTAAGAAAATAATTAACACCGTGTATGATAATACTCTTAAGCTCTTTTAATACGCCGTGCTTATTTATCTGTATCAATACAGACCTAATCCTCGAGTCCAACGCTTAAAGTAAGAAAATTATTTCAATCTTAGTGTTCAATTATCAACGGTGTTTTCATCTAAGTCTAGTAGATATAGTTGTTTAATAAGTTTTATCTCTTATTAGGCCTTTTGTTATTAACAGAAATTTTTGTAAAAAATAATAGAAGTCTATTTTTCTGTCATAGTATCAAATTTTAGGCTTATTGCTTTCAAACTTAATAAAATCAATTCCTAAGTAGTGTTTTCTTTTTTTTCCTTTAACCACACATGGCTTACGTAAAAGTCAGCAACCACTACACGATAATTATTTCAGTTAAAATTATGATGGTGAAGATAATAACGGTGAGAATACTAAGAATAATGTTAGCAATTATTAACCTCATAATAATAGTAACTATAATGATGATTATAAAAATAATTATCGTCACATGAATGGTTATCTATAAAATTATTCTGATTGTTGTCATTATTAAAACTTTGTTACCACTGTAGTCATTTATATCATGACTATTACCATTATAATGATAACCGTTACAAAAATAATGATAATTGCCCTCACTACTATAATCCCGGTTATCATTTTTATCAGTGTAAAATTCGTTACAACTATCATCATCGTCGTTATTACTATCATATTTTTTATTTATGTTACTATCATAACCATAATTATTATTAGTCTCAATATCATCAGCAATAAAAATTGTATGTTTATCATCAATGCCGTTTTAATCATTGTATTATCACTATTATCAACATTACCATTATTTTTAGTAATACTACTATTATCATCATCTTCCTTATCATTATCACCATCGTCATCGTGATAATTGTATTATTTACAATAATAACGATCATTATTCTTGTTGTAAGAAGCATAAAGGATATCATCATTATTATTACTATCATGGTTTATAATTCTCATTTTATTTCGCCATGATAACAATTATTAGCATTATCATTATCGTTATGATAATTATTATCATCTTTACTTTGATAACTATTACAATTAGTATGGTTGTTATAAGAACTAATAATGTTATTATTATCCTTATCATTGTGACTAATATTATCACTTTTATCGCAAAAATTGCAATAATAATAATGATTGCTCTAACGACTATTTCTACTTGTATTGTTTTTATTAACCTTCTTATTATTATCATTCTTATTATTATTTTTATTTCTATGATTATTATTACTATCATGATTATCATAATCATTATTATTATCACCATCGTCATAACCTTTATCAGTACTATCATCATTGTTCTTATTAAAACTAATAACATTATAAGCCCATATAGTAATGAATATGGCTATTAGCATCAGCATTATTATAATCATTGTCTTTGACATTAGTTATTTTTATGGCCATCATTACTATCAATATTATTTTTATCATAATTATTATTATTGATATCTTTAACCTTAGTATCATTATTATTAACACCAATATTATCAATGTTATTATTGTTACCATTACTATTATGTCTATTATTATTATTATTATCATTAAGATCATCATTCTCAGTATCGTCATGTGTATCAAAATAACTGGAATTATTATTATGATTATTGTTATAGTTGTTTTTCTTTAATTCCTGATAATCATTATTAATAATATTATTATTATAATTATTATTATCATCAATCATACTAACATTATCATGATAAGCATTATCATTATCATCATAAGTATCATCATCATCGTCATTATAATAATTATCAACATAATTATTATTATTATTCTTATAGGCATTCTCTTCATTATCGTCATTATAATTATTATCGTTTGCATTAAAATTATAACTTTTATTAGTATTGTAATTCTAAGTGTAATCATAATTTTTATTAACATCATTATGAATATTATCATTATTATTATCGTCATCATGACCATCATTACTACTGTAATTTTTCTCATCACCATCATTATTTTTAGTATCAACATCATTATTATCATTAATGCTATCATTATTATTAGTATTTTTGACATTATCTAAAATTATATTATTTCTATTACTTACTAGCAGCCCCCCGTCTCGGCTTCGCCCGAGACTTACTAAATAAAACACCGTAGTGTGTTGACATGTAATGTGAAACATTTTTAGTTAGAAAATTTCACACATATTCCCGATACATCTTAGAACAAAAATCTTATTAAAAACATATTTTTTCGGAATCCATATAGTTTATTTGGTCAAATAATAAGGTGTAAGAATTCAAAAAAATAATTATGCTGAAAAGTACCGTGCGTTCTTTATGCCATAAAATAATCGATAGCTATAAGAAGTTGTTGATTTACAGTTTCTTCTGTGTAATTCACGAAAAGGGCTATTTTTTAGAGCTGTTAAGATTTTAAACCCCCAAAAAATTTATATTAAAAAAAAAATTTTTTTTCTCATATCTCACAATTTTATTACCAGAGCAACAAAGTCCTGGACCTTAAACCCAACATTTTTATTGCCACAAAAACAGAAACAGATTTTCTACTTATTTAAAAATCTGAAGTACGATCTTTAAAGATTTCAGAGATTGCTGTGAGGGTACAATGAAAAGCTGATCTCTCACGTAATGGACTCTCAAGTTGTCGATTTTGACGCTGCTGTTTCAATCTCGATAAATTTTCTGCGTCAGTTTCTTGACGTCAAAGTAAAATTGTATTTATTAGATACATTTGAAGTTTTTCTTCCAATTCACCCTCTTGCGACTTTTGGCATGCTTTAAATTTTTGTGACCCCTAAAGGCTGTTTTATGTCAACTTTGTTAAGTTCTAATACAATTGTTGGCAAGGTAGTTCAACGTCCGATGGCCCTAAAAAAGACCGGTGAATTTCATAAGTATACCCTTTCTTGACTGAAGTTAACAACAATTGTGACTGCCTGGATACCTCAAGGTGATCTTCTCTGGCCTGATGTTGAAGCCCCAGACTGATTGGGAGAAAAATTACTAAGTCCGAAGCTTTGGGGCTAGTTGTAGTGCTCTTTCCCAACGTCTCCTGGTATAACGTCGAAGACGTTGGTGTCTAAAGCACCTTTTTTATTTGCAGATTCAGTTGTTTTGGTGATCTTAGATGGGGAGATTGGTTCGTGATACTTGTCCAGTGGAGGCTGTCCCGTTGGCTCAAGTTTTTTTTCCTTTATAGCTGTTATAGGTTTGCCCAGCGCAAACCTTGGAGAGGATCAGTGATTCCTGGTTGAATGCTTAGAGTCGAGAGGGTAATATAGAGTCGTCGGTCACCGGGTTTTCCAGCCTTGCGAAGAACAACTTCGCAGGTGACGTCTGCCAGTGAATAGCTGACTTGGTTTAATAGTGCCCGTCTTTAGTTAATATAGTCTTTTAGTCGACGAATCGCTTCCGGAAATGGTAGTAAAAATGTATTTGTTGGCAAGGTAGTTTACACTTGAGTGGTCCCTAAAAAGAACCGATGAAATTGATGGTTAAGTAGGGAACGTAAATACTTATAATGGCCCTAAAAAGCGCCAGTGGTGAAACTTCCAGGCTATTCTTTATTATAATTCCTGATGATGAAGAGCTGGCTACGGGTTGCTTGATTCTTACCCTGGGAGTCTCGATGTACGGAGACTGTGATGGAGGGAGGTACGCCGCTGACCAAAGGATATCTCGTCTCGGGTCGTTCCCCGGATAACCAACTGCTCATCTTTAGACGGGAACATGTGGGTAAGCGCGTTGGGGACGCGACGACCAAGAAAGTAACCGTTGTGGCTTACCGTGCCCCTCAGAGCTGTTTTCCCTTGCTTACATTTGTAGCCACAAATTCTCTATCTACACCAGGTGGGATGGTGGGACTGCCACACAACTCTAAAGAGTTGGTGCAGATTGTGCTCTGGCTAGATATGTCTTCTGGTATTCTGGCAGAGATGGCATCGGTTGGAATTAATTTTTTTTTTTTTTTTGATCGCACTCGTCGAGATTCAGGGTGAAGGGACACTTAGATCCCTTCCCCTTTAGAGAAGAGTGCCGTCCGTAACCGGGATACCCAGTTGCAGGTCTATCACCAGCATCTTCTGTACAGCATGTTGAGCTGCCGAAGCTCGACTATATCACTATCGATACGCTCCGGCCTATTATAACCACACTTATTTAATTATGTTGCAGGTAGCTTCGATTTTACGTCGACGCCACCTAGCGGATTTTGTTGAACTAAAGTGAAAAGCTGGCGTATTTTTGCAAAACTTTGAGCTCATTTATTGCTATTGTTATTAAATTTTTTAAGATAAAAACTATACTAAAACCATTTAGGAAGTATCATGAATCAGTGTGCAAAATTTCAGCAATATCGGTTCAGTAGTTTTCGCGGTTAGCGATTACAACGGTTTTAGCGACTTTGCTTTATATATTAGTAAGATAATATTATTATAACTATTATAGTGATTGCTATTGTGGTAATTAAAGTATTTATTATATTAATAATTATTAGTGTTATTATTCTCATTATTAATAATACTTGTATGAATATTTTTATAAGTATTGTCATTATATCAATTAGTAATATTGTTAACGTTATCATTATTATTATCATTTATACTGATATTATTATTTATAACATCAGCATCATCAGCATATTTGTAAATTTTGTTATTATTATTAGAGCTTACATTATTTTTATTACAATAACTATTATTATTATTTTTTTTTTGCCGAGGTCGTCCAGAATGCCTGTATGCACAATAAAAGGGTGTACGAACCCTACCCTGTGTGGGACCTTTTATGACCGTACCCACTAAACTGGCAAGACCTTGATCCTGGGACACCCGGCTCGAACTCTGCTCTCGCATGTACACTTCAAGCCAGGGCCACGGAGGCTTAGCTCATGGTTTGGGATTCCTTTCATGTTTTGTTACTAACTTATCTTGCTACTTTTGCGTCCTCCAGGATATTTTTTAGTATTCGTCATGCATCCGTGCTGCTCTTCTCTGTTGACTTGGAGAAATGGAGCAAAGTAATAGGCAAATGCTTCCTAGTGTGAGCCCAAATCCAGCTACTCCTAAGAAAGGCGCAAGGAGCGCATCCACCGCAAAGCCCGAGGGGCAGAGACCAAGCAAATTGGGGTACAGCCGCTTATCGGTAAGATGGTGATATAGCGAAGCTTTTTGCAGGAGTTTGCCCGCATTCAAGCACCCACGCAAGCCCTATACTGCACAACAACAGCCCCGCAACCATACCTCAGAAGCCTAGCAAAAAAAAAAGGAATGAAGAAGAAAAAGAAAAAGTGGAAGCGAAGCACCTTAATGCTTAATGCATGGGTCACCAGGCCACAGTCACTCATCGATAGAAAGGTGATAAAGCGAAGCGATTAAAAGGAATCTGCACGTTCTTAAGCATCCACGCAGGATCTCATCCCGCACGCCAACCACCCTGCGGCCTCGTTCCAGCTACCGCAATTTAAAGGCCCCACCATCATCCCCCTCCTGAGCCCCTAGGCACCGCAGCAGAGAACACAACCTCACGCCCCTCCGATGGCACTGGATTCCTGCTCACACCACCTCTGCTCAGTAGTCCCACAAACCATCTTCTTTTTTGGCTCGGAAAACTGTATGTATGAATTGGGGCTGCTGCAGTTCACCTTTTTTCGTCAAGTAGCATTTTATTTATGGCGTTGTCGTGATTACATGTTTTGATTCTTTCCTGCAGCACGTTTTGTTCGGCTTGCAAATTGATGCAGTCAAAGAACGAATGTTCTGTGTCATCTTTGTTGTAGCCGCAGTACTTGCAAGCATCTGTCTGTGTTTTTCGCATCTTGTTAAGGTACGAGCAAAAATACTCGTAATTGAAAAGAATTTAGGTTAGGTTGTTATCTACTTCCTCATGTTTCCGCTCTGTCTATTCCTTTAAATTTTTTATTAGGTGTGCCGTCCATTTACCTCTAGATTGTTTATGCGATTTATGTTGCCAGCAATCCTAGGTAATTTTCCAGGCGTTTTTTTGGCCTCTATTCTTTGTATGTCCTGCTTTGTGAGGTGCTGCAATTGTCTTATCCTCGCAAGGAGGTCGATGGGGATTACGCTCACTATCACCATTGTCGCAGACTCTGAGACTGTGCGATAGGCACAGGCTATCCTCAAGGCACCTATTCTTTGAACTTGGCCGATTCCCCCTCTCTTTTTTTTGACGTTCATCTAATTTTCCCATATCTCAGCTCCGTACAAACTAATAGACTGGGCCATAGACGCAAGGAGCCTGCGTTTTGCAGGCTTTAGACTTCTAACGTTCAGCATTATTTGGCTTAATACTGCAATTCTTTCCCTTACCTTGTCTGCTGCTAGCATAAGGTGGCTCCAAAACGTGAACTTTCTATCCAGCGTCACTCCTAGGTATTTGACGGAATCCTTCGTCATTACTTCTTCTTCTTGTACCTCAAGGGCGATGATGATATCTTTCTCTTTTTTTATCAATGGTGCCATCTCTATCTTCTCTGCTGCAACTTCAAGTCTGTGATTCTCTATCTATAAAGCCACTCTCTGCATAACCTGGTTTAGTCGTATCTGAAGAAGTTTCATCGTGCGTTCAATGATTACTATAGCAGCATGGTCCGAGTGTTCTACCAGGAAGATCCCTTCAGGCATTTCCTGGCAGAGTAGTCTGTCGTATGACATGTTCTAGAGAATGAGTCTAAATATTAAACTCTGAAATGCCCCTGCAGTTATTTTTTTCTTTGATTGCCTTCTGTTGTCGTAAGGGTCAAAAAGTGGTCCTTAAAATAACCTCTTAATACTTTCAAGAGATAGTCGTATTCTGAATGTGTATTTCAGAGCGTAAAGCATGTCCTTTCATCTTGCTAAGTTAAAAGCGTTCTTTACATCCAAGGTCACCAGAAGGATTAGGGGTCTCACTTCATGGCATATGTCTCGAATGTTCTAAACTGCTTTTAATACTTCTTCTCCCGCTCCTGTGGTAGATCTTTCTTTCCTAAATCCATACTGCCTGTCGAAAAGTCTTCCACGTTCTCTATGGCCAGTAGTAGACGGGCCTTAAGCAGCTTTTCGTACAAGTTTTCAGGCGTATTCAGCATGCACAACATCCTGGAAGTTGATGGAGAGTTAGGCTCTCCCTTGCCTTTATCAATTAGTACTAGATGTGCATTTTTCTAGGTGGTTGGGAACAACCTCTTCCACAAACATGCATTGTACAGATTCAAGAGCAGCTGTGGATGTTTTGCCACTACTGTCTTAATGACGTATTCCGATATACCATCTGGTCCAGGAGCTTTACCGTTCATAAGCAATTTGGCTGCTAGCTCCTGTTTCTTTCAAGTAAATAAAGGTACATCTTTTATAAGCTCCAAATCTGCTTGATCCTTGAGTTCTAAATGCGTCAAGAATAGCGTGTCCACGATATGTCTTGTAGTATCCACGTCTTTAATTGCAGTTGGTGCAAGTCTTACCAGTTCTTCCATTAGTACCTAGTATGCCCTACCCCAGGGGTCGTTACTTACTTCTTCGCACCGTGTGTGTCAGCACTGCTTTTTGCTGTTCTTCATAGCAGCTCGCATTGGCTTTCTTGCAAGCTGATTCTCGTTGTACCCCTGTCTGGCCTCTGGTTTGTTTCTAGCCCTTTAATGGAGGCATCTTTGTTTGAGACATTGGTGACTTAATTCAGCAATTTTCTTGTTACACAAGTAAGTTAAGCGTTTGCCGTTTTATCTTTTTTTCTTGGGCATACAGGCCTTGCATGTGGTTCTTAGGATTCGCATGGTTGCCTCGATAAGATTCTGTGCTCCTTTTTGTTTGTTTCAGGTTTTGTTCATCGTTTTTGATAGTAGCGATGCCATTCTCAACTTTTGCCGCTAGCCATTTTGTGTCCAGCTTCCTAACATTCCTTTCCATTTTGCGTGCTATGTTTATTTTCTGTCTATTGTATTGGTGATTTCGAAGACCATACATTGGTGATTGCTGCCATTCTCGTTCTCGATTACGTGACATTTTTTTACTCTTGTCACAAGGGTCTCTAAAGCTTGAGTGATGTCTAGTATAAATTCGCTAAATCCCAGCCTTCAAAAATTCGTGGTCCTTCTTTAGTTTACAACGATCAGTCCTAGCCTTGCCACCATATCCAGGACTGCCCGGCACTAAGAGTTCGTTGCAGACATTCCCCATTTCACTGCTCTTGCATTGAAGTTTCCGGCGACCAATAGGTGGCCTTCTATGTAATCCTTCATGTTTTTTTCAAAGTTATTTATTCTTCTTCTGTATTTCTCGATACTAGTGTTTGGTAAAAATTAGCAGCTGTCATACGTGATGCCCCGCCCTTTTTAACTAACCAGACAAAGTGTATCTCCGATCCGCTTGCATTTTGGCAGACTTTGTCTGGTCTAGAAACTGAAATGGCTGACATATTTGTTGCATTGCTAAGCCACTAAGGCATCTCAAGTTTTTGTTTTGCTTGCTTTGGATGGCTGCTAAGACTTACTCTTAGTGCTACCTACCTCAGTGTGCTACCTACTTGCTTCTCCCTAGCAGCTACTTGCTCCTTGCGGTTCACAAGTGCCTGCTTTCTTTTGTTTACGTTTCTTCTTTACAGTTCGTCGTCGTCGTCATCTTTGTTGCTTACCTTTGATATGCTCTGATTCTTGGTAGCACCATTGTCTCTACCTCTCTTTTTCGGAGGCTGTTTAATTACACAAGCTGCCAGAGATGCCTTTAAAACTAACATCTCCTCCACAGTCTTTTGGCTGCGGCCTTTAAGTTCTTTTAAGATCCCATAGATTCTTCCTAGGTAAACTCTGGCTTTCTTGACTGTGCTGCTGAAATTTGGCTGCCTGTCAATTGCTTTTTTAATACTTTGTAGGACGTCTGTCATCCCACCTAGTCTTTTTTCTCCTTTTTTTCTGTATCGTTTAAGGTTCTTTGTAGGTGAGCGACTACCGTTGATTCAGCCAGTATTAGCTAATTTTTATTCTAGCTATTCTGATCTATATACTGTGATCCGTTAGTCCGATCGTTTGATCAACCATCAGTTGTCGTTTGCTTTTAAATGTTAAAAAGCATAGCACTTTCATGATGAACGCCTCTGTGGCCTCCCCCAGTATCCGTAAGGCTAACATCAGTCACCCGGGCTTTCACCGGGTTGGAACTTCCGGTGAACTTCCTCTTAGAGGTAACTGCCTGGGGTACGTTGTTCTTATTAGCATAGCCCATGTTTGGTTTTATTGAAGAACCAACCCTGCATTTCTTTTACGAGGTTTTCTTCTCAGCTTTATGGTCAACCAGAACTTCTTTATTTTGTTTCGACCACCTACGGTTACAAGCTCTAACCACTGCCTCGCCTTAAAGCCATACACCCATGGAAAGCTTGCCCCCATCTGCCACCCAGAGAGCACGTGCCTTATAGGCTGACTGCCTCAGCTCGGGGATCATTATTATTATTATTGTTATGATGATTGTTGTTAGTTTTATAATTACTATAATTATTATTATTATTAGTATTATTGTTATTATCATTTTTATTATCAACAGTAGTTATTCATACTATCAGTACCATAAATTTCATCATTATCAGAGTCATTATAATTAATATCATCTTCATCATTATTGTTGTAGTCGTTACAGTCATCATTTTTATCGTCAAAAACATTCATATGACTATTACTTTTGGTAGTATCATTATTACCTTTATAGATATAATGCAGCTCATGATTGCTAACAACATTGACATTTCAATCATTAGGCAAATTAATATAATTTTTTTTACCATAGTAATCTTCATTATTGTAATCATTATTAGCAAAAATTTTAGAATCATTGTAACTACCATCATTATCATCATTATTGTAATACCTATTGTAATTCTTAAAATTTGTACCATTGATATTATTTTTTAATTGTTGCTTTCATCATTGTCAACATAATTCTTATTATTGCTTTAATTTTTATATTTGTTATTAACATTTTCACTAACATTTTTATCATAGTCGTAATTAATAATATTATTAGCATTTACACTGTTACTACTGTCATATTTATCATAAGTAACGTCGATGTTATCAATATCAGCATCACCATAATCATTTATATTATTATAATTATGAATATTATCAACTTTATAATAAAATGGATTGTTATCACTATCCTCATTATTATAACGATCATAATTATATCCATCATTATCACTCTTATTATCAACAATTTCAGTTTTATAGACATTGTGTATATTATTATTAACATCATCTTTATGATCATCATTATCATCGTTATCACGAGCATCATCATCATCATCATCATTATTATCATCATCATAATCTAAATCATTTTAATTATTATTTTAACTATCACTTTCTCTCTGATTTTTAATGCTTTTTTTTCATAATTATTGTGAAATTCAAATTCATATCATTTAAACTTGCCTTTAGGTCAAGGCCGCAGATTTTTTACCACAGTTTAACCTTTCTCCGCACAGTACAAAACAGCAGATAGATCAACTGTTGATTCATTAGTACATTAGGGAAAAAATGAAGAGTGTTATGCTTTACAAAATACAAATATCCGCATACCCTTACAGTTTTTTTTTATCTTATTTTATTTGATTATTTAATCCTGCTTTTATTAATATTATTTATTTTATCAAATATTATCTGATAAAATTTTGTGGACAGTTTGGTATGCTTTTCCTTTTTTGTTCATTTAGTTTTATAATATATAACAATAAGAACTCTAAATTTATCGAGTAGTAAGACTATGAACCTATTGAGCCAAGTAACTATGAACTTATCCAGCAATTATAACATTGAACTTATAACAAAAATGAAACATGTTGGATTAAAATGTTGAACAAATAGTTAGGAACCACACTTAGTAGGTGGTAGAAAGCTGCGTTCTAAAACGCTGCTTGAAGAAATACATCTTACACGAAATTTTAGTGAAACTATTTTGTCTCCCTTGCTATAGGGCCAGTACTTGCTGACTCCATGTGTTTAGGCTCCGTGGTTCACTTTGGTTGTCACTTTACAATTTTAAGAGCCACAAAGTACACAGTCAGCTTTGTTATGTGATGACTTTCGTTCATTACAACTCTTTTGAAGGTCTTAAACTTTTATCTTGGAGGAAACAAATATTATATAAAATATAATAAAAATATAAATTTTAAGAACTTTATTTATTTACGCAAGTCGTCACGTAACAGCATTTGCTATTTAAAACTATCACTGTCCTCAATAAATATGTATATACATATCAAAATATTGTGATTTAAGGTAAAAATTAGACCATGGTAAACTGAATACCTTAAGGAAAAAAAGAATCTCAACTTTTGACCCTTTCTTCTTTTTGAAATTATTCTATTACTATTTTTCAGCAATAATCTTTAAAGATAATTAGTATTATTGAATAAGTTTAACAATAAATTAATAAATATATGTGATTGTAGGTTTATGCTTGTGGTTTTTCCTTTTTTATTTCAATTTTTTTAAATGTGCTTTCTTTTTTAAATAATTAAATATTGTACTGCACTTACATAGTAATTTATTCTTCTATTTTACAAAACTCTGACGGTTACTGGGAAGTGTGCAACTAGGAAGGATAATAAGATTTGTTAGGTTTAGTCATTATTTGCTTATTAGTAATAAATTATTTTATTTAAAAAATACGTACGCATATTACTATATAAATATATATACATTACTTAATTATATTCTATGTATATTACTTAATTATGAGTTAGTAATTGTGCTTTTTTCTTTCTTCTTCGTTCTTGGTTTTTTGTAATTAAATACCAATCTATTAAGGTCATTAAGTTTTGCGAAAACGCCTGTTTCAAAGCATAGCTTGTAGTGCCATTCGTTTTTGGCTAGATTGATATCGCTCTGGCATGACGGACAAGTTCTTTTTTAATGCAGATTTCAAGTCCTTCGAAGGCTCTTTCAGTAGATTTTTCGTTACTGTATGTAGCGAAGCTTAGGTATAGCTGTATTCTATCATCGTGCATGATATCTTGTGGATAATAGTTCAAATGGCTGAGGGGGCCGAGATTCATTAGCAACCAGGTTTACTTATGTCCATTTTCATGGTGGCTTTTACCTTAGGTACCACTTTTTACCGTAGTGGATCATGATCTTTAGGACGATTATTCTCACTGCTCTTGTTTTCTGTTTCCGTCTTTTAAGTGCTTACACTTTTTGGCTGCTGAGTTATACAATGTATTACTATTTGGAGCATGTCTTATGCCCACTCATCTAATCAATGTGTTACATAAATGAGAATAGCATATTTCCGTGTTGGTCTCTTGGTCGAAAAATAAATATTCTTTATTGAAAACTTGTTTAAAAAAATCTTTCAATGTAGTTTGTCCAACAGTTTTTAAACAAGGACGCTTATTTTAGTACCAATGCGAATTACTTTTACAAATTGTCGTTTTGGACCATTATCTTCTCCTGGGGTTCTTACTTTTGTAGTTAATTTTATATTCTTTTCTAGCCCTTGGACGTTTTATGTATGTAATTGGCTTGCCCCATCCACTTCAATGATTCCTATTTTATGTAAGGTCGCTTTAGCAACTGCTACATCACATAGCTGGTCATATTCGGCTTCATACCCAGTGTATAGAGTGGTGCATGGTTGTTTTTTTAAGGATAACATAGGACCAAATGTGTTGAAAGACATTTAAATTGGGTTTTTATTATTTTTGTGATGGTTATTGATTGATAAATGTGTATGTATGTGTACTGTTGTAGTGTATTTCGTACTGTTATTAAGTCTAATAATTCATACAATATGTGGCAAATGTAAGTACGAAAATAAAATAAGGATTATGAAAGTATTGGATGATAAGTAGGAAATACATAGATGAATACAATCATTACTTACCATATCACGCCAAAATATTTGCGGATTTATATTACAATCAAATGAGTAAGCTTATTACATGTTAATGTTTGATATTATAAGAAATAGAAATTTAACAAAAAAAAGATTAAGATTAAGATCTTGGAACTATGTGATGTACTTCTCGACGTATAAATAAGGTAGCTAAATTGTCGACTTTAGTTATTGTGCTCATTTTCAGCTTCTTTTAATTTTGACTTGTAAATTGATGATTTTGGCAAAGCTTGACTCTGTTTCTAAAATTTGTGTCCATCGTTGTCTTTTGCACTAATATATTTTCAATATGTCATTAACCCAACATTTTGTGGATATAAAAAGTGAGTCAACTTCTTATTTAATTTGCGTTTTGCACTATTTTCAATTGGTTTGGCAAATTCCGTGCAATAGTCGGGTTTATTGTTATGAAACGCTTAAATAACGCTTTAAGGATCCATATATTTCAGAATTCATGTATTGTATCCGTGGGATAACCTTTTTTGCCAATCTCTAACGGCATAAAAAAATTCTGCGATACTAAATAGAGAGAAATGATTCAAGAACTCTCTTCCCCTTTTAGTTTTCTCTATGTCCCATAGCAAAAAATACATAAGTCTTTAAGGAATTATGTTTGGTATATAAATGTTACTTTTCAACGGTTATTATTATTTTCAATTGTGAAGAAATCTTCTCTGCTTGACAAATAGTGGATTTTATCTTTGAAGAAAAAAGTGTCTGAATTTTTTCTCCTGTATTTAGTGTTTTATCAGTTCTTTAAGTAAATAAATCACTACTGTTGTAAGTGGTTATAGTTCAGTGTGTATAACTATGTTAATTGAGATGTATGTATATTTTCTTCCTGTTTGTTTTATTTTTCTTATTGTTTCATAACTTTATATACAGGTTGGCTCACGTTGACTCTACTCTTTATTGTTATTATATAGTCAAGATTTATTGTGCAGCGTGAAAAAAAAATAGTTTCAAATTACTTTTGATTCATGAGTCTATTTCAATCTTTTAGGGTGTATAGCGTAGTACTATCAAACTTTGTGTTTTCATGAAAGGTCTAGTTTTACATGACTAACGTTTTTTTTCTTTAATTTCGACATAAAGATCAATTGGTTCATGTTCTTTTAGTTCTTGTTCTATAGTTACTCTGGGTCTGTGTTTAGTGAATTGACGGTGCGTTTTAGAAACTCTTTCAAAATTTTACATTCCATATTCTTTTTAAAATAGCTTCTCGCTCTGCTGATAAGTATTGCTATTATAATCATAAGAACCATAGCCTGAATGATATAACGTAGAAAAAAAAAGAATTTTGTGTTTCCTCAAACTTTTCAGCTCATATTTACTCGATTTAATTCATTATTTTTTGTTTATTTTATTCTTGTGTCCATGCTTGTTTATTGGGGTTTGGTTCTCCAATTATTTTATAGCATCATGGAAGTCATTGGTGCCTTTCAAGAGTTCATGTTGTACAGTTAAGTTCAAGTTTACTTCTACTTACTAGGTATATTGCACGTGAGTGATAATCTGATGTTTACTGGTTAAGATTAATTTGTAACTTTTTTCTGTACATTTATTATTTATTTGTAAAAGACCTACAAGTTTTACTTTTTCCGCATGATTTATTTTATTGCTATAGATGTAGTTTAATTGTTTTTTATTAAGTATAAGGATTAACCATAAACTATCAGCCAGATTAACCATAAACTATGACTTTCTGTTTTCAGTGTCAACATAATTTTACAGTATTTTAATACTTCTGTTTTAGGTCGTAATATCATTAAAATTTTACATTCGTTCATGGAATAGGATTTCTTTAAGGGTTATATAGCCCAGCATATACAACAATTGTTACGTTTAAGACGGCAGAAGAGTCATTTTCATATTAATGCCAAAGTTTTCGCTCAACAGCCTGGAGACTAGATCGGAAGGGTTGATTATGGAGCACTGATGTGGGAACAGGGTAGATGTATAACGAACGGTTAGCTAGCTACTTTGCTATCATCATTTACATCTGCTACACGTCACTGGCCATTTATTTGGGAAAGGTTATTTGGTTTCTGTTTAAAGGATCTACAGTTGTCTAGTTGCCGGGGTTTTTACTAGCAACACACGACAAATAGTTTTTAAAATTCGGTTTGTTAACTAAAAGCTAGCTGCTAAGCCACCGGCATTTATACCAACTGGCAAACATCGTAATGGTCCTCAATTTTTTTAAGGAGAGGCTAGTTGCCTGGCCATCACCATTAACGCTAACTGGTACACAACTTAGCGCTGTTTGATTAAAAATATTGGCTAGTTACCTGGCCATCAGCATTTACACCAACTGGCACACAACGTAATTTTACTTGATACTGGTTACTTGCCTGACCATCGGCATTTGCATGAACTGGCACACAACGTAGCGTTACTTGATAAAAGCTAGTTGCCTGGCCATCGTCATTTACATTATTGATACATAAAGTAGCGTTACTCAATATAGGCTAGTTACCTGGCCATTGACATTCACACCAACCAGCACTCAACGTAGCGTTACTTGATAGAGACTAGTTGCCTGGCCATAAGCATTTACACCAACCAGCACACTACGTAGTGTTACTGCATAAAGACCTGGCTATCGTCATTTACGCCAACAGGCACACAACTTAGCGCTGTTTAGTAAAGGCTAGTTGCCTGGCCATCGGTATTTCCACCAACCAGCACACAACTTAGCGTTGTTTGAATTTAAATACAAGCTAGTTGCTAAACCATTGGCACTTACACTGACCAGGACATAACTAAGCTATGCTTGATAAAGGCTTGTTGCCTGGCTATTGGCATTGACACTAGCCGGCACACACCTTAGCGTTGTTTGATTTAAAATGAATTTTTTTTTTTGCAAATTAAAATTTTCCATTTACCATCTGCTTGGCCATTTTTATTCGGACTGAACGGCACGCAACAGTGGGTCTAAGGCGAAAAAAAACTATGGAGAGTGCGTAATATTCAACTTTAAAATTGTTATTACTACTCGTTTTTTATATTTTAAAAAAAAAGGAAGTACAAAGTTGCTTTCGAGGAAAGATCTGAGTGGCTGAATATAATTTAAGTTAAAATAATGGACCAGATTCTCCAGGTCACGAATAGACTTCGACTGGATTCTGCAGGTCATGTATACTATGTCGTGTATAGTCTGGCTACTGTTCTGGGTATATCACAATGCCAGCCTGATTATTGAATACATTAACTAGGTTCTCCAAGTATCGTATCTATAGTCTGGCTATTACTCTAGGTATACACCCAAGCTGGTCTGACCATTGATCGATTTTTTTTTAACGGAGTGGCTCATAAAATAGACCATGGACTTATATAGTCAAAAATCTGGCCTCCTTATTATTGTCACTATGGTAAAAGATGACAAGATGTACAGAGGTTCTTCCGATTAATCTGGATTATCTCGTGACAAGAAGATGGAAAGATTTTCTACATGCTTTCCGTCTTCCTTTAGTTGTACTATTTTGGTTTCGGGGTGATGCTTAGTTGCTAAAAAATATTGTACGGCAAGAAAACTAGTGCCAATGATTGCTTATCGCAGAAAGGTCGGATTACAGTTCACGTGACTTTTCGGCTTGATGACCTTGGGTATTGTTAGTGTTCAGGAAAGAGAGTGGTAAAAGTGTAGTATGCTGTTGTCAAGTCTCGTTGCATGAGCGCTGGCCAATGTGTTAATATGAACATCCTAGCTTGAGCATCAGCTTATTTACGATTTTTTAAGTCAGAGAAGAAAAAAGATAGAAAATATTGGACAATGTAAATAAGTCTGTCGATGCATACAGAGCGAAGAAGATGTAGACTAGTTCTCGTGTCTCTCTCATACTCGGTCTCTCCTCATATGTATGTCACAATGCATTAGCTCTTGTGCTCGGTATATGTGTGAGTATGTGACGTTTAGATTAATACAAAAACGTGGCCTCGCAAGAAGGCGAAGAAGAAAAGGAGAGAGAGAAAAAAAGAGGTACATTTAGCTCAGTCTCGATGTAACACCCTCCTTTTAAGAATGTTAGGTTATTAAATCTTACTGCACTGGTAACATAATGGTTATTGCCAAATTAAAAAAACTCCTAACTTTTTGTATATTGTAAGGTTAGCTGTTTAATTTTACTGTTAATTTTATTGGTTATATAGTTGCGATATTTTAATGGTAGTAAGCAAGAACTTACATCAAGAGGAAAAAAAAAAATTGGGATTCTCTCATAAATTTGAGTTTGATTCTTTCCTTTCACTTTCCTTTTAAGACGGACACTAGAGCCTTCAATAAGGACTTGGGTACAGTTCGCTGAATACATTGCTTTAGGAAAAAGATGGTACATAATAATATGTATAGCTTATAACGTAATGTTAATCACAAGAAGATTATAATTTTTCTTATAAACTAAATATGAGTTAGGTTACTAATAAGTAATAGGTTTTAAAATATTTGTAAAAGTACGTATAACCTTTAAAAATGCGCATATATATGCTTCTACTTTTGCAATTTACAATTTATTGTATACTTAATTGTTCATCAACTTTTAAAAGCCTCGTCAAACAAGAATAGACATAAAATTTTAAGAAGTATAGTCCAAATGTGTTTATATATATTGGTGAGGTATGTTAATTATTGAACAGCGAAAAATTGGTCCTCTTTTCGGTTGTTAATAATCAGAATTATTTGAGCAGTTGGGGCGCTTGGAATCGTGGTTTCTGTAATGGTCAAAGAGGATAGGATATTACTTCAGTTTTCCAATGTTCCCTACCCTGGTAACACGGGAGTGTATGTTATTTGTGGGTAGTATGGATTTTTGTTTTTGCATCGTTGATATTTCTTGTTGAATTAATGTTGAATTGTAATAAAAAATTTTTGAAGATTGGTATTGTGTATCCTCTTAATAAAACTGACTTTCATTTCCAGGTCTATGACGATGATTATTAGTTCTTTTACCAAGGAAAGGTAGAAAACTTGCTAAGCTGTTTCATATAGCTCCGAGCATTCAGACAGACTATCCATAAGTTTGATGTAGTAGATAACTTCTTACCATCACTTTTGCTAGCGTTTTTACGAATTAAAATATAAAGTATAATGCTACGAAACAAGCGCTTGTGGCTCAAAAATCAGTTTATCCATCCCAGATTTGCTTTTTATGTCAAATTGGCTAGCTTCCTGAGAGAAATTTTAACAGTTCAAATATACAGCTTTTTTGTGACTGGGTGTCACGTAATTTTTATATCATATCCTCTTAATATACGTGTCTTAGGTGTTAGGAACATTGTGGTTTCGTTGTTGTTCACTTAATATTGAGTGTAGCATTCTTGAGTTCTTGATAATGATACTTTTATTGGAATACACTTTATTATACGTATGGCCTTGATAGTAATTGTGCCCATACATCAGGGTCCCTTTATAACGTTGTTAGCAAATTGATCTGGAGATCTATCAGCTATTGCCAAAGTGTTTTGTAACGCAGTGCGCTCTATAATGTAACGCTGTGTCAAGATGTCCTTATATAAAGATTTGACTTGTGATCGAAGATATTTTTCTACGTCAATAAATTTGGAGTTTATACATGCAAAAAATAATCATTATTACGGTACGTTATGTTATTAATGGCAAAAGATTGGCCTCTTTTTGTTTTAAAAATAAGAACTAACGCAAGGTGTGTAAGTTTGAGAATAGATGGAAGTAGTAGCGTTTTAACTCCCATCACTTTTCATGAGTGGTCAAAGAAGACATCACAATTCCTGACACGTTATCTTCCCATTGCGTAAAACCATGACATGGAACAAAATGACTGGAGCTGAAGGAATTCGCTAGATCCAAGTCTTTATACCTTTTTTTACCTATTAAAAAAATTGCAAAAAAAATACTCTCTACAAAAATACTCCTAGATTAGCTGATTTTGATAAAAAGACTTTAACACACGATTCCTATAAGAAAATAATTGTGAACTGTTTATGCCATATGAACTAAAAAAAATGCAAATACAACCATAAACGGTGAAAAATAATAATTTTTTGTAAAATACCAAAAATATTGTACTAAACGCTTGTTAAAAGCAACTTCTGCATAACTAGGTATGTATAAAATTTGAAAATTAAATACACTCTTAACACTTTTTTTACATTAAATAAATTTGTTTGTTTTAGTTATTTGCTTTCTGTGTATTAAAAAATTTGTATCTTTATTTTACTTCATTTGCTTGTAACTCACGCATTTTTCATTCTTTCACTCTGAAAAATTCGTAAGGTTATTATTTTAGCATTGCTCTTTAAATTTCTGCAAATTTTACTTTTTTAGACCATGGAAAATTTCAGAGAAACGTTTTTAACTTCTGACTCATTTTTCTCAACAAAGAAAAATTTTTGAGGAAGAATGAATAGTATTATTACAAAGAGCAGATCAAAATCTATTTGTTCGTTTTTTTGAATGATTTTTTCAGCTATCTCTTAACCATGACAAGCAAGTTGAGCACAGCATGCTTGAGCAAAAAAAGCCACGTACGCGTAAAGTGGCCCGCTCTCAGTGGACAAGCACATATAACGTTTGGTTATACACATGGTATCTAAAGGAAAATCGCAAGGTTCTACTTGTTGTAGCTACAGGGTTGTTACGTTAACGCTTTGAGCTCCGCAATTAACTTCCACTATGACGTACCGTAGGGAAAAATGCCGTTTATTGTGTCAAAATAAAATAGAGGCCGCTATGATAGGCTGATCAAGATGATTCTTTTTTGAGCTTGAAGCTCAAATACTTTAGAATATAGGAAGAGTGGTCCAAAGTGAAAAAAAAAATTTAGAGGTTAAGAACTACCCCTATGCGCATCTATTATTTCTGTATCTTTATTATATCATAATCATTTAATCAGAAAAACACACATTTTTTAGATCGCTGATAACGAATATGACGTCAGAACTTCATAATTCAAAATGGCAGATTCAATATGGTGGACGAAAAAGTCAGAATGCTTTAAGAACTTAAAAAAATTTGTCTATTGGATTTTTTATAGGTTGCTTAACGTTAATCTAGTATCAAAACTTAATAATTCAAAATGTTCGATCTAATATGGTGGCCAGCCAACTGATACTTGGTAAAAACTCATAATTTTTTGGCTATAGGAGTTTTTTAGGTCACTGAACATGCATCTGGCATTAGAATTGTATCATAATTATGAAATCAAAAATGGTGGATTCAATATGGCGTATAAACAAGTTGACAGCTGTTAAAGACCAACAAAATACTAGCCCTGGTGGTTTGTTAGGTTGGTAAACACGAATGTGGCATCAGAACTACGTCATAATTACAAAATTCAAAATATGTGGATCCAATGTGACAGCTAAAACAGTTTAAACTTGTCAAACAGTGAGATGATGTAGCCGTACAGATTTTTGTAGATTCTACAACACAAATTTAGAATTAGAAGTACTAATTTTTAATCAGATGAGCTAACATAGCGGTGAAAACGTAAAGACAAAGGCTTCTTCTGTCACTGACCGCAAATTTAACATAACAATTACAACATTGACAACGTCGGATACTGTATCATGGTAAAAAAAAAAAATTTTTAATGTAAAGAAGTCTATCATTAAGAGTCTATGTGGTCACCAAACACACATCTACGACATCAGTCAAGAATTGAAAAATGGGGTACTGGCTATAAGATGAATGCATTTATAAAAGTTTCTTTCACGTTTATGGCACTTGATGGGTATTATTTAGATCCCCCCTATACCATGTATAAAGTTCTATTCACACCAGAAACAAAAATATTTAAGCATTGTTACACTTTTTTCTCTGGCAACTGTACCTAGTATTATCAGGTGAGATCTCAGATGATTTATTATGTAAAAATCCCCCTTGAGCTATTTTTTGAAGACTTGTGTTTTTTCGGAATTTTTCCGCCTTTTCAAGCATGATAAATAAATTTAAGACTTAAAAAGTTTTTCAAAATTTTTGACTTTGAAATTGTTTTAACGATTAGACAACAAATTTTCTAAGTATAAAATACAACTTTTTTGCTAAAACATATTAAAATATGCAGGGAAAACAACTATATTCGAAAAAATTCCTCGGATGAGATTTTGAAATGAAAAATTACCTGAGATCCCACCTAAGATTACTAAGTAAGTGAAAATATAAGGCACTATCATGGACCAGTTGTGCCTAAAATAAGCTTTCAAGAATCTTAACAGAGTCATAAGTCATAAGTAAGTAAGTAAACATAGTAAGTAAACACAAGTAAGTAAACATAGTAAGTAAACATAAGTAAGTAAACATAGTACAGACTTTTGACTCTGTGAGGTAGCTAGATGTTGACAAAAGCTGAAAAATTCTAAGTAGGAACGTAAGTTTTTTTGATGATTTATAGTATATGTATATAAAGCTCAAAATATCTGAGTCCAACCATTTGCTAAATTTTAAAAATAAAGAAAAATTCTTAAATTTAAATTAAATACGTAGCTACTTTCATAAAATGTTTTGTTTTTAAAATCCATGAGAAAATTGACTCTGTTTATGTTAGTAAGAAATTCAGAAATTAAAAAAAAAATTTTTTAAATAAAACGTTTTGAGCTTATATGTTATTTATTTCACTCTATTACATCTATCACTTTATACGGCAATATTATTTGGCTGTAGAGAGAATTCTTATTACCATAAGATAGAAGATGAGTACGCAGAAGCTGAGAATAATTTCAAGGAAATTGAATAAACAAAAATCAGTCTTTCGACTTTAATCTAAACATGTGACTGTTATTCAGTTAAAGAAAAAAATACTATCCATTGAAGCTGAAGAGTAGAAGCTAACTTTGTAAGAAATGTAAATTATAACGTAGCTGTAAATAATAAGAATTTATTGCTTAAAATCAGAATTTCTTAATCTTATGTCAATATATATACAATTAAAATATTAAGGTGAAAATGTTACAAGTTTCTGACACAAATCTGCTACTTATATATGCTTTTACATTCTAAACTTGTAGAGTTGCTTAGCTTATCCGTAATCTAGTTCTAACAAGCAGTATTTGTTAGACTTTAAATATATAGGTAAGTGAGTTATTGTTCTTATTCAATGGTAGAAAATGTTTTTCGAGTAAACAATGTTACTGTTTAGTAATATACTAATCTAGTCTCAGCATTCCAAGCTTCGAGCAACAATAATTGCTATGATTTTTTTCGAAATCTGTCTGTATTGTTTTATCATGTAATGGACTCGATATAAATTTTAATCAATATATTAATAATCATATAAAATCCTGTATTCTTCCGTTAAACATTAATATTTCAGATTTATGATTTCTTGAGGTTTTGTGCATAAGCACACGATCAGTAAGAGCTAATTTAGGAGTGAGAATAAAAAGTCCAAAGTCAGGTGTTAGTTTGAGCAACGTTTCGTTGGTCTTAACGCCAACCTCATAAGGCTCAGTCTATATAGTTAAGACGATCGTTACAGACTTAACGATCGTCTCAACGATATAGACTGAGCCTGATGAGGTTGGCGTTAAGACCAACGAAACGTTACTCAAACTAACACCTGACTTTGGAGTTTTTATTCTCACTCCTAAATTAGCTCTTACTGATCGTGTGCTTATGCACAAAACCTCAAGAAATCATGGAAACAATTGGGAGCAGAACGGCACGTTCAACAAACACCGTAATTTCAGATTCATGTTCAGCAACCTCAAGAACTTTTATCGACAAATTTCTAACATTTTAACGTTTTTTTTACCAAGATATAGTATTTGCCACTTTTGATGTTAATATTGTTCCAGATTCGTGAACAGCAACCTAATAAACCACCAGGGCTAATATTCTGTTGGTTTAAAACAGGTGTCAACTTTCATGGATGCCATATTAAATCCACCACTTTAAATCTTATAATTATAATACAATTCTAAAACCAGATGTGTGTTCGGCAACCTAAAATACTTCTTTAGCCGAAAACTTGTTATTTTTTAACAAGTATTAGCTCGCTGGCCGCCATATATATTAGATCCACCATTTTAAATTATGTAATTTTAATATCAGATTTGCGTTAAGCAACCTAAAAACCCCAATGGCCACATTTTCTTAAATTTTTGAAGCATTTTGACTTTTTATGCCATCATATTAGATCTACCATTTTGAATTACGGAATTCTGACGTCATATTCGTTATCAGTGACCCAAAAAGTCCATAAGCCCATGTATTTTTGTACAAAATGTGTGTTTGTCTGATTGAATGATTATTATATTATGGAGATACAGTGATTAGGGGTGGGTTTAGGAGTAGTTTTTAAACTTTAATTTTTTCTCTTCTACTTTGGACTACTTCCTCTATATTGTAGGATGTTTAAGCTTCGATCTCTAATATGAATCATCTTGAACAGCTTATCACAGCGATCGCTATTTTATTTGGATACAAAAAACGGAATTTTTGCATACTGTGCGGCGTAAGCTACATGGGCTGTAGTCAAGAATTGTAAGCTAAGGATCATCATTTTAAAGGTCCTAAATCACACGGTATTACATAAGACACGTACTCCGATAATCCTTATTTGTCGATGGTACAGATGATGGTAACCTTGCAAGTCTTCCAAATACAACTTTAAACGGCGTATGTTTTGTGCTTTTGTATAAAGGTATCGTATTCAAGGACAGTGCATGGTGGGATCTCTCTAGTGGTCTGCTTAATTAAGGGTTAAAAGCTGTTGTTTTTGCTTTTTTGTTTTTGAAGCGTTTTGCAACATTTTTTATTAGTTTGCTTAAAAAATTTTAGCTTGATCTGTTAAAATGACCTTAGGTGCTTCAAAAATGCAGATAAAACGTCGTTTAAACGCCTTTGCAATCGTGGAAGATGTTGCATCTTTTAACGGTACTGCGATGCCAAATTTCAACAGTTGATCTAGCATCGTTAAAGCTAGTTTTGGATAGGCGTCCAACAATATCGAGTGTGACCTTCTTAAATACAGTAACGGGCATGTCCTTTATTAACATTGGATGCTTAGTTTTTAATCTTATAAATTTTTTATTTGGCATTCTCGACATAGCGGAATAGGTCGTTGTATATCATACTTTAGTCTTTCCTAGTAGTACTCTTGGCGTATGTGGCCAAAATTTTTGGAGACACCTATGCGTCCTCCAATAGGTGATTTATAGAGCTCGTAAAAAATTTTGGCCGCATACGCCAAAAAATTCCTTCATAACTTTTTCCTCCTCTCAGCGTTATTGTCAGTGATTTTCCATTTATTTTTGTCACTGTTTTTCATTTTCCTTGTTCAGTCTTTTTTTTCTTGATTTTAACTTGTAAGCTTTTTTGTTAAGTATTATTCGGTAATTTCAGAGTGACCCTAGCCAAGCCCTTTTTAAGGTGATCTTGCTGCTCGATAGCGCATGTTTTTTGAAGCGGCTTGGAATCTGTACCTTGGTACTTGAGCGGTAGATTATTTTGCTATCGTATTCGAATAATTTGAATTGCCATTTCTGCACTCATGTATTAAGGTCCACTGTTTTAAACTAGAAAAGTAGTTTGTGATGCGTGACTATGGTAACCCTCTGGCAGTACATGTATCAGTGAAAAGTTTGCACAGAGTATAGAATCGCTAGTGCTTCCTTCTCATATGTGTCATATATAAGCTTGGGTCCTCTTTATAAGCGAGAAGTGTACACGATAAGTAAGTCGTTATCGATTTTTCTTTGTGACAGAATAACCCCTACAGCATAGCCGTAGGCATCTATTGTTATAATAAATGGCTGACTCATGTGGAGAAATTGTAAGAGTATTGCTATATACAATGCTACCTTCAGTTCTTAAAAGTCCATTTCTTGATCATTTGTCCAATGAAAATTTTTATAACCCTGGAGCAATTTGCTTAAGGGCTCAGATTTTTTAGCAAAATCTTTAATGGAACGCCATTGTTATCCTACGAATCCTAGAAATTGCCCAATATTTTTGATGTTTTTAAGATGAGGGTATAATTTTACTGCTTTAATTTTTTTTTGGATCAAGGCTTAGCTCTTTTTCAATTATTACATGCCCTAAATAATTGACCTCTCATTGCATTAGTTTGCATTTACAACGTTCTAGTTTTTAACTTGTCTTTTTAATGTTGCCATTACAGGATCAAAAAGTCGCTTATGTTCGTCAGGTGTTTTTGAGTAAATGACAGTATCGTCCATGTATACAAAAGTTTCTTTGCCTATTGATCTGTTAAAAGTTTGTGACAAAGCCGGCTGATACTTGACACTGGCATTTTTTACGCCAAAAGGCATTCTCACGAGTTCATAATGTCGGTTTAGGGAAGAAAACACTGTTCTATGTACGTCGTTGGGGTGTACTAAAATTTGATAAAAGCCTGATTTGCAATTTATAACTGTGTATTATGTAGATTTTCCTACTTGATCTAATATATCAGTTATGTTGGTGAGTAAAAAACTCATTGGTATTATTTCTTTATCTGAGGGCCTAAAATAAAGAACTACATGCCATTTTGGCTTTCCATCAGCACTTTTCTTTGGAAGGATCCAAAGAGCTGTGTTATAGCGAGATAGTGACAGTTGTATAATATCATTTTCAAGCAGTTCCTGTACTTAGCACTTGACTTCGTCCTTCAAGGCATGGAGAAGCTGGTAAGTTTGCTATTATATTATCTTTTTCTAAAAAGAACACATTTACTAATTGAATTAGTATATCAAGTTTATTAGGCATTATATTTTGTAAGTTAATGTACGTTTCTCTTTCACTAACGCTAGGAAGTTCGTTGATTATAGCTTTGTTACTGAAAGGGTCTTTAACATTATCGTTTTCTCGTTCTGAGAGCGATTCTGTTTGTAATTTGCACGTATTAATCTTATCACTCGTTGACTCGTTCGAATTGCTATATTCAAGCTCGGATTCTTATTAGCTTTTTAATTCTGCATGTGCGTATCTTACTGAAAGAGGAATTTTTTCTTTATTAATGACTATTATTTTATTCGAAAAATTGTTGTTAGACTTAAATTTAGAAAAAAAAAAAAAACCATTCTAAAAATCTTTTTAAGTGGTAAGTTGCAGTTGCCGTTGATTACTCAAGAGCTTACATAAATACTTCCTAGATTAATAGTAGTCAAATCGAGAGTTTTCTTGTGAATTACCTCGATTCCCATTAAAAGTCTAGTGATAGTGTTATCAATTTTGCAATCTTTTGGAACGACTTTTTTTTTATTGTGCTTATTTCTGATCCAGTGTCTACTAATACTTGTTTTTTTAGATCTGTATATTCTAAAGTATACAAATTTTTGGCGAGTCTCATTAGTATTAAAGTGACATGTAGGGGTTAGATTACACCTGAAATTCTGTTTAAAACAAATAACTTGTTCTGAGAGTTTGTGCTCAAAGTTAAGTTCAGACTTTGTATCTTGTAAAAATTTTTTTCCCAAAATTCTATTATGCAGTATTGCAAATAACTAATCAACTAGATAAAAAGATATCTCTATCCTAAATAGTTTTAAGACAAGCTTGCCAATAGAGGGAATAGTTTTATTTATTATTCCATAAAATTCTACTACGTCATTATAGTTTATGTTTATTCTATTAGGGTAACTTCTAACTTAAATAAGATTTTCATAAAATCCAGTATATATCGGGAGACTTACCGGATTTTTACCTAAGTAAAAATTCACATAAGGTATGTACTGAATAAGATAGGTTGTATCTACTGAAAGCGTCAAGTTGTATGGTGACCCTAAGATTGCGCTTACAACCTGAGGGGCCAAATCGTTTTCCTGGTTTTCGTGTCTTTTATGCTCGTAATAATGTTTTTTTCTACGTTCTTGTGTTGTGTGGCCTGCGTTTTAGCAATATTCACATACCTTACAGGTAGCGGCCGTATGACCATTTTTATTGCACAGTTGACAATGCAGCGAATTCATGGCCTGTATTTAAAGTTGCGTGGCCTGTATTTCTAGCTACGTGGCTGAGTGCATCACACATATGACAAACTATTTTAGCAAGATAGCAGTTGTCTTTGCTATGCCCTTGCTTATGGCAAATATTGCAAAATAACGGTGTTTCAGTTACATTGTAGCAGTTTTTGGCAGTACGATTTACGGCATTACATAATTGGCATGAAACTTGGGTGTTTAAATTATTGGTTCTAAAACAATCTCTTGCCGTATGGCCAACTTTTCTGCATTTTAGACAGCTTTATTATTGAAATCTACATTGTTCTTTAGTATGATTTTAACGTTGACAAATTCTGCATTTTTTAGTGGTATCTTAATTTACTGCGTTATACTAAAGAGTATATCGTTTTTTCTTTATACGAGGCTCTTGTTTCACTCCCTAATTGCGTAAAGCTCGTTGTACTACAAGTATTTTTTCCGCTTGAATAGCTCTTGTCAGTACCTCATTTATTAGTTCATTAAAAAAAGTGCTTAGCTTGGTCCTAATTTCGGGTTTAAGTCCATTTCTAAAGTACTCTACAGTACTTTGCTGAAGAGCAGTAGTGAATAATGCAGGTAGGGCGGCTCCGTTCTTTAAGCTCTAAGCCTCTAAACTCATTTTTGTATATCTCTGATTCTGTAAGCGTAGGTTATTGTACACTTATTATCTTTTTAGAATTTATTGACCATTTCTCTTTGTAACTGGTGTATGATTTTTGCTGACTCGGAAATCGTTTTTATGGGAGTTTTAAGGGCGTCGATATTTTTAAAGACTACTCCATGCATAGCTGAATGTGATTTGCCAACTAGCTTGCTTCTCAACAGCTTCGTCAAATTGGCTTTGTCTGTGGCGCTTACTATTTCTTTTGCCTTGTCACAGCCTTCAACAAATATACTCAATGGTATATTTTCTCCGTCGAATTCAGGTACCACTTTCAAGGCGTACTTCAATGTGACAGTTTGAGCTGCCATATTTTTTACTGAAGGATTTGCAGATCTAGGTACAAAAAGCTTGACCAGTGGGGGTGAGACCCATTATTGACTTCCTTCGATAGCAGTATTAGTATCAAAAGTATCTTCGCTGTCTTCTCTAGCAGTGAAGTAAGAAATATTCGCCTTACGTGTTGTTCTGTCTTACTTACTGTTGTCAATGTTCAATGATAAGACGCTTGAACTTCGATCAAAAAGTTAATCTAAATTTTTATTTGATTCACTTTTGCTTGTATTTGAACTCGAGTAATGAGGCTTATATAGTGCGAATTTATCGACTTCACTGTAAAATGTCTTACTCTGCAAAGCTTGTTGCCGTGTAATACGTTTACCGCTCATTTCTTTACATGGAAATGAGAGTTTGGTAAGTGTAGCGTATAACTAGCCTTATTTTTTCCTCTTAAGATGTTTTCAGCTTTTCCATACGAATATCGACTTTTCTAAATGAAGGAGTTTGATCGACAGTAGAAGTATGGAAGTCCCAAAGTAGTCTGGCGTATTTTTGCAATAAATTTTTGAACAAAAAGTAAAAGAAGTTGATATATAACGTCTCCGGCTTACTTGCTACAAAGTCTGATACGACCCAAGCGGAGGTATAATAGCCAGCATACGGGTCAAACTAAACATAATCATTATTGTTTGATAGTCGTGCAGCAATTACAAAATCATATTAAATATTTATCGGCAAATCACAGAAAGTGACCGAAATAATGCTGATTGCATCAGTTTCGTAATATTTTATAATGCGTCCTTTATATGAAATGGTTTTCAAAATTCCTTATCTACATCCGTTTTGGTGATAAAAATATACTCCTCCGTCGCACCCTATGATTTTGAATGCTTCCACTAAATTAAAAGCGGCATTCTTAAATATTGTAAGGATGGTGTTTGACCGTGACATAATCCAGATGCTAAGTGCTTGTTACTCTATCGGCAGTTGTACGAATAAATCACTCAGTTCGTCGAAATCAGTACCTTTGTTATTACTTAGATTTTTTGCTCATACGCGGTGTAAGGTTTTGATACAATTTTGCAGAGCTTTTACTTAATCACTCAGTGAGACGATAGTCTTTGTTAAAGGTGTATAGAATATTAAATTTTACTTTGAACTTGATAAGTTTGTCAGCGTGCATAAGAATTATCGCTGAATTTTCGGGAGTTTTTTCGTCTACTTTTTTAATTTTAATTTCTAATCTAATGATATCGTCAATTTCAAGCGAAACTATGTAACCAAAACTGTTTGAGTTTATTATATTTATATTCATAGAAGCACATTGACAAAACAAGAGCTCTTCTGTGTTCGCGCTTTCATTTGTTTTTGAAGTTTCTTGACTCTTTGTCTGGCCTTAACGGTCTTTGACCTTCAAACAGTAGTTTGGAGTTCTTTTTCAGGCATCGCTGGTAGTTTTTTTTCTCAATCTTTTGTTTTTTTCCCAATACAGTTCTTCTACAAGGCCTGTCTTTATTTCTTTACTACCTTAGTTACAGGTGCAAGTTTGGTAGCCCTTTGTCCTTACGAGAGTTAGTATGCCTAAGCTATCGTACGTGTCATGCCTCAAAATTTATTAGTAACATTTGTACTATTTTAGTAATTCTTATTTTGAAGTTGTCTATTCAAATTCATTAATATCTGGGACATGTACAGGCATGCGTTGTACCGCGCATAATTGAGCAACTTAGTCGGGCGTGGGTAGATTTGGTTTAGGCAATGGTGTGACTACGGCTACGGGTCCTTGATGACAAGGCTGCAATATTTTCCACTTGCATTCGTTAATTAGTAAATTTCAATTAGTTTTAGATGAAGTAGTTCTTTGGACTAACTCTTAATTTAAAACTGACCCGCATGTTATTACTTCCTTTTGTAAGAACCATGCTTTCTCTAAAATTTGCCTCCTGGGCTCACCTGATCTCACACTCTTTTTTGAAAATAAAATGATACATCATATACATAATAATAAGGAAAAAAAAAAAAAAAATTACCAAACCAAAAAAAGGGGTAAGATTAGCAATTTTTAATAAGGGTGAGGTGATATTTAGAGCGTACATGCTTCCAACTTGAAGTCCTAAGGAAGGCGTTCTTTAGAGTTCGCAAGCACATGCAATTAAATGCACAGGGACTTAGCTTACTTAGTACGCCTCTGCACAAATGGATGAACAAGAGCGACGTCACTTCACAGCCAAATCTAGCAGCCTGCTTGCAGCAGTTGATAAAAAAAAAACGAAGCTGTTTTTTCGTTAAGCTCGTTATTAAGAAATTTTTTTTTTATTTAGTACCGAAAATGCACTTATTAACTTTATTTATGGTTAACAAGTTTTTTTTAAAGAGTTTTCACTTATTATTGAAATAATTTTTAAATTAGACTCAAATTATTTTGCAAGGTTGTTTTTACTTTAGTTAGTTTTTTTTTTTTTTAATTTATCTTTCGTACTCGTACTTGTACTTACACTAACATACCAATTGCCCAGCGTCACTAAGCATTCTGGTAGTTTATGAGTAGGTACTAGCTCATATATCAGCTGCTGTAGGTGGTCAGAAAGAGACGTTTGCAGCTGTGATATCACTTCTATTTTATGATCAGCAGCTGTGAGTATTTCTAGATAGTCAGAGTCAGAATTAGGATCTTGAGGTATCTCCCTTGCCGCTGGTGGACATATCGCTTCAATATGCGATGTTATCGATAAAATAACGTCGTTGATGATTTTGGGTTCAGAAGATTGCTTATTACGGCTACTTAATTTTACCACAATACTCTATTCCTTTGACCAAAGCTTGACCTTTCGACCTTTCTTATTCCGTTTATCAAGGCTAGTTACCTGGCCATTGCCATTGACACCAAGTGGCACACAACTTTGCGTTGTTTCATTTGAACTTTATTTTTTTTGTAAATTAAAATATTTCTTTTACCACCTTCTTTGCCATTCAAATCTGGATTGAACGGCATGCAACGGTGGGTTTTACGCAACAAAAGGTTTGAGGTATGTGTAAGAATTAACTTAGAAAGTATGATTACTCATTTTTATTATTATAAAAAAACAGGAGACACAAAGTGCCTCTCGAGGCAAGATCCAGGTAGCCAGATATAATTTAAGTTGAAATGATTGACTGGACACTCCAGGTCACGAATAAATTTTAACCGGACTCTCCAGGACTTATATAATAGTCTGGCAACTGCTCTGGGTATGTTAACAAGCTAGCCTGACCATTGAATGTGTCAACTGGGTTTTGCAGGTCATGTGTTTTATAGTCTGGCTACTGCTCTAGGTATACACCCAAGCTGGCTTGACTATTGAGCGCCCTTTTTTTTCAATGAGCTGCTCGTGAAGGAGACTATAGGCATATATAGCTGAAGATCTAATCTCCTTATCATTCCAGAGACGATAAGACACACACAGAATCTTAGAATTAGTCTGCATCATCTTGTGACAGAAAGAGGGAAAGATTTTCTACATACTTTCCGTCTTCCTTGACATGTGCTGTTTTAGTTTAGGGGTGATACTTACTCGCTAAAGAATATTGTATAGCAACGATAATGATACCAGTATTCGCATATCAAAAATAGGTCGCATAACGGTTCACGTCATTTTTTGTCTTGGTGGCCTCGGGTGATGTAAGTGTTAAGGAAAAAGAGAGGTAGAAATGTAGTATGCTGTTGTCAACTCTCGTTGCATGAACGCTGGCCAATGTGTGAATATCATCATCTTGGCTCGGACGTCGGTTTATTTGCGAATGGTTGAGTCAGAGAAGTAAAAGGATAGAAAATAATTATTGAGTTTCCTCAGATGATGTCAATAAGTCTATCGATGCATACGGAGGTAAGAAGATGTAGACTAGTTTTTGGGTCTTTCTTCTACTTGGTCTCTCTATATACGTGTGTCATAAAGCATTAGATCCAGTGCTTGGTATATGTGTGAGTATGTGACGTTTAGGTTGATACGAAATGTTACTTTGTTTAATCGTGAATACGAACTATGGTCTGCTGCTACTGCTAAGTAAGGGTACAATAGTTTTGTATAGGCAGATCTATTTTATACAGATTAAGGTTTTATGACTAAATGTAGTCTTTAAATATTGCATAGGGTTCTATCTACAAGTGGCAAACGTACTTTTGATATAGTTTTTATTTTTTTGATGCACAACATCTTATTAACTTAAGATGCTCATTTTACCAGCATTTAAAAATTCTCTATTGGTGCTACAACTTTCAGATTTCCTGCCAGGTTTCTTGCATCCCAGGATACGGTTCGACATATATTTAGAGAAAATAGCTTCAGATGTGCTTGACGTTTTTTAAAATCATGCAACTTGTTTTAGAATGTGCTCATGGTGTTTCGTAGTATTTTATAGTTATTTCACTGCAGCTGCAAAAATATGGCTGTTCTGTTTGTACAATTTAATATATTTTTCTTGATCAGTATGCAGATTTTTGATGTAAGTGTTTATAACGTTGATATCGTCTTCTGTGACTGAGCTAAAAAGTCTTTTAGAAATGCTTCTAACAATTTTATAAGGGGGTCAGTCTTTTTGTTCGTATGCCAAGTGTACAGGGACTAATATAATGTAGTTAGATTATACTGTACAGTTAGCAAATGGCAGATACCATTCGGTGTTATTTTTTTTTTTTACTTAATGTATCAATGGAAGCTTTATCGAAGGCATTAAAAGGTGTATCTGAAAGCACCAAAAATTCTCGTGTTTTGATACATTAATTTTTTTCTCTTAACATTTGCTGCATTTACGAGCATCATTCAGAATATTAGTTCTCATTTCAGGTCAATAACATCGTTCTCTTATTTTTCGATAAGTTTAGTTTCTTATGTCCTCTAACAGAGCTGTCATGTAGTGTTTAAATTATTTTATTACGTTCTTAAATTTTTAGAACATCAACTTTACCATAACAGACAGAAATTTGTGTATGTGATTCATCGAAAGTTTTTAATAACATTTCTGTTATTGATCTACGTTCTAAATTGTCTATAAGATCTCCCCTCTTTAGAATTTGGAAAGTTTTCAGATTTTATTTTAACAAAATTTTTTTAAGTGATTAAAAAGCTTTTGTAATAATTTTTGAAGTAATCAAATCGGTAGACGTTTACTTAAAAAAAATTGACAGTATTTTATGTCATGCATAAGGTGTTATTAATAGTCGTCGAGCTTCCGATTTTTTCGATTTTAAATAACTAAGGTCGAGTGCACCAAGCGAGTTTGACAGTCATGAGATAAAAGTGACTGGTTAAAAATCTTTGCTAATAAGATAAACTTAAGTGTCTCTTCTGTACGTGAGACAATACCTCGTGTTCAAAAAATTTTTTTTTAGCTGGGCTCTATTTTAATTTTCATAATTTTCAGTACTATTGTTACAATCACTTATACTTACATACACCTTTACGTACTGTTGCTTATATCGATTAATCGGTAAAAAAGGGTATAAGTCTAATTGTAGCAGTAAATAAGGTGCAACAAGTCCAGTGCGTTAGACCATCTGTTCTTTGCAATAATCAAAGTTCTTGCGAGCGTTAGTGTACTATATTTTAAAAGTGTACTTTCATAAATACAAGGGGTAGTTGATGATTTTCTACTCATCATACATTTTCTTAAAATTTCATCTTTATCAAAAAGGGGTTCAAAGTCTACCATTTTTCTTAGTAAATCTGAAATTTTTCCGTCTAATACAGAATTATCTGAATTTTTAGGATGATAAGTATTCATTTCAATTAATGTGTCCTTAATTTTAAGATCCAGCTTATGTACATCACAAAATCTAGTTATTGATAAAATATCTGTATTAGCTTGCTCGGGTTCATTATCGTTATTAGACTTGTCTAAATATTCTTGAAGACTTTAGTTAAATATTTTTTTAGCTTCTGTATTTCTCAATAAGTAATCTTAACAGTATTATTGGTCGTAGTGTTGGGTTGGTCTTCAAAAACGACGTCTTTTAAACCTTTACTAAGTGAAATAGGTGTAATAGAGATTTCAGTACTTGTTGCGTCTAAGTCAGTATCTGTATTTAAGTCTACTTCCGTTTCAGTTAATTCTCGTTGTTATTTGACTTACCTAGGGTGATAAACTGTTTGATGTGTATCATCTTCTGAATATTTCTCAATATTACTTGTGTCATTTTTGGAAAGCATACTTGTCTTTGACGATGCACCAAGGTTAGTTATAACTCTGACTGGTTATTGTGGCATTTCCTTATTTGTGAGACTAGTGAGTTTTGTTTCGGTTGTCTTTGTTTTTGTATCGCCGAAGTATCATGTTAGAAATACTGATTTAACAAAACTCACTTTTAACGAGCTAGAATCTTTTGTTATATTTTCAGTGACATTTCTTTACATATTCCGTTGAGATGTACACGATGTCTGTGGTTGTTGAAATGTTTATGTTTGAGTCTTTTCAGCAATTACACTAGGATCTTACTTTGGTCGTTCCTTTTTTGTTTTGAAACTGAGGGGTCCTCCAGGGCCACTGGCCAATTTAGGTACTTTTGTTTCTGATTTGGTCATGTTTCTAGGTTTGATCGTCGTTAAATTGGATGAACTTACTATTCCTTTCTTTCATGTCATTTGTTAAACATGTTGTTCTGCTCTCAGTTAATTCCATGATAACTTGACTGTTAGTGCCTAAGCACACAATCAGTAAGAGCTAATTTGGGAGTACCAATGAAAACTCCAAAAAATCGGGTTTAGTTTGAGCAACGTTTCGTTGTTCTTAACGCCAACCTCATCGGGCTTAGTATTCATCGTTAAGACGATCGTTAAAGTTTGTACTGATTGAACCGTTCTCATTTTAATGTTTGTTCTCCTAAATATACGTTATCTCGCCCTACGTCAAATTGTGGTTAGTATTCTTCAGTCAACTAAGTATTAATTAAACTAGTTCTTACTATTAAGTATGCTTAAGCCTTGATTATAAATTAAGTTCGTTTATTGTTATGTATTTGATTCTTATAATGGCAATGTTTTTTCACCCTAGGAGTATTATTATTATGATCAATGGCATGGGGTTGAAGTTTATCTGGGTTGTTTCATTCAATTTTTTTTTTTTTTTACTGTACATTCTTCATTTATCAGTTTTATTATTTGTTGGCATCATGAAATTATCGCCCCTTTCTGATCAAATCAATTTGTCAAATTTATCTCAACAATAAAAATTAGCTTTGATGTCTCCAAATTCTTCGTATTTAGGTATATTTGACTTTTCAGGCAGACCTACAATGTAATTGTCAGAAAATTTTTGTGGGTCAATTTTATTCCTGAGAAGCTGTGTTTTTTCTTTAGTATTGAAGGCAGTATCTATAATTTGACTTTCCTGTGATTGTCTTTGAAGTTTTCTTGCTTTTAATTTTTTTTATGCCTTTAACTTCTTTAAAAGTTTTTAAAAACGGAATGGGGCTCATTACGTCATTATCTACTACTATAGCATTATGATAATACAATAATGTGGCTTGTTGTTCTTTACAAAAGTTTCGACCCAATAAGCCGTCATCTTTGATCAGAAAATCAGTGGTAATCGCATAAAAAACTGTAGGTTTTCTTAGTACAGTCATATGCGTTGTCCTACTAGTTGAAACTGGGTGGGGTGTAAATTCGGTAAGATACATGATTTCAGTAGTCTTTACACGTAAATATGGGTGCAACTGATCTGTTTACCCAAGAGTGAATATTGTAAAAGGAGACTGTAGTGATTGGCATAATGCGCCCTTTAATGTTGGCGTATAGGGATATGGGAGCCTGGTATAGTGGGGGTCCACACACTTGGTTGTTAACTCGAATAATTTGAAACACTTATTCCAGCAAGTGCAGATGCTCTTTCTCCGGCTTCAAGCACCAACTATTTTTGCTGGTGAGCTAGCGCGTTCAGCTGAGGTCCTTCTTCTTGCTCGCAGACTTTTATAGCAGCAGATCACTCCCACGTAGTCGATCGTGATGATAAAAGTCGCTTTAACACTTTTTGGCTAAGCATGCAACGTATTGTGTCATGATCAGGGCAGCCTCCTCAACGCCACTGAACATTGTCTGTGAGTTATAGCGAATGTACTTTTTGAGTAGAGGTGATTTTACTGACCAAAAATAAAGTTAATTTTATCAGCCTGATTCTTTGAGGTCAACTCGAATGACTAGCTTCATCGTCATCTCGAGCTGAGCCCTTTTCGAGTTAACTTGCTAGTGTTATCATCCAAGGCCAACTTGAGTGACTAGCTTCGTCGTCGTCTCAAGCTAAGTCCTTTTACAGCTTACTTGCCTGCGATACCACATCAAAGGCCAACTCGAACAACTCGCTTCGTCGTCATCTCGAGCTTAGTCCCTTTAAATTACATTCTGAAAGTCGTGTTTCCTAGTAGCAAACTCTTGATCTAATATCCTTGTAAAGTATTTAGTTAAATTCAGTTTTTCTATTATCAAAAGTCAAGTCTGGTTTTTAACCTTCTTTCACTCCCATGCAAATAATGAGAGATTTTTATTTATCGATTCTTGTCGATTTTGGCCTAAACTATTCTTTGACCGTTCTACTTGACGTGGAATGTCCTATGTATGTATACGGATATATATGTATATATTTCCAAATATTACATAAATATCTAAGTGGGGCATTCCATAAAACCCCCGCACAGCACCCCATGGACACCCAATCACCCCTCACCATCTTCCCACTGACCTCTCAAATAATAAGGTAAAAGCCCATCATTTTCTCTCTTATTTTCATACGTCACAGTATTTTCCAAGACCCCCTACAGCCCCCTCCCTCTACACATTTTTTGTGATCCCCCCACCATCTCCCACACTACTGTTAGGAAACCTGACAATGACCATACCGTCAGTCTCGGACCTCAATGTGTATACAGACGTGTACAACTGTCTTATCGAAATAATTTATTTTATCGTCAAAAGATATTAAAAGTCACAATAGAATTTATAAAGGGGTCGTTGCGTAAAGCGTCATGATTATTATGTATAATAAATTATAAAATAAACTGTTATATTATCAAGATAACAGTGTGAGGCATTCCAAGCCAATAAAAACGTGTTTTATTTTATAATAAATCTTTTTTTCATCTATTTTTTCAGGAGGCAAATTGATGAACCTTAGTCATACTAGAAGTGAATAACCGTTTTATTTATGCATTTAAGTATGGCCAAAAACCAATTTATAACAATTGTATTTAAATTTATTTGTGAGTATAAAGTTCTTAGTGCTTTAAATTCTTTTTTTCTTAGCATTAATAATAAACAATACATAAAATTTATATGTGTGTGTATTATATTATTTTGTATACAAGGTAATAATACTAATACAAACATTAATTTAAATTAAATTTATGTTATCATTACTACAAACTGTGGGAGTTCTGCATTAAGATGACTTATTCAATGAGTCAACTTATAAAGCCCTATCAATCCGTGAAAACTGAGGCCTATTTCTATTCTGTTTTGAATTAGCTAAAATTGGTACAGTAGAAATTGAACACAACATACATTTTTGAGAAACATGTTTTTAGCGATATAAATTTTATCTTTACATACAAGAATATTAAAATCATGTTGTTATTATTAGATACATTATTACTTAGAATAAAAAATTTCATTCCAAACTATATATTCAGTGCCTAAAATGTTTTCTTTATCAAGTTAAACGAAAACTTTATTCTCATGTTTGCATCTCAATAAAGCCACGTACAATTTACCATGAGAAAAAAAAGATTATTTTCAAGTATCATTCTACACTATCAAAACTTTGACCTTAAAACTTGTTTATAGTCATATTGAATGATACAACTAACAAGAATTGTTTTCAATATAAAATATTACGTAATGAAAAAGTGTTGACAGTATTTAACTAAATTCGTAGAATAATAACTTTATTACCAATTTATTCCCTCGTGACTATTTTTTCTTCTACGTTATACTTTAACAAATTCTTTCTACGTTATATTCTACGTTATACCTTAACAACTTCTTTTGAGCATCAAAGCTTGTCTATAGTCATCGACCCTAGGTCAGAGCTTACCGCAGTGGTATGCGTTTGATAGGTACATAATGTCTCGATAGCTGTCAAGTTAGTCAATGCTTCGTTAGCATACCTTCGACAAGCTACGAGCAGTGATGACTGCACAAGCAACGCCAGAGGCATGATCCATATTATGGGTCATTTGATCGAAGACGCTGACCCATGGAGATCTGTGCATTTTTCTAAAATAAAGCACTATTATAAATTTTTTTAACAAAACATAAATCGTCAAAGAATTATTTTGCAATCGTATTTTAAGTCGAAATGAGTTGCTATTTACACTGCTTTTCGCCCATCGAATAGTTACAAATATTCCTGTTTACTATTATGGCCTAAGTCCTCAGTGACTTCTAGAAAATTTCTAATAAAATCAAAAGGAAGCCCTAGTTAAATCCTACTTAAATACAAACTAAGTCCCAGCAAAGTCATTTAAAAGTCATATAAATAACCGATAACTCAAATCAAACGAAATAAAAAAATTCCAAAGCTCTAAAAGTAAATATAATCATACATTTTTTCTATTTATATAAATAACGGTATGTATTTCAAACTCATAAATATTGAAATGTAATGATTGTAATCATTTGATTATTATTTTCTGTAAAAGGTGTTTCTAAGAGACTTAATCTATATCTGACCACTTCCGAAAAGAGGAAGGGCTTCGAAATAGGAGATTAAAGGTTACTGTTACAGTACTCTTAGGAACACTATTCTGTTGAACAAATAAAAGAAAATATTATAATTTAGGAAACTGTTTGAAAAAAGTGTGCAAAACTATTACTCTCAAAAAACAAGTTTAATACAAAATGTTAAGGTCTACGTGCTCTACTGTTATGAGATATTTTTTTTGCAGAAAATAAATGTGACGAGGCTGTAGTCACGAAGGTAAACCATAATTGTGGAAGAGTACAAAAAATTTTAATGTATCAAGAAAAATATTTTATATTTTAATAACCATATGTTTTTAAGGCAACGAAAAAACATGCTTAAGCGTAATTTTATGATCGAACTAATACCTGTATAAAATGTGCAATAAACTATATCCATAAAATATTTTTCAGACATTGATCAGCTTTTTCAAAAACCACTGAGAACGTATCTATACTAGGTATTATTTACTAGACATTATATAATAACCTTAGAAGACAATGCGTAGGTTCTGTCTACTTTTGTATGGGCTCTATGCGACTTTAAGACACTCAACGACGAGCTATCTGTGATTCGTGCTCGCAAAACTCAGAAGATCGCATAGATACTGTCTGCCCTGAGTTACAGATACCTGGAATAAACATGGTGGCATGGTATTCATGATTAAATACTTAAGAAACCTACAAGGAAGTATTTGTATCAAGCATTGCCCTTCTTCTCTAAGAGTTGGGGTACTATCTGTCATGGGCCTTTGTAGATCCGGAGACACTCATGTGCGTGGTATAGGTGATGAGCTACCATATAAGCCTCCGATGAATGACTTATATCAGGTATCGCATCCTGTTACTTCAGAAGATGATGAAGATACTGTCTAGCATAGGCTGCAAGTGATATAATATTGGTGACATGTTGACACTTTTTAACGTTGTATTACAGGTTAGCGACTTCATAACTTTTTAAGCAATGACCATTACCTCTTATAAATATAAGTTACTGCACACTCTAAGACGTTACTAAAATGATATAAAGCATGTCAAAATATGGCGTAGGTGCGCCTTACCTTATTTTTCGGTAATTTGTTTATGGTAAGACTGCGCCTGATTCATCATTATGACTTAATATTTGGGGCATTTGAGGTTTAAAATTTTATGTCTTGCCAATGCCTAATTACTTAAATGGTTATGCTTATATTTATTAGGCTTTAAAATTCAACAAAAAAGTGGCTAAACACAACCCACTTTACATGTGGTAAACATTTGTAACTAAAAAAAATTTTTTTTACTTTAACCGGAGGCTTTACATGTTTTTTTACTAATTTTGTGTAAAAAAATGCTCATGAATAGTTTAAAGGCCCTATTTCTGTAATAGAATTAATTTTTACGCTTCTTCCAATAGTCTACCTAACTAGAACATGTCACTTTATTTACGTTAGCACAGATTTTATAATTATTTGTTAATATATTTTGTGCTTTTATGTAACCTTGCTTCTTCTTTTCGCTCGTTTTTTTCGAGAAAATTTAGTTGTTATGAATTCTTTTATGAAAAAAATGTTGGAAGCCATTTTTTTGTTAACTATTTTGCATTAAACTACTTATAAATAAATTTAAAATAATTATTTTGTTTTTTTCAAAAATTATTTATTTGAAACCAAACAAAAATTTTATTTGGCACGCATGTCATAGTACTTTGAGCGCATTCATTTTCTTGCTCTCACTATTTTTTTCTAAACATCTCCAAATTTTTTTAACGCTGACCTGTTGTCCTCACGATTTTTTCCCAAACTGTAACTACTGCAAGATAAAAAAGTGCTTAACCGTAAATCATTCTATTTAAATACATGCCTGTGTTAGCTTTTAAATAGTCAAAGTATCTTCCAAACTGCTCTAATGATGATCGGCATTCGATTACGTTGAACTGTAGCTGCTGTCAGATAAAAGTAATAAAAACCAGCACTCTTTTTTCTTAAACATTCGTGCCTGTTTTTGCTGTCAAAAGATTACATTTTTTAATCTTATGATTCTAGAAGAATCAGCATTTTTTTTTTCTCTTTCATTATCAATGCTTCTTCTTCGCTGCTAAGAAATCAGATTGTTCAATTTTTCGATGCTAGGAGAACTAGCAATATCTCTCTTTTATCATACATGCTTATTTTTGGCTGTTGTGAAATTATATTTTTTGACCTTACAATGCTAGGAAAACTGTCACTCTTTCACTTTTCTACTATGGTATCTTGTTTTTAGCGTAATTTTGAGTTGTAGTAGAAATAGCATGCAGATTTTGAAGATAAATCAATCTCATAACGCTTTTGTTTATCTTACAACAAGGTTATCCAAATTATAATAACAAAAATATAGAAATTTTATCAACGGATTTATATGATTATTATATCTTATTTTATTTTTTTATCTTTTCATGACCTCGATTTTAAGCACAAAACCTTTTGTTGGTTAAATACTTATGAATATACTTGACTTACCCAGATTTTATGCTTAAATTACTAGAATCGTTGTCCTGAGTAAAAAGTCGAACTGAACAATTTTATTTTTGTCGGGATTGAGCATTTCTTATACAAGAAACAAATAAGTCTCGTGTCATACTGTTAAAAATTTTATTGGTGATTCCGAAATAATGTGTCAAAGGTTTTGGTTGTATATTGACAACTCTTTTCCTGTTAAGCTCTTTAAACTGACAAATAAGCAATGTCAAATGATTACTTAAAATAAATATAAGAAGTCATATTTTTCAACTCAAACATAAATAACTTGTTCTGCGAAATATACAACGTGTACTAAGCTGTCATATCGTATGCATAAAGTAGTTGAGAAGTATGAGGCTCATTTTTAATAACAGACAAGTACTATAAAAGTAAGAAAGTTTAACCATGAAACTTTATAAATTAAAAAAGATGATTATTATAATTAACTACTTATAAATAATTTTCTTATCATCGTTTACTTAAGAAGGGTTGTAAATACACAACTGAAACAATGTGCATATTTTTTGGAATCAAGAATAAACTTTTTAACAATATGCCATAAAATTTACTTTTTTATTGCGTACCTTAGCTCTCGTTAGAATCAAAGATTTTAGTATTTCTTATATTTTGATTCTCCTCCTAATTTTGTTCTTTAAATCCTTACATTTGTCTTTAGTACTCACTTTATTAGTTTTTTTCTCTCTTCTTGCTATCATTTATTTTTTGCTTCTTCATTACTTTAACTGTTACTCCCACCTTTATCCATGGCAGTTGAAATTAATCTGGTGCCAACAGAGCTATCAATTAGCTAATATACAGCTAAACACAAGTTTTTTTTTATCCCTACTTCTTAGACTAAATAAAAGAATATGGTCCTGTCAAATTGAGTTATAAGCTGATGGTTCAGCAAGAAAATTTTTGTACGAGGCAAATTTGAGCCTCATGCCTTCTGCAGCATTTGTTAATGACTGATTTTATTTGCAGAAATCAATGACGAAATAAGGTATTTAAATTAGAAAGTAATCTTTGCCTTGTAAAGGTGTAAGATCTTTACCATCTATACGTTTTTTAAATAAACATAACTGATACACAACAATGCATACCGATGAGCCGTTATATTAATATTAGGATTATTACAAGTCTTGTATTTGGGAATTTAAGTAAGTGTCACATTTACTTTATGACAGTAATCAAACGTACAAAAAGAAGCATCTTCTTGATATTTTTGGTTTATTTTAAAGTCCAAAATAACATAACACATTCTGTCTAAAAAATGAGATGTAATAACTTCTGAGATGTGCTTTGATATGCTTATTAAAACGAAGTACTCATATAATTATCTTTTTTTCTGTGAATACCTGTTGTAATATTTTTAACATGAATATTACATTATCACGTAGAGCATAAGCTACTGGAATTTTAATATGACTATCTTAAGATCTTTCCAAGTTGCTATCGCCCTGAGATGAGAAGATCGCATGAGTGGCGTTTAATGATGTTTGCTACATGGCAATAATATTGTTTCTTGTTTCTCTAAATATCAGCTTGTTTTGAGTCCACAGTTATCTTACAATAGGCTTCGGCAAAACTTAAAAATCATATTTAGCAAAAGTATATCAAGGTAGCCATTACAATTAGTAAGACTATTATTTTTTCTCCAACTCCTAGACAGTTTTCTTACATAAGAAAAAAGTAACAAAGAATTTTTTATAATTATTGTAAGTTTTATATTTTAGCACTTATCCACCTCTACAGAACTTATCTCATATCTTATTTCTGAAAATAAGTAACAGACGATAAAACTTATAAAATTCGAGACTTTTATGCTTGTTGGTAAATTAGAAATTAATACGCCCCATAATAAACAAAAAAATGTTAATACATCTTTATCATTGTATCAAGGGGTGCAAATGCATGGATCGCAGCACTTTTAATATATGCACTCTATATCTATCATACAAGCCTTTTTTTTAATATCTAATTTTCTTTGGACTTATTATACTGAGCCACGTAACTTCTTTATTTATATTAATAAAAATGAGAAACATATCCTGCCCTGCTGTGGATTGAACACATAACCGTCTGTTCACTAGACAGTTGCTCTACCACTTAAGCTACCGAGAGGCTGTTCATTCACTTACACAGTGAGTTTAAATAAGTTTCTTATTTTTAGTTTTTAGAGCTGTCTTTCACCTAGACTCGATATAGTAGTTATTTGTCTCTCATGCATGTCGATAAATTAGAAATAAATACGACCAATAGTATACAAGCAAATGTTGTGTATCTTAATCATTGTATCCAGAGGTGCATATGCAGAGATGGCAGCACTTTTATGACAAGCATTTTATATCCTCTATGCATACCTTTTTTTAAATATCCTATATACTCAAGACTCATAATACTTAACCACATAGTTTCTTTTTTTAAAAGATTTTTTAAGAAATACATGAAAATGAGAAGATTATCAGTTCTGGTTGCTAATCGATCACACAACCTCCTATTTACAAGACAGTTGCTTTACCACTTAAACTACCAAGGAGCTGTACATTCACTCATACTGTAATTTTAGATAAGTTACTCATTTTTAATCTTTAGAGCTGCTTTTCACGTAAGGTCAATGTAGTTGTTACATGACTCTTCTGCTTATCGATGAATTAGAAATTGATACGACCAATAGTATACAAGCAAATGTTGATATATCTCAATCATTGTATCCCAAGGGAAATATGCATAGATGGCTGCACTGTCAATACAAGCAATCTATATGCTCTAAACGTGCACTCTTTCAAATATTTATTGTACTTAAAACTCATAGTACAAAACAACATAGTTTCTTCTTCATGAAAATTTCTTTCCACCTTTCCATTTACTAGACCTTTCCATTTACTAGACAGTTGGAAGGATGCGTTTTTTTGCCATGCGACAAGTAGGATGTCACGGCCAGGGCAGTCCCAAAGCAACGCAGAAAGACACTTAAATTCTTACCGATGGCTGCACTGGAAATGACGCGAATCACACTGCACATAATGCACAAAAAATACTACGGTTTATCGATGCTCGTGGCTCAGCCAAACTCTGCTTGGCTTCTAAAGACTCACACCTAGAGAAAGCCCCGCTGGGGATAGCCCGTCGGGAAGTAAGCTACTCTCCTGGAGATAAACGAGTACCATGACTAGAAAGAGAACGCTGTCTGGCAGTGGCCTACAAATAACGATACGAAAGGCAGATTTCTTGGATTATTAAGTTCACTTAATTCGTTGCTACAGTCACGCGAGCTTCTAGGCCAAGAAAATCTCGTCGTGATCCAGCGCTACGCCACAGTACGAATTCCAACAATTATGCTTTTCTTTTACCCGCTCTCACTCTAACGATATCTTCGATAAGCGATTCCAAGGGGCCAGCTCCTGTGGCTCGCCCTGGCTACACGCCGCCGGTATACACACACACACGCTTTTACGCACTACTTCTCGCGACAACACTACATGCTACGTTACCTCGGAGTTAATTTTTTCACTCTCTTCATCAGCAACTGATTCGGCTTGTAACGTCGACCCGAAAGTCAACAACTAATTATGGCGGTGATGGTTTCTCGGTCGTCAGGCGCAAGATCGGATACGGCTAGTTGGTCATTATCACTGGCTCTGTAAAGACCCAGGTGACGGATGCGCAGCAGGGTCAGGTCCCTACAGCTTTTCTTATCCTTGTCTCCTTCTCTCTTAATTCTCTATTTTTCAACTTCTTAAATCGTGAAAAATGCGGAAGCTCTGGTTCGCACGGATGCTACTACAGGTTCGACGCGTTAGGCCTACTAATTAGTGCAACCTTGATCATTACAGCAATATTTCTTCGTACATACGTACATTGACATTTATACTAGCTACTCCTGCTTATACACATATACATTTACAGCACTGTTTACAGCAATAGATGACGATCTCTTTGGTACATCTTCGCGGCACAGTGATTACAAGCATGTATTCATATGTGGCAAGCTACTAAAAGTCCTCATTTACTATGTAGATGTGTGCGTTTTTTTGTACGCCGTAGCTCTTGATACATGTGTTCCCTTAACTCTCGTGACTTTTTTTTCTCCTTGGCGCTACTCCTTGAATCTGATTACTCTTACGTAGAACATGAAATACACAGATTCGGCATATATTAGATTTTTAAAAAATAAAAATAGATACCACCTTTATAACACGTTTTGGCGCTTAATGCTGTAGGGTCATAAAAAATGACTCCGTCATGTTCCTTTCCTCTAGAACGATAAGCTCCATGAGTGTACGGTTGACTCCAAAAAACGTCTGAAGGGTTCATAAAAATTTGAAAAAAAGAACAAAACGACGATTACTTACCTGGGTATGCTTACTGGCAGCCCAATTATCCCTTGGTTGGTGAATCTTGCTCGCATTCTTGTTTGATACTTTAAAATTAAATTTACGGCTAGTGAAGAATAAGTAAACAAGAAGACAATCGGCGCTAACACAAAAAATAATTTTTGAGATTTACACTAAGCGCTATACTTTTCTTGCGGGAGTATATATCACTCGATGTTTAATACGTGTGCAACGCGCTCCTTATTAACATCGCAAAGGACAAATACTGGATTTTACTGTGACGATTTCGTACGGTCCCTCAAATTTTGGCGCTAGTTTTGCTAAGAATTTCTTTGCTGCATCAGACTGATGATAAGTACGCTTTATTGTTGCATACCCACGCTCAAACGCACTTCGCAAGACCCCTAATTATAATGCCTCTTCTGTTTTGATCTTGCGTCTTTAATGTGTTTAGCCACTAAGTCGCGCAGCGTATCCAATCACTTATTTCTATCTTTCCACGCATTCGATGAAATCTGCTTGATTTTCTCTTTGGACTTGACCTCTTGGCACAAGCTTTTCACTGGATTCGGATGTCTGCCGCAGTTAAAGAGCGCTAGTGGAACTTTCAACGTCACTAGAGTTGCAGTGTTTACCACGTAGCAAAATTCATGCACATGCAGATCCCAGTTGCAATGATTGGCGCCTACAAAAAAAGCTATCATTTGCTTTAAAGACTGATTAGCTCGCTCCATGGGATAAGCTTGGGTATAATAGGAAGGCGAAAAAACATGCCGAACAACGTACTTCTTTAATGTCTCGGTGATCAACTTATAACTGAATTTGGGGCCATTATCCGTCAAAAAGTAGTTCGGGATCTCCCATCAAAATGAAATTAGCTCTTCTAACGATTGCACTACGCTTTTATCATCAGCTTTACAAAACGACTTAACTCCAATTCAACGCGTGAATAAGTCCTGGAAAATAATCAAGTACTTATGGCCACTTTTACTTGGTAGAAATTTCATCAGATAATCCCTGAATCAAGCATTGAAGACGCAGTATACTTCCTACTCAAGGGTACTCCATGGGTATCTGAAAGTGGGCCTGTTTTAGGTCAATTTTAGATAGATTCCACGCACTTCGGAGCTGGTCTAGAATCAAATCCATACTTGACAAAGGGTATGCATCGCCGGTTGTCACCTTATTTAAGTGGTAACAGTAGATACAAAATCGGTAAGTCCTATCTGGTTTCTTCATCATCACTGGCGTGCAACTTTAATCGCTCGATGATTTTTCGATTATCCCCTCGTTTAACATTCTCTCTACCTCTTCTGTCGCTATTTCCAGCATCCGTGGTGATATACGCCTCAACCGATGTCGGATCAGTGTATGATCGGTCACGCGAATAACGTGCCCGGTTAGCTTAGTTATTTCTGGTGCTTTGGTAGACAATGAATATACTTGCTAAATTAATTGATTTACTTATTTACGCTAATAGTTATCCTCTTCCACGATACCGGCGCATTCCGAGTAAATCACTCTCTCGGGTTCGTCGCTTTCCACAACGAATGAAGCCCATGGCCCTTCGCTTCCTTGCCAGAGTCTCTTGCCTTGATAAAGTTAGCCTTGATATCGAAGTTCTGACAAAAATCCATCTTCAAAAAAAGGTCCTGATCAATGTTTGGCACCGCTTACAAATACAAAACACCTCCTTTTGTCCGAGGTTCATTTGTGCCTTAAGCAACCCCAACATTCTAGTCACTTTGCTATCAATGTTACGCATCACGGAGTTACTTGGCAACTGGTACTTCTCGAATTTATCACCTACCTTAGGCCCGATTAGTGAGGAGGTAGCTCCTTGATCTAATAAGTCCTTATAACTCTGACCCCCTAACGACACATAAATATAGTTACGATTATCATCGCTCACACCAGCAATTTCGTCGTAGAGTCCCACATTAAACCTACCTGCATACTTCGAAAGTTCCTCATCACTCAGGAGCTTTAAGCAAAGGGTCGTTGAGGGAAAGGTGTCATCGAGACAAAGTCGAAGTGGGCGTTTATACCAAGGCTTAGCCGTTCTCTTTTTAACACTCTCCTGCAACATCTCGTCCACGGTCTTACACACCTTAAACGGCTCACTATCCAACACGTCCCACGACACTAAAGTGGGCCATTCCAACAGGTAGTCATTCGCCCGCTCGCTGGCACACACTTCCATTTTTTTATCGCCACCAAGTGACACTCCCTCCCTTCACAAGGCAACAGCCAAATATTTATTCTGTTTCTATCCCAACTAGGGGCATGAATACCCTTAACCTCGATCAGTACGTCACCACCTAACATCACGCGATTGTTTTGCGCTATTGCTCGATTAAACTCTTCATCCTCATCACACCCTTCAAACAATCAACGAAAATTCTGCAGACCCACCTCTTCTGACTCGAAATCAGGTCTTACGCTTATCTCGCTGCTCACTATCCACTTTCTTCCCAATTTTCCAAATAATTTGATATCACCGCTATCAACAGATAGGTCACTATGCTTCTTATCAGTTGACTGATTTTTCGCATTCACTTCATCTCACTTTATTGTTTCACACGCTTTTTTGCGGTTTCCGTCCTCTCACATCCTGCCGTGGGGGTCTAGGAAGCGAGCTCCTTACTGGCTCCACAGTTTCCAGATTCCAAGACTCTTACGTAGTTTTCCGTATACGCTACACGATTTAAAGGTCACACCTCAAAGCCAGCACACTTGACAATACACATTCAATGGCATCGCGCCCCTGTCCGTGCCCTCGACCCGAAGGGGTCAGTTAGGGCAACTGCGCAACATGTAGCCCTTTTGCTGGCAAGCGTAACATAAACTCTTGGGGCACTAGACCGACCACTGGCCTACACCACTATACGTAAAACAGGTGCCCATGAACGGCCTAGAGGGCTGACAATCGCTAGCTTGATTTTTTCCAAGCCCTCAGAAAGGGTTTGTCTTTGCAGCGGGAGCAGGTAGAGGCGGAAACGTGGGTTACAGCCAAAAGTTCCCCCCTACATTAGGTTGGGGTATGGATAGCCATACCCTTCGGCCTCTGGTCCACGCTGGGGCTTTGCTGTTTCTTGCGGCGTTCGGTTGTGTCACTCGCACGGCACCTGTGTACGACGAAAACGGGCCTGGCTCCACGATTGCTGGGCTTGGCGACGGAGGGTTTAGCACCAGCCACTGTAGTGCGGGAGGCACGGAAGTGGCAGGATCTTAATTCCCAGACGGCTCCTCAGGTTTCCACTTCTCAGCCACTTAATTGATGCCTGGGGTCTCAACCGCATCAGCAGTGACCTGATCGGGGTTATTTTTGGCGATCCCTGCTACCTTGGCCCTTTGTGTGGAACTAACAAAAGCGACTCCGGAAACGTGCATTATTTTCAGCGGTAAAGGTGGCTCATATTTCCTGCCCTGCTCTCTTTGTCTTTTCCACAGGCACCTGTATTCTTGGATGTCGTCAAGCGGCATCATGAGCTGTTCACTCATCGCCTTACAAGACGTCAGAAGTAAATTCTAGTGCACAGTTTTGGTAACCGTCTTTTAGGACGGCAACCTGACAAAACGTTATAAGATATATCAGATATTAGTCACGTTATTGTTCACCTTCTTCCCTTTCCCATGAGTCCGGCGTCGCAGATCGTCTAGCAAATCCTCTCGGTCATACTTGCCTACAAATTGCTGCTTAAACACTTGCTTTAACTGTCGCCATGTCACGACCCTGCTTCTTACAGCTCTTAATCAACGGCTTACTTTTTTGAACAGGATCACTGGCACGGTGCGATAAAATTTGCTTTCGCTGGCACCCACACTTACGCAACAGTCTTCCAAGCGCTTAAGAACGTTCTCCACATCTTCCCCTTTATCCGCTCCCGAGAAACGGAGTTTCCAATTCTGGGGACCTTTTAAGGCCTCGCCCTCACGTGGTTCAGCCGATCTCTCAGCTTAAACACGCCCCGATCTATTGGCAAGTCACCTATTACAACCATTGACCCGTTGACTGGTGAACTCCGATGTACTCTCGCTATCCAAGCTTGACTGGCCACTTAACGCTCGCTCGCTGGCTCGGGGGTGCCATTCTTCTCCCCGATTGTCCCGCATCTTCTCTGATCTGATCGGCCCTCGCTGTCACTTGTGCTGATCTTGGGCGCTATTACGCGTGTCCCTAGCGCTCGGCAGTTGGAAGCCTCCCCTCGTACGTGGGGGCTTAGAGGTTATCGACAGGGTTGAAGGTGGTCGGATATGGGTTGGATTTCGGAAAGTCTGGCGTGAATCGTTGCCCTTAAGAGCTGGGAACTTGTGCTTCTGTTGACTCTGCTGCAAAACCTCTCATCCACCAATGGCAAGGAGAGGCAAGGGTCCAGCTTTCGCTATCTGATGCCACGAGTCGTCGCCAGTGGTCAGAGAAATAATCTTCCTTATACGTGCGCTCCACTTTATCCTCAAAATTGATTCCAGGCACCCTCAGCTACGTCAGGGGCTTCCTCAATGGCAGCTGCTTCCGTGGAAGCTGGAAGGCTCAGTTTCACAACCCGATTCTTTACGACGTGGATTAAGCCCCCGTAACTTGGTCGTCGCTTGCGCATACGTTTCATCGAGGTGCTGGTTACCTGACACATTTTCCTTCATCGCAGCGTCTTCCGGACCCGGAGATTTTTTAACCCATTTTGCCGCAGTTTGATAGGATTGACGACTCTTTTTAGCAGTTGGTAGACGCAGCACAAGTGTGCTTTGCTCATGGTCAAGCGGAGCATCAGGTCCTGGTGCACGGGTCCGAGGCAGCGGAGGGAACGATAACCCTGGCGCATCCAGATTTACTAGCTAAAACCCCCTGCTTCGTGGCGTTGTCTCTCCGTCCACCCGTAGCGGCTCCTAGGCAATTTTCCCCCACTGCTCTACAGAGGGCCCCTGCCCCCATGGCCTCCATCTTCCTGATTCCATCGAACACATCGAACACTCCGAGGTCGATTTTTCCGGTATCACCAAGAGGCAACGAGCCCACGATGCACATGTTCGCTTGACCCTGGAGCGATAAAATCCGTCGATGGGACGTGACAGAAGCTGCCACAACTGAGAACGTATACACCGTCGTTGTCGTCACGGTAGTGGGCACTGTCACGGAGCACATTGGCAGAATGAACTCCGAGGTCAGCGTTGTCAAGACGCTTGCAAAATTTGGATACAGGGCGCTAACATCTCGCTTGCTACGATTCAGCGATAAATCTACTCTTAATACTCCCAGCCACCCATCATCACCTTTATCGTGGCTCCGTACTCCCAATCTCCAAACGCTACCTTCTTGGTGGGCGAAATGACCCAATTCACCCCAACTGGTCACTACAGTTTTCTATGCCCCTATCGACTAGTGTTACTCATGACGCTACTTCCTCGCTGCTCATCACTTGGCCTCAACACCCGTAAATGGTCACTAACTTTGGCCCCTGCGATTGACACGTCACCATCTTCGGATCTTACTTGCACAAAATTACGCTCGTACCACGAAATGAGCTCGTTGTTCAGTTCAAGCTCAAGCATTCGATACCACAACAACCTGTCTCACAGCGCAAACTCATTCTCCTCTAAACTCAGTCTCCGTTCGTCCAGCTGGGGTAACACCACTTTAAGTAAAAGCGTAAATATCCCTCACCGAAAAGCTTTCTGCTTACGGGTGTGCACCACGTCACACATAATCTTAGCATGCCATAGTGGTTTCACTGGCATAATATCACGTGGATGAGGCATCTTTGCTTAGTTTGAGTTACGAGTCTGACGCTAGTCCAACCAAAATTGTCGCTATACAAAAAAGATTTCTCCCTCGATTGATTTATATACATTTTTATCTCTTTTACCGATACGCAAACACAAACAAAACTATTTTGATCTGCGCAATACCTTTCCTTAAATTTAAATTAATACGGCACCAGGCATTTGTCCTGAGATATATATCACAACAATAGCACTATTACATACGCGGCGCGCACTTCTTAACACTCGGACGAAAACATGAAAGAATAAAAAGAAAGGCAACGCTCAGAAAGAAGAGAAGAAAAGAAGAAAATAGAAATAAAATATAAGTTATGAGGTATATAGAAAACAATTAAAATTTTGTATATATATATATATATATATATATATATATATATATATATATATATATATTACATAGAAAAAGGCACAGTAGGCCTTGTTCTTCTCCTGTCAGCAAATTACACAAGCAATGAAACGCAAACAGCCTCAAAGATGGCCGCTACTCGTGCCCGGAAAGCGAAAGTTGCATTCGCAAAAGAAATAAAACGCAACGAAAGAAGCCACTCACTTGTTCACCTGAAAATTAGGTGCTATCGGAAAGCCCGTCCAATTTACGAACGCACTCAGTTCTTATCCAGGCTTCACCGCGTCTCTCTCTTACTCCTTGAGTAAACATCTCCTTTCCCTCTACCCCGACTCACGCTCGGCTCGGCTTTGCCCAACAGCAATGCTTCTAAAAACCGGTAAACTTTTGGCAGTTTCAAAAAAAAATTCTGATTAATGGGGTAAAGTGGTGTAAGCACAGAAATGAAACTACATGCACTACAAAACTAAGCTACTTTGCCAATACCAAATAAAACACGCAACAACTCTAATAACACAAAAGTGACTATCTTATCCACGGCACTTTTACTTACTGCTTATAGGGATTCAAAGAATTTGTAAACAGAGAGACACTTCTTCGCACACTCTTACACGAATTCTTGTTTCCGGCTCACAGCCCCACGTCGAGTGCCACCTTATAACGTTGCATTTTTTTGCCATGCGAGACGTAGGGTGTCGTGGCCAGGATGATCCCGGAGCAACGCAGAAAGACCCCTAAATTATCACCGATGGCTGCACTGGAAACGACGCGAATGGCACTGCACCTGAAAGGGGAAAAATACCACCGTTCAACGACGGTTGTGGCTCGGCCAAACTCGGCTCGGCTCCTGGAGACTCTCACCTACAGAAAGTCCCGTCAGGGGTAGCCCATCAGAAAGCAAGCTACCTTCCTAGGAAGGAACGAGTCCCACGTTCGGAAAGAAAACGCTGTCTGGCAATGGCCTATAGACCAAGAGCTGAGGCCAAAGGGTGGTCAAAATTTTAACCAGCTGCCACTCTGACCAAAATTAAGAAACCTCGTGACTTGTAGAGATCCAAAATATTTCGGTCATATTTCATAGTGGTAAAGAGTAATGTAGTAATTATAGTAGTACCGTATGGTTTTTTCCATTGACTAGCCGCAACTTACACCAACGGATGAAAAATAAAAAGTTGTCACCTGAAAGTGCAGTTTGTGGCAAGATTAGAATGTATTTTGTACATGACATCTTCAAAACTGTCAAAGAACCCAGCACTATTAACACGTTTCTGATAAGACACTGAGGAAGTTCCAGGTTAACTCTTATTATTAACACTTACCATGGCTACGCCAAAGAATCATGAACCGTTTGCCGGTGTATTATTTCTCATAAATACTTTACGAAAATAAGAGATTTGAAAGATTTTTTAAAACTTTATTAAATCAATATTCTTTAGATCCTAATCAGGTAACTCCACTTCTCTGAACATTTTTGATTGAGTTTTTTCTTTTCAAACTGTTACCACGGTTAGGATTTAAATAGACTCAACCTAGTATTGTACGTACTGAGATAAAGACTTTCTTCAACGGCTATAGTTTTTATAGTTTAATTATTTTTCTGCTTTTCTGCTAGCTGATTGTTGGCTAACTTGGGAGTACGAACGATTTTCATGATTCCAGCAATTACATTGTCTTTGATACGAGTTTCACTTTAATTATTAGGTAAGGAAATTGAAGGTAAAATTCTATGAACTTAGGTAGAAAAGCGTGAGATGCGTGAAATTGTAACAAATTTTTTACCACCTAATATTTTAACTGCATTACAAGCACCTTTTAAACCATTGCTAATACCATCTAAAGCACTTTTTCTCTTAGTATTTATATCTTGCAGAACAAATGTGATAGCTGTACTCGAAGCACTTAATTGATTTTTGTTTAGCCAACCCATTGTTTCTCTCCTTTTTTTAATACCCTGTTTTTTCTCCTGCTGAAATACCATACCAAATTAACCTTAAACATTAGTACCACTAGTCTCTAGGGTAGCTGCTGCTCTTTTATCAATACTGAAATCTGAAACTTTCAATCTTTGCCAAGCCTTTTCAGCTAAAATTTTATCTGCTTTGTGTCTGACTTTTAAATCTGGTCAATTTTGAAAGTACGGTATACTATGCTCCTTGCACGCTGTATTCAGTGGATTTACCTTGGAAACTTCTTTAGCAAAACGCTAAGCATCTTTGAATCTGTATTGCAATAGTGGAAATCTAAGAAATAAATCCTCTCTCATAAAGCATTTATAATTTTATTTACAAGACCATTTTCTCTCTTAGGATGCGTGATGATAATTAGCCTTGAGAAGTTTATTCAGAACAAGGCGATCGAGAATCTTAATAATGTATTTATAGAAGACAAATTTGTTTGGAATAAAGATCTTAAACGATATAAGCACTTTACTATTAAATAAAAAAATTAGTTATAACTTATTATCTATACAGCATGGATATCAAGTTATAAAAGCAATCCATAAAATAACAAGTTTTTAATTTTGACAGTATTATGCAGCGGAAAAACCTTTCAACCTGTTCTAGTGCGCTACTTCCTGACAGTATTTGCATGGTATTTTCGAGTAAATCTGAGTTTAGTTAAACTAACAGCTCATAAGTTGTAATCGTGCATCCCAATAAAATTATGCTTCAAAGTATGTACTTGTTATTTAAATCGCTACATGAACCAAAGTACAAAATGTTAAAAAACAATTGAGGCCTAAAAAAAGAGTACAGTACTTAACATTTCCCAAATACAAGAGTATAGCTTCAGCAGATAGTTTTTACCTAATTATATTATGATTTCTTATGATATCTTGTAAAAAACATAACAATGTAAGAACTTTTTCTTACACAAGAAGACACCAAAATGTGAAGTTCTTCTGTCTTCGTCAGTCATATACTCCAGTACTAAAGCATCTTGTTAGAAATAACATTAATTATTAAGTTTTATTTTGTCAAGATAAAGTTAACGTAAGTCATATGTGTATTGATCATGTAAACTTAGATATATCATACACTAAATTGTTTAAATATGCTCTGAGTACTGAAATGATGATGAAGTTGGATTTGATGTTATAATAAAGGATAGGCAAATGAATGATGGCCCTTACAAAAAACGCTTCAATGATTTTTTTTGTACATCTAGGATGGACCTAGTAAACTGATAAAAGTCTTTTGAAAGAAAATAAAGCATTATCATCATCATTATTCATTAACAAAAAAATGCGTTCTGTGTCAGTTGCTTCCGATGTTAGAGGCTGTTTAAAAATGAACAGACTATTGATGTTTGAAAAAAAAAGACAAATAGAATGCTTAGTCAAACGCTGAAACCAATTACAGACTCTCTTTTTTAAATTTCTGCCAAAAAAAAAAAAAAAAAAAATAAGAGTAATGATTTAATCACTCGCACAAAATTGTATAGTCCAACAATGACGAGAATAATGAGGTTTATGAAATAAATTAAAAAAAAAAAGAGAGACAAACTCAGTAAAAGTGACATGACATTGAAGTCTGTCATTAGTAAAACTGATGATGATAACACTGGTTTAAATAATAATATTTTAAATCAATCTGCTGACTGTTGACATCAGTAAGAATTTATCGTATAGTTAATATTTACATATTCTTAATCAGACGTAAAAAGATTCATTAGCTTTAAAGTTTAAAGTCCAATATAATAAAAAAGTTTACAAGCTTTAGGAAGTTTTGCAAGTAGAAATTTGAAATAATCGTTTCGAAATAAAGGATACAAGTTATCTAAAACGTGCTGAATTAATGGATCTACTTATAAGAAAGTATGCTTAAGACTTTCTCATAACACAGAACAGTTTAATAAATACTACATAATATGAAAATTTTTCAATTTTTAAAAGAAATACTTAAAAAAAAATAAAATCAACTTAGAATATTAATAAAATCAGTAGAAATATTCCATTCAATATTTGATCTCGTAGTTTGTAAAATGGGTTGATCCAGGCAACCTCATCATAAAATTGCTTACATGGAGCAGTAAGCTAATTATATACATTAGAAAAGTCCAAATAAGTTCTGTACCCTTGATGATCCTCGTAGAGACTCAGCCCTTCGATCGCGAAAGCAAAAGATATTTGTATACGCCACAGGGTGCTTTTCTCCTGGTGTGTTCAACTTTTGGGTGATGTTGGCGTTGTGCCACAGAGGATCACAAAGACAAGGTTTAATAAAAAAAAAAAAATTTTATAAAAATATTAATTGAGTACGAACATTCAGAAGTTATGCTCTAGGGCGTTCATCTAAACAAATGGACGATATGATCAAAACTTAAAAAAAAGTTATGTGTTGCTTATAAGTACAATAAAACAAATGAAAAATGCTGTTAATACCTTAACTTTGCCGCTTAGTGACTTTTAATTCGAATAAGATTTCTTATATTATAATAACATATTGTATTTATTTTAAATTTATTTATTTAATGTTTATTCTGATAAAAATATATTTATCGTTAAACATAAAACATCGCATCAGCGCATCATAACATAATTGGAACCAATTGTTTTTATCTCCTTAATCAAAAATTTATGACAGAAAATAACTTCTTAAATTCCGAACCCCGTCGTATACTTAAAAACAAAGAAAAAATCTTATGATCACCTTAGAGTCATGGTAGTTTTTATTAAAATTAATTTTTAAGAAAAGAGAATAATAATCTCTTAATAACCTAATTAAGGCTTATAGTATTTTTCCTCTGGCACACAAAAAACTCTTTATGCCCTTTATCATTTTGTCAGAACCCTTGATAATTAGATTAACTGTCAAAGCCCATATTCAATAATCCTAACAAAAAATCAACCTAATGATCCTCCAGCACGTAAAGACGTCTTGAAGATGCCCATCCCTTCATAAAGACTAGCTTTAATTCGGTATGTGCTAAATGGAATTAAAGATGGGAAAGAAAGTAATTATATGGTTGAGGCCCCAATATTTTTAATGAATTAAACCACACCATTGAATAAGGTTTATTTAAGACAGTACTTTTTCTTGTATTTTTAGTTCATCTAGATAAAATGACAATTTTTTCAGGGATTAGGAAATGTAGGCTATGATAATATGAAATAGCACAAGATGCAGTTGCCTGCATTTTACATTAAAGTTGAGCATTTAAAAGAATTTGCAAACGTGTATGTTTTACAACAAAAAAACCCTAATTTTTTTACATTTTTTCATGTAAAAAGAGCTTACAAAACTTTTTAGATTTCTTTATAGTGTTTTAAGATATGTTGATTACTTTTGCTTACTTCTTAATAACTTTTATTTTAGAATTTTTCTATTTATTTAAAGTATGGTATTTTAATAATAACTTTTTTTCTAGAACATACATAAAGTTAAGAAAAACTGTTTTTCCGAGCGTTTTGCTCGTTATTTTCTTACTAATATATAAAGCAAAGTCGCTAAAACCGTTGTAATCGCTAACCGCGAAAACTACTGAACCGATTTTGCTGAAATTTTGCACACTGATTCATGATACTTCCTAGATGGTTTTAGTATAGTTTTTATCTTAAAAAACTTAATAACAATAGCAATAAATGAGCTCAAAGTTTTGCAAAAATACTCCAGCTTTCCACTTTAGTTCAGTAAAATCCGCTAGGTGGCGTCGACATAAAATCAAAGCTACCTGCAACATAATTAAATAAGTGTGGTTATAATAGGCCAGAGCGTATCGTTAGCTGTATAGTCGAGCTTCGGCAGCTCATCAAGCTGTTCAGAGAATGCTGGTGATAGTCCTGCAGCTGGGCATCCTGGTTACGGACGACACTCTTCTCTAAGGGGGAAGGAACCCAAGTGTCCCTTTACCCTGAATCTCGACGAGTGCAATCAATGAAAAATAAAATAATTCCAACCGATGCCGTCTCTGCCAGAATACCAGGAGACATATCTAGCCAGAGCACAATCTGCACCAACTCTTCAGAGTTGTGTGGCAGTCCCACCATCCCACCTGGTGTAGTTAGAGAATTTGTGGCTACAAATGTAAGCAAGGAAAAACAGCTCTGATGGGCACGGGAAGCCACAACGGCTACCTTCTTGGTAGTCACGTCCCCAACGCACTTACCCACATATTCCCGTCTAAAGATGAGCAATTGAGCAGTTGGTTATCCGGGAAACGACCCGAGACGAGATATTCTTTGGTCAGCGGCGTACCTTCCTCCATCACAGTCTCCGTACATCGAGACTCCCAGGGTAAGAATCAAGCAACCCGTAGCCAGCTCTTCATCATCAGGAATAATAATAAAGAATAGCCTGGAAGTTTCACCACTGGCGCTTTTTGGGGTCATGATGAGTATTTACGTTCCCTACTTAACCATCAATTTCATCGGTTCTTTTTAGGGGCCACCTTAGTGTAAACTACCTTGCCAACAAATACATTTTTAGTACCATTTCCGAAAGCGATTCGTCAACTAAAAGATTATATTAACTAAAGACGGGCACTATTAAACCAAGTCAGCTATTCACTGGCAGACGTCACCTGCGGAGTTGTTCTTCGTAGGGCTGGGAAACCCGGTGACCGACGACTCTATATTACCCTCTTGACTCTAAGCATTTAACCAGGAATCACCGATCCTCTCCAAGGTCTGCGCTGGGCAAACCTATAACAGCTATAAAGGAAAAAAAAACTTGAGCCAACGGGACAGCCTCCACTGGACAAGTATCACTAACCAATCTCCCCATCTAAGATCACCAAAACAACTAAATCTGCAAAATAAAAAAGGTGCTTTAGACACCAACGTCTTTGACGTTATATCGAGAGACGTTGGAAAAGAGCACTTTAACTAGCCCCAAAGCTTCGGACTTTGTAATTTTTCTTCCAATCAGTCTGGGTCTTCAACAGTAAGCCAGAGAAGATCACCCTGAGGTATCCAGGCAGTCACAATTGCTGTTAACTGCAGTCAAAAAAGAGTTAACTTAAGAAGCTCACCGGTCTTTTTTAGGGCCATCGGACGTCGAACTACCTTGCAAACAAATGTATAAAAATTAACAAATTGACTGAAAATAGCCTTTAGGGGTCATAAAAGTCGTAAGCATACCAATAGTCGCAAAAGGGTATATTGGAAAGAAAACCTCAAATGTATCTAATGAATACAATTTGAGGCGTCAAGAAACTGACGCACAAAATTTATCGAGATTGAAACAGCAGCGTCAAAATCGTCAAGTTAAGAGTCCATTACGTGAGAGATCAGCTTTTCATTGTACCCTCACAGCAATCTCTGGAATCTTTAAAGATCCTACTTCAGACTTTTTAATGAGTAGAAAATGTATTTGTGTTTTTGTGGCAATAAAAATGTTGGGTTTAAGGTCCAGGACTTTGTTGCTCTAGTAATAAAATTGTGAGATATGAGAAAAAACAGTTTTTTTTTATTATAAATTTTTTGGGGGTTTTAAATCTTAACAGCTTTAAAAAATAGCTCTTTTCGTGAATTACACAGAAAAAACCAAATCAACAACTTCTTATAGCCATTGATTATTTTATGGCATAAAGAACGCACAGTACTTTTCAGCATAATTATTTTTTTAAATTTGTACACCTTATTATTTGACCAAATTAACTATATGGATTTCGAAAAAATATGTTTTTAATAAGAAGATTTTTGTTCTGAGATGTATCGGAAATATGTGTAAAATTTTCTAACTAAAAATGTTTCACATTACGTGTCAACACACTACGGTGTTTTATTTAGTAAGTCTCGGGCGAAGCCGAGACGGGGGGCTGCTAGTACTACATAATCTCAAGAACAACAGCAAAATACATATTTACACATAATTCTATTTTTTTTTCATTGATTCTGCTTTATTCCTTTGCCATAACTAAATGTACTGCATTAAGAAATGCTCCTTATCAGAGGAAAACAATATATTTCTAGATTATTAACTTTAAAGTACTCATCCATTAAGTCTTATAACATTGAAGAATTTTCACAAATTCTTTTTTCCCTCTTGTCAATGCCAAGGACCAGATTAATCGCTTCTTAGGTGTAACCAACCTTACACAAATGTTATCTGCAAATCATACTAATTATTTTTATATTTTTTTCGCAAATTTCTTGGCTATCTAAGATATATGTGTGAATGTTTCTTATAGAAATCGACCATTATCAAAATACTATTATTTACTTGAAGTTTTTTATTGTAGTATAATGAAAAAAACAGTCAAAAAATTTTTCACTCATAAATGAAATTTACAATAATTACAATTTTCATGATTGATTTATTGTTTTCTCAGTCCTCATGAATATCTCCGTCTTTTCCAGGATTATTATTTAAAGTGATAAATGATTCTGAGAGAATTTTTGCAGGTGCAACAATTTTTAATTTGTATCTTGTAATACTCAGATGACAGACAAAGTAGCACCAGCAAGAGTATTTAATTATAAAATTGTTATATTTTTCAACAACAATTATACATGTTTACAAAATTAGAATTACAAGTGTGTGTAGTTGGCTACAGCAATGACAACTAACTAACGTAGTTTAGTGTTGCAACAGCTAAAGTGTTACTTGTCAAATTAGTTTTTACTGGATGCCACTAAACAATAAAAAAATGTCTTTCATTGAATAGTGATTTTAATATTCAATATTACAAAACAATGTAAGGAACTTATGGTTGATACAAATTTATAATATTAAAGAGAAAAAATTTGTTTCTTATGACCTAAGTTAGCGTTTCGTTATGATCGTTTGTTTCTTAAAATACTTCTATAAATAAGGTCTTAGAAACAGTAAGAATCTATAAAAATAATGTTGAGGTATTATTAAAACAGTAAAAGGTTGTGCAAAAACTGACATATTAAAAAAAAATAGTTTTTTGCTTGAAAATGAGTCATACTGACATTACTTTACAAGACTTTCAAATTTATTTATTTAAACGTGAATAAAAATTTACTGTACCCACTTATTTAACTACTACAAAAAGATTTAAGTATTGTAACGTACGATAGTATATAGCTATGCGTCCATGTGTCTCTTCCAGCATGTGCCCTAAAGAATGGAAAGAAGAAAATATGAGAAGATTGGAGCTGAGAGAGAGTGGCATTAAGAGAGTATCTAGCAAGAAAGTTGGTCGAGAGTAAAGGGCAGGTGCTTGTCTCTAAATGGTTAAGCTCAACGCGCCTCTTCTCTTATTTGATATTAATTAACAACATAATTCTAACGTCTGGTGTTACTTAGTGAGCACCCCGAGACCATAGAACCCCGTATAACAGTTTTGAAATTAGAAGTAGAATGGTGTTTTGCGTGGTAAGAAGATAATTCTTCTTCGTTTTCTTTTCTTGATAGGCAAATGCGTAAGCAATTGTCTGAAAACACACGTAGTGTCGTACCATGATATATGAAAGATCACACAAAGAGGATGCAACTATCATCATCATGGTAGCATGACCACTAAGGAAGGAGATTTACCTTTACGCTAGGATACACTTTACAAAAGGATCCAAAGGACAAGGAAGATCACCAGGAATGGACGTTATTAGAAAAGGATGGTCCTCATGATGCAGCAGCAGCGATTAACCGGGATGTGGGGAGTATTAGTGTTGATGATTGCACTAGCAAGAAATACCAGGTAAGTGCCTGTTATAAGGCATTGCATACATTATTATTGTCTCTTGGATTGTACATATATAAGAATCAACGTCAGTTAGCTTGTCGTATTTCAAAGTTTTCTTTTTGCGTGGTGTTAAACTTCGGTATCATTTTGCGGGCAAGCTGGTAAACCAAATTATTACTTGCAACACAATTTTGGACCATGTGAAGAGTATTTAAGATATATTGAGTAAGAATAAAAATAGCTGCTACTGAAGCACAGTGAGCTTGTAAGAAAAATAATAAGGAATAAGCATTCTTTCTTAATAAACTCTTAACCGATGGCGTTCTTAATTAATAGTGGAGCAAAAGAAGCGAACGAAAAATAATATGTTAACGGAAGAATTATACCCACCTGAGAGAAAGTGGAAATAATGGTGATTATACTTGAGCTTGACTCATACTTATATGCTCTGTGGGAAAAAGCCGATGAAAAACTTTGGTTACTTACGATGAAAATATTTAAAAACGTGGAAACCAAAATTTCAGCAAAACAGACAGAGCTGATACAAAAAACAATAAGAGTAAGTGAAGCTAACAGAACATAAAATTTTAGATCTAAATTATTCTAATGATAATATCCGATTTTATTCCAATGAAGAAATAATACGAAAGAATCCAAGAACTATGGATTAAAGACAACCAATACGGTTCCGATGTGACAGAAAATTGTCAAACTTAAAAGATGCCCAACATAAATCACGACAATCCCTTAAATCTGCTTAATTGGCCTTTAGATGAGCAAAAAATACAAGCAATTAAGCCTACTTTAGGGCTTAGGAAATAATTCTGACAATATGAGCAATCAGCCAGGAATAAACTCTTATTTGTGGTGAAACCAATGTAAGTATAAGTGACAAACAACCTAGGTGTCTAATTTTAACGTACTCAACCACCTTAACAGATCAGTGAATGGGATACCACTATTTAATAGGGACCCTTCATAATCACCAGTATTTAAACAAATGGTAAGAACGGCGAAATTTGTAATAGTTCCACAATGTGAATAATATGTTATAGGAACGTTGGCTAATACGTTAAAGGGTATAGTGGCTGATTAAGTTTGCAGACGTCTTTTTCTGTTTAACATGGTAGACGAGTTTTTGCTCACACTATCACAACGATTTGAAAGTAGGGGAGGCACCAATATACTGCTCATGCAAATCAAACTATAAACGCAGCAAAGCGACGAGACCATCATTTAGAACTGCAGTTGAGTGTAGCGATTCCACAATAAGATAATGATGTTGCATGATGCTTACCCGCACTTTCATTAAGTCTAGAAAATTGTGTTAAAAGAAGCTACTGATAGACAAGCAGTAAAGCAATTTGTCTTCAGCCTCGAGGTGCGCTATAGTTAAAATGTGGGGAGTCTTAAGACTACAACGTTAGAAGAGGCAATTAAGGTGGCCTAGAACATAGATGACAAGCTGAGTTTACGCCAAGATATACAGCAAATACACGAAGTCTTCACTATGAAAGAGAATTACATTAGAAGCATGGATACACAAATAGGTATAGTAGCAACCAATGATGCAGCAGTGAAAAGCACAGGCACTGAACTCAGAATAAATGGGTTGGACAAAGATAGTATATGGTGTTTATATTTTAGAGAATGCAACAAATATTGTACTAGCAACTACAGAAAACTGTAACAAGATGTGCTAACTGAAAAAATAACTAGCCCCGATAAATCACCCAACAAATCCCGTAAAGATATGATGGAGGGGAGACCAAAATTAAAATTTAAAAAACGATGCTCAATGCATTTCCCGAGCGTTGAGCATCCCCCAATAAGCAAAAAAATCGTCAGTGCATTCAATGGTAGAGAAAACAACAATGTAGGCGTAAATATATACTAACGACTAAAGAAAATAGTTAACGTTGATACTGGTACTTCGAGCCTAGCTTAGGCTGCTAGAAGGTTTGTTGATGAGACCGATAAGGCTAGTACCTCAGTAAAAGAGTCTCTGGGTAGAAGTGAGCCTGTTAGTACGGAGGTGCAAAAATATGATTTGCCTCAAGAGAGTCCTTCAATGGCTAGGGAACGAAAAAGCAATGAAAATTATTCCTCTTGCACGGCTTAGATGAGTATATTTTGGGCAGGTGGGACACCTTATCAGTAATTATAAATAGTTCCAAGTTGACAAACGAAAAAGTTGGATCTTATGTCGATTCAGGGGAAAAAATTTTTATTAATTAGGAGGACAAAAGTGTCCCTAATCTAGTTATCAACAGAAGAAACAAAGTAAAAAATGTAGGCATAACAAATGAAGAGCAAAACACGCTAGGTATCGTTAAAATACCATAAAATAACCTTATGTACGAAGTACATGTAGTTACGAATAACTTTTGAAGTAAAGTGGAAGGCGTTATAAAATGAGATATTTTTAAAATATACAAAGGCCACATATAGGCTGTATGAAAATATTTTGGATTTAAGTGGAATCCAAATGAAATTAATTAAACAAGAGAGGTTCAAAATTATTTTCAGACCAAGACAAGTAATGTACACGTATGTTAAAGACAATTACTAAGACGTAAGAGTAGAATGGGTTCCTTTAGAAAGATAAAAGGAGAGAAATTATTTTGGAGTTTTAAAGCTATAAATAATGGAGAGAAAGTTTTGGCAGAGTGCATTAACATGCTGGATCAAACAATAAGAAAACCAGTGTCTAAAATAAATTTGTTAGAATGTAAGATTATGCAAGAGGCTCAGCCATTTGGTGTCGAAGGTCATTTACGAGGCAGTGATTAGATTTTTTACGATCAATAGTCAAGAGAACAAAAATGGCACAGGGTCACACATTGCGTAACAAATGGTCATGGAAAAGACAAAAAAATTATGATTTCATACAGACTGATCGTGTTGATAGCTTGTTACATGACGAATAGTAAGCAAGGGTTAAAAAAACAATTCAACTTATTGATTCTTTGCGCTGTAACAACGAAATAAACGAAATAAATGTAACACTTAGCGACTGCTATATTTATTACAGTGATTAATTAACAACAACAATTTTTAAAAATAGCCTAATAAACATCAAACAGCATTTTCTAGGCCTGACGGTCACTATTTGAATGAAAAGATGCCAACGGTATACACAGACTATCCAAACACATTTTTGAGAGCAATGACTTTTGCTTTAGGCCTGCAAGGACACGAAGTAAAGGTGTATTTAAATAATAAAATAATATTTTCACTCACACTTAGAGATCATGAAGAGTGTTACACACGACACTTAAACCGCCTGACAAAGGCTAATTCAAAGATTGAGCCAAGAAAATGCTTTTTTAAGAAGAAAGCAACGGTTATGAGGTAAATTGTTAAAGGTGGACTAATAAAAACGGATCCAAAGAAAATTGGAGCAGTAAAACAGTACTTAAGCGCACCAAATTCAAAAAAAGTGAAATAATTTTTTGGATTTGTTAAAAAATCTAGCTGATTTATCCAGAATAACTTAACAATTGCCAAACTGCTCTCTAAACTTAAAAAAAAAAAGCAACAGAGTTCAAATAAAAAAAGCAGCAGGAGCTCCTACTTTATAAACTTGTTAACATATTATGTGAAGAACCCGTACTTGCAGCACTTGATCAAAAAAATGTTTATAGTAACAACAGACGCCTCTAATTATGCAATAAGGACAATAGTGTTCCACGGTAAAGTTGGAAAAGATAGACCGTGCAAGTGCGCCTTAAGTTATCTTCAGAGGAGCAAACTACGCTATCCTACTTGTGATGCAGAGCTGTGAGTCATAGTATTCGTTAAGAAACAGCTCAGGCCGTATTTAGTCAGGAAAAAATTTACGGTCGGTACAGAGTATGAGCCATTAAAGTACTATCATACTTTGAAAAATCTAACATACAGTTAAGCAGGATGAAGGCAGAACTTTAAGTCTACGAGTTGAACATACTATTGACCAGGCATTTCAAACAAAGCGCCAGACGCACTCTCTTGGAACCCGATAACAGGAGAGGGAGAAATGGATACCAAACAATTACGTCTAGAATTGTATCAGCTGACGGACTAACAGAAAAAAAAGGACTTGCTGATAGTAATGGCCCTTCAGTGTGCATCTTTAAGACACGAGCAACTCGTTAATAGCATATTCGGGAAAATACCAAAAAAGGAAAAACTATTTACATGAACTCAGAAGATTTAAATAAGAAAATACAAAAAAAAAAACTAAAGTTTTGATGCATAAAATAAAAATAAACATAGTACATAAGTTGATGAATAAGTTGTTGGTGAAGAAGCCTCCAAATCTAAGGAAAAAGCAGAAATAAGCAAAAAATTAGGCAAAATAAGAAAAACAGTAAAAAAACGATGTTGCCAAAAAAATAAAATTATGTTAAGCAATTTAAAGACAGAAATAGACATGGAAGCAACAACCATAATTATTTTTCAGGAGCTGGTAGACGATAGATTAGTCTATATACAAAGGGAGGATCAAATACAATATGAAATAAATTCAACAAATACACCAGTAGTTAAGAAAACTGATATTGTGCCAAAAGGAGGGAAACTTGGAAGTGTCAGTTAGGTAGAGTTGCAAAGAAACAAGTAAGGTTCTTTATTACAGAATGCAACAAAAGTTAGTCAAAAGATATTATTATCACAAACTGCTAGACACCAGTGATAACAAATAGTGGACCAGAAAATTAAAGTCCAGGACTCGATACTTGGTGTTGGCAGCTAATACAAGCAAGTTTAGCGGCTAAGACAGTAAAAGAAGCAGAAGGTAAAAAAGAAATAAAGAATATTTAAGAAGTAATAAAAGTTAATAAGGTAGTTGCGAATACCAAGATGTCTGTAAAATATATTTTTAAAATTGGTAACGTTCATGTATGAGACAGAGCTGATCAAATATAAGTAACATTTAAGAACAGAGGAAGCGAGGGAGAACCATGATAGATAAACAAATGATGAAGTAGCTTAGCAACTATACTAATAGTAATAGTATTACCAAATGTACGTAAAATACAAGCCAACATGACACACACCTTTACTACTTGCCCTTTACTATTTGCTAGACGGTATTTTTAGTGGATTCCAAGCAACAGCTTTAACCAACGTTTAAAGACGATAAGTTAAACGAAAAAAACGACTGAAAATAAATTTGTGTAAAGATGGAAGTAAGTCAAACAGTGTAGAAAAATTAAAGAATTTAATAAATAAAGAAAATCGACGAGAAAACGGAGATTCAAAATTTATTAAAAATAACTTGATTCTGACAAATCACTTAAGAGAGAGTGATGCAGCTCCAAACGGAATTAATAAAGAGTAAGATAAAAGATTTTTGAAATGTGGACATTATTTCTCAGAGCCACATTAAAGTCTAATATTTATCAATGTATCCTGATATGACAGCTGTTTTTATCACTGCCTTATACTCATATATGGTCTGGATATGTCGCAAAACGAGCTAAGGAAAATGCATATTAAATGAATAGACAAGTGTCCAGATCCAGAGAGTGCAGAAAATATTGTTGAAAAAAGCTATGCCTTCGGGGATGAGAAGTGTGTCCTTGCATTTTCTAAGAAATACGAGACGAAGATTTGCATACATTTCCAGCTAACGGGGACAAAACCATTTATTAGCATTTAACAAAAAAAAAGGGACAGCAATTAAACACATACATATTGAAATCAATTATTATCAGGCCCTGCTGGAAGATGACAAAAAGTAATCACTTAATGACACATTACAAGATGAATGGTGAAAAGAACTTGGCTATGTAAGAAAGTTTTGACGGTTTTGAAGGCATTATGAATAAGCCGAACAAAACCAGTGCACAGTGGGTGCTTGTATACCCAAGTTAAAAGTTATACTTTAAAAAATTGTAGGGAAGATAAAATAAAGATAGATAGAAATATACTACCTATGTATCAAAATTGTGTACAACGATGGCGCGATCATCGTTAGATTAAGTGTACCTCTGTTAGTTGCGTAAGGTTTTAGTAAATACTTTAATGTTAAATCTTGAACCGTTATAAGCAATATATTACGGCACTTAACAGTATAAATAATATGGAGGCTGGCCAGTATAAGACTGTGCAACTTCATTAAATCTTTCAATAGTTTAAAATAACTCTCTAGAAAAATAAGAAAATACCCTTTGAAAATAGCGAATTGTTCAATTGTACCTTTTTTCACACGTTTACATGAAAAAATATCCAATTTGACATGTAACCTTACGTAAAACTCACTTCAAACAACATTTGTAGGATCTGTATATACCTCCCAATTTTCATTTCTGTGAAAGATTACTATTAGATAAGCCAGTTTCATTTTCGACTAGATCCTTAATTTTTTTAATTTTCTGAATAACAGTAAAGGGGTTAAGTACGCGTAAAAGCGTGTCTGTCGTGTATGTACGGTCATTAACATAAAAAAATTGCCACTGTTGCTGTATTAATTTGCGCTCCTCCCACCTCTCAGAATTTTAAGCTAAACTTTTCTCTTTACAAACTATGTAATAAACGTTCTCAAGCGAAAAAGTCTCCCAAATTACAAAGGAAAAATTGAGAAAGAAGATGACGTAATGAAAATTACTTATTGTATTAATACAGTATACACTTTTTTTTTAAATTATGTAAATTTTAGAAAAATGTGATTAAGTTCAACAATCAGTTATTTACTCGTTTTGAACGAGTAAGGAAACGTTTTTTTTCAATAATGTAAAAGTTGCTCTGCTAATATATACTTATTTCGAAATTTTCGAAACATGTACCTAAAAATTTTTCTTATTTAATTAAATAACTGTATATTTAATACATATCAATTTACGATCAAACCAAATAAGCTATAACACAGAAAACAAAAATTTACATTAAAAAAAGCAATGAGCTGTTCAAAGAGACGAAGTAATCGAATTTCTTACATCTGGCACGCTTGTATCAGAATAGGTAAGGGTCTCGACAAGTATGCAAGAGGTCAAAGGCTGAAACCTTATTGAAAAATATTTTTCCTTTTTTATTTTTTGAAAATTGGTTAAAAAAATAACTGAAAAAAATTCAAAGTGTGCGGTGCAACAATGTTGTGTGGCGTAGAGTGGTGCGATGATTGTGGGTGGTGTAAGAAAACCAAAAGTACATCAAGAGAGGCGGGGCAAAGAGAAAAAATTAAGAAAAATCCACTTTTATTACATTTTTCCTTAAGATCACCAATCTGAAGTCGTTGATTTACTCGGTACGGCAGAGCTTGCCTACAGAAGTATAATTTAAAAAAAAGTAACAAAGAGAAAAGTGAGGAAGGAAGTACTGAATCAAGTTAAAATAATGTGATTTGCATGAGTGACAAGGACGGCTGTAGTAATGAATTGGACAAGGGAGAGAAGGAGACAAGCAGTAAGAACTGTACACAAAGAAAGAAAGGTAGTACAAGGGAGAAGGTACCCAAGGATAGGGACATACCACCATCCTATCCTCTACTACCATCTGATTTATCACCACCACTTAGTAGCACGTCAAAATTGTCGTTGACAAACAAGGGAGAAAATAAAGGACTTAACAGAGCCCTAATAAAAGTCAGCTAGAGCAAGTTAAAAGATAACTGACCACCACGTGATAATCTACCATAAGTTCTAAGCGATAGCTTAGTTTTCTTACGATGTTGGAAAGTGTTCCAGATACACAAATAATTTGTGCATTCTACAAACGAGAGTATATAAACCTAACAATTATAAATATCTAAGAGAAAGCAGTTGGTAATGATATGCTTTCCGAAAAGAGAAAAGTGTCAGTAATAAGCATGCACGTAAAAAGACATTTCAAAGATAATGCACTAAAGTTGTTAAGACTTGCCTGATATCTTTCAGGGGGCTCGTAATATGTAACTGGATACAAAAAACTAGGAATAGTAAGCGACCTAGAAATTTTCAGTACAAACCAGTGGAAATACTATTTGGATAGTTAAAAGAAATTCTTAGGGATTAAAATTTTTATGTACGCTATACATAAAGGACTCATTGTACTACAGGTAGACCAACGTCTTAAAGTTATGAAGGACTATCGTAAGTCTGCAGTAGAAGGTCATAGGATGTCATAGAGGAACTAATTATAAGTACAATAAAATCTCAAAAGACTTCTACTGGAAACGCATTAGGCCAGTGATCACGCAATTCTTCCTCAGATGTAACTCATGTCAGACAAAAAAACTCATACGAGTCAAAACTAAACATACAATGATTATTATTAATACTTTGAGCCAGCCATTTCCGAAGATATCTATAGATTTTTACGGACCCATGAATAACCCATCAGACTACAAAAACACGCATACTTTGTCAATTTAACACTGGCTGACAAAATATATCGTATTAACACCATACAATGAGCAATGGTGCAAAAAATGGTAAGGGTATGAATACATAAATTTGTTGCTTATTTAGGCACTCGAGAAAAATTACTCTTAGACACAGGAACACGCTTCATAAATAAGTCGATAGCAGAATTAGTAAGGTTATTTAAGATTGATAAAAATGGCAGCACAGCATTTTGCCTACAGAATTATAGAGTGGTTAAAAGAATGCACCATGTTTTGTGTGAATACATGAAAACGTATGTTGACAAGAATGATAAATGGGACGAATTTAAATCTTTACGTACGCTGGCATATAATACGTCTAAGCATTAGAGCACAGGATACCCAACTCATGAGTTACTCTTTAAGCAGAAAACGCATATTTCTTTAAGTTTTAGGGGAATAGACACATGTCAAACGTATAGCTAATATTCTAAACAGTTAAGCAGATTACAGATACTCTAACAGTAACCAGAATAATAGGGGTATTAAAATAAGTTTTAAATAAATATAAGTTAAAATGTGCCTTTGACAAAAATATTTATAATAATTTCTTATGGAGGAAGAAATGGTCAACGTATTGAAGAAGCCATCAAAAAAAAAAATATGATTGCCAGTATCAAGGCCGATATAAAATGACCGGAACAAACTACAACACTCACGATGTTAAGTCTCAGAGAAACAATAAAATAAGAGTGGTGTACGTAAATAAAATAAAGTAAGTATGCATATTAAAAGAGCAAAATGAAGGTAAAAAGGCAAATTTAAAAATAAAAGATATTAGGCACATACAGCGAAAAGAGAAAAAAAAAGAGAAAAAAAATACCGAAAAGGCCTGACAGTGAGCGTGATCCACAGAGGGCCAAAGTCTAAGCACATGCCTGATACTGAAATATAAGTGCAGTTTGTGAGACAACATAATTGGTTTTACTGTATGCATACTAAGACAGTTACCTATAGGCAACAGTGTAGCTTTGGGTTGGCGTTCTGCTACGTGTCAAGTAGTAGGTAGAAACACGAGACAAAATGTTAACGTTAATTAAAAATCGTATAATTTGCGTGGCCCCAAATGCGGAACAATAAATTATTAGAATCTTTGATATTTAAGATTATTTTGACTTATCAACTTAGATACACTACTTTGCGTAAAATTACACTGACGTTAGCATGACTTACTTGTGCTGGTATTCCCTGATCCCCTGATCTTAAACGGATTTTTCCTAATGTTTTGGATTGTGAGAAGTATTAATAAAAAGCGTAGTTAATGCTCACTGAGGTGATTTGTGTATGATAGAATGATCCATGTAGCACCATTCCCAAGTACTACCCTGTTGTCTGCATCCAAGCGAAAAAGACAACTGATTTTATTACCTTGTTAAAATTATGATACCGTGATGCAAAAAACAACTAATTTATTAAACATATTTAACGCAAGAGAACAGAAAAAAATGAGTTTAACTAAGCCCAAAAAAACCGATGAAAAAGTTAGAAATAAATAACTAAAATTGACGCTAATTCAACACTGATATGACACTGGCACTGCACAATTGCTTTTCACACTTAATAATTTATTTAATTAAAGGAGGATACGATGATTTAAAAGAAATTCAAACAACGCTGTTTATAAGCCACAAAAAAGATATATTTTGTGGCTCAAGGGAAAACCTCCAAAGAAAAAAATCCAAGAGAAAAAATACGATCAAAACAAAACTACAATGAGATAGAAAAAAACCAAGAACAATAACACTGTCAGATAGATGTGCAAGACAAAAGGGTGTGTTAAGATGTGGATGTTTGTGTACGTAGGTGAGTAGATTTCCGCCGTAGTTGCTCGCAGCACTTCAAGATTCGCGTCGTTTGCTCGATAATTAGCAGATATAAAGGACAACACGTGATTCTAAGTTGATACAAAAAACCTGATGCACTCAAGAAAAGAATGAGCACAAGATGTAATTAATCACGTGAAATTGCTATGCACAACTGGAGACTGTACTGTATTGGCGTTCTCAACGAATTAAATGAGAGCTGCCGAAATTCCCAGAAAGTGGAATGTATCCTTCGTTTTCCCTTTTCCCTTTACCTCCTTTTTTTTAATGATGCGCTCTAATCAGCGATCTAGCTGTAAGTTCCGGTCTTAGTACATTATGATTTAAGTGGGCAGGAAAAGAAAAAGTGGAGAGAGAAGGTCATCGGGAGTGAGGAGATTTAACGCAAGAAGAGCACCAGAGAACAAGGGAAGAAAGAAAGAGAGAGTATGACGAAATGCCGAGAAAAGAGCGAGAAAACTCAGGAGACTAACGGGCCTTCACACAGGATGAATTTTGTTTTAATATATTTGACGTGCAGCGAGCGTTTGGTGGGCTGCGAGGCTTATGCTCCACCATCTTCGTAATGGCATGATTTTAATCGTTAGTAATTAAACATTTTTCTCTTGTTGCGAGAGTAGTGAGAAAAAACGTTAAATACTTGTGGTTTGTGATACCGATTTACCTTGTAACTCATGTGGTGTGTAATTGTGAATATGTAATTTTGTCGGAATATTTACAAGTACATGAATATTTAAAATCAAAACTTAATAGCATCGTATATAAAAAAAAAGGAAACAGATATAAACAAGGAAACAAATTCCAATCTTCTGATGACGATGAACTCGGTTGCTGGCACAGCAGCGTGATGCTGCGTTTAAGAGTTCCCTGGGATGTCTTAATGGTTACAACGCGTGTGATGCCATCGTCCCTGGGGGGGGGGTCTCGATGACAACCCCTAACCGCCATCCAGCGCGCTCATGGTTTATTCTTATCAATGAGCAAGACGACTGAATTGACTTTTATATAATGGTTGGAGTCACGCCACATCTGACACTTCTGCAGCTTGACGAGGTACTCCACATTTTACTGCTTTCAGGAGTCCTGACGTGCACTTGTGATTAAGCGCCATGACGGTAGTCAATTTTCTGGAACATAAGAAAGATCAACTTTTGGAAAAAAATCCAGTAGTCTTCTAATTAATAAATGTGCCACCATGATGGCTGTTAAGTCATTAGGATTGTTAGATGCAACATACAGAGGTCATGAATTTAAAATAGCTTCAATCTCTATGGCAAGGGTATTTAACACTTTGAACGTTACAAGTTGTCCTCTAACTACTCGCTTAAAATGATGCTTAAATAAATTTACTGCGGCTTCCTATAACTCACCAAAGTGTGGCGATAGAGGCGGGTTAAAATGCCATACGATGTTTCTCTGGACAGAAAAACAATTTACATCGTAACGAAATTTGTCAGAGTTCAACAAGGCACGCATTTGCTGCAATTGGTTATTAGCTCCGATGAAATTCGTGCCATTGTCTGAAAACACATGACCAGGAATTCCTCTGCGCCCGCAAAAACGCTTGGACGCCCCTAAAAATCTCTCCGTCGTTAAACCGCTTATTATCTTATTAGGCACAGCCTTTAATACTAGGCATATAAATATGCATTCATTTGCCCTTACTCAGTTACGATTCTGCAGTTTTTTTTTTTAATAAATAGCGGTTCAAAAAAATCTACACCAACATGTGAAAACGCAGCTGACATGACATGTACTCTCTCGCATTCCACGCACTATATATCGAACTTGCTGTTTTCGATCAAGTAACCAAAATGGCTGTCTGATCGTATGCAAGGTACTCTGAATCCTAGCATGCAATGTACGATGTTGCGCTTCACAAATATTATTAAGTCAGTAACATGATGGCGCATTGGTAGCAAAAGTTGATGTTTCTTAGAAAATAATTGATTCTTGTGTTTTAATCTCCAATATACTCTTAAAATTTTATGATTGTCAATGAACAGATTAAAAGTTAAAGAACGCGAGCCTTTCATGGATTTTAATGTAGAGGTACACGTTATCTCGTCTACAAATTGTTTTTTTTTAATTGAACGTAAGACTACGCGTTTTGTTTTACGCAATTCACTCACATTGACTGTCACTCCCTTATACTAATAAGATTTTCGTATGCGCAAACAATACGCTATCACATGGAGCAATGCTGAGTAAGATGAAAAACGAGTGAAAATATCTCATGCAGAGTTAACAATAAAGCATGTTTTTCGTCTGAGACCTGGTAATTAGCTTGACGCATTCGACCCAATTTCCAGCCAGTCTCGCTTACATCACGCAAGCCACTCTGGACAACTGAGCCACATTTTACATTTAAGAAATTCACGCGGAACTTGACCTCGAATTTCGCTAACGTAATTTGACTCAAATACTTTAAGAAGACCTGGAGATTTTTTTAACCAATGCAACACGATTGTTGAATCCAACCAAAAAACTACTAGATTGATGTTTGTATTAAGCACTGGACGCATTTCTTTGAACAGACGCATGAGAAGCAGCGTGCTGCATAACTCTTGCTGGGGTATCATTTTTGTTTTTGCTGGTGCAACACACGACTTTGCGCACCCGAGGCGAACAACGCAATTTTTGTGATCGTTAATCGAGCGAAAATAGATACATGCACTATAACCTGACTGACTTGCGTTGCAAAACCTATGTAGCTCCATCCAAACCGGCTTATAAATAAAAAATCTTCGTGGTATCGAGGAATCGTTTATTAAACTAAGTTGATTCGCGAAGTCAACCCAACGACTGTGCAACTCCTGCGGTACTGACTCGTCCTAATCGCATTTGCTCTTCCAGCAATCTTGTATAATGATCTTAGCGTATAAAACTACTGGTCCCAAGAAACCTGGTGGATCAAAAATTCTCGCAATCTCTGACTTGAAGTACCATTTTGTTATTTTTTTTAAAGATTTTAATCCCCTTAACCATGTACACAAATGTATCGGAACGCGAATCCCACATTATTCTGAACGTTTTAGAAATTGGCTCCTTTTCCAATGTATTATCTGAATCAAATGTTTTTTGATCAAAATTATTTAATGCATGCCAATAGTTAGAGGACCATTGTTGAATATTAAATTCATCTCATTTCAGCAAATTAAGAATTTCATCACGAATTTGCAAAATTACATCACATGAGTTCGCGCTGGTCAACAGGTCGTCCACACACAAATTACGTTTCACACTTTCTGCAGCCCATGAAAAAACTTCTCTCTCATTATCCACAAGTTAATGCAATGTGCGTATCGCAGGATATGAAGCAGAAGCGTCTCCGAAGGTCACCGTATTCAATTCATGTACCATGACGTTTTTCTCACGATACCAGAAAATGCGCTTATATCGCCAGTCATCCAGATGCACAAGCACCTGCCTGTATATTTTCTCTACATCGGCAGTTAAAACAGAAGCATAAGTTCAAAATCGCATTACGTGTTCAAATAACTTCGGCTAGATTGTTGGTCCTAAAAATAAACTATCATTAAGTAAGACACCGGTGTTAGTTTTCGCGGACGCATCGAATACCACGCGTACCTGTGTTGTTTCACTGGATGCCTTGATGACTACATGGTGCAGCATATAATACCCGTCAAGACTTTCGTTCTGTACCAACGTCATGTGTCCAAGCAATGCTTACTCTCCGAGCACCTTTTCATATTGATGACTTATCTCCGGACTAGCTTGTAGCCGTCACGCATAGCCACATTGCGTGGAACCAACGAAGAGCTTGCGACCGAGAGATCCCTAAATTTTGAGTTTCTTTGCTGAACGGAAGTCGTACAATGTATCGTCCCGTATGATCACGTGTGGTATTCTCCACGTAATGACGCTCGCATTCCAACTCTGTGCCAGTTGCCGGCGCATTAACCTTAATTTCTTCAATCTCCCAAAATTTCGTCAGCTGGTCGGTTAATTCGACTAAATTAGATGATACTAACAACTTCTTCCGCCTAACTAAGCTACGCCTAACTAAGCCACGCTTATTCCGCCAGCTACAACCCAACTAAACTGCGTTTTTTGCAGAATCAATTCACTCCCATCGCGTGAAATATTAATCTGACCAACTGACTAGAGCGATAGTGTAGCTCCTGACTTAATTATCATATTAATCGAGCGTGGTGCATGAAAACGAGTGTCAGCTCATTTTTAATTTGTTGGCAAATTAATCGATTCTCAAGAAAATGGTTCGTTTGGTACTTAATCGGCAATCTCATCGGTCGTAAGAAAATTTAACGTCTTAGAAAATTCGTTCACCCACGATCTCAAAGTAATTTCTACGCAATGTTTTGTGGTCGTATTCAGTGTGTCGATCGCGTTTACAGGTATAAAATAAGCTTGCAATGGTAATTTTAGTTCATGGGCGAACCTTTCTGTCACAAATTGAGCTGTGGTACATGTATCCAGGAGCACGCGTGCTTTGACGAAATTTCCCTGCACGTTTTTCCCTCTAATTACTGCGCTCATCATTAATTGTGACTGAGGCGCACGGGTAATCGTCTCAAGCACGCCAACTTCTAGTCACTAAAAAATTTCGTTCTTTGAATCGCGGTGTAAGAAACTGTGATGAGAATCGCTACATCTCTTACATGAGCATGATTTGCACGCTCCTGAATGCTCACCTAAACAATTACGGCACAAGCCCTTGGAGTCAATGAACTTTGAACGCTCTTAGATACCCAACTCGTTATATTATGTACAAAAATTAATCTGATGTGCCTCTCCACAACGTGGACATCTAATAACAGTAGGATCGATAGTCAAAACGCGAGCTCTTATGTTAGGCTTGGCTCTCTTTGTCATACCTGATTTACGATCAGCCAGACGCTTGTTTCCCCTTTCTGTCTTCTTTCGTGTGCATTTGATCTCGATCTATAGAAACCGGAACGCTACCGCACTTATGCAATTGCAAAAGGTGTCGAGTGAAGGGAGATCAATAAACTCGAGCGTCTCTTCAAATTTTTGACTAATGCTCATGGGTAGAGCGCGCTCTGAAGCTTGCACAACCATCGGTTTACTTATTGACACGTCCAAGCTACGAAATGTGTTGTAGTGTTGACGGGATTCGTCGATCAACTTTGAAATTTCCCGCGCGTTTGGGACACTCATGCGCTCAGCGTCATACAACGCGTCTATGTGTTTATGCACTAAAATTTACTTACGCTTATATTCGTTTAACAAGGAAATCTAGGCGTTTTTGTGATTTTCTGCTGTAGTAGAGTAGACTGAAATCTTACTAGTAGCCTCCCCCTCAAGTGCATCCTGCAAATAGAAAAATTTAGCACAGTCATCGATGTCGGTGCGCGCATCGACCATAGATTTCAACGCGTTTTTGAAAGTGATCTACTTGTCAAAGCTATCGCCAAACTTAGGGAGTTCTACAGTGGGGAGCTTTAAGAGACATTGTTTTTCAAGGAATGTTGAAGAACCTATTGGGTGGGGGCCATTTGATGTGTCAGTCGGAAGTGCTCCTGGCATGTAGATAACATGAGCTGAAAGGGTGTAAAACTGAAGTCTGACATCTTCGACCCTACCTCCAACCATTCATCCTGTAGAACAAGGATCGCAAGCTCATCATGGAGCTCTTCGTATGCATGGAAAATGTCCTTTATTTTATCTCAACGCAACGTCACGATCAACTTATCAAAATTGCCTTGATTCAACGAATTGGTCAGTGACGTAATTTGTCCTTTCAAATTCCTCCGTTTTTTAACAATTAGTTTGATTCGTGCGCGATCCATCACTCACATGACTTTTAAACAGTTTAAATGAAACAAAAAAAAACGCTTGATTACAATTGCAACTATTGATTTTACGGTAACGGCGACTAAAAGAAAATATAAAAACCAAGTACAAGTAGCACTCCGGGAGTGCAGGCAGAAGTGAAAACTTGAACTTATGGCGCGTTGGGCACTTTTTTGGGTGAGCATTTTTAGGTGCGCTCGTGACATGAGAAATTGTACATAAAAAAATCAAGTTTATCAAAGCAATGTGGGCACTTTTTGAATGGACATGAAGTATAATGATATAGAAACTATATTTAAAGGAAGTGGTTTTATTTAAATAAGTAAATATTAGTAAATAGTAAATACAAAATTTATCAATTTTTTTAACACAATACCATAGCAGCAACACAAGTCAAATAAAGTATTTAAATAAACAAATTTTTCGTTTAATATTCATTTATAAAATAAATATAAAAAACTCTCAATCTCGTTTCTCGCGAGGGCACGAACAAATGCCTATGCAAAGACTGCGTATCAGCGTTGGTCTATGGTCTATTGGTCTGAGCATTATATTATTCCTCGCTCACAGTTCATGCTTAATCGCACATAGTACCGCTGACTGGATCCCACCGAGAACTACTTCGCGCGAGAATTCGAATACAAAATCGTATGATTTTTTCAAGAGACAGTATAGGCGTGAAAATTCAAATTCGAAAGAATTCTTGGTATACTATTTATGTATGTAATTATACAACATTATCCAATATTTTTAGGTATTAATTAGCCAACACATACAAAGATTTCTTTCGAATTTGAATTTCTGTGCCTACTGTCTGCTGAAAAAATCATAGGATTTTGAATTTGAGTTTCCGCGCAAAGTATAGTTCGCAGTGAGATCCAGGCAGCGGTGCTATGTGCGATCAAGCATGAACTGTGAGCGTGGAATAATGGCTCAGGCCTCAGGCCTCAGACTTCAGACCAACGCTGCTGCATATAGCATGCAGCACTCTCGCATACCTATACACTCTGAGTATACATATAGGTATTTAATCTCGTCTGTCACGAGAGCACGAATGAATGCCCATGCAAAGAGCGGGTATAGTATACATATATTATAAGAATACACGCGGAGTATATCTGTGTAAAATCTCGTCTGTCGCGAGAATGGCTGAAATGCTCACCCACAAAATTGCCCAACCCGCCATAAGAAGTTTTCACTTAAAAAACACTAAGTACAACTTAATATTGAATCGCAATGTGATATCGACACCATATTATGAAGATAGAGTTGGATACGGAATGGCAACGACTCGTGCAACGCATTAGAAGTTGCAGGAAAAATCATTATGATAAAAAGTAGCGTCTTGCGATATACTGCTAGCTTGTTCGGTTAAGTTAACCTCTCCCCACTGTTTCCGCTACGGCTTGTACCCTCATGTACTCTACCGCCGCGTTGTAGCGCGCTGACGCACGCTGACCGTCGATACCCCTTTCTTCGCTTACGTTGGCTTCTCGTCACGCAAAAATATTATTTGTATTCCTTAATTATTAATTACCAAGAAATTCTAATATAAAACTAATGAGATGTTGGACAAGCACGATGTCAATATGCAAAAAGACAATATTATTGATGTAATTGGAGGTGGCAAAATGTAAAAAAAACGAAACTTTATGTATCAGGCAGAGTTGAGGAAGTGGGAAAGAAAAAAATAGAGAGCATAGAGAGAAAATGGTTTTAATGAGGAATTAAGTGATAAGACTAAGACAAAAAAAAAAGAGTAAAAGTAAGAGGCAAAAAGATACCGGAAAATGACCGATAGGTGTTACAGATGCGGTTAACGGAAAAAGAGGACAAAAGCGAAAAATGACAGAGAAACATGTGACGGAACAAGAAAGTGTATCATCTAAACTAAATATGGAATGTGTATGGCACTTAGTTTTGGATGACAGTGCACGTGATGGCTGGACGTGAGATCATCCGTTAGTGACACCGATGGTAGCAGCCCCACTGCACTAACCTCGCCCCCCCTGCTGATCTCCTCCTGGTCCTTGTATTGCACGCGAGGTTGCACGTTTACTACGTCGATAATGCGATGGACGGTAACGATTTACAATTGAGAGTGAGAAAAGAAAGACAAAGAAAGCAAAACCACAAGAATCACGTTAAGGTCACCAACAAATGTAGCACCGATCCCAAGTACTACCCTGTTGTCTGTGTCCAAGCGATAAAGATAACTAACGTCTTACCTTGTTAAAACTATGATACTGCGATGCAAAAAATGACTAATTTATTAAACAAATTGAACGCAAATGCACAGAAAAAAATGATTCTTACGAAGCCCAAAAAAAACAGATAAAAAATTAGAAGCAAATAACTAAGAATTGACGCTAATTCAACACTAATTTGATACTGGCACTGCACAATTGCTTTTCACACTTAATGATTTATTTAATTGAAGGGGAATAGGATAATTTAGGACAAAAAAAAACAACACTGTTAATGAGCCACAAAGAAGATATATTTTACAGATATATATACCAGAGAAAAAAAACGATCAAAAAAAAAAACTACAATGAGATAGAAAAAAACCAAGAACAATTACACTTTTCGATAAATGTGCAAAACAGAAGGGTGTGTACGGATGTGGATGTGTGTGTATATGGGTGCGCGTCCACACTGCATCTCGATGACCGCATGCCACGGTTCTTCCACGTAGATGTTCGTGGTGGTTGCTCACAGCACGTCGAGATTCGCGTCGTTTGCTTAATAATTAGTAGATATAAGAGGTAACGCGTAATTCCAAGTTGATACAATAAACCTCATACACTCAAGGAAAGAATGAGCACAATATATAATTAATCACGCAAAATCACTATGAACAACTGACGACTGAAGTACTGTATAGGCGTTCTTAACGGAATAAACGAGAGCTGCCGAAGTTTCCGAAAAGCGGGATGTGTCGTTCGTCTTCTCTTTTGCCTTTACCCCCTACTTTCTCATGATGCACTCCAATCAGCGATCTTGCTGTTAGTTCCAGTCTTAGTACGTTATGATTCAAGTGGGCAGAAGAAGAAAAAGTGGAGAGAGAAATGCATCGGGAGTGAGGAGCCATAACGCAAGGAGAGCACCAGAAAGCAGGGAGAAGGAAGAGAGAGAGAGAGAGAGAGTATGACTGAATTCTGAGAAAAGAGCAAGAAAAACTTAAGAGATCACGTGGGCGCTTACACAGGATGAACTTTTTTCCAATATATGCAACGTGCAGCGAGTGTTTGGCATGCTGCAAGGCTTATGCTCCAACATCATCGTAATGGCACGATTTTAGTCGTTAGTGACTAAAGAACTTATTCAATACGGTCATTCAACAACAATCAATTTAATGACTTATGATCATTCAAATTTACATGTATATATATGAAAGAATATGTGAAAATGAAACAAATAATAAACGAGCAGTTATGTATTACAACATCGCTTGTATTCAACAAAAGAATGTCCTTAGGTATGTAATAAAAAAAATATATGAAAAAAAACATTGTGCGATGAGTAGAGTATGAGGAAATATCAGAATTCAAACAATTATATGGGAGAAAAGTGCGTACATAAACATTTATGTATTCACTGACGATACAGCGCGAGCGTAAGAGGTTAGTAGGAGAAACAAACATTAGGCAATAAGACCCACCCTTTCTTTTTTTAATATATTTCACTCATACAATACAAACAAAGCGACACATACATAAAACTGTTAGAAAGAAAGAAATGATCGCCGTCACGAACGACGATGTTGCGGCTTTGGATGTAATACGCACGACAGCATACAGCTATGCGTCCATGCGCCCGTCCTAGTTTGGGCCCTAAAGAATAAAAGAGCAGAGAGATAAGGTTATTGGAGCTGAGAGTGACAAGTAGTCAGAAAATATCCAGCAAGAGAGTAAAGGGCAGGTCCTTAGCTTTGAACGGTTAAGCTCAACATGCTTCTTCTCTCGTTTTGATATAAATACAGTACATGATCGTAACTCCTTGTTTTGTTTTGTAAGCACCCTGAGGCTATAAACCCCACATAACAATACTTAAAGTAAAGTACAAATTTGATAAGATGCGATAACTTCTGTGAGGTGATTTATTGGTATCGAAGCAACGATCAAGGCAATAGGATTAACTGAAGGATGACAAACTGTCCAAATTAATCACTTTTTTTGTGACAATCCTTAGGAGTCTAAATCTAGAATGCAGTAAGTAAGGTTGTATTATGACTTTTGATAATAAAAACAAAGTAATTTACAAAAACATTTGGCGAAAATGAAACTTTATCTGTTTAAGACATTAAATTTAAATAACTTTATTAAAAAATACTTATTTTTAGCCCCTTTCTGCTTTGATTTCTATAAATTTAAAACAAATGATGGACAAGTCTAAGTGTGGTGGAGCAAGTTTATTTATTTAATCTATGATATTAAAGCCATTATTATTAGCCTTCTTAGACATTTAGCCAGACTTAAAAATACAGAAATAATTTATGTCTTGTTTACCAGCAATAGAGGATTAACGCATGACAAGTTTCAATTTCTGAACCAAAGATACATTGACTGTTGATGGGCCTAATAAAAACACAATTAAAAAATTATATAGTGTTAAGTTGAAGAGTAATCTAAGTAGGTATTTCTTAAAAGGGTGAAGCCGTACAAGTAAGGATATTTATTGTTATTCTTAGATTTGAGTGAAAAAGAAACATATTAATAATATTGTAGCTAGATTATATGCTTCTATAAAATTATACATTTAGCTTTGTCTAGCTAGGTTAATAGATCATTATTGTATTTTTGGTAACATTAATATTTCATAAACAAAAAAATGTTGGCCTGTAAATGGTCTTGTTTACAATGAAATGAGCTGAATAACATAATTTGCTAGGCCTCTTTTTTATTAGTTGTTAATGTATTAAATAATTTGGTTCTAAATTAAGTTGTCACTAAAGTCTTATGCCCGTTTCATTTTAAAATGCAGAAAATACCACGGTAATTGCATGTATTATTCACTTTTGTATTTAGTTTTCTGAGTTTTCATCGGACATACATTTTGCCTCTTTTACTATTCATTAAAAACACATTTCTAATTTTTAGATAATTCTCAGTTTGTTATAAAATTATCAAAGCATTATTTACTTTCGTAAGATTATTTGTCATTTAATGTATAAACGACATAACTTTTTCAGAGTTCTGACGTAAATTTTATTACGCTCTAATACAAATAACTAATCTTAAAAGACACAACGTTTATTGAATAGCTGTTAAGATTAAGCAATTTTTTTAATATAAAAATATCTTAAGAAATCAGGAAGTAGACGTGGCCCGTTAAATTATCTCATACAAATCATTAAACTGTATGTATAACCATAACCATTCTTAAGTTTTTGAATTTGTATGGTATGTAACGTGCCTAGGCAAGTTAAGCAAAGAAGTCATAAGACAACTCGAATATTATCCAGTAATCAAGGTGTCCGATGAGAAAGTTAAACTGCATTCATGGAGGACCATCTGATAGTAGAGGTGAGCTCTAACTACTTAAGCTACCGTTTGACAGACAGCTACTAACTATTTGTTTTTGGGGCTTCTGGACCCTTTTCTGTGGAGTAACAGACCTCAGCCATGTGCTGGTTTGAAAATATCGTAGAAAAGCTTGTCAGGAAAAAATCTTAGAAAAATAATAATAGCTGAAAATGTTACTAGCTATAACTGCTTTATCAGGAATCAGCACTTTCCATATCCAGCTTACTTTTCTACATGTGTCAAGAGGAGGGAAGGTGATTTACTTACTTCTGCCCTTCTATTCTCTTTTATATCAAATTTTTACAGAACTGAATTGTATCTGAATATTAACATTAACTTAAAATATGATTAAAGTTTACTGATGCTAAGCACTGTTAGTTTATTGAGTTAAACTTGTTGCAAGAAGAGCAGTGGAACAAGAACAATTTAGAGTTTAATGTAGAATTTTGGTCAAGTTGATTTTGAATGTGAGTCGTTCGAGGAAAAATCAGTATGCGTGCCTCGGGGAATAATAAACTCCCGTACCCATGTTTAGGCAAATATGTGGACTTTCTCTTAACATATAAGAGTCAACAAAAGAAGAAAGGGTCAAGACTTTTCCCTTTTTCTTCCCATTTGAAAGAATAACGAAATCTTGCTAGTTGTCAAATGAGGCTATTGCAGTTAATTTATAAAACTTTTTATGTAGTAAAAAAGAGTTACTCGGTAAATCATGCATCCGCGAGCATAATCGGTAAAAACTGTATGATTTTTTTAATGTCTATAAAGCTTCTCTGCTAGATTTACAGTAGTAAACATTTCCACATATTATGTATGGCTATTGTTTACCACAGGTAAAGCATATATTAATTTTTTTGTGCCTTAAATATACGTATTTACTCTGAGTTATTCTAACATTCAATAATGCACGTAAGAGCAGCTGTTTACTGTTGTGCTTTTGCATTTATTGGATTTGAAAAAGTTGCTAGTTATTTTATCTTTCTGATACTCCATGTATTAAGCTTATTATTTAATCTCATTCTAACCTTATACTGTCACTTTCGTAATAGAAATGAGTTAAAATTATGTATTCAACTTGCGAATGTTGATCTCCATTTCAAAGCCACAAAGCCGTAGTTTATTCCCGTAAACTTACTACTGACCTGAACATCTCTTTGTACCTAAAAGCTGAAATTTTAATTCCAAAAGTGTACAAAGATTTAGTGCCCATGTAAAAAAATAACATCATTTTGTTATGTGAAAAAAATTATTCTGCTGCTAAACATAAACTGCATAAAAGTCATCCCTTAACTTGAGGGTGCTACATTTGTAAATTGCTTTGAAATTAAAAAATCTTATTTTTCTGAAATAGTAACGAAACCAAGAGCTAATTTTAGAAAAATATTTATACAGATACTTAGTTATTAAGGTAACACAAATTGCAAAAACAAGTTCTTAGGGTTCGTGTTACTTGATTAATTAAGATTCTATTAATTAATTTATAAATAAAGTCACTAGATTGTTACGAAATTATTAAAATCTGAACTTTATTATAATAAAGATAGATAATCCGCAAGTTGCTTCGTATTTTTCCGAAAAATAATTTTTTCAATCATAATTTCAATAAATAATTTTTATAAGTATTAATTTTTCAAGATCCTTTTAAGGCATGTTCCATTTTTAACTATATGTCTGTCAATATGCAGAACAGCTGCTGCATTTGAATACTTTTCTTGTTTACGATTTGTGCATTTTTTGTAAGGCTTTACTTTTCATGTTTCATACTCGATATAAGAACCTTTTTTTTATGTTGATAAAGTCTTACACTGTTCAGTTCTGTTATTTATACATTAAATTGCTTTGAGCAAACTAAATTCACTTTAACGGTTCTTTGTGTTCATAAAGTGAGTTTTTAAGCTTTCAAGAACATAACAATGTGATTTAAATTGCGTAATAACGGTTTTAATGTTATATTGTAGATTACAAATATAAATAATCAGTATAAGCTTCTTTGATACTTAAATATTAGATACGTGCCATAAGTATATGCTGTTTACCTTATTACCTAAAACAATTTTAATTTTCAAAACTTTTGACACAGTTTTAAGCCTTACAATATTTAACCAAAAAAATGCAGAACAACCAAACTAATACAATTTTTCAAAAGTCTATTAAATTGCAAAATCATACTTACAAAACCGAAGTCTTTGATTCCCTTGCTTCTAAGAATTTAAAAGTGAGTATTACATTTGCATTATATTTCACGTGTTTAAATTCATTTATGATATAGTTTAAATGTGCTTTGATTTATTAAGTATTATCTCTATACAACGAGTATCTTTATTTTAAGTAAATTGTAAAAAGTTTTATTATTTTTTTTATTTGAGCTCAAAACTCAAGAAAAATTAACGTCCTTATCGCAATAAAGAGAAGTTGTAGAAAAACTAAAGCTTTTCTGCATTAGTTGACTGTATTTTTATGTGCAAACTTCTTAATTAAAGTTTATTGAACCACGACTGTTAAATAACTTAAATTTTTAATGTTTAAAATTGTTTTGGTGTTAGCTTTTTTATATATTTATGACCTTTTCGATTGAACAAATGCAACACGAAATGAAAGAAGTGCACCTTTGATAATACTTTTGACCCTTATCTATGAAATCTAACGCCCAATTTTACAACATCATTCATAAAAAAAAATTTTTATCTTTAGCATGATTATACGCTAGGTAGTTAAATTATATTTTTATCGGTGTTATTAATTGCAGAACATGTTTAGGTCCAAATATTGCAACTTGTTTACTCTCATTCAATCATAGAAAATACTTATCTTCGGCTTAAAAAAAGGGACAAAAATTCGTTGTTATTCTTATGGCTCCATCTTACATATTTTTTTTCATGTACTTGCTTTTTACACAAGTGCTAAGAATTTCTTTTGTACAAAGTCAGGTGTTTGAAAATACTGTATAACTAAACTACAAATATTTATTTGCATTCTATTTTTAATGCTTGATAGCCCAAAAAATACTGCAAAAACCATTGTAGCCGTTATCAGTCACAAAGATGTATTTAAAACTTTTTTAACTAAATTAAATTACACTTTTTTAAAGCAGTAATTTTTTCGTCCGTTGTCAAATGTTATCGCCAGTCAATTATTGTAGATAGTATGGATAAGAACAAACATGTGTAGGGAACTGTTATTACTTTTAAAGCGTTGATGAAAAGTGTTAAACTGGTTTTGTTGTTATATAATATAATCAAATTCCAGAAATCTTATGAGTTAAGGCAAATAAACTAGTATCTATATGGTTTAGAGCACACCTCTGAGATTTGGCTTAAAGTCTTCTCACATAGTGTGTAATTATAAAAACTTATGTTTATCTCGTTTAATTGAATGCTTCAAAAGTTAAAATTAATTATTAAAGAATAGCTTAAGTAGTTACAAATTTTTATAAGAAACATTAAATAATTAAAGTTTGAGAACTAGCTTTAACAACAAAAATATGACCCAGTGACTGCGCTACCACCAACTAGTGCGTATCTATCACTTACACAAAATTTAAAAAATTGAGTAAGAAACTCATGCATTCAGACATTGCAATACGTTTAGACAACAATAATGTGTAATATAAACGTATGTTCTATGCTATAAAATATATAACTCATTTACCAAATAATTTTTGATGAACTTAACCTTTGACACTTCATAGCCATGTGCAGTCATCGGTGCGCAGTAAATGGATCTGGGCTTTTACTAATAAACCCCAGAAAGATATTCCTGAAATAGTTGGATCCATCGAAATTCGTCAAGATAATATAACCATCTGCAGTCATACAAGCAAGTGATATCAATACCAAAATAATAATTAAAAAAAAATATTATAGCTGAAAAACATTATTTGCTGTAGTAGTAAAGATGATGCAGATAACAATAAAATAAAACAATTTCAATTACTATCAAGAACAAAAAAATAATTTACCACAATCAAGAACTTGAATCCGCAGTTAAAGAGCCATTTAATACTACTTTGTATTGTTTGTAATTTTTTTTAATGTTGCTGTATGATCGTCTTTTTAAAAATTGGTCAGGTCAGTGTCATTTCTAACAGTACACCAATAGTCAGTTATAAAAAGTCATTTTCTGTTGCAAAAATTATAGTAGTGGTATTAAATACCAGGGTTGTTTAATTTTTAAATGAACGTTCTAAGTAAGTGTTAATAATATCTAATTATTTCGTAAATTTCGTAGGACAATCAGGATAACAGTAAAAAAAAAAAAACCAGTGAACAGCACGTACTCGGATATCCAAGTGATTAGTTGTTTTTCTCTGAAATTATATGGCAGATAATATCATTCTAAATATAAATTGAACTGTCATGAAACGATAAACGCGTACAAATGCTGCAATCGTGGGAATATGTATACCTACGTTTGTTATGCATGGTTGCAATAAATGTTTAAATATCTAATAATAGAACAGTTATAAGCAATGTATTATGGCACGGTACAATATAAAACATATCGAGGCTGGCCAGTACAAGACTGTGAAGTTTCATCGAATCCTTAGATGGCTTAAAAATAACCTCCTATACTGCCTACGCTTATTACATTTGTAACGTCATGCTCACATTTATTACATATGTATAGTAATTTTCCATAGCATAGTACTACATGCCAGTGAATGTTCCTTCGAGACGCTCATCCTACAAAGGTTTTTTTTGACAAATATTATTTAAGCATTAAAAGTATACTAAAAATACCATAAGAAACACCCACAAACATTGCAAATTATACAACTGTACCCTTTTTTACATGTTTGAGTTTGAAAATCTACAATTTACCATACAACCTTAGAAAAAATCACTTAAAATTCCATTAATAAGATCTTTATAATACCCCCAATTCTTGTTTACATGAAAAATTACGTCTTCATGAACCTGATCCATTTTCAAACAGATCTATAACTTTTATTTCTTTAATTACACAAAAAAAAGGAAAAACAGTTTCCAGCGTTGCTACATACATTTGTGCTCCTCCTACCTTTCTGAGTTGTGTAAAAAAAAGAACACAATGAAAAACAATCATTGTAATCATACAGTACTATAAAATTTATCTGTTCAGTAGAAAATTATGAAAAAATCTAAGAAATTGTCTAAACAACTATTTATTTATTAAAAAAATCAAATAAATAAGAAGTGCAAGAAAATAAAAATTTATTAATATATAGGAAAGCTTATTTTCTAATACATACTAATTTCTTAAGTTTTGAGAAAAACGTGCACAAAGGAAATGCGTGTCAATAAATAAACTATTTATCCAATGTATAGTTAAATGAAAAGAAGCTTAACAAGTATATTTGAAATATAATACAAGTTGTACAATAATATGTACTTATCACGTTTCATATACCGGACCTGCTCATAGCAGAGTGGATAAGAGCCTCAGCTACCATAAAAAAAGATCGTGGGTTCAAAGCTCTTTGGAATTCTTTTTTTTGTTTCAGAATTGGTTAAAAGAAAAGGAAACAAAATTTAATCGATTCTTAATGAGTGGCGTGGTATTGTGATGTGTTGTCATGTGGCAGAGATAAGTAGGGAGATTGCCAGTGCCTATGTTAAAAAGTGTGCCGATATTTCGGCGCTGATTTGAGCGCCAATCCATCGTGACCAGCAGGGGAACTATGCACATGTTTTCTATTGGCTGGTGGCTTGTAGGTTCAGCTCGTGGGCAGACCTGAGGGAAGATGAGTAAGGGAGACATGAGAATCCAAACGTGTGCATCGGTGATGAAGAGAGGAAAAGCTAAACCTATATGTATATGCATACAACGTGCTATATATATAGCTATAGTTGTGCGGAAAAGAGCTGCGCGTATTACTTTTCTCGCTTTTTCTCCCTGAAAGAAAGATAAGCTTTTTAAATGCAGTTAGTGATTTTTTCCGCTATAAGAATAAAAACATAATTGTCAAGGTATTGAGTTTTATTTTTTTTACTTTTTCAAAAAATGACAAGCTCAACGCAACTAACATATTAATATGTTTCATTAAAAAACGAGCGCCTTTATCCCAATTATCCAGTGTACTCAATTGTTCTTAACTTTTATGATATGTAAAATTATTGATTAATAAATAAAGGCATTCACGACAAGGACACAGTACGCTTAAATATTTTTTGTACTAATTAATTTTATTTACTAATATACTAAACGCCTTCACCCAAACGCCCCATTGCGCTGACATCTTTATTACTTAATTTATATTTCTTTACCACTAATACACAGCTTTACAGCAATAATACGATAAAGCTTAAATTAAATCTTAAGGTTCAGAACTTTACGATCAACAAATCTAACTCCAAGCCATCTCTTATCCAATGCTTTAATAGCTTAGGTGGCTTGAGCATAGGCGTGAGACTTACTTTAGCGGCTCCAGGTTCTAATCTTACTCGGAGCAAATTTTTTTTTTATCATTACAACATTACTTTAAATTTTTCACACTTTTTTATGATAACTTTCGTATTTTGTTTAACCTGTAACCAAAAAAATTTTCTTATTTTTCTCAACATTGATATACGATCCAAAAAATTCTTTTTTCTATTCACGGCTAAGAAAATCATTTGACGCATTAAGTAAAAGCTTTTCAAGTGCAGTTGATCATTCATTCAACTGTAAAAACAAAAACATAATTGTTAAGTTATTAAAATTAGTAATTTTTAAAATTATATTGCACTATTTAACACTTTTGTAATCCTGTATATAATTCAAGTTTCTAGATAATAAGTGAGCACTTTCAGTTATTCCTTGTCAATTTTTAAAACAGCGTACAAGACATTTCATATCTGCTTGATGCGCGCTGTGATGCGCGCATGATTGAACAGTACATCCATGTATAACTATTTTAGCACGTTACTACCCGCAGCGCTGTTGTTTTGTTCTAAGCCGCGACTGTTTTGTTTTTATCATACTGATTGACAGTGCTGCCGATGGCGCGAATTAGTCTTGCTTAGAGAGTTTTCTAGCATTAATCATATTTTACCGTGACACTAATTTTTTGTAATTATCATTCAGTGTTGTGCAGTTTTTGGCAACGATCACCTCAAGACAATTATACTTCATCATAGGAAATTTATCTTAACAGGGGGAGTATTAGTTACGTTTACTTTCTGACTTTAATTTTTTTTTTCTTTTCCATAATGCATGCGTTCAGTATTCCTTTTATTTTCTTGCTGTATTTTTCAACTACGTAGCATTTTTCTGCCATTGTATGTACTTGTTATTAAAATTGAAGCGAGTACAACAGAAAAATAGAAAGCAATAGCGTTTCTGCAAGATGCCAAAATCGTAACGGCCACAACGGCCCTTACAATGGACATACGTTGCGTCGATTCCCTGCAGATAAGAAACTACAATCTGTTTAGATTACGAATCCAGGTATTTACTTAGTTATGGATGTAAATGTGTGGTACATAAATTATTATGAAGTAGTTTGGTAATAAGGCCTGTTGGCAAATGCATATGTGTGTTTTTGTGCGTATTTATATACATTATAAGTTGTTACGTACCTTCGCCACGGCCTAATTCGTGCATCACAGAATTGAAATTGGTCTTGTTCATGTTCATGGCTTCGATATTTTATAAAACAGTAAAAGCATATGAATTCTGTGGTGCACGAATTAGGCCGTGGCAAGTGTACATCGATAACTCTCCAAAAATTTGCATATTTTAAGGGTGGAATATTCAAATTCTTTCAACCGATTTGCAACTGTTTGAATAGATTCTTTATGTTATCCATAATGAGAATACCTCACAAATATATTTGCCGTACTTGATCTGTACAATGAAATTTTTTACGACTTTTTTATTTTAAATCACGTACTCTTCAATAAAATGAGAGCGTTTCTATCACCTTTAAAGCTAAACGAAGTATCAGACAGAAAAAACGAATCAGATTCAATTGACTATTTCTACTAATTTATAAGCCATCTTTTTATTCTGCATGGCTAATAAGCTACAATAGATTCCAATCCTTTTTTTTCTTGAAAAAAAATTGCCATAATTTTTTTTGAGTGAAATAAAGATTTAATTAATTTTTAAGGAATTTTTTGTAAAAATTGAACAGCAACGATAGCAATCTGAAAAATTAGAATAGGTAAATGAGTGGACCATGATCAATCAAGCGTCCATACTTTGTTCAGTAGTTTAAATATTAAATGTCACAGATTTTGGTTTCTTTCTCTGGTTGGACATCTGAGTCTTGAAATTATTCTTATGACCAGTACATATATGACCAATCAGAATATATTTATACATATTTTTTGTGTACGCTGAGAAAAGTTATTAAAATTTTAAATATATTGCTTAGCCATAAAGGCCTGTATGTGCAATGTTAGGACTCAGCGATTTATTTTATTTAAAACCAATTCTTTTAATAGAAAGCAATGAAGAGTAACCCTTCGTTACGCTTTGTATTTTTTAAGTTTCGTACATGAATCTTGTACATTTAGTAAAAAGTACCCCAGGTGGTGGCCTCTCTCAGGGAATCTGTCGGTAGTTCTGATCCGATGCAAGCCTGGATGACTGCCGCAGGCCTCACGGATTCTCAGAGGGGCCACAAAGATGGGCCCTATGGCCAACTGGGACTGTTAAACGTTCCACGGCCTGTTCTTACATATGCAGAACGAATAAGAAGTATTTTAAGCATATGCAATAACTTTAGCGAGGGTAACAACGTGACTGTCTTCAGCAAGCAGACGCAAGATGAGCTCACCTTACTGAAAAAAAAGATGCTGAGCTAAAAGTTGAGAGAATGCAATAGATTAAGTGAGTTTAATCTACAACAGGAGATATTGAAAAAATACTTGAGGCCATTGAAAAAAAATGTACGAACACTGCAAACGACGTTAGAAATGGTCTAAGAACTGCGCCTTAACACTTGGAAGCAGCTGAGTAAACTAGAGCAAGCGTTCTTATAAATAAAAAAAATGTGAAGAAAAGTCGGACGGAGTATTTTAAATTTCTGCCATATAGAGAACATAAAAGAGACAATTTTCGATGGCATGCTCAGAAAAGAGCCTTGAACACTGCCTTTGAGGTAATAGAACGGGTTAAAAAATAAGGAGTGAATTTGATAGTCCTTTTAAACACCAAAAAGCCATGTCGTCAAAAAAAAAAAAAACAGCCAGAGGCCAACAAGAAGAGGTTCTCCTGAACAACAGAAAAGACCAAAAGAGAAAAGTTGACCCGATGACAACATTACTGGTCAAGATGGCTGAGGGGCAGACTTTTGCTAATGTGCTCAAGACAATAATGGTGAATTTTGATTTTGACAAGGCCAATGCCGCATTTAAAAGTGATGTTATCACAAAGAAAGAAGACATAGTGATGAAAGCCAAAGGTGTAGAGAATGTGATTGCATTCTAATAACTAATTGAGAAGTTGGTAGCTAGACAAGAAACTGTCAAAATAAGCACAAAAAAAGTGATACTAGAGATCTTAAACCTGGACACTGTTGTTGAGGAAGACGAGCTTAAAGGGGCTTCTGTTAAGACTTTTAGACTAGATCACAAGGAGCTTAAAGTAGCTCTCTTAAAACCAAACATTAAAAGACAGAAGCTCGCGTTCATAACGTTACACGAAGCAACTGTGGAACAAGCAGACAATAAAGTCAGGCTAAGAGTCAGCTGCGTAAGCTGCCAAATCCAACGAAGAATCAAAGTAACAAGATGTTGTTACTTATGCCTAGGATGTGGACATGTCTCAGGCAACTGTAAAGAAGAAAATAGGTCCAAGCTTTGCTTCTAGTGTGAAAGTTGCATCCATCAGAAGGAAAAGTGTTTAGGTCCAGCACAATGTTTTTTCTGTCCAACGACGGACAACAAGCACGAAGCTAACAGTTGGAGCTGACCACTGTTTAGAAAGACGCTAAAGAAAGCCAGAAAAAAGGCTTAAGCAGGAGACAAATGAGACAGGAGGTCCTTTAGTAAAAAGGTAAGCTAATGTAGGACTCACGCTGCTCTAAGTACTTTGACCTATCAGTAAGGGAAAGCATCAAATTCATAGTGTTGCTTGCTTAGTAAGCAGCCTTCTATAAAGCACTAGACAAAGTGCTGGTCCTCAGAAATCTCGAGCCGTTTTCAGAACACAAGGGGATTGGTACCTCTTACAAATGGTGGCGAGCTTGCTCATTAATGTTCTGAGACGTGTTACGGAAAGCGCTTCTGACCTTTGAGGAAGCAGTAGTCATAAAAGTCAAGCACGCAGGCGTAGTTGAAATTGGCTTTCTCTTTTGTCATCTTAAGAAGAGGCTCGTTGTAACAAGGTGTTATAAATGTCTGGGGTATGGCCACGTATCCCATGACTGTACAGACTAAAACTTGTCTGAGCTGTGGTTTCGATAAAAGCTGTAACCATCGCAAGATAAACTGCAGTAAAACTGCAATGTGTTCCATTTACAAGAGAATACACACGAAACGCAAAGCAGTCAATAAATGCTGCCTAACCTTAAAATCACTGCTAAAAGAAGCCAGGAAGAAGCCTAATCAGCGCCCAAGTAATATGGCTAAACTTTTTAAAGGATTGCAAGCTATTGTAGACCAACTCTGTGCTTAGTTTGCTTTCTTATTAGCTGGAATAAGCATCAAGCATCTAGTGACGCTTACTAAAATGCAGCTCACTATGAAGTGCTAGACACAAGTGCTGGTATTCAGGGATCCTGAATTATTTTCGGGACATGAGAGGATCAGCACCCTTACCTCATGGTGGAGAGTTTTTTCGCTAATGCTGTGAGACGTGATAGTCTTCCTGGTGTTTCTCCTCTATAGTAATGCTGACGCAGATCTGGGGTAGAACTAAAAATACGCGACATGGGAGAGTTTTAGTGGGTATGGGTGGTCTAATGAAAAAAATCCAATAAGTTTCACAGTACTGCCATCCCTGCGGTGTGCCTCAATGAGTTACCCCTTCCTTCCTGAAAAAAACTACTACTACTACTACTACTACTACTGCTACTACAACTACTACTACTACTACTACTACTACTACTACTACTACTACTACTACTTCTACTACGACCACTACTATTACTACTACTACTACTCCTACTACTACTACTACTACTACTACTACTACTACTACTACTTCTACTACGACCACTACTATTACTACTACTACTACTACTACTACTACTACTACTACTACTACTACTACTACTACTACTACTTCTACTACGACCACTATTATTACTACTCCCAAGTGAGATTTTCGCTAGTTCCTCCATACCGGGCGATTCCCTGGGTGGTAGATAGGGGCATCCTCTAAGGACATGAGGTGACGATGGGCAGCTGGGGTTGCTCTCTGTGGTGGTGGTTAGGGGCGTGGGTCGAAAGGGGGGTGTGTGGTATTGGCGTGGGTATCTGTGGTGGTGTGAACGGAAAACTAGTGCCCCTTGTCTTCACCAGTGTTAATGCATGAACCGGCTCTGCTTGTGCTCCTTGTTCCTCGCTTTTTGCTGCCGCCGTGGGTGGCACTCCATTGCTTGATGCGGGCCAACAAAAACTAGCAAGCGTCGTATATAGACGTAAGCGGTGGTTAAAACCTTCTTCTCAGATACATGCACCACACTATCACTAAACAAACACAGGGATACTTACGGATTGTTCCGGGTTGCGTGTGGTGGGTCCTTTCCTGGGCTTGCGTTGGAGGCCTGGCGGTGGGTAAAGCTGGACGATGAGGCCTAGGTAAGTCTGGGGAACCATATCTAAAATGGCTGAACGCCTCATAAACAAAAAAAAATGTGAAGGGCAAACCAATCTAGGCTTACTACCACTGAAAAGGCTATATGATGGCACCTTAGTGCCTTACGTCAGCTCGTTTTGTAGGGTTGTCTTCACGGCCGTGGGACTGTACAATTCTGCTTGTCTCGCTAAGATGACCGTTGTGTACCGACACATACATACATTACACGCAAATACCATTCTTAGACTTGTTACTCAACGCCAGGACAGTCTCTGCGGGTGGAACTGAGGAAGAGTGGTGACTCCTGGCAGGCCCATGCAAGTAGCGGTCCTCTCTGGTAACAGATAGGGCTGCTGCCCTGGATTGAACCCTTTCCAAATACTTATTTCTAGAAAAAAGGGTACTGCTGGCCCTCACGGGTTAGTACGACATTATAAAAGATGCCAATATAAAAAACGTCGATGCAAAACTTGTAGTCCAGGCGATAACCTTTCAAAGGGAATGCGCTGGCAGTCCCGATCCGGTGAAAGCCCGGGTGTTTGTCACAGGCCCCACAAATTCTGGCAGGGCCACAAAGACGTGTCTTATGGCCATTAGGAACTGATTAATGTCCCATGGTCCTTTCTAACGGACAAAAGACGAAGAGGAAGTCTGTCGAGCTTAGGCACCAACGACACCGAGAACAGCAACCTGTCAGTATTAAGCCACCAGACCCAGGAGAAGCTTGCCTTTTTAGAAGAAAGTAGTGCTAAGCTTAGAGTTAAGTGACAGCAAGGGGCTGATAAAGTCCAATTAGCAACGAGAGATATTACAGAGACGGTACAACTAATCAACGATCAGTGCGGAAACAAAGCAAACGCTGTTAAAAATGGGCTCAAAGCCGCGCTTAAACATCTTTAAGAGGCAGAGGTGCTAAGAAAAGGCTTTCTTGATGAAGAAGAAGTGTGTGCAAACGGTTGGAAGTGGTCATTCAAATCCCTGCAGTGGAGGGTACAAAGGCAAGATAATTTCCGATGGCATGTACAGAAAAAAACCCTGAACACTACCCTAAAGGATATAGAACGAAGTAAAATAAACAGGAGCCCATCGGACAGCCCCGAGAAACGCCAGAAAACCATGCCTTCAAAGAAAAAGAAAACAGGCAGTAGCAAACAAGAAGAAATTCTCCTGACAGATAAAACAACCTAGAAGAAAAAAGTGGATGCGACAACAAAAGTAGTAGTGAAGATGGCCAAAGGGCAGACCTTTGCAAAGGTGCTGAGGACGATGATGGCGAACTTTGACCCTGATAAGGCTAATGTGGCAGTTTAAAGTGTTGTCACTACAGAAAAAGAGACATAATTATTAAGGCCAAAAGTGTAGAGAATGCTACTGCATTCCCACAGCAAATTGAGAAGTCGATAGCCGGACAGGGTACTGTCAAAATGAGCAACAAAAAAGTGACATTAGAGGTCCGAGACCTGGATGCTATTGTAGAAAAAGATGAGGTCAAAGAGGCTTTCGTTAGGACTTTTTGACTTAAGAGCCAGGAGCCAGAAGTAGCTCTCTTAAAGCCAAATGCTAGAGGACAGAGGCTTGCGTTGATAAAGGTGGACGAAGCATTTGCCAGACAAGTATAAGAGGAAGGCAGTTTACAAGTTGGCTTCGTAAGCTGCCGAATACGAAGAAAAATTGGAGTAACAAGATGTTACAAATGCCTGGGATATGAAAACGTTTTAGGCATCTGTAGAGAAGAAAACAGATTAAAGCTTTGCTTCCGATGTGGAAGCTTAAACCACCGGAAAAAAAATGTCCAGACCCAGCACGGTGCTTCTCTTGCCTAATGACGGACAACAAGCACGAAGCAGGCAATGGGAGCTGCCCTTTATTCAAAAAAGCGCTAGAAGAGGCCAGGGGTAAGGTTCAAAATGGACGAAAATAAGGCAAAAAGGCCTTGAGTTAAAAGGCAGGCTAATGTAGACCCTTACTGCGCTGGGTACTTTTAACCTATCAGCAAGGGAAAGCATCAAGCTTATAGTGGTGCGTGCTAGGTTAGCGGCCTACTATGGAGCGCTAGGAGGGGGTACTAGATCGTCAGAGACCCCAAGTCCTTGTTAGGACTCGAGAGCATTAGCACCTCTAGCAAATGGTGGCAAGTTAGCTCGTTAATGCTGTGAGACGCGATGGTCTTCCTGGTGGCTCCACCTTGAAGTAATGCTAACGTGGTTCTGGGGTGGATTAAAAGCCACGTGGCATGGGGGGGGCTTTTAGTGGGTATGGATCGTCTAATAAAAGAAAGTTCATCAAGTCCCACACTACTGCTGTCCCTGGGGTGTGCCTTAATGTATTCCCTCTCCCTCCACAAAAAAAAAAAGAAAAAAAAAAAAAAAAAAAAAAACGACTACTGCTACTACTTCTGCGATTTCTACTTCTACTATTTTTTCTTTTACTGTTTTTGCCTATTTGAAAATATCTTTAAAAAAGTTTATCTCAAAAAATTTATGACCATCCTCGCTTTTATCGCTATAACTACTACTGCTACTGCTACTGCTACTGCCGCTGCTATTCTTTCTACTGTATTTTACGTCATCGAAATTTTCCTTGTAACTTGCTTTTTTTGTTTTTGTATGTGTTTCATTATTACAACTTGTAATTTTTGTATGGCAGTTCATTGAAACGCCTAGTCAAAAGATTTTCTTACGGAAAAAAATTAGAAGACTCATATCTGGTAGGTACGTATAGTACATATAGTAACACAGTCTGCTTACCACGATTCGTAATCAGTGTACAGTTAATGCTTGTATCAGCATTAAAAAGTTATTTGTGCCCGAGAGTATTATTATTGATTTGCCCACTTACTTGGAATATTAGCATTTTTAATTATTAAAAGTTCCTACAAAACAAAGTTTGGGCCTTGGAAACCCTAGCAAAAGTGAGATTTCTAACATAAACGTTTGTAACCTTAGTAGAAGAGAAAGTTAGAAGATCAGATTACGCCTTATTTAAGTAAAACTTTAAAAAAATAATAGTGGAAAAGTAAACTTCTTAATATTATTACGTTATTCAAGCACGCGCGTGCATTAAATATGTATGAGTACGAGCACATACGACTTGTGTTGCACGTGATTTACGCATTGCAGGTTTTCCCATGTTTCCTGTAATACATGAATGAATATATGTACCAACTGTTAGTCATTTTATGCAGATGTAAGAAGAAACTTTTATAATACTGCCCTAAAAAAAGGTAATTACTAGCATTTGATATGACGTTATATATGTACAATCGATTTTTGTTGAAAGCATTTTGTTTAACAAAGAAAATTTTTTCTCATTTTGGCTATCATAAAAGTAGAACATTCGATCCTATCAGATTAAGATTAAAGAAGATCATAGACATTTTTCTATCTTTTATTGTTAAGTTGTTATTTGTTCTTTAATTTGTTTTTTATGGTTTTCATGTTATCCCCACGCATAATTCAGTGCCACTACTAAGGTTTAAAAATGTAATAGTTTGCAAATCTTACAACATCCTCTTTGCTGCCAAACGCAGAAGAAAGAGAGAAGCCATGTTATGTTTTTCTTACATCGGTCTTTACAACTTATATTTCTTATACTTAATATTATTGCTAAAATAAAGCTAGTTATTTTTAAAAAAGCAACCACACTTAATTATTGATAAGGAAGAAAAATGGTAATGAATTTACTGGTAACGATAATAATAATAGTAATTCCTAAGATGATACGAAAATTGACAGTAATAATGGTGCTAGCAATAGTGGTGATAATAAAAACAACGATACGAGCAAATATAATAATCATAGTTACAACAAAAATAGTTCCCATAGTTGTCTTGGTTTTAATAAAAAAGGGGAAATAGTAATCTTACACATGACAATAATTGTAATAATAATAATTGTTATAAAAATAATAATAATAAAAAAAATAATAATTATAGTAACAATAATATTGATGATAATGATAAAAATAATGATAACAGTAATAGTCATAATAATAATAATAATTATGATAATAATAGTTATAATAATCATAATAACAATAACAACATTAGTCTTTATTTGAGTAAATTCGTTAAAAGAACTAAATGCATTTGTCAGTAGTACGTGAGCCTTATTTATAACATTACTAAAACAAAATAAACGCTATGACATATATGTTTTTTCTCCTTAACCTAAGTTTAAGTGATATCAATAATTAATCTTACGTTGGTAATCAATGTTTATGAGTAACCAAGTCTTTAACGTTCTATCAATATTACTAAGAGTGTGAAAACAGGGAAAATAGAGACTGATTAGTTGATCTCAGTGGTAGTAGCGTGGGGTTGCTTGCTCCAGTGCAGAAGTGAGGAAGGCACCAATGGCTTATATGATGTGTGGCTTTAGTTTTATTTGACTTAAAATAATATGAAATGTTTGATATACCTTACAATTCGCTTATAAAATGGTATTTTTGCCGCATCTAGTTTCTCACGGAAATTCTTATCCAGAACAATAGAGGTAGACTAAATAGACTGCATGCAAGTGTGACTTCTTTAAATCAGTTTTCCCTTGAAGTTGATAAGAAACAGCCAAATGCTTAATTTTTTTTGGTGCTGTTTGTGCAGCTTTGTAGGAGTTGAAAAAAGCAAAAACAGTGCAAGAGAGAGAGTGTCAGAAAACTTAAGAATCTTGAGTTTTTGGCTGCTGACGTTTCACTACTCATCTTAAAATTAATTGTATGAACATACGATTTTGTGACGTGACAACTGTTTTCATAATACACGATAGAGAATAGAAAATGAAGCCATTTGTAGCTAGAATATATAGAATGTAGCTTTGCAGATTAGATATGAATTGTTCTTTTTACTATGGCAAATTTTTGTATGGATCCGTGTAACATATATTATTATGTTATAAATATATAGTTGTACATCAATCTGCTCCCAAAAGGACATTGCTTTAGTTGTAGCATCCAAGCTAACATACCGTTAATATTACAAATTAAGTAGCAGCGTGAGGAGAAAAAAGGACGTGGCGTAAATATGGACAAAACTGATAAAGCAGTAAACAGGAGAGTAGTGTAAGCTACAAAAAAAAAGGAATGGAATGAAAGGTGCTGTATAAAAGAAAAAATTAAGGAGAGGGCTTGGGCCTTAGGGTGGGTGACTAGATTTTTTCGTCATCCATTTACCCTCACCCGGCTGTTTATGGCACAATATAAGAAGTTTTCATTTTTACAACAATTTCCTTTGTTAATTTACAGTAGCGTTTTACATGATTTTTGGCCAATAGATAATTACAATTGACAAATTTTTGGACACCATTTACAACAGTTTTTTGGATGACTGTATTGTTAAAAAAGCTGCGCTTAAGAATATCACTTACAATTTTTATTTGACTATCTAAAACAATAAAATACAGATTTTTGAGTAATATATTTATCAGTAATAATTAAAAATTACTACTTCAGGTGCTATTATATTACACGTAGTATGCATAAGTGGTTCTTGAAAAAGTGCAATGGGTAGTAAATTTATAAGCAGGCTCATCAAATGAGCTTTCGTTACAGGTTTTATTGCTTAACTCAAGACGATACTGAAAGATGGACGTCCTGCTTGTACGATTAACATAATATTTTTTTAAAAAGTCGTAATTCGTCAGCTTTTTTCCTACTTTTTGTAGGAGAAGTTGCAATGTCAAATTATTAGAAGTTTTTATGAATTATTTAAACAGTACAAAAAAGCAAAAAAAATCATCAGATAATAAGATACTCCGACGACTGTTGCGGTAATTGCAGTCAACGCCAAAATTTTTTCGATAATACATTGTTTTTTAATTTCTGAGAATGATTAACAGAATTTTTGTCAGCAAAAAAAAAGTTAAAATTTTATTAGGAAGGTTTCAGGCAATTTAATTGAAAAACAAATGACACAAGAAAAAAACAGTTTTAATGTGGTGAAAGAGTATGAGGACACTTATAAATATTTGAGTAAACGTAAGAATTTCGTGACTATTTCTAAGACTGTTGAGAAAAAATACGATCAGCAAAAGACAAAAATTAACATCGAGTCTTAAAAGAGCAGTGTGTGCATAGACTAGTCTCATGCGATTAAAACTCAAGACACAAGAGAAAGAAAGGTCGTGGTACAAACTTATAAGCACATTGTTATAAAAGTTAGTATAAGGTAAAGAGATACTTTAGTTACATGCTCGATATTGAAGTGCCGTCACCAAATGTGACTAGATATGGTTTTAGAACTCTCCAATTCACTGATATTTAATGTGAGGAGAACATAGCGTGTATGGCATAACTTACGAATACAGACAAAGTACAATTTATTGGAAAAAAAAGTTTAGCAGCGTTTCTTCATCTTATGTCCCAACTAATATGTGGTCTCGCATAAGATAGTAAGGCTCTATTGCTATAACTACAGTAAAAAATTCATGTTATAAAAAGTATTAAAAGATAGTAAAGAAAGTATTTTACAGTTTTTCATCTTAAAATTATAACTTTGTGTGGCCATTTCATTTCCATATTAACATTAAGTTTTTACGGTGCTATTCAATGCGTTGGACATTTCTAAAAAGCATGATTTTGAAGCTGAAATCAAGCAACTCTTATTTTCAAAAAATTCAAAGAGTACATATTGTGTGTTTTTTGTGTTTAAGTATGTATTGTGATAACTATAAAAGAGGACCACTATGACTACGACTATGACGACGATTCAAATTATGTAAAAAATTGTTTTATCGACGATTAAGAGGAGAAAGATGAGGACAGGAAAAATAAAAGTATGTAGAACTTCAATGATGGACACTATGTGCTGAACCTTGGTTATAGAAAGCAGTGGTAGAATTTTTTTTTTTTTTTCAAAAAATTTAGATTACATTTACAATTTTAAAAGGACAAGAGACATACAGTACTTGTTACCATTGAAAAAAAGGTTTATCTAACGGATTTAGACATAACTGACGCTTTCAAAGAACTACAACTGATACCAGCAGATAAAAGTCAGCCCACAGTAATCAAATCTGCTAGTAGAAAGAAACTTAATATTCAAGGTGTTACGTGTTTTTCTTTTATCCATTAGCTGTCAAGAAAAAGCACGTTAATTTGTTATGTTTCAAACTAGCTTCGTAAGCAATTATATTAAAGGTAATAATGCATAAGTATGATAAGTGTGAATAGTGATATCTCTGTTGGTTACCAGTTATTGTTAAATAGTGATTTTAAATACGTGGAATATTTAAATAATATATTAAGGTAGCTCCTCTGTCTAGTGCTCTAGTCAAGTAATGCAGTTCTTCTTGTGTATGAGTAAGTGAGCTGGGAGAGGTCTGGCTCTTTTTCCTCCCCCTAAAAGGGAGCTGTAATGTGAGGGTTTCCGCTCACCGAGGGGGGGGAGCTGTAGCGTGAGAGTATAGGGCTCCGCAGGTGGAGGAGGAGCTTTGCAAAAGCGGGCCAGCTAAGCTATATTGCTTGAGTTTATCTTCACTCCTCTTTCCAGTGTGGGAGTGTTCTCAAGACTCACTTTGGGATGGGACCATTTACCTACATGCAGGAAAATGCACACATGTATACACACATTTGTAAGTGATGATGCTTGATGGTTTCTGGTGCACTCTTGCTCCAAGGGAGGGGACGATCCTATATTTTGTACTTGCGAGAAGGCCTTCGTTTTAACCACTCACTGATACGCGCATGCATGAAAATGCACATATGCGTACGTGCATGTGTAAGTGCAAGCTTGCCCACTTGCGTGCTAGTTTTTTTCTCGAGAGCAAACTCATAGTGTTATGGTAGAGAAAACATGTTAACTATATCATTACTGAAAGCGTATTACAATAAAGTTGGCTTACTTATTGTACATGCAGTATCTTGTTAATGAATAAAGCTCGTTAATAACTTTAAAGTTTCAAATTATTAGGGTAGTATGTAAATGGATCTTAATGATAACAAAAATTTTAATTTAATACATATGTTTGTAGTAACTTCAATAAGTACAAAAAAAATGTGTCATAGTTCTAGAGAGGACCAATTATTGACTTTTTTATTATATCATACCTATCTTTCTTTGGACAAGAGCCAATTTTTTCGGAATAATAATTTCCCTTGACTCTTGGTTGAGATGCCTCAACATGATTTTCTATAAGAGTTTCTCGCCTACTTTTATCTTTTCTTTCTTCTTACTGCGGCTCCCGTATTCTGGTTTGTTAAAATATGGACCAATGTATTTTGATGCTGACTGCTAAATCATCAGAGAATAACTAATGCTAAGCGTAAATTTTTATAAGCTTACAAGAAGGCACTAATTTTTTCATACTACGCTACAAGATGTTGGTAAATATTTTTTATTTTATATTTTATGCTTTTTTTTAGCCTACACACAGTCATCCTTTTTGGCATCAATATTATTATTATTACCAGTTTCAGATTCACTATTAGTACAAGCAGTATGAGGTTTTTCAACGATATCCCAACTGGAAAGCATTTTGAAAACTTTTTTTCTTATAATTATTAAGAGCGTCTCTAAAACATTCCATGTCTGGTTCAATGTCACTTTCTACCAAAGAGCACAGAAGTAATTTAATTTGATAAGCTTTACTAAGTGCAAGAAATTTCTTTTCACGTAGACCTTTTGTGCCTCATGAGTACCACACATTAATGCCTTTGTTGAATATCCCATACTAAAAATGTGACGTGTTAGCATCATATTTTGTTAAATATTTATTACAGCACACTCTATGGTAGATTCCGAATACACAGCTGTATTATCTTCATGAACGTGAATTCGGTTAGCACTTTTTGTTACAGCGTACAAGTGCTGCTATAATTTTCTTAGGGCACAATCACCATCAAACTAGCGAAGCCGATGCACTTTCTTCAACTAATGATCTTTATTTTGGCACACGTTTATAGGTAAAGTAGAAAAAATGCACAGGGGCAGCACAACCCAATACCTGATCACTGGTATCATAAGAGATACAACAGCTGCTTCTTTGGATAAAAACTGTCGAGAAGCGTCGAGAAGACCTTCAATCTCTATAACATTATCCGTGTATAAATCTATTTTTTATTTTGTAGCTACGGTTTAAAGGTTAAATTAACTATTACAAAAATATAAATTCAATGCATTGATTCATAATGATAATTTTAAAAAATACAGTTTCATTAAGTTTTTATTGCTTATCATCTATAGAATCAGCGACATCTTCCTACTTTATAGCAAAGTAAAATTTTTTCCTTTGTTTGACATTGTGGGTGGCACACATAGATTTATATGCACTGTTATAATGAGGACATGTAGTTACTAATGTTGTGAGTTCAAATTCTGGATAATCAACCATGTCATTGTCTGAAAAATTGAAACTTACAAGCCACCTTTCCTTCAATTCTCCAATTACTAAAATCTTGTTAGCATCTTTGAGATTTTCTCGAAGTACCTTGTCAACTTCTACATAGCTAATGTTACCTGATTTTCAATCTTATCCATCATGGTGAAGCTCAAGTCTTTAATTTCTAAATTTTAATGTGTATACGTTCGACTAAACTTACGCCAAAAAGGCAGTGATTTAAAAAAATCACATGTGGTTCAACGTTCTCATTTAAAACAAAAGTATTGCTAATTTTTTTGACACATTATCATTGCCAAGCTTTTTTAAGCCGTGCATGTCAACTACATATTCCATCATAGCATACCATAGACTTAATGAAATGACTATTATTGTTTTATTTTTTGTGAGCAAGCTTAGACTAGTTTCCTTACATCCTCTTTTATGGTATTATACTCAACTATGCAATCATGTAGAATCAGACAATAAACAGCTGTTCCTTGCCGCAAATTATCTCTTAACTGAAATTCCAAACGCACATTAACTGGTGTGCTTTTAAAAGTTTCATTTGGTTTTGAACAGTCAATAACGATGAGTGGCATGTATGTTATAAAATCGTTTTTATTAATCATAGGTTCTGTTTTCCTACCATAATAGACATTTTGAACGTTTGTATACATGTTGTAGAGCCAAGAAAATTTATTACGGTTAACGTTTAGATTGAGATTTTTATAGAAGTAGTACTGAGAGTTAATAACTTATCAAATAACAGTCGAAACATTTTTTGTAGTGATTAGAAAAAGAGGATATTTATGCAATTTTTATTTGCGAAAACTCTTGGATTGGCTTTTCTTTTGCAATAACATTTTGCAGACGAAAATTGAGCCTATCTGACGCACTAATGTGAAGCATGAGCCATTCTATTTAGGTCTATGTAATTGTAAAGTCTTTGTAAACATCATTAGCAACTGTTTGTACGACTGCATTTAAGTCATTTCTTGATCTCGCGAGGAATAATTCATGCTTTGTATTTACTACAACTTTACGATAGTCCTCAGCCAAGCCAAGTATCATGCTGGAGGGTATAGAAATATAAAAATAACCTCCAGCATTTAATAGTTTGTTTGTTTCTGTAGTATCTAGCCATCCTGCATCTTCTAGTATTGAACTTTGACCTGGATAGTGGGATATATAACCTTTTATTAAATTTGTTGTACCAGCATTTTTGCACTTCTCTATTTCAGTGGCATTAAGTTCGTTGCTAATTTCTTCAAAAAAATGACTAATAGCATCATTAACTTACTTGGTTCACGTTACTGCAGTATCATTATTTGATGTAATACGTCAACAAATATGTCGAGTGCTTTGCGAGTGTAAGATACATAACTCTTGATATTGAAGTAAGATGCGGGTCTCATCACTATTGTTGAATGCTGGTGACATGTAAGGCTGATGTGCATGAATTTGCACGTGCAAATATGGGTACAATGTATAATAAAAAGCCTCCAATCTTTTAAAGTATGTGAAATATGCGGAGTGTTATAATATTTTTCTTATTACCAGCTTTTTCCATAGCTTTTCAAGCTACCTTTGAAGCAAAACTTACAACTTTGCGAGCACACTCACTTGTAGCCATAGACTTTGTAGCACTTTAAAACAATTTTTTCAAAGTCACTATCTTTTTAACTTTTTTTCTTACTTGTTTTTTTTTTTTCATTCTCTGATCAATCCATTCCAAATGTTGATCTTACCCTCATTGCACTGCTCACCGAAAAAGCGGTAGCCTATTAACCAAAACTGAAATCTTTAACTTAAAGCGTTACCAAGCCTTTTTCGATTAAATTTTGTCTGATACCTTTCTAGTCGTAATGTCGTCAGGGTTGTAAGGATAAACTATATCATGTTGCTTACAAGCTTTATCCAATGGATTGATGCCTGGATCTCTACGGGCTAATCTCTTAGCTAGTTTAGTGCCTGACCCGCAATACTAAAATCCTGGAACGTGCAGTTCTACTGGCAGTTTGTGTATGACTGTATTTATGACACCACGATCTTTTCATTGATGAATGATCGTCACTTCTTGAGTGTGCAACGTTACCTAAGCTCGTGAACATCACAGTGTCACGCTATTTATGTTTTCAAAAAAGGAGTAAATATTCAAAAACTTGCTAATTACCCTATCACTTTTAATCTCAGTTGAGTCAGCATACAGTTAACATGAGCTTTGTGAAACAGAATATTAGGCTTCCCGCTGTAAGTTTTGATTATATTGTTGAACAAGATAAGAAAATAAAATGTTACGGTGATTTGCTACCCAATACTATAAGAGCTGTTTTTTGCGGTCCATCAAACTGTGTAAAAACAAATAGCTTACTATTATTTATGACTCTCACCAATGGATTGAGATTTGAGAATGTTTACGTGTACTTAAAATCATTCAATCAACATAAGTATAAGCTTCTACAAAAATTTTTAGATCCCATTGATGGCATAAAATATTTTTCATGTAGCAAGCATAAATCAGTTATATGACCAGATAAGGCACTACTTAACTCCATAATGATATTCGATGACATTGCCTGTGAAAATTAAGATAATCTTAGAGCTTAAACTGCCTTCATTGTTGGCAATCGTACGCTTAAGTTTCTAGGCATTTAGTCCAAAATAATTTAAATCTCTTCGTTTTATTGTATGTATTGAAGACACATCTATAATGACCATGTTAATACTGATATGCCGTATGATGACTTCAAAAAACTATGTGTTACATTTTGGGGAGTTGGGAAACATGGATTTGTCGTCATAGACAAAGAAAGAGTTTACGTTAAAGTAACGAAAAGTAAAATTTGAAAGCCAAATTAGTGAGACTTTTAAGACTATTACTCATCTACTTCATAAAATCATCTACAAAGCATATAGGGAAACAAAAATACCACAAAGCTTCGAATCTCAATCTAAAGAGTCTTCTAAGCATTTTGTAAAAAAAAAAAATGTTAACACATTATAGTTTTAATTAGCTCATCGCAACAGTGATGATGAGAAAAATAGGTTTCAATTTAATGATGTCTTCTAAGACTATGATACTGATGTTAAAAAAAGTAATCATCATGATGATTCAGCGCATGATCTTAGTAAAACTTAATCCATAAAGTTATATTTCGAAATAGTTGATGTTAATAAGCCCGAATAAGATAAAATTTATGCTATAAGAGTAGAAAAAAACGGACTACATGTACTAGGTGATTTACTCATTTATTTCAAAAATAATCTAATTCAAATGAAGTATCTTTGATATCTAATGACTGATGGGTTAATAAAGTTAGTCATTAAAAAGCATCCTAATAAAGCATACATGACACCAAAAATAATTTAGCCTAATAAAAACATATGTTAGAAACCTTAAGTGCACATAAAACAAAAATTTGATTAAAATGAGACTATTCGACCATACAACAGTAAAAAATTTAATAATTGTTCTGCTCCATTAATCTTAGTCATACAAATATAGTAAATTCAATCATTAAGTAGCTTTCTGAAGCCAATATTATAAGTTCAGCTTGCTTGTTAAATTTAACTTCAGTATTAAAATGAGCATTGATACATTTGGACGTGGATCAGCTAAGTCTGAGGGTGGTAGTCGAGGTCCTCCCTTAATTGGATATAAGCTTACCTCAGATGGTCAATTTGACTTAGACAATAAAAGATTGTATAGTTTTGCATCAGCTGTTCAACCTAATGATGTTATAAATCTTACTACTTTGTAAAAAAAAAAGTTTTACTCTGAATGAGCAAGAAAAAATCAATCTACTAGTGAACAATTTGAATGTTGTATTCTCAGAAACAATAATAAATTTGCAGCGTTGAATAAATGCAATCAAGAGTTTTGACCCAGATATCTAATATAACTCCATAAGACAGAAAAGATGGAATCAGTACTGAAAGAGCTTTATAAACCAACGCCGTGGAACTACCTCCACCAAAATTTTGACGTTCGGGGCTTGGATTAAACATGGCAAGCGGCTCTTGTGGAGATGATACCTTATGCTCGTGAAAATAAACGTTACAGATACTTGCTGACTGTTATAGGTGCATATTCTAAGCATGTTTGGGCCGTGCCCGTAAAGAATTAAACTAGTGCTGGTGTGATTGCAGCTATGAGAACTATGCAAATGGAAGAAAAGTTCAATCTAATTTGCAAACCGATCGTGATGAAGAGTTTGAAAAAAAAAAGTTTTTAAGGTCTCATGAAAAATGTGGAAAAAGTTTAGTGTAAGTGGTAATTACGAGTGGCTCAATATTCCACAACAGCTGGTAACTCTTTATAATAGTGGAAAAGACCGAACAATTGGGTGTAAAGCCAAAAAATGTCTCAGTAGTTAATGAAAAAAAATTTTACAAAAATTTATACATTCGAAAAAAAAACGAAATTAAAATCAAAAGTTAGTAATAAACTACGTGTGAGTAATACTAAACAAGTCTTTGAAAAAGGTCACAAGTCTAACTAATCGACAGAGATTTTGACTGTCACCCGAGTACCACCAACAAAGCCATTCACTTATTATTTGGAGTTTTATCAGCAGTGGCCAATCTCTGGTGGCTCTTACGAGCAAGAACTGCAAAAAACCAAGTATCCTTATACTTTTCTTGTTGAAAAAGTTCTACGCTGACAAAAAAATCAAATGTTTGTTTTGAACAATATCCACCGTAGTTGGATTCCAAAAGACAAATTATAATTAGAAAAATAAAATATATAGCAAAAATATAGCAAATGCAGGGAAAAAAATAAAGTCCATAAAAATATTTAAATTGTAAAGAAGTTAATTTATAAAAGGAACTTCTTATAAAATACAATACAATACATAGTTCTTTGTTATTTTCACAAAAATTATTTTACCTATACACTTGAAAGTTAAATCTGACAACCATTATAAAATATAAAGAGCTTTATTTTCTGTATAAAATTTTATAAATTATTATACAGCACTTTGTTATCAACAATTTTCTTTGACACTGCACCAGGTGAGAATACTCGTATTTGAAACTTGTCATTGAGTTATACAACTGTCTTCATTTCGTATTTAGTGTTGACTTTCTCTTATTTTGTAACCATGTAACTGTGGATAACTATTAGTTTGGTGATTTTCTTGCATGTAAAAAAGCCTTTAGAAGTGACTTCATTTAAAGCTGCCAGATTGGAAATCTTTAACCAGCAATACAAAATTTTTACTAGTTCTAATATTCATGAAAATAGGAAAAATACGTAAAAAAATATGGGTATGAAGATAACAAATTTATATTCACCTTAAAACTGTGCTTTACCCTTTTTCTTAATGAGAGTTCTTCAAAATTGTTCGTTTTCACACTTGTTCTCTTGTGACGTTGTTGTTGAAAGATACCTTTTGCTCCAAATACTAAATGATCAATGACTTAATGTTGCTGTCCAAAAACTCTGATCACACTGGTCTGCAGTTGTTGTTGGGATGTTCTTTACAAGGTTCCTACTATGACATAAGGTAGCTCTACTGTAGGAATCGCCCTCCCACCAATTTCTTTTTTGGCAAGTCACTTCTAGCCCGTTGTCATTAATTTTTTGTTCTTCTCTGTTACGTTCTTTATTTAATTCATCATTCAAGCTGGATGACGTGTTGGTCATAGAGGTCACATCACGTTTCTTGCTATCATGAAAACTGAAAGTTTTTATGTTTGTTCCTTGTTTTGCATTTAATTATTGATACGCTCATTTTACACTTGCTTCAGATATAAAGATTCCTGTATTTTTTCTCGTAATATCACCATGTTGATCCCTTTTCGAGTTCTCTTTTCTATACAAGCTGTTCCCTGTCTGTTCTCGTCATTTTTTTTTTTCTTTGCCTCTATCTGTTGTAAATCTTGATTCCCTATCATTTATTTTATGGTCGCTCGGTGATATATCAGCATGACTCTCATTTCTTGGACTTATTATGTTCTCTCTGTCTTCCTTGGCTTTCTTTTTTTCTACGACTACATCTTGCCGTTTTTAATTGACTTTATAATACCCCCAGGGTAATGTGTCAGTAATATTAAGAAAAACGCATCACTTATTATGATGAGAGCTAAGAGCAATTTTTTATTTTTTTTCAGTATAAATCTTGTGCAGACAAGATCTAATATCAGTTTGCTCTCAATTTATATTTATGTTTTGATTGCGTGGGCAATCAATGTAATTATTAAAATTAATAGTTGCTTTAGCAAAATGAGTCTTGACATCCTTTGCTTTTTTTCCATTATATCTTGATACTTAACAAGAATGCTGTACATTTTACTTTTAAGACCGACGAATTGCGTAATAATATTACTATTACACTCATCTTTCATAAGTCCTACGATTTTTTTCAATTTTAAGTGCATTTTACATTTATTATCTTTAGAATGGTTAGATGCATTAAAATCCTAAATATAAGTTTTCATTATTTCCCTAATATTGTGGTTTTTAATTTCATTGATTAAACTGTCTGTATTAGTTTACAATACTTTGCAATCGTTTTTGAGCTAAGAAGTTATGTAATTATAATGAAAGCGGTATACAAGCGTTTAAGACAAGTCTAATACACTAACGCCAATAAATATAGGATTTTTTATTATAACTTTCAATTGTTGTTACTGAATCCCTACGAAATTTTCATCAAAAATATTACAGCTATGGAAGTTGGGCTTAGCAATTTTCGCGCATGCACCGTAACGCCTATTTAAGAGGTCTAAAAGCTCAGCATTGATTCGCTTTCTTTCATTTTTTATTGTCTTTCCAAAAATATTACTATTTAAAAGTTTGGAAAGCATTTTTTATTGTCTTTCCAAAAATACCACTATTTAAAAGTTTGGAAAGCATTTTTTTAAACTTAGGCTTAGCTTTTTTTCTTTTATCACTATTCAGATCTATGTAGTCTCTGAGCCAATCCACTTTGCCAAAACTTTAAGGACTGATAAATTCTTGTTACTTTAAATCCATAATTTTCAGCTTGCTAAAGTACTTAACAATTAAGTACATATATTGTGTAATGTAGTAATTTGTTTTTTGTGTTTTGAATTTGGAGCTGAACAGTGATCAGAACGGAACGGTAAGTCTTGACGAGAATCATGGAGTAACTGTAAATATTTTAGATTTACTTTTAAAATATATCCATAATTACTTTTATTGCTTACTTTATAAAAATCGTGAAATTGTTTGTTAACGCTTTTGACTCACTTGAATCAACCGTAAGGAAGTCGTTGAGTCATAGCCCAACCATATAAATAAGTCATATCCAAATACATTATATATTTTTCAACATCATTTTTTCTGTAATCATCCAAATCGTGGTTATTTGCTTCAGCATATCTGTTGTACAACTGACTTATTTCTCTTCTTATATCTTTTTCAAGGAACACAAGCGTATCAAAGTTAATAAGGAGATTTAGTGAAATCTTTAAAAAAGTTATAAGCTTATTTTTTCAATGTTCTAGTAATTTTCTTTGTGTGTGTATGTGTAAATATTATATTTTACTTTGGTTTCTTCCAACGTAGCATTCCAAGTCAAGCCTAATGTTGTTAAATAGTGAGCAGCGTCTAATTTAAATATATATTGAATATTTTTAATATAGTTTGAGCATTTATATGATACTCAGTACTTATATGCACGTCATATAATTTGCTATAAGAATAATTTTTTGGTGGAAGCACAGTTTTTTAAAATTTTGATAGCTGAGTGAAACAAAGTAAGAGAGAAAGAGAAGAAGAAGCCAACTGCGACCTTTTGCCAAGCAGCCCTGATCTCGTGCTGCAGTTACGTTCCAGGCCATTACTTCCGCCAGCCAGTGCCAGAACCCTCACCTGATGGCCTGCAAGCCAAAGGACGATGGTGACACCGAGGACAAAGGCTTAATTTGACAAGGTCTCCGTCGCCAAGGCAGTACCGAGAGCGCGCAGCAACGGTGAATCTGGAGGTGAAGTAGCCACGTAGTGTTCTAGTAAGAATCGTGCGGGAGCATAGGTGTTTGTCGAGGGTATAGTGCCCGGGTAAGCTGGATGAGGTGGATCCCGGAATCGCAAAGCGAAGAGAGCGAGAGAGAGAAAAAGAGAAGCTTGATTTTCGTGCCACTTGCGTAGTGCCAGATCGTGCCAACATCTCCGGGTCTGGATACCCGTGTATGTGTTCTTTGTGTTAAATAAAGTGATTTTTACCATCGAGAGAAATTCCACGTATGCTATTTCTTTGCGTATCAATTGCATGCTATTTTCCGGCAACGTCATTCTTAGGTCACGCCGATCGCTTCTGTCTAGAAGAATAGCTTGCACCTCAACAGGCTACCCCCGGTGGGACTTTTTTTAGGTGAGAGTATCTAGGAGCCAAGCTGAGTTTGGCCGAGCTGCAAGCATCGTTAAGCGGTGGTAGACTCGAGTTTCAGGTGCAGTGCCATTCACATTGTTTCCAGTGTGACCATCGGTGAGTAAATAAAGTGTCCTTGTGCGTTGCTTTGGAACCACCCTGAACATACAGTCAACTAACTTTGTTTACCATCGCTTAAGAGAAGTGACATTATTTTATGTGCATTAATAAAATGATCACAAAAAATGATTCGTAAGTGTTGATTTTGTCATTCCCATTCTTTTAAGCCGCTTTACTTATCCACTTTAGGTAAGATTCTGATAATTTAAGTACGAGTGTATAATTTAAATATCACACACCAATATGTTTGCGAATGTAAGCTAGTATACTTTGGCAGATCTTTCCTCGTTTTACAGGATCTATCACTTACTCTCTTGCAGATGGATACACTTTTTTGATACTCATACCTTAGTAATTGAGCCACTGTAACAGGTCACTTTCATTTATACAACACATTGATTCAGCTCTTATCGCTTTATCTGTTCCATCTTATCCAACCTCAATAGAAACTTATCTCTGTTGGTAGGCAAGTGCGTATAACGGGATGAACATCTTATAAGTGCAGTAATATGTAAATATTTTTTACGTATTTAAACACGTACCCACTTACTATTTCAGCATAGGCATCCTTAGGAATGAATTTCGCACAATGCTTTTGCTTTCTTATTATTGAGACACATTGAAAACTACCCTCTATTGTATTTTAATGAGCAAGTTAACTATTAATAAGGATTTAAAAATGTACATGTATGTATTTGTTTATATCCACAGTACAAACATACAACTCTACAGTAGCTTGGAATTTCTTATTACAGAATGATCTGCTGGAAAAGGTTGCAGTTCTTGAGATGCTTCTGAGCAAGAAAGCAGTCGTTTCCAACGATACTCCTACACCCTTAATCGAGATTGCGACTTTACCAATAGTAAATCCTGGATTTGATCTATTGTTAATGTCGAAACGTCACCAACGATTTACTTCTAATTGTGTTAGAAAGAACGTGGTCGTAGAAATTTTATGGTGGAAAAATCATTATAGATTTTTTTAATTGTGGTTCATTTCAGTCAAACACTTAAATCGTGTATAACCAGAACTTATAACTGATAGGAATACATAAAGACCTTATGACGTGTATTTTAAAGCTAAGAGTAACGCAAATCCGTTAACCATGATTTTATACTTTAAAAAAGACATATACACTCTCTTGGGCTACTGTTAGCTTTTAAAATATAACGTGGTGGACAGATTATATACATTCTATATGCCATTATTTTTATTTATCTCTAATAAACGTCATGCAATGTTGCAAAAAGATTTTGTATAAAAGTAGGTAAACCATGGCAGTTCTGGCACCCCCCAGCTTCCCCCCTAAAGTAGTGGTGGGGGGAGAGGCTCTAGCTATAGCTGTGGGTGGAGAAGAGGCGATGGAGGAGAGGCGATGGTGGGGGAAGAGGCTGATCGGGTGGTAGAGAAGAGGCGGTGGTGGGGGTGAGGCTGATTTGACGGTGGGAGGAGGGGCACGGGCGGTATAGGTAGTAGAGGCGGTGGGTGGTGCGGACTACTCGGATGATTACGTCAGGGAAAGGGGGCCTCTTCCGGATGCTGTGATGTCAGATGGTACTGACAGCTCCCTTCCTTTCCAACCGCGAATCGAGCTCCAACGTAATCAGGATGGGTCCGAAAGGTGTAGGTGACAAGCCCAACGTACAGCGCGAGAGAAAGATGATCGAGCGTAAACGTGTACTTCTTATCAGTGGATGAAGCGGATCGCGTATCCCGTTTAACTGCGACCAACGTTGGCTTACTCGACGCAGTACCTTGCCAAGTAATTGAGCTATTATTTCTTATCCATACGGATGTGTTAGCCGTGGCCATTGACTTTTCGCTTCTTATTTAGGCATATTATGTACCAGCATTATATTTTTTTCTCAAGAGCAGGCGTATCAAGTGATGCATGTTGCCAGAGAACATGTATACCATTTCATAACCGAAAGCGTATCCTAACATTTCTTGGCTAACTTCTCTTTACCTCAGTACCTCGCCAACGAATAGAGTCAGTTAAAACGTCAAAATAATTTTAATCAGCGCAGTAATAAGGAGGCTTAAATGAAAAAAATCGAGATAAATTCATAAAGAACTAATTTATTGCATAAGATTTGTTTATCAGGTGTACATTGATTAAAAAATATCGTTTTGTCGTTGCTGCTCTTTAAAAATCCATTTGTTTAAAGTTGTAACATTCTTTACAGCACAATGAGCTGAATTAAATTGGTGATTCATGCATTTGATATCATCCATACTAATTTTTTTTAAAGCTGGACATTGCTTAATATCATAAATGTACCTATGAAAATATTTATATTATGCAAATATTCAGTAAAGCGTATAATCATACTATGAGTAATGTACCTATCAAATAGCACACGGCGCAACCAGTCGATTTTTTCAAAAACTTTTACGTAAATAACATCATCTTCTTTAATAATGGCTCGAAAGGTTGTAGCTAGATCCTCGTAGGGAAGTTCTCCTGAGCTCCAACGAAGACCGTGGTAAATAAACTCCAACCATCGAATTTCACATTGGTTCTAAGGTAAGAGCTGTGCCCAAGAATATGGGGGCCATGGAACATTAAGCAGTCCCTGATGGCCATGAAACACGTCTTTGTGGCCCCCCCAGAATCCGTGGGGCCTGCGACAGTCACCCGGGGGTTCACCAGATTGAAACTACCTGCGGATTCTCTCATAGAGGTTACCACCAGGGGTACAAGTCTTGCATCGACGTTTTTTATAATGGCATCTTTTTTTAAGTCGTACTGACTTGCAAGGGCCAGCACTACCCTTTTTTCTAGAAATAAGTATTTGGAAAGGGTTAAAACCAGGGCAGCGGCCCTATCTGTTACCAGAAAGGACCGCTACTTGCTCGAGCCAGCCGGAAGTCGCCACTCTCCCTTAGTCCCACCAACGGAGACTGCCCTGGCGTTGAGTAACAAGTCTAAGAATGGTGTTCATGTGTAATGTATGTATATGTTAGTACACAACAATCATCCCAGCGAGACGAGCAGCCTTGTACAGTCCCACGGCCACGCAGACAAGCCAACAAAACGAGCTGGCGTAAGGCACTAAGGTGCCGCCATATAGCTTTCTCAGTGGTAGTAAGCCTAGATTAGTTGGCCCACCACATTATTTTTGTTTATGAGGCGTACAGTCATATTAGATGTGGTTACTCAGACTTACCTGGCCCTCATCGTCCGGCTTAACCCACCGCCCGCGCCAGGCCTCCAACGCAAGCCCAGGACCCACCACACGCAACCCGGAACAATCCGTAAGTATCCCTGTGTTTGTTAAGTGAGAGTGTGGTGCATGTATCTGAGAAGAAGGTTTCAATTGCCGCTTACTTTTACACACGACTGGTGCTAGTTTTTGTTGGCCTGCATCAAGCAATGGAGTACCACCCACGGCAGCAGCAGAAAGCAAAGAAAAAGGAGCACAAGCAGAGCTGGCTTATGCATCCACACCGGTGAAGACAAGGGGCACTAGTCTTCTGATCACATCACTACAGATACACACGACAATGCCACACATGCCCCCCAACTCACGCCCCTGATCACCACCACAGAGAGCAACTTCAGCTGCCCATCGTCACCTCATGTCTTTAGAGGATGCCCCTATTCACCACCCGGGGAAGCGCCTGGTATGGGGAAACTAGCGAAAACACCACCCGGGAGCAGTAGTAGTAGTGGTCGTGGTAGTTGTAGTAGTTGTAGTAGTATTTTTTTTCAGGAAGGAATGGGTAACGCATTAAGGCACACCGTAGAAGCGGCAGTAGTGTGGGACTCAGTGGATTTTTTTTTATTAGACCGCCCATACCTAATAAACACCCCACCCCCCTATGCCGCATGGCTTTTAATTTACCCCGTAATCGCGTGAGCATTACTTCAGGCGGGAGCCACTTGGAAGAACATCGTATTTCACAGCATTAGCGAACAAGCTCGCCACCAGTAGGTAGATGCGCCAATTCCCTCGAGTCCTGAAAAGGACTCAGGGTCCTTGAGGACCGGCACCCATCTTCTAGCGCTATATTGATGATTTCACTTGCTGATAAGTATAAATACTTATCGCAGCTTGAGTCCACATTCTTTACTCAGGGGCCCCCGTTACCTGCACGGCGGCTCTCTCCTTTTCTTTCTTCTGCCGGAGGACTGACCTGACAAAGCCATCCACTGCCATCCACCCCTTATCGCTGCTGAGGATCTCAGAGATGATGGTTTTAGGAGTGTGTGCAACGCTAATCTTGTCTACCAGATGCTGGCGCTCACGGTGCCATCTCTCACACACGAAAAACGTATGATCGACGGTATCATTCAACGCAGGGCAGTAAGAACAACTAGGTGATGCCTTCACTGCCATGTGGTGAAGATAGGCATTAAACTGGCCATGCCTCAAGAGGAACTGGGTGAAGTGGTAGGTTATCTCTGTATGCCGTCTCTCCACCCATGGCCACAGGAGCGGAATCAGGTGGTGCGTCCATCTACCCACACCGGCCCAACCCCACTCCTGCTGCCACGTTGTCAACGTTTCCTCCCACCTGTTGCTATCACTTTCATCGCTGGAGCCCAGGAATCTTCTTCGCTGCTCCCGCGCAAGCAACACGACGGAAATCGTTCGTACTATCACCATAGCAGCAGCGTAGGAGACCATGCAGAAGGTACACGCGATTCTTAAGGATCCAATGTGCTGCACCGAAGTTAAGCGCTCTCAAATATCCTTCTTTGCGAGTTTATCCGCCCATACCTCCACGCCGTACAGCAGGATCGAATTGAAGACCGACGCAAGGAGCCGTCTTTTGGCTTCTTGCGGGCCTTTAACATTCGGCACTAACCGTGTAAGCGCAAAAGAAACCATAGCGGCTTTATCAGCTGCTCTCCTGATGTGCTCCCCGTGAGTCGTGAATCGATCCACACTCTGAAAAATTTGACAAAAACTGAGGTAGTGACGGTCCCAGAAAGATTAATGCAATAAGTTAGAAGTAAATAGATACAAATGGTGTTTTACCTGTCAACGATGATAAATAATGCCAATAAGGAAGTAAGACAGAGGTCTTGACGTAAATATCGTCAAGTAACGTTCTGGTCAGTGCTTTTGTGACAGTACCAATACACTTGAGTTTTTAAAAGTACCAAAATTTTATAGGACTTTCTGCTTTCTAGTATAATATGGATTCTGTTCCTTATGTCTCTCAAGAAGGACTGGACGGTTTAATTTTTAATCCGTAGGACCAGAGTTTCACGAGAATTAGATAAAAACACCTGATGGTATTAAAGATTGTGTTTTTGAAGTAAATGGTATCAAACTAAATTACAGCAATAGTCCAAAAATCACTATCGATACGAAAAAAGATCGTTGAATCTTTTCCGTCATCGCAAAATTTTTCACGATGTAGTGACACAACCAGAAATAAAAACCTGTCAATGAGTATTTAGTCAAAAATTGTATGACACCATGACGAAAAGTTATCCGTGCAGTTTTAGAATGATCTCGCAGGAGAAGGGATTTCATTCATAGGAGTAGGGGAAAAGATTAAAGTCAAAGAAGCCAAAGAAAAAAACATTCTGCATAAGATTTTGCAAAATCATTACTATGAAGTGGCGCGACTCACTGCATACACTAAAGGTAACAAACTTGTAAGTGCTATAAAAAAATTTTTTCTGATCACAGGTTATTACTTAGCTAGAGAGTCAAGATTAGTACAGTTTACATAGATTCATTAGAAATCGTTTTCCCTGAAGAAGCTATAACAAGCATTACTCTAACGACGTGTTAAAAGCTGGTTAGATGGACTTGATAGGTTTAAAAACTTATTTAGATGGGTACGCTAATATTTCCGATGTTTGTTATGTCGTCAGCAAATATGCTCATGCAGTAACTATCAAAAATAGAACCTCAAAAAATGTCGCCAAAGCAATTCATCATATTTTATTAAGAAGAGACGACCATGCACTAATGTGTCTCTAAACATATAAAGGTAAATGATTTGTAGGTCGTGAAATACACTCCCTTTTACAAGATAAAAAAATCAAAATTAGAGTATCACATACCTCAAAGTCAAAGGCTACCATAGCTAAACGTCTTATAAGAACTAGTAAAGAGAAAATTTGGCGACTTTTCGCTCCTACTTTGCCGAGTAAGATAAAAGCCTCTTATTGCACCAATCATTCGTCGACAATGATTGTGCCAGATAACGTGACTTAGCATAATTTTCTGCATCGATCACTTTTTGCAACAATTTTGGCCTTTTCTTTTTTATCAAGTGCTCAAAATTAACTATAAAGGCTTAAGAGTGAGTTATGTTACGTCTATTAAGCAGATATGAGACTTAGTTCGGCGATTAATCCACGAGTGAAAAGCGTGCATTTCAAGCAACTGTGAGATTAAGTTCAGTGACTAAGCTGTGCAAAGAAGATCGAGCAAATCAAGCCACTGTAAGCTCGTCTGAAAAATGAATCAAGGAAAAACAAGAAAGGAAGGACAATTAACTCGGGTTTTAATGTTAAAAGCAGAATTCTAATTATTGTAATCGCCACGAATACTCTTATGTAGGATTAGAATTATCGTTGCGGTCAACCTTGTAAGATCTTGTGAATGTGTGTGCACAAGCAGTGGCTAATCAACGACTATTGAAGTAATTTAAGTCAAGGGAACTATAGATTGTATAAGCAATGTAAATGTTAATCTAATATCTTATTATTAATAATATTTGTAAAATCAACTATTTTTGGCTTCTTTGAAGTTACTCAATCATCAGATGACTTAAAACTTGGTTGGTGATTCAATTAACTTTCTTAATTTAGAAATATTCTACTTACTGAATGATAACATCTTTTTTAAGAACTAAAAATTCTTATTAACAGAAACACAATTTTTACTTGATTACAAAATTGACTATTAAGAAAAATCTAAATGGACAACGTATAATAAAGATAAAAAGACGTGAGATAAAAAGACAAATAAGAAACGCTACTACTGCATTACTGAGGACATAAACTCGAATAACACTAAAACCACCAAGTCAGAGTTAAAAGAAAAGTATACTGTAAGTAAAAGCAAATAATGGCCTTTAAGCAGACGGCTGACTTCTGATGAAAAAGATTAAATTTATTTGTTTCTAGGATAAATCTACGAATTCCCTCCTTTACTTATAGAAATTCGGACGTAACCAATTTGCATTTCTATTATCATCACAGTGGTTAGTACAAATTAACATTTATAATGATCAAAACACACCACTCAGAGATGTTTGAAATAGTAGATCCCTTATCTTTAATGTGAAAGAACCTATATTTTGAAAAACAGTCATTTTAAGGCTAAAGGGTGGAGCCCGAAGTTCTCTAGACACATTAACAATAACTACATTAAAAAATTGTATACGCTACTTAAAGGCACACTCTTTGCCTTTCTAAATTTAGGCTCAATATATAACCAACATTGATAATTCTTAAATAAAACGAGGAGAAACTGTTCACGAATTTTAAGAGAAAATCTCCGAACTTAATAATCAAGGTGCTAGTGCAGCAAAAATAGAGGCCACTTTCAACCGTATTCCTAAAAACCAACAGCCTGATTTCAATTCATATCTAGAAATATCTGGCCGTGCCAACCCGATAGATTCAAGGCCAATATGGTGTTAAACGAACCAAAAACATTTGCCAGTGCTTGACAGCTAGCCTTAGAAGCAGAAAAAGTTGAAAAATTTTATACCCAAATGCTCACACTACCATGTACCATCGAAACTCACCCATGTACCTTGCTTAACAATTAGACCCTACAAAAAAAATTAATCTATCAGTACACCAGCAGGGTCAATACGAATATATTTCATATTTATAACCCAATCAAACTAACACGCACTACGTTAAATTTGACAGTTCCAACACATACAATCGCAATAATGTATCTCACTATTACAACCCTAATGATACGAACATTTTTCCTACTACGTTTAATTCAGATGGAAAAATAGAACAACATCCAGCTATTTAATATAGAAACAATCTTATCGAGTAACCAGTAGAATTGTTGCAAAAGTCAAATAAAGAACAATCTTATTAACCTTGAGGTGACTTATGGAAGAATCATTAAAACTTACACCCCACACAACGAACACAACACCGAAACCAATTATTAGCCTATTCAAATTGCTCATCCTACACAAGGTAACTGCAGAGTGTATTTGGTAACTCGTATACTGCTCTAATGGGAGATTTACGAAAGTGAAGTTTTTTTAAAGTAAAACTTCTATGGCTGCGTATTGGAAGTCTAGAGGCAAGTAAAACCGGCTGATGCAACGCAAAAGTGTCCATCCGGTTCTTGGTGGCGAGGGAAGAGTGGAGAGCAGGGGCATAGGAGAGAGTAGCGCGCATACGCATCAGAAGAAGCAGTCGGGAACTATACCTATACATACCGTATACCGTTCAGTAGATTTGCGGGGGGAGAGGATACGCTACGATGACGTACGACAACTGTCGACAGTTGACAGAGAGAGAGAGAGATAAAGAAAGAGCAAGCGCGCGTATGTATAGAAATATATATAAAAATGAATATATATATATCTGAAGCCGGAATTTGTGTGTGTGTGTGTGTGCGTGCACGTATGAGAAGGTAATAAGGTATAGAAGCGTAGAGGTCTGGCACTAGAAAGTACTGATGTAACGTATAGAAACCGTTTACCGTAGTCGTAGTCAGTATAGAGGTAAGCAGACTACCAGAGTGTGCATTTACTGTGTAGAGTACATACGTGCTGATTGTATATACTATATATTTATGTATTGTAAGTAATATATTTGCGTTTTTTTCTCTATTTTTTTTTACAGTCACTGATTTACAGTCAATCGAAAATTGGTGATTTTTGTGCTATTAAATGTATACTTTACCAACGGGATTGACAATTATAATGGTTTCCATATATATTTCTATAAATCAGACTGTTTAAAAAATCATTGAGTTCATCTATAAATCATTACTTAGGTATACTGTTAGAGGTGCTGCATTACTTAGTAAAAATTATCATACAATTCCTATTATTCTTGCTAGAAATTTCAACACAAATTTTACATCAAACGATTCATTGCCATTAATTGGTTTTCTACAAGACGAACTCGAACTAAACATGGTTAAAAATCGTAATCAAGCCACAACTAGACATAGGACCACTATAGATGCCGTTTTTTCCTGATGTATTGAAAAAATAGAATCAAAATTATTTATTTCATATTTAAGTTACCATAGACCGATTGTTTCTGTTATGGAATTCTCACAGGAAGATTTGACACAAAATAAAATAATTGAATGTAAATTTTTATATTATTTAATGTGTACAAGTCTTTTGAAATTTTGACATGTGTAATGTTTTTCTATTTGTATATAATAAAATAAAAAATCATGAATACAAAACTATACAATACTACTTTGTACTTGAAAATATTTTCCGAACTGTAATTATGACACCGTGACTGCATATAACATAAATTAAATAAATACAAGTGATCAACTTATCAAATTTTTTTTTGTTCATACAATAATTCAATTTTAAAATTTGTAAAAAGTGTACATAACACCATACGATTTCTATTACACCAAGTTCAATAACTTACTAGTTAGGAGTTTCACTTCTGCTGGGGATCCCGAGACCCACACCTTTTTTTTAAATCATAAATACAAGAACTGACACCAATGCTATCAAAGTATCTTTATTACTACCAAACGTTACTATAAATACTTATATGAAAATTCCTTTTATTAGATTACCTCCTCAAAATAATATAATATTAGGAACAGTAACGTTAAAAATATTGGATAAAAATCACGTTTTTCTTGTCGAATCAAAAAAAAGACCCCTTAGTGGGACAAAAATATCAGGAAATCAATGTCCAGCTGGAAAACAAGCCGGACTTCGTTATCACATAAGATCCTTGATGCTAAACAGAAGATTTTAAGGTTCCATCACATTTATAGTAAGAATTGCAGCAATAAGCAACGAAAAACATTGATTTAAATTGCTTGATGCGACAACAGAACATATAAGTGAAGAAAATAATTTTTACAATAGTATACATATATAATATTGGCATAAATAAAGAATACTCAGAGTCTCTGCCAACTTTTTAACATGAAGACTACCAAATTAACCTTTGGTAAAAATTCCGTGTAAAAAATACCAACCAGAATGATAGTTTCCATTGAAATTCCTGTAACGCAAACTAACAGCCGCGGGCAAGCATACCTGCATTTGATAAAAACTACTCCTGGTATATTTGTAGGCAAAGCAGCAGTAACAGACAATAAAGGCTGCTATTTTACAATGGCTGTGATAACTAAAGAAGAGCCAGTAGAAATCGAGATCTCTTTGCAGGATGTAGTATATTTTGATTTCGATGATTCAGAAAATCTTGTTGACTCAGATTTTAGCGATAATGTTCCCAATATAACATTAGAGAGAAGAATTAAATATATTACGAAAAAACTTTGCCAGCTTTATTATGATAAGACAAGTTATACCCAAATTTCTTGAAGTAGTAAAAGAGTGCTTACATCGATTTTATACCAAAGGTGATGCTGCTTCACGTACATCGTATATATAACACAATATATCACCAACTCACAATTAACCTGTTTTTATTGAACACTATAGATACCCTTCTTTTTTATACAGAAAAGTTAGAGATTAGATCGAAAAGTTTTTTCAAAAAGGATCCATTAGATTCTTTTCTAGCCTATAGATTTGCCCGCTGTAGATTGTCTCTGGAAAACCAGGACTCAACGGAGAAAAGAGGCATTATTTCGTAATAGATGACATAAAATTAAACTCTTGAACCATCTTTTATGCTTTTCTATTACCTACTATTATAGAGATATTGGAGAAAATTGGTGAGTCAAAATTTTTTTCAGTACTTGATCTAGCTAATGGATTTCGTCAAATTAAAGTATCTCTAGAAGATCACTATAAAAAAACTTTTAACACTCCATATGGACATTACGAGCTTATTGGTATAACATATAGATTACATAGTGCACCAGCTACATCTCAAAGAATCATCAACTCTGTGTTATTGGGATTACAAGGCACATAAATTTGTATATTTTGAGATAATATTGTAATAACTGCCAAAACTTCAAAAGAACCTGAAATAATAGTAAGTAATTTATTTAATAGACAATCAGACGCTGGCTTAGGACCACAGCTAAATAAATGCAAGTTTTTGACTCCTGAAGTAATATATTTTGTACATAGAATAGGTTCTTATAGATCAAAACTCGATTCCAACAAACCTAAAGCAGTTAGAAAATTTCACAATACTAACAACTTGTGCCATAATTAGAAAATTTTTAGGACTTACCAGATATTATAGACTTTTTATTGAAGAATATGCTGTAATTGCAGAACCTTTAACTTTATTATTACGGAAAAGTCAAAAATTAGATTGTACTAAGACTCAGGAGAAGAGCTTTGAAAAATTGAAATCAGCCCTATGTTAAACCATGGTACTTGCACGTGCCGATCACAATAAACTATTTATTCTAACTACCAACACATTCATGTCAGCTTTCTGTGCTGTTTTAAGTCAAGGAGCACCAGGAAAAGACTATCCTATAGCCTACATGTCTTGCACTCTAAGTAAATGCGAAGGAAATTACTCAACTTCTAGAAAAGTGTGTTTAGCAGTAATAGCCACCGAAAAGAGTTTTTGACACTTTTTATATGGACAAAAATGTACAGTTTACTGATACAACGAGCCTTTGACATAATTGAAATTAATAAAAGACCCCATTAATCACCTAAATCGATAGAGAGGGAGACTTTGTGGGTACCGCTACACCTATAAGTAAGAACTTGGACGTTTAAATTCAAATGGTCACGTTTCATCGCACAACCCTGAAGATTCTCATGAAATAAATACCGTAAAGGATGACATGACTTTAAAAAAAAAATTCAGCTAGAGATATCTCAACATCCAACAGTAACAGAAACAGTAGCTGTTCTTATAGCTTGAGCTCCAACAGCGAGTATGGTTATCATAAAACATCACAGTCCCGTATGCTATCTTTAAACCTATTTTAAAAATTTTCCGACAAACAAGAACATCTATTGCACGTGCTGATTAAGCTAGCGATATACATTATCAAAGCTTAAATAATCTCGAATCCACTACTACAGGAAAGCAGGTAACAAGAGAAAGAAAGAAGGGCTCTAAAAATTTTGCTTCCATCAAACTGCCGGAAATGAAAAGTGGGCAAGGAGATCTCACTGGACTATTGATAGCTCAAAGGTTACTTCAACCCAAAGCTCGAAAATAACAAATTTCACCTCCTCCTGACATACCTATAACCACTTTAGAATCTGACAACACAGAAATTCCAGATACATTGAAAGATGAAGAAAACCAGCAATCACTGATACCTCAACGAGATAAATCTCTTCTTCCTAGCCTTTTGAACACTAACCAGATAAGCCATTAATTTCAACCACAAACGGTAATGAGTCACAACAAGACACTATTACTAGAGCCAGTGACTTACAAAAAGTATTGAACCCATCATTTTAAGTATCAACTGCCAGGACTTCAACAAATAAGAAAATTAAAACTGCTTCTCAAAAATTCGTAGAACTTAAGTTTTACACTGACTTATTAAGAACATTAAGAGACGAAATGGTTGCTAAAATAAAACGAAATTTTAAGCTGTAATTCACTGCAAGGAGATCATCAAAAGATACTTTGGAAAGCAGTCCTAATAAAAATAATGAAAAATAATATCCTTCAACTAGCAGTTTGCAAAATACAAATTTTGCTAACCCATCTCTCAAGAACAACAGGAAATTATGATCCAGAGTCGATCAAAGCAAATTTTTAGAAATTGAGAACTTTATCTAATAGTGCACTGGACTATTCTGATGACTCTAAGAATTTTATAATAGAAAGAAGCTTTCTTATAAGATCAAAATCGCCTTTAAGACGCTCCTAAGCTGTATCTACGGTAATAGGGGATGATATTAACAGTGTATGAAAAGAGCCCAATGTTTCTGTTATTGAGCAAAAAGATAGTGAAAAAGCCATAGTGGTTAAAAAAATGCATGGCAGTATACCTTATGCACCTTATCATTCAAGTTCAAGTAGCGAAATACATACACAAAACAACATCATGCCCTGAAGCAGAGTAACTTGATACTGTCTACTCGTTCTTCAGCCATCTTTGAAATGTAAGAACAGCAATGGAATGCTGAGCCTGATGACCAAGTTATATGTAAGAGAAGCACTATCATAAAAACTCTAACGAGACTAAAAATGAATTACCTCGAAGTATTAAGCACATGGAACTGTTTAACCTATGCAGAAGACAGCATTGCAACGTTTATTTTGGTCAACTTAACACTTAGTTCTACTAACACTTAATTATTATTAGATTTTACTTATATTTAAATTTGCAAATAAAATAAGACGCAACCACAAGCAGAAGACGTAAGAACAACTTTTTGAAAAAAAATTTAAGTATTCTGTTTGGTTGTTAAAGAAAGAAAAAAAAACGGATCTTTGCATCAAGATTTTTACTCGTGTTTAGCAGGTTGAGCAAAAGCAATAGAAAACAAAAAAAAAAGAAACATTGAGATAATTGAGGAAGGCTAAAATACGGTACATAAAAGTAGCGTGCTGTTAATGACACCCCGAATTGTGTAAAAAAACGAGAGAGAGAGAGAGAGAGAGAGAGAGAGAGAGAGAGAAGAAAGAGAGAGAGTTACGAGGCCAAAGCCTAAGGAGAGAATATTTAGGGGAATCGTAAGCAGATGTCCAGAAGTTTATTAAAGAGTCGTAGCAGGGAAGTCTATGAATGTGAGTAACAGAGAGATAGAGAAAAAGAGATATAGCACGAGAGAGAGTGAGAAAGAAAAAGTTTGTGCCTATGTTGAGATTTTTGTGGCATAGAAAGCGTGAGAGACTTGCGTACTCTGCAAGTTTTTTTCAAATAGTAAGATTCACTAAGGTAGTGAATTACCTTAACTTTTAGTGCGCATGTAGGCTGGAGGCCAACGCGTTGCATAGCGTTGAATAGCGTCCAGTGATCTTTAGTGTGTTGTGTTGGTAGAATGAACCATACGCTTTACTGAAAATTTTGTGTGTTGAAATATTGTTTCGCACGTTGCTTTCATTTCCCAGGAGCAGCTGACATCTGACCAGCTGCCTACGATGAAACCCCCTTTTACATGTGAGTTTCAGGTGTAGGGACAGCAAAGCCGAGCCGTGCGAGGTAGCACTAAGAGTGGTAAGTGAGCAGAGAACGTATATGTAATTTTTTTATGCAAGGTGATCGGGACGGCTTTGTATTATGTGTCTTCACACCGCAGAGCAAGAAAACGCCTCGTCACTTAGTGGCATCTCTTGTGGGGGGTAATTGTCGTGGAATAACCAAAGAAATAAACGATTATGAGTGTTAAGTCAAATTATTAAAAATAATACTTAGAGTACGCGAGATTTCACCGATGACGAGGGCCAAAAAATTTGTTTCGTCAGTGCAACGTTCTGATTTTTTTTTTAATCCACTTGTTTTTTCACCCGTTTTTAGATGTGTTGACGCACACAGGTTAGCTCGCGTTGGGTATAAGTGTCAGACAGATAGAGTCAATCAGTATAGTAAGTGTTATGAAAACTATTGTAAGAGCCAAGACAATTTTTCCGCAACTGCTTCTGCTGTCGTTGACTTCAAGCGCAGCCATTGTCACGCACCACCTGTAGCAGCTAATTTAATGCATGTTTTTCTGTGAGTAAGGAACAACTGCCTTACGTGCGTCGTCTTTAAAAATTTTGACGTGCACACTGAAAATGAAAAGGGAAAAAGGGTCGTGTAACGTAGAGTTTTGATAAACAATCGATGCCTGGAGTGACTTCTTGTCGTGAGTGTATTTAGAGAAGTACGGAATAAGGCGCCCGCAAAACGTTGTGCCAGCAGAGACACAATCTTTGGACAATTAGATGAGATGGATAGCGTAAAACCAAGAACAGAGACTGTTCTGGAAGGAATTATTTGCAAGACCGTTGGATGTAGTGATCGAATACCTTCATGATCGAGAGTTAAGTTTAAGGGAAAAAGTGTTGACCCTGCGCGATCGATTGTTGTGCCACTGGGTGTTAAAAATTAAGCCAGATTATCTACTTATACTGCGTTTCGAGATTGATGCAGCTAAATACGTGGAGGAAGAAGCTGATACGCTAATTGTGGAAACTTGCATTGAGCACGACAAACTAAGGGGATGACGGATGCGTAGTGCCAGAGCGAGCACGAGTGAAAATACAGTGGGTGTGGTGTTCTTTTGGAACGAAAACAATAAATGGGATCTAGAACTTGGAGTATCGCGATATTCTATCAAGAGTTCAGATGTGGGCTTCCCAGCTAAGGTTAGTAAGGCCAAGACCATCAGAAGCTTGGCATGCATCACGCTCATTGATTCGCTTAACTTTCTGCCACGGTCGTGCCCTGTTTCAGTGCCAGTAACAGTGACTATGACAAAGGTATATACGTCAATAATCATGTCTACGTTACTTCCACCTCGAAGGCTGGGACTATTCCCCCAGATTCTGATAAGTCTCTACTCCACTAGGCAAACGCTTGCCGTGAATTCGGGGTGTGTTGACTTAAGCGTGCTTAGTTTGCTTAACCACGAAAGAATTTTGTGATCTGGGAGAGCCATTGCACCAAAAGTGGCTGGATTTAATCAAAAGGCTGGAGGAGGAAGCAAGAAAACAGTGGGTTAAAGTGTGCATCAAACTTATGAATTAGGAATACCATATTTTAGAACCAGCCACTCTCCAATAATAAGATTGAAGAGAATTTAGTGCCAAGTTGTGAGAAGTCTCCTGCGTTGGAATTTAGTAAACTGATCTTCCATACTCTACCTCTTCTGAAAGGCACACAAATGGTGCTAGAGCGTCCTTCAAGCATGGAACCGAAGGCTGTCACCCCCATTCCCCCATCTGGTAACCCTAGAGAATATATCCTGCTGATTTGTGCAACGTGGCAATGAGGGCGCACGAATTGGAAGGTAACAACTAAGATATTTACCAAATCTTTTGCTAAATCAATAGAATAAGAATTGTCTCTCGCAACTTAGGTCAATCACAGGCAGGCTTGCGCTTAAGGAATAGAGAGAGCAAAAGCTACGTAAGCCGTGAGGTCAAGGAAAATGAGTTCTCTTTAAAGGAATCACGTGGCTTAGTGCCACGCTGAAATGACGAGTGAATGATTATTTCTCCGTGGTGGAGTGGAGACTAAAACTCGAGGGCAACGCGTGTGAACACAGGACGCAAGAGTGCCCAGTATCACCACGGTGTGTCAGGCCTACGCCAAGTTTACCAGGTATCAGCCTGATTTTGTTACTCCGAGCGTTAGCGCTTGGAGTCCACTTATCCAACTTCCGTATCTGACCCAACAACACCAAGAAGATACTGGAGAGAGCAAGATAGTGACAGGGACTAGAGAAAAAGAGAAAATGAGAGTACGGCTACGCAAGTCAGGAGACAAGGTTATAACCCCCAGACTGCCTATTATCCTCGAACGACGATGCGTATTCCAGGACACTTCTTAAGCAGTAACAGTGACAGAGAAGTCAATTTTATGGGCCAACGCATCCACAAGCATGACACGCGATGTCGCGATGCTTTGTGCCAGAATGGAAAGAAATGAGATAAAGAGGATAGATCAACAAGAAAATCGTACTTCCAAGGATTTTCAGAGTTGGAAGCTTCAGTTTTTTGCAAAAGATAGGAACCAAGATCCTGAAGACTTTCTCGAGCGCCAAGAGGTTTGTCACGTGAGCGTAGGATCAAGTAGACAAGAGTTTTATTGGGCAGTGCACATTATATTATTAAAAAAGGTGAGTCGATGGTACCACATGGGAAGAAGTGACATGGAAAGTGCTTAAGCATTCATTTTGGTGGCAATTCATTGAAGAGTAAGCCAGCGAAGACCTGCTTAAAAACTTGTGTTGGCGTACCCAGGAAAAAAGGAAAAAGGATAATAAATTTAAAACAAGGATAAGGCACACAGTGTCCCAATTTACCCAGCTACCATCAACCAAGTCTCTCACCATAACTGCGTATCCAAACTTACTTTTGGATCATCGGAAGGCAATGAGCAGCCAGCTCATACTGTTGCTGGACAATATTTAGAGGTACGAATGATAGTGGAAACGACGGATGGGCTTCAACGGCAAGTATGTGCCACCCTTTCGCCGGAAAGGATGCACGCTTCTAATGCCACGTTCATTAGCTCTCCAATGAAAGCTTTGATAGTATAACTTACAGAGGAGAACTCTAAGCAGTTTGTGGAGACAACAAAGCAGACTTAGGGTAAACATGCCAGTAAAACAAAAATCAAGGCTGAGGGTCTAAAAAGCCAAATACCGCTGCCTTGGTGCCTCCTTTTCCAGCTTAGATCCAGACTTTTTCAACACCAAGCCCTGTGAGTAAGCTGGTAGTGCAATCATTATATGCAGCTGCCGTACAAGTAACGCAAGTGAGCGTAGTACCCAGACCAGTAGCACCTATTTGGAGTGGGGCACAATGGCCATTCCCATTGAGGGAAAAAGCGTATCATACTCCAAGACCACTTCAGATGATCAGCTTTGGTAGGCTGCAGCTGTAGCTATCCCAGTTTTTACCAGAAGATCAAGCAAGTGGTAACACCCAGCCAGAAAACTTCGTGAGAGCATGCTTTCGGTGCAGTAGGATTGGGCATCAAGCATACCAATGTCCCGAGAGTTGTGTTACGCGTGCCGACAGAAAGCATATAGGTCACGTTGGTGCCCAAATAAACCACCAGAAGTCAATGGTGCTGTTGTAGGCACTAAGCCTCACACTAATAAGTTCTGCCAGATTTGCGGCTTGTGAAGCGTGATATTTGAACCTTTCAGCGCGTGTAAGAAACTTTGTGAGAGTCTGAGAAACTGGCAGCTCAGGGGCCAGTAAAAGGCTTACCTTCTAAGCCCCCCGCGGTTGACGGAGAGAGTTGTGTACCAAAAAAACTGAGTGCAGAGGTAGGGTGGGGTGGGCATAGTGAAGAAGAGAGAATAAAAAATTAACTTATAGGTAGGATGAAGAAAAGCCAGATACTGCAAAATCCGAAGGGAGGGTTAAGCGAGTTGTATCATCAGGTAATGTGACATGCAGTGAGAGTTTAGAAGACTGTCATGATGTATTAAGTGTCCGAAAGAACAGATAGCTGACGTCAATGAATAACGAAGAGGAGTCTCGTAGAAGTAGAGAGCAAAAGAAAGCGTGAAGAGGTGTTGAAGGTGAGCAGGACATTTAAAAATGGTTGAAGCCCAAGTTTAGAGCGTCACAGCCAGACTTCCAAGGAATAGAACCCATAACCAGCAAGCCATAGAAGGTGATACTTACAGTAGTAAAAATATTGAGGAAGAGGGTTGGTGAACAAGTGGCTGAATTTTCAGGGACTAGTCAAACCACGCTTTTCCCTTGACCCATTTTTCTCCTGCTGGGCGTACTAATACCATAATACTAATACTAATACCAAGATAAAGAGTGGTTTCAGGAATAGAGATGTCATCGGATTGCATGTAGGACTTTGTGAGGAGGATATCACTGAGGTAAGCTATAACAATCAAAACCATCGACGTATTTTATTGGTATAACAAGAACATAAGGCCCCGTTTAATCCAGGGGCAACGTCGTCATTGATCGGGTCAAAGTTCGCCGAATGATTTTAGCTGTTTAATTTCAATTATCAACCATCATATTCGACTACATGATGAAAATACTAAATGGTACAAAGTAAAATTATTACTTGAGTAGTCACTTTAATAACATTGTACATTTGTGTTTATTCACTTGTATACATTAGTGTTAATAGTAATTTTTACTATTTTTTAAAATAATGCCATATTTCTTAAGCAAGTATAATTTGTGATAGATACTCTTGTAGGAATGCTCGTGTATGAATCAAGTGCAGTTTCTGCTGAGGTATAAGTTGTCAATGTCGGTAAATTTTAGTCTTATGTGAAATAATTTAAAAGTAATATAAGGTACATCATTAGGAGTGATACATTTAGAAAAAATTTTTATTTCTTTCTCCGTTTCTCTCTACCTGAGGTTATATGTAACAGTAATTATTAAATTAGGTCTTCCAAAATTTTTCATTACAGCCATTGCATCTCAGTACTGTTTTTGCATATACTCTGCACTTCTTATAAATGCACATTGTAAAATTTAAATAATTCCTACATTATTATTTATTGAAATGTCTCAATTACTTAATGCACTACGTGTAATGTGACCTACTAGACCTTGATAAAGCTCAGTCTTTGATATTTTTTGATTATTATCAAAACAGATCTTTCTATTGCTTTCTATCAAACAGAAAAATGCAAAAAAAAGTATTGTATAAATGTTTTAACATGAAGTGTAAAACTGATAATTTTACTGCTTATTTGACAAGAAATTCCATACAAACAGTATTGAAACAAAGAAGCTTCATTTATATGTATATATTCCAGTATTATAATGGGAAAGCAGATTAATATATCTCCCACCCAGGCGCATTAAAGGTGCCTGATACCAAGTAAATCAGTGATGCGCAACGTAAATGGTGATGTTACATGCGTACTGGAAGTGTTTGGAGTGCGGCTAGACACAGGTCTTATGGGAGAAGTTTTATTTTTTAAGGCTGTGCCCAATATTCATCAGAACGTTCTTTTAAGTATGGATTTTTGTCAAGCTTTTAACATTGAAGCTAAGTTTGAAGAGAGATTATGGCGAACGAGTGGAGGAACTTAGGCCTCATTTGTAGGGAGAAGCGATCAGTCAGAGTGAACTATTCATGCTAAGTGAGTGGAAATAATAAAGATAGATGTAGACTATGGTGTGATGGATCTTACGGAGCATATGATAAAAGTTACCAATCATACGCCTATCCAACAACAGTTACAACGTATGTCGCCGAAAACGCAAGAGAGTGGTTATAGCAATGCGCCAGTGATGATTAGGAGATTAGATGGGACGTATGGATTTTACATCGATTTTCGCGATTTGAGTTAGGTGACGAAACGGGACGCGTACCCATTACCGAGCATGGACGCGATTTTGGACAGGTTAAAAAACGGTAGATACCTATTGAACAATGAATTGAAGCCGACATATTGGAAGTACAAATATACGGCTTTTTCAGCAGGTTTTTAGATGCGCTTTTTGACCCCAACCTGTATCCGATGGTCTTCGGTTACTTAGACGATATAATAATAGCAACTGATGACTGTACGGAACACTTATAATATTAGAAATTTTGTTGCGACGAGCAATGAAAGCCAGCTTAGCCATGGAAAGAGAGAAATACGAATTTTGTACGTCGAGACTGACTTATTTGGGCTTTATATTACATAACGAACGTTTGAGGCCAGATCCCGAAAAATTTACGCTTGTTTCGCACTATCCAGTGCTAAAGTACGTTAAGCAGCTCTGTTGTTCCTTATAGATGGTTGAAAAGTACAGCTGATATATAGATAACGATTCAGATGTAAAAACTCTTTTAGTCAAACTGTTGCGAAAGAGGCTAACGTGGAAGTGAAAAGATAAACAGCAAGACTCATTTAAAAAGCTCAAGTGAGCCTTAACAGAAGTGCCAGTATAAGCAAGGCCAGATTTTCAAAGACCATTAACGGTACAGACAGACGTGAGCAAGTACGCTATTAGCCCCGGGTTAGCCCAGAAGGCTGACGATGGTAAACACCCGATTGTATACGTCAGTCGTGTCCTTACTTCAGCCGAGAAAAGTTATAGTGTAACCGAGAAGTAGTGTTTCGCTATGATTTGGGCTTTAAAAAAGTTGAGACCTTTCTTAAAGAGATACCACTTCACCGTAATCACCGATCATACCTCGATCAACTGAATTAAGATTCACACGAACTGACCAGTTGGTGAGCTAGATGGACTCTTGAAATGTCACACTAGGATATGGAAGCCATACAACGTTAGGGGGAAATTAATGATGTGCTGAATGCTCTATTCCAGATATCGTAGTGGTGTTACACTACGGCAACTTTTATCATTTAAAGGTTGCACCTATACAAATTTCCTCAATACATCAATTACAATTAAAATAAAAGACACTTTGTCGTTGTAGTTTTTTAATGACGTCAATTAAATGAGATCTGCTTTCTACAATTCATCTCTAGCGTTAACATCGTAAAATAACCGTGGAAACTTGCGCCAAATAGATTTATGAAAAGTATGAGCATCATGTTTTTGCAGCCACTCTTTAATTTTTTTGTGTGAGATTTTGTTTTTATTTACTCTTATAAAACTGCAGACCTCAGAAAAAGCTGCTTAGGTAATTGTGAAATGCTGGTTAGGGGTGAAATATTGTTTCTCTAGCGAATTCATTATTTATTAATAGCGTAACAAGCTTTTAAAACTGCTTGATTTTGGAGTAGATGGATGTTCTACATGCTTATCATCATCAGATTTGTCATCGTGTACAGTTTTTTCCAAAAGTGATAAAAAAGTCTCGTGTTCAAATGTTTCTTCGTCTCCTCCAAGTGACTTTATATTACTGGTCCCATCTAACAGCAAGCTTGAACTGTCGCGATCCACGATATTTAAGAGGTCTGTATTTTTTACGAGTTCTTGAGAAGTGCTTATCTCTCAAAGTAATTTAGCAAAAATTCTTCTCCCCACTGATTTAAAATTTTTCCTTCGCCACGCAGCATCGATAATTAAATCGATAATATTTGACCCATCAATTTTTTTACCCTTATAAATTACTGTACCTAAACTATTTCACCTAATATTGTTTTTGTATTCTTTTTAATGTTTTAAAAGCAGTATAGATTTTTGTTGGTACACTTTAGGTACAGTACTGACAATCGTTTCTTTGCTTAGTCCATAATCTTCTGTAGTAGTAGTTATACTTTTAACTTCGTTTTCAGCAATCTGCATTTGGCTCAGCAATTGGCTCACGCTGTTTATCGATGAAGTATAAGTATCGGTGTAAAACTTTCAAGTATTTCTTCAATTTATCGTATTCATCGCTATACAAATTTAAATCTAGAATTTTTTTCATCGAGTAGTCTAACCAACTCAAGTTATCTCTAGCTGTCTGTGTAGTATGTAAAATAGATTGTGTGAAAAATTTATTTGCGGCTGTAGGAGTAGAAGAACTGAAGTTTTTCTCTACGGTAGTGGTTTCTTTTTTTTGTTCTTTGGAGTTTGTCTTTAGACAGTAAAATCATAAGATACCCATGACCTTTAGTTGTTGCGTCTCAATACAAATCCAATACAAACTTTGGATCTTCTGGATGTATCTGCCTTGCCAAATGTTGTATTTGTGCACGATCGCAAGGGTTTTTAAACACTATGATGTACGACATACTCAGACTTATGTCTCGCAAATTAGTTGACTTGTGAAAAATATTTTGTGTTATAAACATCACACTAATATTTTTATGATTACTCCCTTTTCTAAAACGATCTAACACAACATAATTCGACAACTCGTGCATCAGATCGTCCATGATTAAAAGCTTCTTAAGATGAGGATTGTTTAAAGAATCAAAAGGTTTAAAAGTCCCTCGCAAAATTCAATTTGCTGTCCATTTTTTTTAAAATTTTTACTTTTATAACTATTCTCCCACTCTGCATGGTAAAATAAAATACGGTCAAACGTAACGCTAGATATTTGTTTTAAATTATTTAACAATCTTTTAACGAAAACTGTTTTTTCGCAGCCGGTTAGACCGCAAATCACGCTTGTCCAGGGGTGTTGCCATCGGTTATCTATTATAACAACATTTTTCACACTTATAATAGTTTGATAGGTTTGTAATTTTATTTCTTTTCCGAAAAGCATACCTACGTACTATGTGGCGGCGTCCACGACGTTACGGTACTGTAGCTAATACGTAAGCTTATATATATTTATACCCCTAAATGGGTATAAAACTGCGCACAGATTACCTCTATGTGTGAGCGTCAGCTGGTTTGTCTCTACGTACACGTCAAACGACACTCTCTCCTTGTCTCAACTGCTCCCTTGGGTAAGTAACACGTGCATGCAGCGGAAAAACATTACCTGTCTTGGTATCTATCCATGCAAATGATTGACTAGCATATTTCTATTACTTACAAGGTAGTTGTAGTACCTTATTCAAATTTTGGAAGATGCAAGTCCTGAATGGCTTAGTTGGTTAACAATTTTATTCGTATGGAACATTGATTTAAGTTTAACTCTTCAGTACTTGCATACTTGCAGTTTCAAAACTTTACCACATACAAGATCCCTAGCTAAACATAGGTTATCCCTATTATCTTTCAGTAAGACACCTTTTTTACTTAAACTATTTATAATGTTTTCTGGCACTTCCCAGCCTTGAGGTAATTTAACATAAGTCACCTTAACTACTAATGTTTTTGCGATGTTATTTACTCTCATACTTTGTTCGATTTTTTCGCAGAGGCCCCAGATATCTTGAAAATTAATTTCATTTATTAATTCGAAATATATACCAGCCAGTTCTTTAGTTAACGCGTCAGAGTGCAAGTCAATACCTACAAGATAATTACTTGTAGTGTAATTTTTTTAATAACACTAATAAGTTCCTGTAATCCATTTTTAAGCCATTCCAAAGTATTAATTATATCCGTAAATTAGGTAATTTTGAATCTTATAGCGTGACACGTTGTTTTAAACGATTAAGCAAATTTTTCTCTATCGCTTCCCAGTATAATATATTTTATACCTCTTGTTATTTCCGGTTCACCCTCGGTCTGCACGGCGACGCTTGCAACACTTCTCCCATGTTGATGTTCGCGAGGCGGCTGCTCCTGAGGTTGTTCAATAGGAGTACTCTCCAACCTATCAACTCCATCTGTAAGATGAAAAATAGTTGTTAGAATTTTATGTGAGACTTTTAAGAATTATTTATATACAATTTTATTTTTAAATTTACCTGTGTTAGTGTAGCATGTCATAGTTAACCCCGACGGACTGGGTATCGGTTCGGATACCTCCTCCTGCGAGCGGTCAGACTAATTTTCTATACAATATTGTAAAACAAATGTAATTAAAAAGGTAAAAGGACCCCGACGGTCCAGGCATACTATCATCCAAGGAGTCCTTCAGCTTTCTCATTAAGGTGCTGTCAACGTTTGGAAGATTTTCACTATCTTCAAAACATATTTTGCCAACTAAAAAAGAGATTTCGTTTAATTTTGCTCATGATGCAAAATTTGGTAAGTATAAGAAATTTTATAAATTAATATCACTTACGACTTCTATCGTGTGCCTCGTACATTCTCTTCAACATCGCGATGTTCCTAGCTAAAGATGGTAGACATTCCACCACAGTTTATATAGCTATAGGACTACGCACTAGATAAAGGGGTATAACACGACAGCGTGCACGTCCTCCAGATGAAAGGTGAAAAGCTCCTGCGATACTCCTCTTGATTTGTTAACTGAGTATACAGGCAGCTTCTCGCTAAACCACTTGTCAGGGTATGCTTTACGCGCATTTTTTGACACGATAGTCACGTATCGCGCACAAGAACGCACTACCTCGTACAACGCTGCGATATTAGATGCTTTCTTTTTTCTGGTTTCTTATTTTACGGTGTAGCTAGCAAAAAACTTGTAACACGTTGTAGAGAGACACCGAAGCAACTAATTAAAATAGTTTAGCTAGCAAAAACTTGCAACATGCCGTAGAGATACACAGATACAGAATTTAAATAAGTGTAAGCAAACAGAATAAGTACACTGTATAAGACTTTGAAGTTAATTGAAAATGTTAACAATTTCGAACAAGATGTAACACGTAAAATTATAGTAGCGTATCAGCAAGAAAAATGTGATGCAGCTGAGAGTGTTAAAGAAAGACTCATTTTCTTTTACAATTTCTAATTTCTTTTTTTTTCTACCTACTTCTATATTTTCTCTCCCTTTTTTTTTACCAAAAATTTTGGCCAACGTATAATAAATTTAAAAGGTGTGCGCACTCACATAAGGACACTTTAGTCATAGTCTGGAAAACTCTACAGTTACGGTATGATAAACTTCCACAGTGGTTACCTAACCTTCTTCATATTTTGGAAAAGATTAAAATTATTGCAGCTGAGGGACAATTGCTCACATCTGCTGCCGTTACTTACTTTTCTCTACAGCCTTTTGCAGATATTTTCTGTGTAACTAAACAAGAGCGCTTTTCGGGCTTGAGCATGTTTTTCCCACAGCATTTTATATGATAAAATAAGGGTATATTATATATACTATCTCTGTTTTCAAACGCAAGAGTCTCACTCTTCTATAGACTCATTAGTCTTCCTTGCAACTTGGATAACGGCTGACATAGATTATTTTCGCAGCCCCTGCAAAATTTTGTCGGTTAAGAGATTTTTAATTTTACTGCATCATACGAAACTGTATAAAATTGCTTGTGTTTAATCAAGACAAACGCGTTTTTCATCGCATGATACCTTTAAACATTTATCAGATTTTATTAATTGTACAGAAAATCCAAAAGACAACAAAAGTGGAATACAAAGGAATTCAGCACTTTCGTCGAAATATATTACATTTTTGTTGAAATATAAGGAGTTCAACTATAATGTCTTGTTCATTACACCACCCTAAATGGTAGCCTTTTTTTGTCACATCATGGATTCTTCGAGATGTCAGATCCTTATGGAAAAATTCTCTTATAGTTTACCTCCCTCATTATCTGGTTGTACCTTATATGATTGTGTACTTGCTGGTCCCAAGCTCCAAGAGGATATTTTCGCAGCTTTATCTGGTTGGCGCATGCTTAAGCATGTATTTACTGCTGACATAGTGTGAATTTTCTTGCAAATCCTGTTGAAACCTGAGGATCGTAAGTAGCAATGAATTCTATGACGTGAGAGCCCTGACTAGACTCTTGCTCATTTTAATTTACATAACATGACGTAGGACGTCCGTACCATTTCGTTTATTTCTGAGTATTGAAGCAGTAAGCCCTGCAGGAACAAGCCTAATATCCCTTGTAAGCTGATATTTTGCTTCACACTTTGTGTATGAATGATTTTGAGGTCAGTGCATATTATAGATCTCAAATTTTTTTTTGTTCAGCAATAATAAATATCTACCCTATGGGCTAGCAGATTCTCACTTAGTCAATAGGCATCTTATGTATAAGACTAGTGTTAGAAGAGTCAACTGTAATCTAAATGCCTGACTTAAGCTGTAAGTATTTTAGCTTTAGCACTCTAGTGAAATTCTAAATCAGACATTATCCCAATAAAAATATCTGTCTTTTCAATCCACTGAGTCACTGACATAGCATATAGTATTTTAAAAAATGGCCTGCCTTTTTGATCCCCAATGCTTTGTTCCTGTAGTTTAAGTTTTAACCAAGATTTCAATCCAAGATACCTGGCTTCTAAACGCTTCTTGGGATAGTCCATTGCTGAATGCTTTGGCAAAAAAATGGATTAAATTTTATGAGACTTTAGTCAAGCTAGAGTCTATAGAGGTACTAATACGGCTTGGCACCAAATCTGAAAATGCACCACATATCAAGTTGCACGGCTTTTGCGGTTTGTCTGAGCATGCTTATGCAGCTGTAATATATTTATAAATTGCTCTACCAGGAAAGCCTGTCAATAGTGTTGCTTAAACATATATGGAACCAACCAAGGTCCTACGCATCTCGAAGCTAGAGATCAATTAAATTAAAACTCTGCAGAGCGAAATTATCATGCGTGCTAAACAGTGGCCATTTTAAATAGGTAGAAGTAGGGGACTTCTCTAGTGTAGCAGTTTTGTCAATACCTTCTTTAGATCAGCTCTCACTTGCTGACTAAGAAGTGGTCCACACTCGTACGCACACATACAGTTATTGTATCCAGTTTTAAATGACTTTCTTATTATTATGAAATAGGAATCAAGATAAAAATCTCCAGAGTTAACTTACTTTTGCCTCTCATCCAGCTTTCCATTTCGAAAACAGTCAGTGCTTTAACAATACTGTCAAGCAGACTTTGTGGAGGCCAAAATCTGAAATAGTGAGTAAGCGTTGCGTTGTTGAAATTTTGCTTTTTTTAGACGTACTGAAAGTAATAGTCCTACTGTAATAATAGCAACTTCACTAAATACTTGTAACGATGAATTTTGTGTGCTTTTATTGGTATTACTGGAAAATTTTACACTTTTAAATGTATTTAGCAATGTTGTTGCGCATTTTCTTCCAACAATATTTTTTTACATTTATCGTTAAGTTGTATCTTTACTTCTATGACCTCTTAATAACCTTGCGTGACTTTCCATTAATTATTTTTTGTCTTCTAGGGATGGATAAAAACATCCACTACAAAAAACTTTTATCTTGAAAAAAAGAGGATGTAATTCTTCGTATAAAATTAATGGCATTTATTTTCTACAGAAGTCATTCGTCAATAACCTTTTCTTTAAAATGGTAGCGTTGTTTACTTTCTGTACAAACATAGCATTTACAAGATTTTCAAAGCATGTTTGTGAAATGCTAGGTTTTGATTCCATCATAAAGTTTTCATTCACGATTTGTAAAAATATGTAGCGATTTCAGATATTGTGTTGTATTAACGTCTTCTAAATGAAGTTAAAAATCTAGTAATTGTTCTTTCACTATAACTTATACAGCTATGAGTTTTTTATTGCATATTATTTTTAAATCTACAGTTTCTCAGACGAAATTGTTGTTATTATCTTAGATATTAGTTAGATTTTTACGATTACTAAAACATGCTTATTTTATTCACTGTAAAAGATGTTTTCGATGGATTTCCAACATGGCTTATTTTTCTAGTTACCATTTTGATAGGAGCCGAGTACTTATTTTGCTGTACGGATAGTGGTACTGTTGTATGGCTTGGCTGCAGTAAAATATTTTAATTGAAAGTTTCATTGGTATCCTTATTAGTTTTATTATTTATGTTTCTTAATATGATTGGTTATTGTTTCTATGTTCACAAGTATTTTGTTAAATCGGTTATAAGGATCTCATGTACAGTTTATCATCAGAGTGTTGGTATGAACTTTTCATAGAACGATTTATGCATGACTTAATTAAAGATTTTTCCGCTATAAGACTTTCGTTATTAATTAATTAAGTTGTTTTTTTATCAGTCCATTTCTTTACAGTGGTGAAAGAGACTTAATTTAAAGGATATATTAGAAGTAAATATATTTGTTTTTAATTTAAGTTACTACCGTCATTATGATTGGTAGGTAATATAGGTAAAGATCTTATCTCTCTGAGAACGCTTTTACGTGGTATTTTAATTTTTTTTTGTACATATTTTACCAAAATGAGTTTTGATCTCCATTTTTCAATAAACCTTTATTCGTTCCAAACCTTTTTACTCTAAGTAATAATTTTTAAATCGCGTAACTACTTTTTTTTCCTTTATATACTTCACTTGATTTTGTTCTAACCGTCAAAAAACAAATTATTAGTTTGATTTTATTCTCGTTAAACTTAAACTTTTTTCGCCAGGACAAATAAAGTCAGTGTCTGGTAAAAATATTACAGATTTTTCATTAAGGTCATCGGCTTAGGATGTTCTGAAATAAATTTTAATGTGAGTCTATCTTAATAAAATTTCTACGTATTTTTGGTTAATTCTATGATTTCACTGATTTACGAATTTTTGTCATTCAAGTTTTTTTATAGATTCTGAGGGGTCTCTTTTGCAGGTGCATTTATTAGGCTTAGTGTTAATAAGAAGCTCTGTCATGGTATAAGCGTATTGAATTGTCAGTCTCTAAACTATAAAATATATGCGATATTGGGTTTTAATTACAAGTTTTTTATATGAGTTCTAAGTTTTTTTTTCTAAGCCTCACTTGCAATCTTTTTACTGTGAGAGGTGCATTTAATTAACTTTGTGTGCCTTCTCTACCACAAGGTACTTTTCATAGTGTATCTTAGTTTGTTTATTTTTCTTTAGGTGCTGATTGTACACTTAACTCTAATTGTGTCGAAATGAGATTGACAAGTGTTTGTTGACGAAATGGCAATTAAATTTGTTTAACTTTAAAATTGTCGAAGTTTGTTTGATTTTTTTGTTTTACTAGTTCTTAAACAGTTTCCAATGTTTTTGGATCTGGTTTAATTTTATTACTACCTATTTAATTTTCTCAATACATCACTATTGGCATAGTCAATTTGCTTTTGTGAAGTTTTTAAGCATACCGTTATGTTATTAAGAAGTCAATATAACTAAATGCCTTGCATTCCTGATAAATTTGCGTCCATTAACTGTTGAAATATTTCAGATGCATTTCATAGCCAAAACGGAATTTCTACATATTTCTAATGACTATTAGGTGTGCTTAAAGCAGGTTTATGTCTATCGGCAGGATGAACTCCTATTGAATGAAATCTACTAGCTAGTTCAAAAACAAAGTAGTGATTTGAGCCTTTAATTCGCTTTTATTTGCTTTTATCTTTTAATAATTTTTAGTAGTAGATAGGCATTAGAGATGGGTTTTCCTTTAATGTTGCAGTAATCTAATACTGATCTAAAGTTTTTTATTTTATTAGCGCTTTCTATTTTAGGTACTTTTTAGAGAGGACTACTATAAGCGCTGTTTGTTTGAGTGATTGTACCGTCTGCTCAGAATTTTTCTATTTGAGTTTAAGTTTTTTTGCGTAACAATAGGTGGCAACAGTATTGTTTGATAAAGATATGACAGTTGTTGGTCATAGGTATTTAATGTGTCATAAAAGAGGTATAAAAGGCCTGGTAACCTGGAATGTAAAATAAGTAAGCGTAATTTTCTACAATTTTTTTTTCTTACAGTCTAACTTTTGAGCTATAAGGTCTTATTAGCTCATCAATGATAAATTAAGTGAAATTTTTGATGTCGTATACATCGTTTTCTTTTAAGTCAGTGTCAAAAAAATCAAATTTTAAGAAGCATCAGGCTTTTGCGCGGATTTTTTATTTTCACCGGCTTATCTCTTGTGTTTGCAGTTGTTGTATAACAGTCAGATTCTTGACAATCTATTACTGCTTTGACTATATTTCTTCCAGGTTCAGTAATAATTCTAATAAGATAAGCATGACTGGCGATCTTGTTTCCAGTTGGTACACAAAATTGACTTTAAATTTTGTTTAGTTTCCATGGTTAATGGTTTTTCTTGTTGTTTTTTTTCTTTTCTTTTTTTTTTTTTTCAAGTCAAGAGAGCTGAATTGATAATTTTGATATCGCAAAGGTATACGATTCATTGATTGGCTCTGTTTCATTAATTCATTTGATTTGCAATTAATCCTAGTGCTTCCTTGCGTGGGCAATAGATCTTTTAATAACGGTACATTATTTAATGCTAATTGTAGACTCATTCGTGAAATTTATTATGTGTCGGATATACTCATCCTATCAGTGCGAAAAGTGCCTATTTTCTAACAAGCTTTTTTTTTTAATTGAAATGTTTTTATCACAATTTAATTTCGTGCTATTCTTTACTGCGTTGAAACTTGTAAGAGTTACTTTGTGACGGGGTCACTTTCTCTCCTCAGAGCTACGAGTGCCAGAATTCGAGTCAATCACGACAAGTGATAACGTTAATTTTTTTCTAATACCTTTATGTGTGTTTGGTCTTATTTTCGGCGTTACTCGAGAGGCAAGAAGACAGCGCCTAAGCAGCAGAGAACGCCGGTTACCGAGGAGACAAAAAAAACAAAGGAAGCTAGTAGAAAATGGAAATGCACGAAGGGTTTGGAGAGACAGGCGCAAAATATAATAATTCGAAATAAACCTGTATGCATGCGCCTATATCATACATAAAACGCAAGTGAAGTTTGTAATCGCCAAATTTAATTAAGAACAATAACATGGTATTGTATCTGAAGCTGAAGAAAGGCGCCAATTGTGTGTAGCGTGGAAACATAAGCGTCGGGATGTACGGAGGGAATGTAAAAGGGTATGGACGAATGGGTTTGATGGACTAGGATTAAGGACGAATCAGTGGCAGTCTAGACAGAATAAATGAAAATAAGTGAGACGGATGGAATTAGCGAAAATCTTCGCGAGCCAGAGGCCCTGCAGTGGGCCACTTCTTCACTAGCTCCCGAGCAGTAGAGACTGTTGAGTACGCGCGCGCTTTAATACACGTATCTTTCCGCAAGAGACTGCTGTAAACGAGGCGATCTTCTCCAGGCCCACATCTTCCTCCAGCACTACTCCACCATCTGACGATCCCGAACGACCAGGGTGGACGAGAGGACGCACCAAATCACGAGAGCGAGAGAGGAAGGTTCAGGATGCAGGGAAGGATGGCCCGTATCAAGGTAAAGCCGCGAAGCGCGTAGAGTAAGTAAGGGGTGCCAAGCTGTGCTGGAGAGCGCGAGTGAGTGATACCTCAAGCCGAGGCTTAGAGAGTGAGGATCCTTGGGGGATTAGTGGGAAGGGTGTCCGGGAGGCTCCTTGGTGCCGTGGCGAGAAAGAGAAAGAGAGTCAACGAGAGAGAGAGAGAGAGGGTGAGCGCGTGTGACGGTGTGGGAGCTTGCCTGGCACAAGAGTGAGAGGGACGTGGGGGCCACGAGGGTTTCCTTCATCCAAAGGAGTAGATTCACCAGGGTGGAGATACTTCTAAATCGTCGGGGTGTGCGTGGGCTGGTGGCCCAGGGGGGGGGTGTAGCGTCGGATAGCGCCCAGCGACCTACAGTGAGTGTACCAGTGTTGTGTAAGAATAATAAACCATACGTCGTAGCAATTCTCTTGTGTGCGTGTTATCTGATTTTTCCACGAGTTGCTTCCTTTTCCTAGGAGCCACTGGCTCCCGACCAGCCACATGCGACGGAACCCCCTTTTGCATGCAGATTTTAGGTGTAGGGACAGCAGAGCCAAGTTGTGCGAGGTGGCACTAAGGTGGCCAGGAGGTGGAGAACGAGCGCGTAGTTTTTCTTTGTGCGAGGCAATCGGGACGGCTCTGTATTACGCGCCCTCACGCCGCAGAGCCAGAAAACGCCACGTCACAACTTCCGTGCCTGAATCTAATATGAAATCTTTCGAATCATTTCGAAATGTATGTTTACCTTTGCTTGGTGAAAATTCGATTAGATCTGCTGCTACGACACCCCACGGTCATTCGACGATTCGTTTGCCTATGAGTCCCCTAAATTTCTGGCATATCTTGCACGCTTTCACAAAATTTATAACGTACTAATACATGACTAGCCAATAATACTCACATGCTACTCGGTCATCAGTTCCTTCTATACCCATATGCTCACTTGATAGCACACAGTGCGCATCAGATCATCACCTGCTCTTTGTATTTGTCCAACACTACTAGTCACTACTTTTTTTCTCGACATACGATTGGGCTTAATAGAAAATTGACCTAATACCTTTATCATTTTCTGTCCTTAGATGGTGAAAGAATTAAAGAATTTTTTTACTCTCAAGAACTCAACCATGTTCACAAGGAGCGTGTTAGCGAGCAGGAGCATAAAATTGACAAAATTTTGAAAACCGGAGGAAAAGGAAATAGCAAATAACACTTTGTTAGTTGGGTAGGATATCCTGAAAAATTTATCTTGTGGGTATTTATCTAATAACAGTAGTATGAAATATCTTCCGACCAACACAACAACAAATTTTTCCACATAGTTACCCCGTGAAATCGAGCTAAGTGGTAAATGGAAAGTAGAATTTTCCGAGATTCACGTACCATTCACTATTTTGCATAATCTACGAGAAGAGGCAATGATAAGCAAGCCGGGTAAAGACAAAAAAGTTGTATTCAACATGGTACTTATGACTCTGTACATAGTTTATGCAAGGAAATACATAGAAAATGGTTACAATATTATTATAAAGATAAGAAATGTCAGCAGCTAATTTATGATCATCTAGGTGGGTTTGTATTTATTGGTTTTCCAATAACAGGACCTGGACGTACAAGAACGTGTGAAGAAGCGCCTGTTTTTTCCACTACAGTAATATATAATATTGAGTTCGAGGAAGGGCTGATCGAGATCGAGCGTCACCGTGCCGATATAAGAGGGGATTACAGGTTAATGTTTCACGGTGAACAGCCTGCGAGCTTATGAAGAGCGGTACCTGATCAACTTTTTATCTATTCTAATATATGTAAACCACGTATTGTTGGTGATACATTTGCACCCTTGCTGCAGATAGTAAATTAAGCAACTCAGGAAATTCATTTCAGAATCACAATTGTCAACAGGTATACTCCACCAGTCAACACACTCCTCCTCAATAATAGATTTCATACAATTGATATAGACATAAGAGATCAATTTGGTAAATAAATATTATTTAAGTTTGGGACACTGACCGTGGTATTACATTTAAGAAAAGTTTTCTTGTCAGCGAATCGTTACAAAATGGTTTTTTTACGAGGGGTATCACACACAATACGAGAGTGGAATAAAAGTCAAGCATGTGTTTGCGGGGTCGTATAGACAGAGAGGGCACGAATTAGGCTTTTTTTTACTGGACTATTTCAGAGTGCTATACCCTACATAGTCAGAGGTGCTCGTGCCGTTGTAAAAGAAACTTTACGAGCGGGAGTAAATATAATAGAAGATGTTAGAGAGAGCAATATACCTTTTGAAAACGCATTCAAGAATTAGATAAACAAATCCAGAAAAAATTTAAAACGTAAAGGTACAGAAAAATTGTGAAGATAATGGAAGGATGGGGATATAATGGCTTACCATGTAAGAAAAGAGCACAGTCGTGACATAGAAGTGGTGGTGTAAACATCTTATTAAAGAATGCAAAAAAAAAAAAAAAAGAAAAAGTTGAACGAAAATAGCTCAACGAAAAATAGGTGCACGTAAGAAAAATAGTAAGAAGAAAAAATCAAACAGAAAAGTAAAAAAAGTTGGTTGTAAAACAAAGAAAAAGGCGGTAAGAAATATAAAATTAAGACCTGTAGATATTTTTGGATAATAATGTCTTTCCTACATAGTCATACGGATCCTTGTCTGAAGAGCGAGTTGGATTTATTTTCCGGTCCTCTCACGCAGACAGCATTAGAAACTAATTGATGGGTGCATTACAAACCTCTTTCGTCTTTAAGCAACGAAAATCCCATAGGATTTGTTATCAGTTTTCAAAACAAGGATTACATCGACTTGGCCCATACGATGCTCAGAGTAAATGTCAAATTTACACCTTACAACAAGGATGAGGTTGCGTTTGTAGCTCCAGTAAATACTTTTTTACACTTAATATTTAATCAGGTAAAGGTTTATTTTAATCAAAAAAACTCGTGACTTCTCAAAAAATTCTTACCCGTACAAAGCATACATTAAAACTCTTTTTAATTACGGCCCTGCTGCAAAATCATTGCATTTGTCAACAAATCTGTGGGAACCAGATGTTGCTGGTGAAATGGACGAGTTACCTGGTTCGAAAAAAAATTTAGCTCGTACTAAGCATCAAAAATATTGAAAGATGGAAAAACCGTAGACTTAATGGATCGTTTTCGTTGTGATGAATTTAATCAGGATAAGTTATTATTAAATGGCGTCGAAGTTCGTTTACGTCTAGTGCGCATAAAAGATATTTTTCGTGTCATGAATGCTTCAACGAAAAATTATTTCATCAGCATTAGCGAGGCTACACTTCTCGTTCAGCAAGTGGAAGTAAGCCCTACAGTTTTGACTGCACACGCAAAAACTCTGGCTAACACTACGGCAAAATATCTAATTACGCGAGTCGAAATCAAATCCTTTACCCTACTAGTGGTATAAACGGCAACTCTTAAGATAATGTTATCCTCGGACAACTTCTAAAAAGAATCATTTTAGGTTTTGGTTGACAACAAAGCCTTAAATGGAGAGCGAAAGATGAATCCTTTTAACTTTTAAAATTGTTCTATAAGTTTTTTTTCGTTATACGTTGACGGTGTACAAGTCCCTAGTAAGCCGCTACAACCAACTTTTACAGGAAGCATACCTTCGTACGTGGAAGCATATCGTTTTCTTTATTTTCAGGCACTGGGATCTATTACATGAATGAGGTAAATGGGATTGACAGGAAAAGCTATCCCAACGGGTATTGCCTGTTTGCATTTGATCTTACCCCGATCTTTAAGCACATTTTGCAGGTCACTGGAATTTAGTAAATAATGGTACAGTACTAATAAAAGTACGCTTCGAGATAACTCTCACGAAAACTATGAATTGTGTTTCATATGCTGAATTTGACAAAATATTAGAAATTGACTCAAATCGTCAAGTAGTTAAGAATTTCAACTCATAAAAATTTACACATTATTTATTATCGACTCGTCGCAACTAAGTAAATCTCTTTGCAGTATGCATGCAGTGACGACAGGAGTATTTCCTGCAGATCAGTTACCTGTTTTTTGGGTGAGACCGTGAGCTCTCATAGTTAACACCGATGAAAGTTCTAAACCAGACATGCATTGACTAGCTATATATGTCAATATTGAGGGTCATGGAGTGTACTTTGACAACTATGATCTGCCTTCCATGATACTTCAGCACATTGATGGACTCAGAAGAAATTGTGTCACTTATCATTGGAATGTGCAACAGCTTTAAAATGTTTATTCTAGCGTTTGCGGAAGTTACTGTATTAATTTTATATTTTTCATGTGTAATAACTATTCTTTAGGCACGTTTTGTTCCTTTTTTTTATCAAATACTTTTACCAATGATGAAATAGCTGTAACCTTTTTTAATCGTATCACTAGACATAAAAATTTCAAAAATAATCGCATTGTAAGCAACATTTGTACTTAAACTAGTAAGCTTAAGTGTTTACTTTTAATGTGTAGTTTCTACATTGCTCTTCGGTTTCTCTAACCCTGCTTGCTGTATATTCAGTTTCAGTGTATTAAAACTATTAGCCAGTGCTCAGTTAATCAGTTAAAATGGTTAAAATGTGTATAAATATAGGACGTGTTTACTTAAATAGTTTTTTTTGAAATTATCTTAATGTGGTGTTATATAACAATAAGTTTTAATACTTATTTTATAAGCCATGACTGGAAAAGCTTTTTAGTAAACATCGTGAGATGCAGTTGGGAAACATAAGGTAACGACACCACCCGTACCGTTGCAAATTTAAACTTTTTTTAATAAAAGTGATGACTTACTGTAACGAGAAGCTAGAAAAACATTTAACTTATAGTGACGCAAAAGACTATGGTTTACGTCTGAGAATGTCAGACGACGTATAAGAAGTGAAAATGAATTGGAATAATTTTGTTGAAAACAAACTGCAGTTCCGAAAGTTATACATGTGTATGGTTAAAGTGTCTTCTTATCAGAAAGGACGCCACTGCACCAACTTAATAGATAATTCCATGGGTATGTGCTCAATGCATACAGAGTTAATAAGGACTTTATGTGCAGTATACCATCTCATAGGAAAAGCTAAAAGAGCTGGCGTACCTGTGGAACACATGGGCATGATAGCACTTTTCGAGCGGTTGCTAAGAAAGCAATATGCTTACGAATATAATATAACGAAACCTGACATAGGACATCAACGATGGGAGCGTATGTTAAAAAAAACGAGCCGGCACCTTCGTCACTTTGGGATGGCTGTATGAACAAAGTGAATTGTACAGAGGCAAACTGTGAAAGAAAATGTTGTGAGTGCCAGGGCCAGTTTAATGCAGCTGGTAAACTCATTATATTTTAATCCAGTGATCGAAGTATTTTATACTTGACACGGTATGATTAGAGCTAACTACGTACTGTTTAAAAATATTTTTCAACAACATTACATTTAAAATTAAATTAAATTAATAACGTTGTAGAATATTGAAACAAGACTGTTTTTACAATTCTTACATCGCTTCTAAGCTTATAAATATTATTAGTTGAAGGTATTCTTATACATTATTTGTATTAAGTGAATTTGAATTAATTTTATCCAAGAAACCTTGCTCACCGCCCACTCTCCTTACCTTCACAATAATTTTAAATTTTTAGCAAGAAAAATGGTAGTAGCGTTTGCTGTACTTTTGCGCTTTTGAATTCATGGATTTTTACAGGTACAGCTGATAATCAGGGGAACCCCTTGATTTTCACTTCACTAAAAAGAAAAAAATTACTGACCAAGCAATGTCGGTAACATCAATTTTTTTCTCTGCGAGAAAAAAATTGTTTTTACCATTCTAGCAATATTTAAACTACGCACGCCTTTTTTGGCTTATTGGGTCATGTGCAAAAATTATTGTTACGGACCAATGTCAGTGATTATACTTAAATTACGCGCGAAACTCGTATTGGGTTATTAGTCCATTCTCCCTGATTCCTCCGTCACGTGACACCCGGGAAAAATGGTCCCTGGCTACGCCCCCGGTGCCAGCCGTATGACATATATAAATGCCTGCCGTATGACATATATCTATCAAACTGTCTGGAAAAAGCTTTTCCTTACTACTTGTGTGCTATAAGATAAAAGATGAATTGGAAGTTATATCTTAGACAGCTCTAAGTACAAACAGCTCATCAGACAAAGAAACAAAATCTACCAAAGCCGTGGACATTAGTACAACAAAATTATAAGGGACAGGTGAAGAAATAGTCTAATAATCTTGTGATTCACTACTAGAATTGTCTAAGCTATCAGAATGATGATAAGTATTAAATTTATTGTCATATTTATCTATACATGATTGTCGATTTAAGCCAATCTGTGATAGATGTATTTTGGAGTTTTGCTTAAGACATTGTGCATCAAAATGTGATGCTTACCATTACAATCATTGCATTCATGGGATGATTCACGAGTTTTCAATCATGCCTAGCCTTAAAACATAAGAAGCGCAGCTTTGCCTGTATGACATGCTCCTTTTTTTGAATAGGGCTCTGTTTCTTGAAATTGCACCTTCCTAGGAGGTGACTATTGAATTAATATGTATAAAAATTGTCTGATTTATTTTGAAAGGAAGCATACAAACTTACTTATGAATTTATTGCTATTGTGACACATTGTGTTAGGCCAGAGGAGTCTCGAGATTTAAATTTTTCTGAGGGTCCAACAGCTTTAGATGCGTGCGTTTGGTCTCTTCAATAATTACAGAGCTGTCTAGTTGTAAGCACAGTTTTGCTGTTACACAGAGAGATTTTCCATTAAACGCGAGTAAACTTGTATGACTTCTCTGACGAAAGAAAAAAAAACCACTTATTTCACGCATTCATTGGCTTGCGAAGCCCTTTAAAGGCCAGTATTACTTGCTTAAAAGAGTTAATAATGCCCTTAAGGTCTGACCAATTCTTGCAAGTTCTTATCAGCTCTGGGTAGATTAATTTCGTGGGCATGCATTGAACAATATTTGAGTATTATTGTAGCAATTTTTCAAATTGGTAAAGGCAGACAAGTAGTCTTGATAAGTTGGAGAAACATTCGCGATAACTCTTGCAGCTTTACCGATCAGAATGATTTTAAATATAAAAACTTTTTAACGTTACTTGGACATTCTACTTTACTCTAAAGACGTTGAACTTTTTCTTAAAACTGATACACTGAAGTAAATTATCATCGAACTGTAGCTTGATTTGCTGAGACAAGGCCTGTGCCGTCACTGTGGGTTGTCTACTGGTTGGGGGCCAGGGTTCTGGTACCCTCAAAGCCTTTGAATGTCACTGTCAGTACAGAACAAGGCATGTAGGTAGGCTTTCTTGGTAGACTGCATGACGTTATCCTTAATATACTAAGACTCTTAAATATTTTTGATATGCATTAACAATTTTCGAAGAAAGCGTCCTAGTATCATAAGTATCCTTCGAAAAAGCGAGAAACAGCAACTTGACTAAGAGTGTAGTTGACTTTACGATAAAAAGAGAAATGTGCCACAAAAGCAAGCAAGAGCAGTTTCACCACGAGTTTAGCCAACTGCACGAAAAAGAGTGAAAAGTGCCGTAAATGCAAGCATCAGCAGCTTGACAAATAATATAGCTGAAGCGAAATTCTTAGATGGCTCACAACAGCACGAAAAAATGGCAACAGCATGAACAAAATAACTTTTTTCTTTGCCACTTTCTGGCAAATGCTCTAAACGTATCGACAAGGCTGCTGAACTAAAGAAGTCTCCCACTGGTACCTACCTAAAACTGTTGCTGCCGTTTATGCACAAGCTGCCTTGTCTTGTCACTAAGTCACATTAAACACTGTATAGCAACAGCCTATTTCTTACAAAATTTTTTATTTTAGTCTTGGTTTCTTATAAACAGGCAATATTGTATCTATAGTACCTGGTACCAATGTTTTCTCATGATATTACATTTTAATTTTTGATATTCCCAGGACTATTTTCAGTGACTTGTCAACAAGTCTTATGAATAAAAAATTAACAAAAGTATAAAAAATGTATGGATTTCGTTAAGCTCTCACTAGTGCATACTACTCACAATCAAATGCTCTGTTACAGAGGAATACACTATGTTGAACATTTTTTTTAGAACTAACGCTAAGAATAAGAATGATTAGTATAAAATGGTTCCGTTTACATTGCCTGAACACAATACTTTAGTTTATTCAGCAATAGTCTTTACAACTTTTGAACTAGTCGTTGGCAGACAGGCACGTACTTTCACTTCACTTCCAGACGAATTTCAAGTAGGAACAAACAACTCACATGCTAGTTATCTTTCCTACTATCTACGTAAAATTAAAAAAGGAGTGATATACTTAAAATATCAAAAAAAAATACAAAACTACATTTCGACAATAAGTCGAAGCCATTAAAGTTAAAAGATGGAATGACAGTCTATGGGCTCAAAGAACCCTGGAAAGGAAGATTAGGTCGACTATATGACAGAATTTTTATGATTAAAGAAATTAACAGTGAGAATAATGTCATACTAAAATCACAAAGAAGAAGAACCATTAACAAAAATATCAACAAAGTAAAACGCTGCTACATATATAAGAGAAAAAAAATTAAATCAACGAATTATAACACTTCAGTCACTAGCCTACAAAGACTGACCTTTGTTCTATTTAAGTAGAAGAACTAAGGTAACAGTTAAACTAACGTAACAACACAGACACACACACACACAAATTTAGTAATCATTGCCTTGGTATTGCAGATTAATCCTTTTAATATGTTGACGAGAAACATGGCCCTTCTGTTTCTGCTAATGCTACAGCCTAGTGTTATAAAAAAAAGAGGAAGTGATACCTGCAAAATCTTACGACAACATACTGTTAGTAAATAGTTCAGGTAAATATTACAAATACACTAACAAAGTCAGACAAATTTGTACCCAATGACACGTTACTGTTTCTTTATATTTCCGTAGCATTCAAGAACAAACTGAACTGTACCATAACATCCAAATACTGTGTTCCAACTATGTACTCGAGAGGTTTTTAATCAAGAATGCAAAAAATTTAATACCTGTATATATGTTAAATAATATGATTCGTTAGACAAAATCAACATACGATGATTAAAAATTGTTTTTTTGCACCTGAAACACAATCACATAGTTCAGAAATAAACTCCAACAATACAGTATAAGTTATTTCTAGCCACATTAAAGTAAGACAATAACTACTAGAGTTTATTAAGTGGAATTTGAAAAACCAATTTCAATCTAAAAATGGAGATGATTAAAATAAAATGAACGCAGATATAAATAATCCTTTTTCAACTTTACCCGAACAATATCATACTTAAAAGCAAAACAGACTTACATTATACGCTTAAGCTTCTAGCAAATAGGTATAGAATAAGAAAAAAATGAAGGACATAGTGGAACGTCATAAGAAAATTGTGAGTTTTAATTTAAAAAGCATAGTTACGAGATATTTATAATATAATATTCAAGTACAAAATAAAATTATTAGAATACACTAACTTTTTCAAACAATCTTTATTTTTTACCCTTGATTCTTCTAATATACTTTGAAATGTCATGAAAAGCACATAATAAGAAGGTCTACATCTGTATGTAATTCAAAACAAGCAACTATTAAAAATTTGCAATAAAATTAATGCATTAAAGAAAGAGCACTTACTACTTAAGTACGATTTAACTATAACATTCAAACGCCTGCACGCACTGTCTAAGACAAACGCAGAAAAAATAAAAGATATATCAACAGTTGAAGTTAATTTTCTACTAATAGGTCAAGAATGGTTTAGAAGCTATACCATTTACTTGATTCTAGTTCCAAGAAATCTCTACTCAGATTTAAAAGGATACGTTAGTAACAAGGTTTAAGATACTTACCTGATGCTAAGCAATAATCTATCAACTCTTTTTTGACCAACGAAAAATTTTTTAATAATTGCATTAAAGATAAAAAGATTTTACATTGCCGACAAAACATGACCATTTTTTAAGATAATATAAGTTATCTCTGCAAATTCTTTCTATGTATAAGCCCTTTAACAGAAGCATTGACAGAAAGCGTTATATAAGTCGACAAAAACTTATTGAATAAGACTAAGAATCTCCAGACAATAATTATACTACGCACAAAATACATTTACAATAAAAGTATCGTGCAGAAATTATTCTTTAACCAGACAATCAACTGAAACAAGGTTACAACGTTCGAAATACTAACGATCAACGGTCACTGTCATACTTATGTTCTTGTTTTCACCCCTCATGAAGTAACAACACTGGAATTACCACAGACCTCCTACTTTAGGTCAGAGCTTCCGTACGGTTTGGAAAATTTATTCAACTTTCCTTATATCAAAATAACTAAAATTGGCAGTAATTACTTCACTTTTGACCTACAAGGAGGATGGAATATTAGAATAAATAAATAGGCTGAATTAAATGACCCCATAGCGTTAACTTAAATAGAGAATACCTCAAAAGATACCGCGATGAAAAAGCATGTAAATTATCGAAATACAACAATAATTTTAATAAGCCTTATACTTAAGCCTTATATACTAAGAGGAATCTATTAATTTAGTGCCATTTGTATGTAGAACTTAGTTAAGTAGATCAAATAAGCCCTTAGTTTTTATGGTGCAACACAATACATCGGTACGAAAAATTGTGAAAAATGCAGCAGCACCCATTCCTAACAATATAGTAGATAATAATTTTCCAGTACAAGGTCACTATTCATTTATTAAATATCTGACTAAAAACTTGAAGCTCCCAAGTCTTATTGCTGTGTGCTGTGTGTTAAAGCTTAAAAAAATATCTGCAGCTAACACCAGATACCATTGGCATCACCGCTTTATTTTAAGAATACTCCCATGAATATAATGCTAGAAAAATGAGGCTTGCAGTCCACTTAACGAGAGGACCATTTCTAGAACATTCATCCATGAAAAAATCTTGTTCTGAGTATTTTTTGATGCATGTGCCTCATTCTTCTTGTTCTTATGACTTTAGCCAATATTTGTCAGTAAATATATAAATTAGGACTTAATTGTCCAAATCAATGTAAAAACATCTGGCCTACCAACAAAAATACTTTTTTTTAATAATTGAGAATTCGAGTATGCAACTCTGAAATATCAGTAGCCTGGTTACCAAGACTTTGTCTGATTACCTACACTTACCTTGTCATGCTCTCATGAGACTTAATTAAAATGAAAGATAAGTAACAAGCTGTAGTAGAACAAAACAAATAAGGTTCATAAATAATTACAACTATAAGAAGTACATTTTGTTATTAATATAAAAAAAAAATCTTATGTTAAAAGAAATTAAGTTAAATTACTTGAAAAAACTATTAAATAATACTACAGCTTACATTTTATTTAATAAAGTAGATAATTTTGCTATAGAGTTTTAGTTTACAAAAATTAGGAATACTTAATTTTTAATAATAAATTTACTGTTGAAGAGGAAAGAAAGTAAGAAGCATAGCAATGGCTGGCTTAAATGTAGTATTGTTAAAAAAAATAAACGTTTTTTTCTCAACTTAAAATTAATAATTAATAAAGTAATACATAGTTTTAAGTAAATAAAATATTTTATACAATTTAATACAAAATATGTAAAGATGTTGCAACCACAAAATACTTTAGCATGATTATTGAATTGAATGATGACACTTGGAAAGCAATTACTATCCCACATCCTTATAAGCTTTCACAACTTTTTGCTTGCTTATGAATCTCAAAGAAAATTGAATTTAAAAAACTATGAGCTAAATACAAAAAATTCCTTAAAGTATTTTTAATATTAATAAAGGTAGTTTTTCTTTCGAAAAAAGAATTAAATTTAAGACTTAAAAGACTGAGTTATATAAATCTCGTAATTTATCTATAAACTAAAGAAAATTGGAAAAAAAGCCCACTAATAAAATATAATACGATAAAAAATACTTGATTACATATACGCTGATTAATATTACCATTAGACTGTAAGTTGCCCAACTAATTGTTGAAAGATTGTCAGACTTTCCTTAATATATGATCCTGTGGTTAAAACAAAAGTTTTTTATAAAAAATATTGATTTCTTATAACATATCTTGAGGTCATTTTAAACGACTTAATTACTAAAAATCACCAAGTTAATAATGTTATTTTATCCTTACAAAATAATACTTTTTTTTTGTAAGCAATAAAATCTTAAGTGGATTAAAGGAGTCCTAATAATATTAATAAAAATTGATTAAAGTTGTATTTATATAAAACAATAGAAAATTAAATTTATATGAGTTTTTTTGTAGAATCGCTGAAATTTTAAAAATCTTAAAAACTCACCACCATATAAAATAAGTACAAAAATTAAAAGTAGAGTTATGTTGATGAGAAACTTAAGTATGTCAGATGGTTATTTGAATTACGAATGTGATAAACTGATTAACATACGTATTGTATAGAAGTTAAGAAAATATTTACAAAAAGATTGGAAATAAAGTTTTTATTTTAAAAATAGCTTAACATTTTATAAAAACTTCTCCACTTCCACTCAATTTTTATGAAATTCTGTTCTCTTCAGTTTTGGTCTATACAAAAAGACGTTATTAACGTCTTTAAAAAATTAGTGATTCTCCAGCGTTTATAACATCGCACATTACTCACTTGTACGCTCATGGTAAGATTCAAAAGAACTTATTACTACATAAAGAATTTTTAGAAATTATATCCAGAAACATAACCTATCCTACATCACTTATGGTATTTCTCTCATGCATAACAAAGCTGCAATCAAAATTAGGTATGTCTATAACTGCCATGCATTATTCAAGGTCACAAGAAACTCTACTATACTAAAACACTACGATTTTGACTCTTGACCAATAACTATTCCTAAGATCACGCTGTTTAATCTTACGAGAAAAAGATCTTGGTTTTGTTTGGTGGCAACCACCTGGATATAATATTCATGATGTCATATTTTTAGAGTTCAGGGTTCATACGATGTATTATTCATAGTGTACACTCGAGATCTGTGCCAAAAACTTGTACACGTTGAACCTTTAACAATGCCGAAACAGGTATCAGCCCTTTGAAAGTGAGAAATAAATTACTAAGCAAAGCGAAAAGTTTAAATAATTCTTTATAAATTCAGTTATTTTAAATATTTTAATAAAAATATTTAACTTAGTTGATCGATATTTTTGAAATATATATGGACTAGCAGCCGCCTCGTCTATACCCGAGACTCACTGAAAAGAGTACCTTCGTGTACTGACACGTAGTGTAAAATGTTTTCAGCTAAAAATTTTGCGTCTGTTCTAGGCACTATTCGGAATAAAGAGCTATAAACTGAAAAAGTTTAAGTGTTGGAATGCAGTTTATTCGGTAAAGAATAAGCTGCGAGAAGTAAAAAAAAATTATTATGCTGCAAAGGCTGTGCCTTCCTGTACCATGAAACAATTGTTGGCCCTCAAAATAGTCGTTTAATGGCACTTTCTAGCATTACAACATATGCAGCAGAGTATTCATTAAAGTTGTTAAGATTGAAAACTGTCGAAAAATGTGTGGTTAGGAAATTTTTTTTTAAATCACAAAATCTGACTTCTAAAGAAAGAAAGTCATGGAACTTAATCACTTTTTTTTCATCGCCACAATGAATATGAATGTATATTATTGTACTTTTGAAAAATCTGGTGGATTTGAGCGATTTATTTCAGGGTTGTGATAAAAAGCTGATCTCTTATTTAATGGATCTCTCTTTTGTTGATTTTGACGCTGCTGTTTCAATCTTGATAAATTTTTTGTATTAGTTTCTTGACGATTCCAATTCTATACATTTTCAGCATTTGAAGTTCTCCTTCTCATTTGCCCTTTTGCGACTGTTGGCATGGTTAAAACTTTTGTGAACCCTAAAGACTGTTTGTTGTAAGCTTTGTTAAGTTAAAATGTATTTGTTGGCAAGATAGTTTAACGTTCGAGAGCCTTGAAAAAAACTGATAAGCAAAACTCTTTTATGACTAAACTCTTCAGCAAATGTAATTGACCGAATACCTGACCATGGTCTTTTTTGCCCTGCTGGTGCAACACCAGACTGATCACGACAAAAACCACAATACTCTAAAACGTTGGCGTTAGTTGTAGGGCTTTTTTCCAACGTCTCTTGGTATTACGCTGGAGACATTGGTGCCTAAATCACCTTTTTCCTTTACATATCTCAGTCGTTTTGGTAATCTAAGGTGGGGAGATTGGTTTTCGATGCCTGTTTCGTTTTCTCAAGTCTGTTTTTTCTTTATAGCCTCACTGTTAGGAGTGTCCAGCACATACTTCAGAGAGGATTGGTAATTCCTGGTTAAATGCTTAGAGTCAAGAGAATGATGCAGGGTTGCTGGTAGTTAAAGTCTGCAGTCAAAGCACTCCACTTGCGACGTCCACTAATAAATGATTGGATTCTATTCTCATATGGTTTTTCTGTTAATGTAATGTGTCTTATTTTATTTCTCTCACGCTCTCTGTGAGCTCTTAATCTGCGCGTGGATAGTGAACGTCGTCGCCATAGTCAATGCTATTTACATCGTTGTCGTTATTGCCAACTATTTTAGTAGTAAATTTACTTTCATTTACATTTTTTTATGCATAGTCACAACGTTGGCTGCTAGAATGTTTGCATCGTACTGTACTTGAGAGACTGGATTTTTTTCAGGTGCATTGAGAAGTAGTACAACAGCCACAGCAAGCTCAATTTACCTCACCAAAAAAAAAGTGAAGTTAAGTGCATATAAAATAATGATAACTGATTAACGAAGTAAGACTTTGATTATTCATTAAGTATTTATACTAATACCTTAGTACAGGTAATGATAAGATCACAAAACACGTAAATTACGTATTGCTCGATTTATTAAAAATATTTAAAGTTATAAGCATTATATGTACTCGTATGCTCGTAAGCCCACTTTTTAAATTTGTTTAAGTAAATGTTTTCTCATAATAAGTGAAAATCTGGTCCCTTGACCGTGAAAATATATATTCGTTTTTACGCATTTGATGGAAAAGTTCACTTTTACTACGGAAGATTGCTGTTAATGTAAAAAAAAGATGTTTACTTTCGTTTAAAGAAATTTCTTTTCTTGTTTGAAAATTAACATTTCTTTTGAACATAAATAGATTTTTTTGCATCATTGAGAGACCAGATTTCCACTCACATGTGTAATAGGCTAAAAGATATTAAGAAAGTGTTCTACAAGGATCTTATCACAACTTTGAAGTCCATACCTGCAGCCTGGAGTTAAATTTTAAACATAGAAATAAATGTTTTGGTCAATGTATTAAGTAGATAATATAGAGGTGACGGCTTTTATGATTGAATGGGACAAAGTATAAACAAAACGCATTTTTAACACCACATTTTTATATCTAATAAATTGATCCATGAATTACCTAAAGGTACACGTGCTTGACATGGTTCAGAAGAACTAAGTTTGTGGGTAGTAAGGTTGACAGACAAGATGTTCTCTTCATACTTGTTAGAAACTTCAAAAATAATTTATAACTGAATTTATTAAACAAAGTTTTGACTCATGTCTTTTGTCTTATTAATTACAATTGCTATCAGTTTAGCTGTGTAGTACACCTTGTTAACAGTGTTTTTTTTTATTTTTATAATTATGGCAACATGCATTTATGGATTGATCTTTTACACTGTAAATAGCAGTTTCTTCTTTTCAGAAAAAGTAATAGAGATATCACAGCCACTGTCTGCATGAGCTAACAGGGCAAAAAACTGAATGTTACGATAAGACCTTATACCGCAAAGCACAGTTATTTTTGCCACTAGATTTCCGAAAAAAATCTAGGCTGCTTTTATTACGTACTAATCCTTCTTTTATAATAAGCAAATAAACATTCGTGCTAACAAGATCAACTGCCAAACAAGATGCTTTCGATTCTTCGAATGCGGTACTAACTACTAAAAAATCTGCAGCTTCTGCTGTAACAAGGGTATGAACGATTTGCTTCTAACAGAGAATGGAAAAAATTTGTACAAATTTGCACTTACTTGCGAAATTTGCTGAAAATTTTTGATCATTTACAACGACCAAATCATTGTCAACATTTTTAACGTCATTGGCTACTACCGTTTCATCTCTGTGATACCGTTCATATCGCTTTTCACTGATTATCTCGCTATTGTAACCATCGTAGACTACTTTTGTGTTACTTTGTAAATTAGTTGTAAAAATGTATAACAAACTTTCATAAACTTGTAAAAAAAGTTCAACTATGTGGCAACTTTAGATCAAAACTTTGCTGCGCACGATCTATAGTTATGTGGCATATAACTTTTGTAGTGTATTGTTTACTGTATTTTACCAATACTATCGTATTAGTTTTGTTTTTTTTAGCAACTGCGTTCCTAGAATCGCTGAAGTGATAGCATAATGAAAGCGTGCGATACATTTTTCCGGTACTTGTCCAAGTTGTTTGTGCTGAATATGCAGCAGTTTTTTAAGATAATTTTTCTCTATACACGATGTACTGGTGAATAAATATCGCTTCTATCTGTTAGTAACTCTTGTTTATCAACCATACCTTTAAACTCCCGTTCCACAGAAGGGCTTTAGGCAGTGGATAATTTTTTTTGCACTTTTAATGAAATGAAGCAAAAGCGTTATCGGCCCACTGCTTCAACTTTTTTATTACCACGTTTCTTGCTTTAAGTGTATAGTGCTTACAATTCTTTAATCTTAACATAAACTTCTATATCCAATGAATTATGCAGGTTAGAGCAGCATATTTTTTAACATTTATTTAACATTTTTTTAACATCACTCTGGGTGTTATATTAACTTTTTTATTCCATGATATAGGAAATTAATGTTTTAGCTTCCAGAAGTTTTCTTTAGGGCACAAGCCAACTACTTTAATACCAACTATAAATTTTAAAAATGAACATAGAGTTGATCTGTGACATAATTATTATTGTGTTTTTTATAAAACTCTTACAGTAGTAGTTGCCACTCCCTACATTTTAATGTAGACATCTTACAATATGTAGAAAGCTCAATCAATAAAATGTGTCCTACTCCTAGCATTTGTGCTATTGTTTCTTTTACTTTTTTTTTGTCAAGCATGTGTGTATAGTAGGTTGTGTATGATAAATGTGCCAAAACCGATGATGCATTACCTTTTTCGTCTAAATATGTTGTCCTTAACTTTTGCATTATTTAAATAATGGGTTTTAAAGTTCTTAGTAAGTCAAAATCTATTAACAATAGTTGATGTTGCAATACATAGTACTAGTGATGTAACACTAAGTGGGCCAGCAAATATAATAAGGCTTAGGGGCTTATGTAAGACGGTTAGAAGTGGTAAATGTACTTTTGTAAAAAAAGGAGGTGTTTTTTATATGAAAATAGGTCAGTTTATGGGTGCAACTTACTCTAGCATTCTAAAAATTTGAAATACATAGGAATGTATTTGTCATCTTAAAGTTACAATAGTGTTTTAATGAAATTAAAATGCTTCAAAGGCTGTCCACGATGAAACATAAGTTCAATGCTTTTAAGTTATAACTCATGCAATGGTAATGTCTATAAGGTTTCGAGAAATAGCGTGCTTTGCTATGTTAACAAGTAATAAGATGATAAAACTAGCAATACATTAACCACAATGAATTTTTCATGGCTGTAGCTCAGTCTGTTAAAGATTTTTAAATAAAAAATTTACCATAACTTTGGTCTTATCTGTAAAATATTTGAGGAACATAGTCTTCTTACAAACGATCGTTTAATTCTGTAGATTGTTATGGGGTGCAGCCAATATGGATTAACGAGGCAGAATGCTCAAAATTGACAAGGCCTGTCTTACCTGGATACCCTTGGCAACACTTCCAGTAAATAGTGTAAGTGAGTCTCGTCTGTCAAGACACCACTGGGGCCAATAATTGCAATGACCTGGATTTTTGTCGCTTCTCACGACTTTCTCCAACACAAAACAAGAGAGATCGGGCATACTAAAAGATAAGCACTTGCAAGTATTATATTAAAATAGGATACTGTATTCAAAAAAAACTTTAAGTACAAAAAGATACTCACAGGTTTCTGTGTGCATGTGTGTGTGTGTGTGTGTGTGTGTACTCGCACACTGAACGCGATTGCTTGGTGTGCTTGCGACGTAAATTCGCAACACGGGCAGACTACGCGTACTAAATGAGGGCTACTGTTCTCTACAAGTGATCACCTATAAGCAGATACTTATGGAAGCTGGTGTGGACTTTCGAGGGCATGAAAGTCAACGATGAAGATAGTAGGCGTCCTTACTGGCAGTGGGTGAAAATCGTAGTCGTTGGCGTGGACCTAGGCTCGACCTTATGGCTATCAGCTTCTCCGCTTTTTACGGGGTGTTGAGGTAATTACGTTTCTGGAGCGAAAGCCCTAACTACTAGGCATAAACTAGCTAAAAATCATCAATAACCCACATTGGTAACACCACAACAACGAGGATCCTACTGGCTATCGTAAAGCACCGCCGTATGAAAAAATAAATCGCTTTGAACGTCGCTTCACGCGGAAATCCTTTAAAACACTTCACGCACGCTTGCAGGCCCAAGCTAATCTCATTTCTCTTTGCTTTTCTTTCGCTCTTCTCCTACTCCGGCCTATTTATCACCATGTTCCTTTTTTTTCTTTCCATCTTTCTTTACGTGTTCTAGACAACGGATAATGGCTTGACGGTATCTCACTGTAACACCCCCTGGCTGGACATTGTATATCAAGGGATATCCAACTCTATCTCGTAAGCACTATTTAGGTTAGCTCTGAAAACGATTATAAGAAAAGGGAAAAGGAAGAAGCAACGGGTACAAAAACAGAGCAACTTTTTTTGCCAAAACAAAACCAGTGGACAGTGGGTGCTTGTGTACCTAAGTAAGAAGTTATACTTCTATTGTATTAAATGCCAAATAACAAAATTATAAACATAAGTATACTTCGTATAAGACAATATTATCCACAAAAATAGTGCAATTATCATTGGAATGAGCATGCCTACGTTAGTTGGGTGTGGTTTCAATAAATATTTTAATAAAGAGCGCAGTCTTGTACTAGCTAGCTGCTGTCATCAAATCTTCCGATGATTTCAAAAAAACTTCCTAAAAAAATTAAGAATAGAATACCCTTATAAAATAGCAGATCATTAAACTGTAACCTTTTTTACCTTTTTCACATGTTTAATTTGGAGAATTTGCAATTAAACATGTAACCTTATCAAAAAATAACTTTGATATGAATTTAAAATATCTATATAAAGCTCCTGTTTTTTTGTTTGTGTAAAAAATTACTACTAGATAAACCTGCTTCATTTTATAATAGAGCTTCAATTTTTTTTTTTTTTTTTTTATCAACACGAAAAAAAAAAGCCAAATATGCATAAAAACGTGTATGTAAGTTTATACTTATGAAAAAAGTAATTTCCAGCGATGCAGCATATATTTGGGCTTCTACCATCTCTTAGATTTATGTTCTGAATTACAAAAGAAAAGTTGTTAAGGAAAACAACGCAATAAAAACCAATTATTGTATGTATACAGGATGGAAATATTTTTTCTTTTATTTATTAAAGTTCTTTAAAAAATGCGAGAAAATTTTGTGAGCAACAATTTGTTTATTTTAGAAGTAACAAATTCATTATTAATAAATAAATGTCCCAAAATTAAAATAAGAAACATGTACCCAAAAAATAAACATTTTATCAAACAATTAGTTAATTTAATGTTAAATAAAACCTAATAAATTAATCCGCAATAAATAAGAATTTACATCAAAAATAAGTTATGCACTGTAAGATAAAATGAAGTAATCATTTTTCCTAAATCAGACCTGCTTGAAGCAAAGTAGGTAAAGGGCTTGCCCAGAATGCAAGAGGACGAGGGCTCAAATCTTTTCGAAAACTGTTTTGTATCTTTTTTTTTGTTTTTCAGAAATTGGTAAAAAAGAAAAAAATAAGTTAAATTGAAAAATGTGTGGTGTGGTGTGGTGAGATAATATTGTGTAGTGTGGTGATATGACGTTGCGTGGTATAGTACTGAAGACCGAAAGTACGTCAAGAGGAGCGGGGTGAATGGGAGAATCAAAGCAAAATTCACTTTCGTTACAATTTTTCTCATGGTTACCAATCAGAAATCGTCGACTTTCTTTGTAGGGCAGAACGCACCTATAGAAATATAACCTTAAAATGAAAAGAAAAGTCACAAAAAAAATTACAAGAGCAGAAAAAAAGAAAAAATGAAGGAAATCGATAGAAAAAAGAAATAAATAAGAAAACAAAACTCAATGGGGCAGTCTGCCCATGCCTGCAGTGCTGTCATAGATGGGCCGACCTTAGACTGGATGACTTGCAGACCTAGTCCTTACCCATGTGATTATATTGGGTTGGATGGGGTCTGCTTGGTCGTCGTGGGAAGACTTTATGGTCAACCATGGTTCCACCTCTGTCCACAGGTTAAGACGCCTCGTGGAGCTCGTTTCCCCCCCCCCCGCTTGTCTTGGGAACACCTAAGGCACTTTATGGGAATACCCAGGCTTATGTGCGTTTATTTCAACTGCAACAGTTTTGCCCTAAGAAAACAAAAAGAACAAACAGTGGGGAGAAAAGAAAATAACAGGATAAGTTAAGATGGAGGCACTTACAAAACTTATGTCTCAGTAATTTTCAGGGTCGCAAACGCAGCGCATCATGTGGCTGCTGAACCGTCACTTGGTCGTACGCCCAGGCATTGTCGCATGCACGGAAAACTGTTGTTACCAAAAAAAACAAGTTCTATATGTTAGTGCAAGTAATTTCGATACTCCTTACAAGAACAATATGTACTAGTGCAGGTATATTTGTAGTGGTACTACACTTTAAACTGCCAAGTGTTATTATTTTTCATGCTTAGTACATCGAAATTGGATGCATGGTACGGATTTTTTCCTTACCAGAACAGAAACGTAATTGTTGAGTGGAAAATGTCTGTAGCTGTTCCTTGTCTCGATAGTTTACCAAAATGTATGGATACATATGCACGCATATAATGTATGTGATTTATCTCGCACATGAGGGTGTGTGTAAGTGTGTATTTATTGTTATGTTAATACATGCATATGTCAAATTTATTCACCGTGTATTTGAAGATGAAAGTCCAGAAACCTATAACGCACTTCTTGTATTCAAGGTTAACAAGGGAAGCAACATAGAGAGGCAAAAATATTTAATGAAATTAGAATTAAATGAAATTAAAAGGCCACTTTGACATGTTTGGAAAATTATCATTAACGTGTGTACTAATCGATTGGAATAAGCTTCATCATCGAATAACCTACAGAATTAAAAAATAACCAATATACTCCGAGTTTCAACATCTCACATTAAAAAAAAGTCATCAATTCTGTCAGCACTATTTGGCCAAAAATTTAAGAGATTAAAAGCTTAGCATCCACTACAACTATAATAAAATTTAAAGACATATGTATAACTAGATAAAACAATGTGATAAGCACATTAAGCACTTGTAGCCACTTTAGTATTGCATAACTGTTTTTCACTTGCAAATAATAATTATCAGGCGAAACATTTTACACAACATGTAAACAAAATGATACAGTGAAAATTCTATGCATGCATGAATAAATACCTACATCTTTCTACCATATCAGCGCGGGCACTATATCAACTATCGAGAACCCTGTACTGACGCTATTAGAAAATTTGTACTAGTATAGTTATAAAATTGACTTGTTACAGGTTTTTCGGCGATGCAGAAAAGTATGGAAACATGTGAGACTGGTTGCAGAAATCAAATGACCTGTACGTTATTTTTCTATGCTTATCCCTTTTAGTACAGCTGATTATCGTAGCAACAGTTTTTGGTGTGTTCTGCCAAAAATTGTAGGTGTCTTATTTACAGTAAATGAGTTTGACACTATGGTCACCATTCGTGGGTGGCCTCACCTTGGCCTGGCTGGTCTGGCAGTCTTGCTTACAGAGAAGAGGTTTTCATCAGGTGGATCGTGTTTCACTTGCTCGCTGTTTTCCAACGGTCATCAAGAAGTGCTGATCTCTTTTTCTATGGACTCTGAGTAGTTAGAAGAGATGTATTTTTCCGCCGTTACTAAGGCTCTACTCACGTGGGATTTTAACTGCCTCACGTTTATAGGGCCTGAACTCGAGCCATCTTTAGATTCCAACTCGTACGTATTGGAACACAATGCCTTCGTGATAGTGATGGGGCTAACATACCTTGAGGCCAACTTCGCCACCATGCCTTGCCTTGCCGAGGATAAGACGTGGTTCTTCCACCATACCTATTTACCAGGGGTGTAAGCCACGTAACGGTGCTAGGGATTGTGATGCTGGGTGGCATTGGCCTGTCCCTTATCGTTTTGCTGGGCTGCATCTGAGTAAAGCATCGGCAAATGCTTCATGCGTTACCTCCAGCTCTCTAATGCCTCTTTTTTTAGGCATTGCTGAACTGTCAAATTGACTTGTTGGCACATCGTACCTGGGGCATCACGTTTGCTACTGCCGTTAAACATCGCAGAGAAAAAACCTGTATAAACGTGCTTCTCCATGTTATAGGCGAACACATGCTTGGGCAGCTTCTTGTCTCATAACCTATGATTGTTAAGTCCCATGACACTTAATCGTGCTGTCGTTTAAACACCACCAGCTTCCAGGCTTCGATACTGCAGATAGTCTCATTGACCGTGGAGTCAGGTCGATACGCAGATGAATATTCCCCGATGGTTTTCCATCGTGGTTACCCCCGTGGGTTGTTCCATCCTTTTTTAACCATCTCTTGGTACCAAGAATCTTTAACAAGTAGTTTCCATACTAGCGCTCCAACAGTGCAACTCTCGTCATCTTCATCTATTTATGACAGGGCGCTAAGCACGCAGTTTTGCGTCTTTTTCTAGTGTAAAATCTCAAAGCCATAACTAGAGGAGCTTGTTTTGGTCCGTAGTGGCCGCTCAGACATCAGGGGCCCTCAGTCTCTGTACTAGACTCCTTTATTATCACGCACTACTTGCATGGGGTGCATGAAGTTGTTGTTGATCTGATTAGTGTCCGCTTTTGCGTTTTCGTCGCAAGCTTTCGCATTCATAAGATGACGAGCATTTACACGTCACACTATGGCTGCATTGACATCCTCCACTGGCTTATATCCCTTGAGGACGTATTCCTCTGCAAGCCACTGGTAAAGGTGATGAGCCCTGAGTACTAGGCTGCCAGTCAATAACAGCTTAAAATTTAGTGAGAAATCGATGCCCAGGTCCTCTTTTTACTAAAATACAAAATTTGCTTATCAGTCTCCACTTGATTGCTAGTTAGTGTTTTCATAACCGTTTAGGTGCAGGAATTCGCAATGTATAAGAAAAGTTACTGGCAGTAGTATATAGTGCCACAACGTAGAGATTCACTTGAAAGAGAGAGCTGACATGTAGGGGGAATTGCTCTAGCGAGTTGCAACTTTCCACATTTTTATATGCCTTATAACTTGAATTGAAAGAATTATTTGATATAGCTTTCTATTAAAAACTGTCAGCTGTAAGGTCATCAATTTCCTCAACTTTCTCTTTTTGTGTATAAAAGTGTGAGGTATAAAATAATATACACGTATGTTTAGTGTACCTTGCATCCTCACACTACTGCTTCTGTACTTGCCACTCTCCCAGCCGCAAGGAGCCAAAAGCCGTATATACATGTAAAGCGGTACATACACTTGGTACATGCCGTAAGCGCTGTAGATTATTAGCCTTCACTGTCTGTGAAAATCCAATTTGACAGACTCAGACTATTGGCTATAAAAAATTATATTTTGTCTTGAAATATTCTTTTCTCTATTACTCGCACTCGTAAAAAAAGATCTTGAGTGCTGAAAATCAGCAGCAGCTCAAAATTGTCACGTAAATGAAGCCACTGCTTCGCTTGGATCCGCCATTTACTCATGTCTGCCAGTGTATCTTTCCTATGTTATACGAGAAATCTGTTTTGTTTTGCTGTAGCTGCTGCTACAGATTCTACTTCACTATTACTAGGTGTGTAGTAATAGTGAATGTCGTCTACCTTGTAGATGATGTCACGTGATATCTAGCCATAGGTTTTTTGTCGGACGCTAAAGTTACAAAGTGAAGCTGGTGCGGATTGACAAGGCAAAATGCTCGACTTCAACCTAGTTTGTGTGGCTGATATATTCTTGGTAATACTCCTGGTAAATAGTGTTCGCAGATTTCGTCTGTCAAGACATCGTAGGATCAAACATCGTAGTGACCTGTATTGTCACGTCTTGCGACTATCGTAAACATGGCACAAGGAAATATGGGCCCGCTTTAAATAAATACTTACAAATATTATTTAAGATAAAATAATTCATTTTGAATGGAATATACGTAAAACTACCAGAAGGTACTTACAACTGTAGGCGTGTACACGTGCATATTTATGATCGCACGTCAAGCAAAACTGCTCAACGTGCTCGTGGCGTGAATCGTGACACAGGCAGACTATGCGTACTTAACGAGGGATGCTGCCCTTTAGAATAAATGGTAACATATAAATGGGTACACACAGTTGCTTGAGGTAATGACTCTTTTGGTCTTGGAGAAGCTACTAAGCATATACGCTGGGGCCAGTAGGCGTCCCTACTGCCTGAGATTGAAGGTCAAACTCATCCGCATTAGCTTTGTGTTGTCAAGCCAAGTCTTGACCTTCTGGGCGTCAGCTTCTCTGACTATCATAGAGTTGACGCTTTTTTAGTTTAACGTCCAGGGATCAGGTTCTTGCACTCCTGAAACACTGGCTCTTAGTCCAGGGGCCCAACAAATAATCAAAAAAAAAACGCCAGAAAAACACTTCTCGGATTACTAACAAACCGCTGTTCATACGCACGCAGGCCCAAGCTAATCTGAGTTCTCTTCACTTTTCTCTTGCTCTCCTTCCTTCCTGGTCTACCTATCTCCATACCCCTTTTTCCTCGTCACAAGCGTTTTCATAATTTCATAGAAAGTTAAAATAATTATGTAAACGAGGAATCACAAAACGAAGCACGAGCTACGGATGAGACAATCAAAGACGAATACATCACTCTCATCAGTAGATGGTACATGCGTATGCATATAGTTTTAAAAAATAATTGGGAACATGTAAGTTATGTTAGTGGTAGTTTTCGCTGTATATTTCAAGACGTTTAAAGTATATTTTTCGTATGAACGGCCTACCCTCTTAGTTTCACCCGAAACATACTGAACGGAACGCTGTAGTGTGGTGACACGTAATGCGAGACCCTTTTGGTTAAAAATTTTACATCTATTTTTGACACTTTTGGAAATCGAGAAGTTTTAGTTAAATATTTTGTTTGAAATCCTTGCATTTTTTGTCAAATAAATGGAAATAAACATGTGAAAATGTATAACGATGCTGAAATGTATCATGCGATTACGATACAAAACAGTCGTTGGTCGATAAGGCTTGATAATTTTTTTGTTTTTTATGTTACAACAAACAAAAAGTACTATAAGTAAAAATTACAAATATTAAAAACTAAGAAAAAAATATAATTAAAAACTTTTTTCTAATCTCAAAATTTTTTTACCAGGACAAACAATCTCTGGTTCCTAATCTTTTTTATTTTAAGCACCACTATAAATACAAGAACATACTATTTTACTATTTTATTGTTATAACAAAAAAAAGTGCTATTTGTGAGAACTATAAATATGTAAAACTGACAACAACATGTAATTAAGAATTTTTTTCTAATCTCAAAACTTTTTTACTGAAACCACAAGGCCCTGGTGCCTAATCTCTCCACTTTCAAGCATTACAATGAATACAAGTACATTTGATTTTACCTTTCGAAGAAGCTGAAGGGTGTAAGTTATCACTGACGAGGTTGCAACAGAAAGATAACTTCTTACTTAATACATTCTTTATTCATCAATTTTTAAGCTGCTGTTTCGATCTCGATGAATATTATAAGTTAGTTTTTTGAGGCCTACAATTGGATACATTAAAAGAATTGGAGGTTTTATCTCGGTTCATCCTCTTGAAACTATTGGCAATATTAAAACTTTTAAGAGCTCTAAGAGATGTTTTTTGCTCTAGCAGTACATAGTCAGTTGTAACAACGGTCAAGAAGCCCCAAAGTGTTTGAGCTGATTGTGCTCGGACCGGGCGTTTCTATGTACAATGCCACGAATAATGGCGCTTTGAAGGCAAATTTTTCTACGACACTTGATAATCTTAACGATTTAGAGTAGACGTTGTTTTTAATTGATTTAGAGAAGAGTTTGATGTTAGTCTCTTAGAGAAGAGCGTCATTAACAGCTGAGATACTTCAGACTAACATCTCTGTCCTTTATATAGCGTCGGTGTACAACAATAGTGATTAACATTTTTCTCGGGGGTTGTATGACTGTATACATTTACTATGATAGTATGTTGCTCAAATTTTACTTTAATACCCTTAAGCAGATATTGTAGAGCAAAATAAAAAAAATATCGTATTTTGACAAAGTTTTAATTTATTCATTGCTATTGTCATTTTTTTTTAAGATAAAAATATACAAAAACTATTAACAAAGTTTAAAAAGTCAGTTTGCAAAATTGTAGCAAAAAGGATTAAAACCATTAAGTCGATAAATGCACTGTGAACAAATTGTAATTGACAGGAGAGGGATCGACCACAAAAAGGAAATTGTCTCGAATTATATTTGCTGATTTATTTATTTGAGAAAGAATACATATTTGAATCCACGCGCCAGCACTTACCTTTTCCGTCGTTAACAACACACTACTGCCTAACCCTACGTGCCCTCTCGCTTTCCCTACTACCCTACGCTCTCCCCTCGCGAACCCTTCCATCTATCGCTCTCTCGCGGAACTAGCTTCACGCGCGCCATTTAGAATACATCGTCGCATTCGTCGCTCGCCGCGTGCTGACGCAATGTTGCAGAGTTTATTATTATAACACATTTTATTATATTAACACAACATTATTTGCGATTGAACGGTTGAAGACTGTAAAGATGTAGGTAAATCTTTAACTAGTCGTATTGTAAAGTAGATAACAATAACAAATTAGAAATTGGATTTGACGGGGAAATGTACCTGTCGCCTGACGGCATAGGCTGTCCAGTGACAAACCTACCCGGGTTCGACCCTCATCAACAAGCCCGAAGGCACGGAGTCTCATGGTTACAGTGGCGTGGTGGCAAACGAAGCATCTACGCGTCGTCCCAGTGTCGGTACATCTCCTCCGCATATTATATACTACGTTTAGCCGGCCCTTGCCCTTAGCTTCAACCGTCCCCTTACAATCTTGAGTTTCCTTAAATTCTAGTTGATTCTTATCCTAATTTCCTTACATACTAGTTTTCGCATCAAGGCGTGTGAATAAGTACCGGCCGCGCCACCCACACTTATACCGATGATTTGGTCGCTTACAGTCCTCCCCCTCGTACAAGAGGATCAGGAGACCGCAACCTCTTGTACCTCATCACGGAAAAGCTTAATCAACTTGACTACGGCACGAACATACTCCACACCGCCTGATCTCACTTTTGCCGCACGTATTACTTTGTCTGCACCCGCATACACCTCAACCACCGTTCCCCTTCGCCATACGTTTCGTGGAGCTTGCAAATCTACAATCAAGACTATATCGCCTCGTTTGATTTCGTCGGTCGTATTTTGCCACTTCTGACGCTGTTGCAATGTGGGCACATACTCTTTCAACCACCTTCGCCAGTAAAGCTCCACCAACACGTGTGCTCGCTCCCAATCCTTGCGCGATTGAAGACGAGGGGCGCTACGCGCGGGCAACTCTATGGTGCCCGTTGAACTGCCTAACAAAAAATGGTTAGGCGTCAAGGCCTCATTGTCGCGTGGATCAACGGACACATGGGTCAATGGCCTGGAATTCACCATGTGTTCAACTTCTGTCAGCACCGTGTGCAGAACCTCCTCGGAAGGAGCTTCATTGGCTAGCGTCGCGTGGAGCGCGACTTTGATGGAACGTATTAGTCTCTCCCAGACGCCCCCCATATGGGGAGCGTCCGGTGGGTTGAAAATCCATTTCATGTCATTCGCCAAAGCGTAAGTGTTTTGTTCCGACCGATCGATTTTTCTTACAGCCTCCACGAGTTCTGCACACGCGCCTCGGAAGTTGGTGCCATTATCGCTGTACATTACAGCTGGCCGCCCCCGTCGCGCAGACATTCGCCGCAGGGCCATAATTGCAGAACCCGTATCCAAGCTGGCCGCGACCTCCACGTGTACCGCGCGCGTCGTAAGGCACGTAAATATTACGCCCCAGCGCTTGACCCTACTGCGCCCTATCTTGATATACAGAGGTCCGAAATAATCAACCCCGCAGTGGGTGAAGGGCCGCTTTCTATACGCAAGTCGGCCTTCGGGTAACGCAGCCATCAACGGTGCCTTTGGTTGCGCGCGACGCAACTTACATACCAGGCATCCGTTGCAAACCGACTTAACAGCGGGGCGTATTCCCACAACCGTATACCGTTGCAAAATCTCATTAATTACCGTTTCATGGTTCACATGTAAATATCGACAATGATAGTCGCGTATTAACGCGCGTACTGCAGGGTGCTTTCCATCGAGCACAATCGGAGTTTGATTGAACTCTACATCTTGTATTTTTGTTACTCGGCCGCGTATTCGGAGCAGACCCCGTTCATCTACATACGGCATATAGCGCGACAATTTGCTTCCCGACGATATTTTCTTCCCTTGCTGAAGGGATTGCAATTCCCCTTGAAAACTGTCGGATTGTGCACCTTGAAGGACATACTCTATGGCTAACTGTTTCTCGGTTTCCGGATCGCATATCTGTGGCTGTCGCGCCCATCGCCTGAGAAATTTGCACTCACGTCGCGCTGCTATAATTCGCCCCTCCCACCCTAGCAATCGTGATACTAGAGGCGTATAGACCTCATGGCCAGATTCAGTACAAACGCGTTCCGCGCGCCTTTCTCTTCCATCAAGCGATTCCTGTTCCGCGCGCGTCAGAATTTTTGCTACCGGCCACTGACTTTCCCGTAATTTTAAGAATGCAGGCCCCTGGAACCATGTAATCGCCGCGCCGTCATTGATCGCATTTCCCCTTGTAGCTAGGTCGGCCGGGTTTTGCTTGGTGGGGACCCATCTCCATGATGCACCCACTGTCCGCTCGATGATCTCACCCAATCGATGCGCGACGAACACCTGCCGTACCCGTGGATCTCTCTTCAACCAAAGCAACACAGTCTGCGAATCTGACCATAAATATTGTTGCTCACACGGGATCTCTAACTCCGCCCTTACCGTATTTAAGAGGCGCGACGCTAAGACCGCTGCCTGCAGCTCTAGTCGCGGTATAGACAACGTCCTATCAGGAGCAACGCGCGATTTTGCAGTTAAAAGTGTAACTTGGGCATTGCTGTCATCTGTTCTGCAGCGTAAATACACGCACGCCGCGTAAGCTCGGGTACTCGCATCACAAAATGCATGCAGCTGGGCGCTCTTAACTTCCCCCCCTTTGGGAGTGATACACCGTGGGATACGTAATTTGCCAAGCTCCTGTACGATCTTCAACCACCCAAGCCACTCCTCAAACTCGTCGTCCCCCAGCGGATCGTCCCACCGTATCCCGCTACGCCATACTGCCTGCAGAATCAATTTCGTTTTTAGCGTGTACGGCCCAAGCAACCCCAGTGGGTCGTACACCGACATCATGACGCGTAAATATTGCCTCTTAGTTGGCCGCGCACTACCTGTCATCAATTGTTTCGGAATATGATCTATCCCCACATTAAATCCCAACGTGTCGGCTGCAGGGTCCCAGTACATTCCTAGTATACGCTCTGGTTTACCGTCGCACAACATCGTCGGTCCGAGCCGTACACTCGCTCGTGCGTTCCCACTGTCTATGTTTATCGGCTCGTTACAAGCCCAGCTGTGCATCAAAAAGTTGGCGCGCTTATTTATTTCAATCACGTCGGCGACTAACGTTTCTAACTGCGCGGCGGATGGTCGACTGACGAGATAGTCATCCACGTACGTGTTTACTACGACACTGCGCGAAGCCTCCGGCTTCAACGTTTCAAACTGTTTGGCATTCACGTTCTTTACGTAATGGGCACTGCACGGCGACGATTTAGCCCCAAAAACTAATCGCTTCATTTCGTATGTTTGCGGGTACCCGACTCTATCGCTCCCTCGCCACAAAAAGCGTAAGGCACCGCGGTCCTCTTTTCGCATAACAACACGGAGAAACATATCCTTAATATCCGACTTGCAGGCTGCCGTGTACTGTCGAAAACGTAGCAGTACACCAGGTAGCGATTGTAGGAGGTCTGGCCCCACGTCCAGCTGGTCATTAAGACTTACGCCGTTCGTCTTTGCTGCTGCATCGAACACGAGCCTAACCCTACCAGGCTTGGACGCACTTGTTACCCCGAAGTGCGGGAGATACCATAAACGCGCGGGAGCTATATCGCTGGTTACTTTTGTTGCGTACCCCTGGCTGATGAAACGGTCCATTTCCGCGTAATACAACGTCGCGTACGCCTCGTCTTTATCCAACCTCCGTTCGACAGAAAACAGTCGTTTTAATGCCGTTCTGCGACTGTCAAGAACGGGGGCTGCGTTGTTTTTCCATAACAACCCGGTCTCCCATCCCACCTCCAGCGGATGCGTAGTGCGTTCTAAAATATTCACTGCACGCGCATCAGCGGGATTGGTTCTTACGGATTCGCGCACTTCTATACTCTCGACTTGAAAGTACTCCCGTATCATGCAACTGATATCGTGCAGATCGCTCGTACACGACTCACAGGTGACAGTTGTTGCCATTACCTTTGCTTCACATGAGATTTCGTCACGACGCTTCTGCCTGTTTATTTGTACGTGGCCATGAGCTACCCAACCTAATGCGGTCGATGAAAGCGCTACTCCTATGTCACGTACGCAACGCACCTCACGACTCACCAACAGCGACCAATTGTCTTGCCCGATTAATATTCGCGGTGTGGCATCGGTATACGGCTGTACAAATACGCTCAATTCTCTGGCGATCTGCCTTACCAATTGTCGCGAAAGTGTTTGGGTAGGAAACGACAAGGCAGGTACAGCTAACGCCTTTATCAACCGCGTACCGTCGACCCCCTCGATATCGAACTGCACACGCTCACACATGGAACTCGAGTCCGCTATATCTCTTATTCCTCGAATATTTACAACGACCCTCTCTCCGCGTACCCCGATCTCTCTGGCTAGCCCGGCATCAATCATCGTAATTGTGGAGCCGTCATCTAACAACACATGCGCATCCACCGTGCGTGTTGGTCCACCGACGCGCACGGGAAGTATTTTTAATAAAGCAAATGGCCGGGCTAGTCACAGAGACGCGGTAGCGTTATGCGACGTTTCGTTTGGCTGGCTTTCATTTGATTGATTACGAGGGCCTCTTTGTAGCGAGGAGTTGTCTGCCGTAGTACGACTACCTTTCGGCCTATGCAGCATTATGTGGTGTGGTCCCGCACATTGCTCACACTTCGGTGCCTGGCATGCTCTTTGTAAGTGCCCGGACGCCAAACACCTGTAACACCTGCCGAATTTCTTAACTAACAGCCATCGCCTTTCTACGGTCTCACGCGGAAAATTATAGCAGTTAGCCAACGTATGGTTATCACGCCTACACACCGGACAGGCATTGGGTTCCCGCACATCGCGACGCTGTTCCTCCTCCCCCTCGTCAACAGCCACCATCACGCGTTGTTGTTTGTTTACGCGAGGGGCTTTGCAGCCAGAACTTCCGCCCTGTAGTGGTTTCGCTTCACTTGCATTGAGCCCGAAAAGACCCCCCGCTACCGCGAACTCGGCTTCACGATAGAGAAAGTCAGCCATCTTTTCTAACTCGGTTTCATCTTTTTTGTTGTGAGCCACGTACCGGTTATACTCGTACTGAAGTACCGTCGGGAGTTTATTACCTACACTCTGCGCCAGGTCCGGGCTGTGCAAGTACCCTGTTAATTCGAGACTTTTGAAGGCAGCGACCGCGTTTCTTAGGGATGACGCAAACTGAGGTAACGATATCAAGCCGCTTCCTATAGTGGGTAACTCGTTGAGATCACGCACAATCTTACGCGCGATGGTATGTGTGTTGCCATAGTGTAATTCGAGCGTTTCCATAATTGTCGATGCCCCACGACCCGTAGCTAGCAGCGCGTGCACAACATGGCGTGCCTCACCTTGTACCGCAACAAACAAACGCGCCACATTTTCTGCATCGGTATACGCACCCGCCTCTGTGCTCGCTGCGTACACTTGCTTGAAGTGCCGCCATTCCAATACATTCCCAGTGAAATTGGGCAGCGTTTTAGCATCGGTCAATCGCGTTAATAAACGCGATTCATTTCCGGAAATGGAACTATTTTGCACCGCACGCAAGGTAGCTTCAAACGCGCCAGCGAGTTGGGCAACCAGCTCCTGGTTACCTGTTGTCGTCGCATGCTGGTCGTTGCGAGTGGACTCGGCGCGTGGTCCTGTTCCCCCAGTATCATTCGCCGTATTCTCACTCTCGTCGTCGGACCCTTCGATGCCGATATCCTCACCAGGTGGTTGGTTGAGTCTCGCTTGCAGTCGTTGGATGGTTTGCAGGATCTGGGTTCGTTCCATCGGGGTGGCTCTCTTAGCGTTGTTCACCAGGTGATCTTCCCCGTCCTCGTTAACTTTCCTCTTTGGTCCCATCTCCTTTTCTTAGACTCTCTATAGGATTACCCTTGTAGTCCCGGGTTTCGGCACCATTTGTAATTGACAGGAGAGGGATCGACCACAAAAAGGAAATTGTCTCGAATTATATTTGCTGATTTATTTATTTGAGAAAGAATACATATTTGCATCCACGCGCCAGCACTTACCTTTTCCGTCGTTAACAACACACTACTGCCTAACCCTACGTGCCCTCTCGCTTTCCCTACTACCCTACGCTCTCCCCTCGCGAACCCTTCCATCTATCGCTCTCTCGCGGAACTAGCTTCACGCGCGCCATTTAGAATACATCGTCGCATTCGTCGCTCGCCGCGTGCTGACGCAATGTTGCAGAGTTTATTATTATAACACATTTTATTATATTAACACAACATTATTTGCGATTGAACGGTTGAAGACTGTAAAGATGTAGGTAAATCTTTAACTAGTCGTATTGTAAAGTAGATAACAATAACAAATTAGAAATTGGATTTGACGGGGAAATGTACCTGTCGCCTGACGGCATAGGCTGTCCAGTGACAAACCTACCCGGGTTCGACCCTCATCAACAAGCCCGAAGGCACGGAGTCTCATGGTTACAGTGGCGTGGTGGCAAACGAAGCATCTACGCGTCGTCCCAGTGTCGGTACATCTCCTCCGCATATTATATACTACGTTTAGCCGGCCCTTGCCCTTAGCTTCAACCGTCCCCTTACAATCTTGAGTTTCCTTAAATTCTAGTTGATTCTTATCCTAATTTCCTTACATACTAGTTTTCGCATCAAGGCGTGTGAATAAGTACCGGCCGCGCCACCCACACTTATACCGATGATTTGGTCGCTTACACAAATAATCTAACGCAGTTAGAAAATTTGTTAGTATTTCTTTCGAAGATCGCTATAGTTAAGACCTCCGCAGTGGCTAAGTAGTAAGTCGTTTGTCTTTCACCAGGAGGGTTAGGGTTCATGACTCTGTTTTGTTACTTATCTGCAAGTACCTTAAGGTTTTTACACGTCTAAAGCACTGTTGAGCTCCTCGTCAGTTCAACGCAATGCTACCATGCCTTCTAAGAGTAAGAGCAACGGTTCCTATCTCTGTAGAGTAATGCATACTGTACCGTCAGAGCAGTAAGAATCAACGGTGTCTCGAACATATTTCATTTTAAGTACACAATTGCATAACACAAAATAAAAGGCTTAATATGGCATACAGTAGTCACAGTTAGTAGTGAGAGGCCAAATACAAAAAAAAAAATTAAGACAAAAATAGTTAATGCTGTCAAAAACAAACTAGCCTGGAAAAATTATAACTCTATAACATTTTATATAATAGACTTAAATTAATAAATACGAATACTCCATGTATTACATGAGGAATCTTTACTTACCAACGGTCACCTAATCACTGAATAAACGTATCGTTATTAAACATGTGTTAATCACGTGACGCGAGAACTTCTACGCATGCTCAACGCCTAGCATCCCAGCACTGTGCGGATATATTAAATTTACCTATATTTTAACACGCCTCCATAAATTTAAAATTTTAGTATGTCACAAATTTTAGTTAGTCATTTTTTATTTTAAATCAATCTCAAATCTTTTCTAAACTTAACAAATGAAATTCTCGCTAATGTCTTAGTAAAAATATTTGCTTCGTTATTTTCTGAGATCACTTCAACTATATTTATTATACCGTTTAAACAATTTGATATGTTTCGAGTTTTTTGTATAATTACCAAATTTAACCACACTAGTCGCACCAGAGTTATCTTCAAAAAAAATTATTAGTTCATTATGAAAAATTAAAAAATCTTTTAATATTTCTCTTGTCAATAAGATTTTGCTTACGCTTCCAGACAACGCTATATACTCAGCTGCTGTCCAACATCTTGTTAGACTCCCTCATTTCTAAGATTTCCAATACATTACGTTATCAAACAGCTTTATAACGTTACCAGTAGTTAATTTGTTATTAACTGCATCACCTACCCAGTCTACATCCACAGAACAAGTCAAGATATGTATGTTTAAATTTTTTTTCATACGTTAATTTAATATTTTTTGTTAAATATAAAAATTTAAATATTTTAATTAATATTTGTAACAAGTTTGATTTAAACAGTTTCAAAATTCACTCAAATAGTTAACGCTATAACTAATATATGGTCTTGTTCCTAAGCTTATTTCAAAAAAGAGCTCATTTTTAATTTCTGTAGTTTTTAAATTCCTATGCTGACGGTGTGGGCTCACATTTTACGTTTTGCCGCATTGAAGTTTTATATAATTCTGGGTTTATTATACTTTTCTGCTAAATATTCTATACATTTCTCCTGTCCTGAACTCATTACACTACTTTTACGATCGTTATTAATATGTATACTAAGATATGTAATAACATCACCTATGTCTTTCATATCAAATTTATTTGTTAATACCCTTCAAGATTAGTTAATTTCATTTTGACTTTTACAACATTATTATAAATTATGCATAAAGATAACTACATAAATTAAACTATATTGATCATGTATATAATACAATTAATAATCATTCTCAATTCTTTTAAAATTCAAATTTTTAAAGTATGTATATAAATACCTATTCCGCGCTTAAGGTTTCTCTCCTAAGCCATATAATGCTTTTTTTTAACCTGCAAACTCTGCCTGTTTCATAATTACAAATTTCTGGTTGCTTAACGTTCACGTCAGATTTTACAGTCCCATTAAAAAAAGTTGACTCTACATCCATTTGATTGATAATAAAATTATTTTGTAAGCAATAAGCGAAAGAAATTTTGAAACTTCATATTTTTGCTATGGATAAATTTATGTCGTCAATTATTTCTTTTTGTTGAAAACCTCTTACAACTACTTTAGCTTTATATCTGTTGTCTGATTTCTTGGTATATACCTATTTTGAATCAATAATTTTCTTATCTTCTGGTCCATCTACTCATTGATAAATTTTGTTTTTTGAATAATGCAATAAAGTTCCTTGTCCATAACTTTTTTACAGCTTACACACTCTTTATCGTTTATTACTATATTATAACTAAAAGGAGTGTTTGCACTAACATAGTTTAGGTTAATACATATTGCATAATTTTCTGGTTCATACCGTTCTGGTTCCTTACGCTTTCTACTAAAGTTTCTCATTGAACTGTTATTTTTATTTGTAGTTTTATTTGTCTTTTTAATTTTGATATTTTCATCAAAAACTGAATCATTTCCGCTACTATCATTATAATCATCTTCTTTACTGTAATAATTTTCATTTTCTTTACCATCGAAACCTACTTACTACACATCCTCCTCTACAATATTAATATATCTAGCAATTATGATTTTATTATCAATGAGAACTCTGTAAGCAACACTTTCATACCCTTCTAATATTTTTACTTCTGCCTTTTTAACCCATTTGTTACTTTGTTTAACCTTCGACATACTTAAAAAAATTTTACTTTCATACAATTTTTTATTATTTAAGTTTGACTTAACTCCCATTATTATTTCATATGGAGTTTTCCTTCCAAAAGTACTTGCTAAGGTTCTGTTTTTTAAGTAAACTGCCGTTCTTGTTACTTCTGGCCAAAACTTTTTATCTAATTTTGCGTCAGATAACAGACACTTTGATGTATCCTTTACTGATCAATTGTATCTTTCTGCTGTTTCACTTAACTCATGCGCATATAAAGGGTATGTATCTATCACATCTCATCCTTTTTACTCTTTTCACTGTGAAGTTTTCTAATTTATTTATATAATCTACTTAACAATCATAAGTTTTTTGATTAAACCTCATTATGCATACTTATGAAAACTTACAGTAATCTTTAACAGTAGTTAAAAATATTTATCTTTATTATGACTATCACTATAAAGCCTATTTAAATCCACATGTGAGATTTCTTGGACATCATTTGCTCTACGTCTATAGATATAAAATTTGTTGTTATGCACTGTATTTTGAATACAAGTGCCAAATTTCAAATACTTCATTTTTTAATTACAAAGCAGACTTTTAACTAGCTATTCTTTTTACATATTATTTAAATAATTAATATAAAATGGCCAAGCATTCTATGATTTTTTTTTTCTTGCTTCTTATTTCTTGTTGAATCACATCTTTATATTTTCTCAACCTTGAATACATCGACATTATCTTTTTCTACAAACTATAATTACTATCATTAAAAATTGGTAACATAAATTTAATATCGTCCACCATCTTGTCTTCTTCTTTTTCGCTTTCGACTACTTTTAATATACTCAGCACGTTTTTTAAATTTTTAAAATACTTTTTCTTACATAGCCTCAGTCTTCCTTTTTAACTCAAAATTTGCACTGTTAATCTCTTTTAAGATTTTCTGGTTGTCGATATGCTGAGTTCTTTTTTTTCTTTATACATTTTCTATTTACCTACACTCAGATATCGCATTTACACTTCTTTCTATTAAACACGTGCCAAACTTTCTTTCTTATAAAGCTTCTTAATCCATTTGCATTTTAATAATTTTTTTTCTTAAACACATGTAGAACATATCACTGTACACGTTTTTAACATATTTTTTCAAAACTTCACATATTTTTTATCCATTTTAAATTTTACACTTGTACTTACAAGGGATTGTCACGTGGCTACGAAGAGACACGAGAAAAATAAAAAAACACGAACCATACAGGCAACTTAAACCAGGGACTGCTACCATGTTGAAAATAAATAAGCCTGAAAAAATAAATACCTTACAACATCTTCTATAAGAGACTTAAATTTATTCATATTCATACTCCATTACATAAGACATTTTTACTCAGCAACGGTTCTGTAATCACTGAATATACGTATCATCATTTAACATGTATCATTCACGTGATTTAAGAGCTTCTACGTATGCTCAATGCCTAGCGTCCTAGCGCTGTGCGCGTAATTTTAAATTTACTTACATTCTTTTAAATGCATATCCCTAAGTAAGAAAGTAAGAAATTGTACCACGATCGTCTTTGAAACACCGTTTACTTGACTTATTGTGTATAATCAATGATACTTACTGTTATTATATTTGTTTCAATATTGCTTCATTTCAATATTAAATGTTAAAAAAGTAATTTAAAATAGTCAGACTGTCAAATAATGCGCATTAGTAAACGTTAAAAATAGTTTAAAACAATAAGTATCATTGATTCACATGATGCATACATTATAATACTCTTCTGTCTAACTGTATCAATCATCTTGCTGTTACAATCAAAAGACCACTCCTTGGGATGTGTTATTTTTCGTTATAGCACGTACGTCTTTTTTTAATATAAATTTTATGTTTTAAATGTTAATACAATTATTTACAATAATGTTTTGTTAATTTTTTTTTAATGTAACTTACTATTTATGATAAGACTGGTGTGGTTAGTGAGACTAAGAGCCTTTCAATTGGTAATATAAGTACATAATGCAGATGCAATACAGATATTAGCATTCTTGCAGACAGCAAAAACAAAAGTCCAAGAGCACAGCTTTGTTCGTTAACAGCAATTTGTATTAGTTTCTTCCTTTCTTCACCAGTGTCGCAAAAGGTTTAGGGGTTGGGCCTGGTGAATCAGAGTAAAATAAACATACAATACCAATCCAACATAACAAGGAGCCACCCACTGAGCCTAGATGAATCTCAGAAACGGTAGATTTATTAGATGACAGGCTTTAATCAGGATTAACGGGCATAATAGTGAGTTTGCTGTTTGACCACTTGCACAGTGAAGTAGCCGTTTTGATGAAAGCAGTGCACACAAGCTGTCCTATTTAGGATAGTTTTGTTCAATCCACATAATCTGCCAACGCCCATGCAATTGCAAAAGTAAGGCATCTAGAATGATGACGAGTTTATCAATGATAAAGTTTTGAAGAGGACTAGTCCTCTTTTATCAATGCTAAAATGCATTCAGCTATTTTTAGATCCATCCAGCACAGAATTAGGTAAGGATATGTCTTACAAGTTTCCAATGCATCAGAGAATTAAAATTATCATTCTAAGGTTGTATCTAGTTGATAGAGTTAAATAAAGTGCCAATCAGGATGTGTTCTGGCTTTTAATGTCGAGACCGTTGGTATCTGCCAACAGAAGTATTAATTCTTGGCTATCTTGAACTGTTTCAATACCAACAAGTACGGTCCTTAGCTTTTCATATGTTAGATGCTGAGATCTAACAACAAAGATGTCTTTCCACGTACCCTGCGGCTGACTCCCATAGCCTACAAAAATTGGGTTGTTAAATTGAAATAAACTTTCAGGCGATGCCCTTGTGTACGGAGGTTCTGGCTACAAGCTTCCAGTTGATATCAGCATTTTACAGGACGGCACGCAGCTTGGGGCATCAGCGAGTGGCATCAGCGCTGCGAAAACAAATGGCATTGTCACTAAATCATTTCTATGGCCGTTATCAGCGAAGAGAAACAAGAAAAATGTAAGTTGATAAGCTTGAGACGCAGCGCTTTCGTAGCCATGCAGACAAAGACTGCAGTATAGCCCTTTATAGTATGCACGTCTCGTCCTTTTGATCAGAGCATTGGAGGGTGGGGGGGAGGTGAGCGTAGTTGTGCTAATATAGCAGAAAGCCCATGTTGGTGTTACTTGGGAAGCTAAAAGTGACGCCATTAACTTGAAAGCACCTTAAGCTGTAAATTTTAGAAATAAAGCCTCGATTTCCCTTGTACTACCAACGATCCCGGCTCGTTTTGCCAGATAAGCGCTGGTGAGTTAGCGATCCCCATAGAGTGCTCAGGTCTGTGCCTAGAAAATTATAAAGCGAGCTAGAGCACACCATTCATGCAGAATCGGTGTTTGCAGTTGGTCGTATGGCAAAGACAATTTGACTGAGCCACCCACCGATATGTATGACTCTACCCATATCAAGAAAAATTGAAGGAGACGCCACCAAATTCCTCTTGCATAGCTGCTTGCCATGCTATAGGAAGGCGATTTTCTTGCAGGTAAAATAGACCATTGGAAAAAGCGCTCGAGCATCGATTGTCAGAGAGTGCGTTATTAGTCGTCTTGTTTGCGTGGACCTACTGCAAACAATCGTGGAGTCACACCAGACATGGTGTCTTTTCTTAAAAACTCCCAGACCTTCGGGTTTTCAAAGGAGGTTTGCTGCCAGTAGAGTAGAACAGAATTGTAACTGGGAGATTATCATCTGGATAATTGGTATAAGGACAAGCCTAAGGCGTAATGTCACGGTTTCAGGACAATTGTGACCTTTATTTTCTCATTTCATTTACATGGAGCTGAGGGACAAGTATGGCCAGAAAAAGACTCCATGTATTACAGTCAATAGCTCGTAATGCGTGGATTATTTTTTCGTATGCAGGTTCCACAAAGTTTGCTGTAGATTGACGTCCCACTTATTGATCCAAATTTGGTGGGACATCATGCACATATCACTGCAAAACGCAATGCGGTGTTGGCACCAGCATAAATGTACGTACAACAGGGTGGCTTGAATTTTTAGTCCAGAATCAATAATATCGTCTTAACTGAGGTCACTTAGGATTGGTCGTGACGTAGTAAAAACGACGCAAAATTCAGGGCCTTATCTTAGGTCTGCCAAATTTTTTAGACCTGGATGTATTGCAGTGAAAGAGAGAATTTTTAAATTAAAAGTGTAGGACAGGTCTTAAGGGCTTAAGAGATAGATACTTTTTTAAGTAGCATTGGTATTAACCTGCCCTCGTAAGGTCTTATTTACGGCAACATAATGAAGCTCAATAAACTGCTAGAGTGCAAGAAAGATTATTGCCAAGTAAGTTCCAATTTTCTCTTTTTAATGCGAGCACATGATGTACCAGCACATCTAAAGCAAGCTCATGATCCATTTTTACTATAGAGTGGGCAGTAAAATTGTCATGAACTCCCAAAATAGTCATTTCAATAGGTCAAGGTCAGCTACAAGTTAGTTGATAAGATTGGCTGACAGTACAATGACTTCGAAGCAGGCGTTAATTAAAGTGCGAATAGAGTAGCCACTAATTTGGAGCAGAGCATTAAGCAGTATAGTTTTAGAGGCTCGTCAAATTTGCTGATGTTTGAGAAATGTAGGTTCACCCACACCTCCTTAGGTGGTGCTATTTTTTTGCAAGTCGCTGATCGGCGTAGACGGCCAGAATCACAAAGTAGGCTATGATTCGAGGCCTTGCAGAATCTGCTGGAAGACCTGAAGAGATAGATCCTTGCCACGTATTCTGATTGAGGATAATTTATGCACAAGTTCTTGCAGTAGACTAATTCTAGCTTGACGCTAGACTTGAGGCCTCAAAAACTAGTGCAGTGTCTCATGTTGTGAACTTTCTAACAGGCTGGGCAAGGTTGAGATTGACTGCTGGTTAAAGTATAGTGATGAGTGCGTCACGTCGAGCTTGATGTGTAGAGCTGCTTGCTAGACGCATTGGGCATAAGGTTTCTATCGAGGGAGCGTGTGACTCTATCGTTTTAGAAGTATAGCCAGCACGAGGATTGTGACTGTATTGGTCTCTCCCATCAAGCCAACATTTTTCAGCTTGACTATTTCATCTTTCCAAGGATGCTTTCTAGTTGGACCCTTGCCTGATGTTGCATAAGAGACAAACCAGTTATTCTGACTTGCTATTAAACATCTCAGGGTTTGAAGTGTCTCTTGGTAACTTTCCAACGTATTCAATAATAGTTGCAGTCCTTCTATGGATTTTGAATACAGGGCTTGATATCTTCAGGGCAGAGATATGGTTTTGACCAAGCAAGTGTCTCTGTTAGAAGCACACTTACAGTGCTGCCCATGCTAAATCGTAGTTAGAAATGGGAACGAAGACTGCATCAAAGGCTTCTTTTGCTTTTCCCTGTATAAGTGTCTAGAAGTGTAACAAGCACTGGACATCCTTAAGCTACTGGTCCTCCTGAGCAAGTGGACGAAAATCTCTCAGTGGCTTCGCATCCTCCCTATAAACGAAAAATATGGGGATACTTATATGCAAAATCCTTGATTTCCACGTACAGAACCCCAGACTGTCTTGGTTGAGATTGGACTAATTTTTCTTTGCCGTCTTAGTCAGAATATTTGTAGTATTATAAATATACGCTCTAGCATCCACGCAATTAGACTTTAATGAGGTGTATACAGTGTTAAAGCATGATATCTTTTTCTGTAAATTTTTGGTGTGCTCATGCCTCTCTGTGCGTGTTGGAGTAAAAAGTGGGCTTAGGTTGAAGAAATGACCACACTTCTTGAGAACAACTTAAGTTTTAATCATTTAAATGTACAACTTTGCTATCGTGTGAAAATGTAACAGCCTAAGTAAAGTAGCAAGGCTATGCTTGTTTTCTGCCAAAAGACCATGATCTAAATTTTTATCGTTACAGCCTAGTCTTACTGTCTATCTCTTCTTTTTAGCTCCCACAGCTGAAGAAGTTCTTGCCTACTTGGTTAGAGTGAGATGAAGTATAACAACGATGCGTGCACGTTTCTCACTTAATAGATGGACTAGACCTGTTGCGAAATTAGCCTATGCCTGTGCCTGCTAGATGTCGCAAGGTGGCTCGGCTGTTCTGCCACAAACTTGCCACTCATATTGGCAGGTGGTTGTTGGTGAAGTCATGCCAGTTACTATGAAGTAGTTAAAGACGTACATCAATAAGGCCAGAAGCTTATTTCTCTAAATTAAGTGCTTGCACGTCAAGCTTGAATTTCTGAAAGACCTTAGTCAGTGCAGTCTAAACTTACCGTTGACTTCCTACAGGTGCCTTAGCGTTAAAAGTGACGTTCGGTTTTTAGATATAATTCTGCTTTTCTTGGCTTTTTCACTAGACCCAGCTTAAAAGACCAATTTTTATGTTTGAACTTAGGTGGTTCGTAGAATTAAAATCCTTTTCTATCGTTAATATGGGTGCACCTAACAACAGCATACTACAAATGTAATGTGGACATAAACCTTCCTGGAGGTAGCAAAAAAAGCCCAAAAGCAAAACTCCATCCATTGGCAGAAACATATCCAAGCTTCTTCCTCTTTTTACTGATGTTGCTAAGGCTCTAGCACTTAAACTTGGTAAAGCAGAGGAAGATCAGCGCGTTATATGGATTTAACAGTTATAAGAGTGACGTACTCACGTAGAGCTTCGAAAAGATTACGAAGATCATTTGTGTCAAAAAACATAAGATATTTTCTGAATGGGCTCGTATTTTACGTCTACTATTCCACTTGCTTGCTTTGAAATAGTTTTTTATTAGACAATTATAAGTAAATTTCTTGACATTTTGTAATTATAATTGATTTTTTTAAATTAATTAGTCCTGATAAGATCCTACGACTATCTAACAGAGCATCACCTTTTTTGAACACGAATCTTATAATATGCAGTCACTTACTTCCGTAACGATCTCCTAATAATATGGGTTAACTTAAAGCTTTGCTTAAGAAAACTTAAAATGAGTAACAGAGAACATTCTTAATACATTTCATGCTCACCTAATGATACCTTTATTTCCAATAGAATTAATTGTCATGCCATTATAGTTAAAGATTGTTTCTAAGGATGTGTTGATTCTTGTTTGGTACCTAGCTTTAGTCTTATATTAATATTGCATAAAAAATATTTAAACCATAATTTAGGGGCATTTCTTGTAATTCTCTTGCCTTACAGATATTATCATAGCAATTAATTTATGAAAAGCTTAGAAAAGATTTCTGCAACTATCTGTGACAAAACGACAGTAAATACACGTAAAATAACGCTTCTGGAAACTTAAAAAGTATTTTTTTTGTAATTAAGGTAGTAAATACACTCACCTCATAAGATAAGTAAAAATGATTGCAGCAATCGTCATTGATTTATTTTGTAATTAATACTTCTTCTTTTTCAAACATAAAATACGTCCGTCATCAAACGTCATTCAATCAATTATAAATTTTATAGTTACAGATAATTATTCCTCATAATTAAGCTTCGCCAAGCAAGAAACTCAGACAAAGTAATAAAACAGCAACTGTTTGCCATATTAAGTACAAAATATGGTACAGTCTCTCACTTAAAAAAAAAAAATGTATTAATATTGTTTTGAATGAACTTTACCTACAAAAAACTTAAAGCGTAAACACTGACTATAATAATACACTTATTAGTTGCCTTATGATGGTACCTTAACATCTGTAGTGATTGTTCCATATGTAATTTTTTTTAATCCCTCGACTATGCATATACGTGTAACCTGCGCTTATGGTTATTTTATAGCCTGCTGATCACTTAAAAAGCACTTTTATTTTTCTAAAAGTATGATGTTAACAGAATCAGCACTTTTTTAAGCTTTATTGTAAATTTTTCGTTTTGTGATGGAACTAATTAATGTATTTTATTAATATGGTTTTTAATAAAAGACAGTTGCATTTAATTGTAAAACAAAAAAAAAATTTTTCCATGATAAATCTTCAGGTTTTTTGTCTCTTATCTTATTCTTAGGATTCTTAAGTTACAGCGAACTGGAATACTACAACGCTACCAGACGTTTTCAAAGTATCTTTTATGATATTTGCAAAAAAGTATATATATATATGTATTTATATACAAAAGAAGTTAGAATAATTACAGTGACCGTTTTGAATACGTTTTGTACTTGTTATATTGTTTTAAGCTTTTAGAGCAAAGATTGCTTATCGATTGTTATCATTCAAATAGACTATAATGATAGTATCACATTTTTAATTATTATTATATAATTACCCTCTGGCAACTGTTTAGAACATACTCAGAATAATTTATTTTTATTTCATACTGTATACATACAACGCAGCTGTTTACTCTCAAAGTGACCTTTTTTCGGATTTCAAATCGAAAAGAAATGGTTTGATGACAAAGTTAAAATTAATGACGGCAGTCATTGCAAATTTACATATGGCTTCTATAATAATACCTTGCCATATTTGTCTAATAATTTTTGTTAGTATTTTTTTTTCAATTATTAAAAAAATTTCACACATTTATTTAACAGAAAAATACGTTGGCTTTCTAGGACGAAAGAGTTAAGACAGTATGCAGGTATAGATTAAGGTTTTTTATTTCTTTTAGTGCCTCTACTTATAAGACTTACAATTCATATGCAAAACATAATGCTATGAGTCATTGCTAAAACTTATTTCTTACTGATTGCAATAATTTATCCATGTTACTTTTGAGTTGACTAGAAATAGCTATAGTGACCGTCATCAATACACTTGATACTCAATTTATTGTCCTTGTGTAAGGTAGCCAACGTCTTTTATTTATTATTTTTAAATTAGACTGTTAGTTATAACGTATAGTCCAGGCACGTGGAATATGGAGAACGATAAAATGTTATCCAGAAACCTACGTTTTTGAATGGTTGAAAGAGTTAACATCAACATTAGGAAAATGTGTTATGTGCCCAAGAAAGTGTGGGGATGATTTAAGGGGTTGAAAAGGGGTGAAAAGAATACATCTCGTATTTTTTGCAATTTCACGCAGAATTTAATGTTCTCCTGAAAAATGTTACGTACAAAAGCTGCAGATCTTGGAAAAATCTATAACTTTTGTATGGGTCATTTTTTAATATAACCTTGAAAATTTCAGAAAAAATAAAAAAAATAAAAAAAAATTTTTTTTTGTTTTTTACTTGTCAATTTCTCGGAAATAAATATATTTTAACTAATCTTGCTAAAAGGACTCTTTTTTATGTCCCAAACAACAACAACAAATTTTAGATTGAAATATTAAAAACTGTTTGAAAGATTCATTTTTTTCGGTCCGAAACACGTTGTTTTCAAAGTTACATTTTACTACTTACAATCATCGTAGAGAAGTCATACAGGGCTCATTTTTTTTGTTTTGTCGTCTACTTTTTAATAAAATGGAGATAATAAAAATAATAAAGCATCTATTTAAAAACATGTCTCAAAATTAAAAAATATAAAAAATTTAATTTTAAAGAAACAAATTTTTTGGTTATTGTAAATAATTTGTTATGAATATAAAAATTTCTTAAAAATAATCAGACCATTAAACTATACAGGAAAAAACACAAAAAAACATATGTTTTACTATTTGAATACATTTTTTGTTTTTGTACAATACTGGTATGAAAATTGACAGACATGATTATAGAACAAGTATAAATGCGATGTATAAAGAGTCAAGTGGACTATCGCATGGACGTGAAATGGCTGATTGTGTTTTTACAAAGTTTATATTAACTATGGTTGTTTTAGTTGAAGTTTGTAATGAAATGGAAAATTTCTTCAATGTTTCTTATTCAACTTCTGAACAGCATGTTGATTTCAGAGAGTCGAGAATTGCGAGAGATGCGGCAGATCTTGAAAAATTATTCGTCTTTTTTAATATGCACAATCCTTTTTTAGAAATACAACATCTCAAGTCCTTATTTTCTGAAAGTGTTGGTAACAACTCTACTAATTGTCATCGAGCATACGATGTAAGCATGAATTCTATTACATCAACAATTGGTCAGAGTTTTGATAGTGTCAAGTTTACTCTAAGTAACAAAGTTTTATCTCTCAAAAGTGTTCAATCATCAGTTAAAGTAAATAATGAGACAGTTTCAGTAAATCCATTATTATTATTTCAAAGAATATGCCTTAAGCTTAATAGTAAAGGTGACATGAAGAAACATTTAAAATACGAACTCGCTCCATATCCACTATCACTTTTTACAGAAGATGGCCTTAGAAAAAATGTAAAACTGCAACTTTATAAGGAATTTACAAGCATTGATGAATTACCAAGTACCGAAAACATAGTGCATGTTATCGATGATAGATTTTTGTTGCATAAAGTTATTTGAAAAAAAGATGACACGATTGAAGTAATTACTGATAAATATTTGACTTTTCTACAGAATCATTACGCAGATGATAGTTGCATAGTATTTGATGGTTATCCAGACAATAAGTGACAATTCAACTGCATCAACATCTGCAACAACAACAGCCGAACGCTTGAGGCGAAGAATTAGTTCTAGTATTCCTTCATTTAATATTGAACCACAGACAAAAATAACGTACACACAAGAGAAGTTTTTGTCAAATGACACAAATAAGAATGCATTAATTAAAGAGTTATCGAAAGCATTCAGATTTGCTGGATTTTGATGTAAACAAGCTGCTGAAGATGCAGATACATTGATCATTAAGACAGCCATAGAAATGGCCGAAGAAAGTAAGATCGCAAATGCAGAAGCAGGCATCATCGAATAAGAAAAAACGGTTGTTGTTGTTGGTCAAAACATCGATCTTTTGGTTCTTTTACATCAGTTAAACTCACATAAATCTAACATTTACTTTTTGAAATCAGGCACAGCAAATGTTGGCGATTTTATTTATTCGTCAAATAGTTTTAATCATAATGATTTTTCTTCTATTGTTGCTCTTCTGCATTGTTTTACTGGATGTGATACAACATCTGCTTTCGCTGGCAAAGGAAAAACAACAAGTTTTAATTCGTTGATTACTAATTCTGAGTTAAAAGAATAAGCACTGCCCTTTTATTAAAGTAATGCAGATCCCAAAGTCATTGCTCGAAATGGTTGTAAACTGATTGCATTGATTTATCAATCAAAAAAATCTAAAGTACCACTGGATTATTTAAGATTTACACAATTTAAATTATTAACTGCCAAGTCGACTCTTAAATCCGAAAAATTACCCGCTTTTGTTGGAGCGGCAATTCAACACTCTTACAGAGTATACCTCCAACTACAAATGTGGCTTAGACATACATTAAATGCAACGAAATGGGGCTGGAAACAAGTGATTGTAAATAATACAAAATACTTATGCCACATTATACAGCTGACTTACTTATTCCAGATGAATTACTTAGTAGTGATTTTGAAGAAATTTCTGATAATCCTGATAAAATTAAGCAACCAAGTATTATTTTTAACTCAGAAAATCTTGCTTTGGAAAAGTTTCCAGAGGAATTTTATGAAGAAACGATTGAAGGTAATGAGGGAGTCACATATTTCGACGAACATTTAATCGATGATGGTTAGCCAAACTTACAATTAGTGACAAGACAAAAATTGGTTTAGTGTGCATAATGTATTTATTATTAAATATGTAACAAATGTATAATATTAATGTATATGAAGTGTAAATGTATGATATTTATCAGTACTTGAGCATACTTCATTAAAAAATCGACTTGATTAAAATTAAGTTTTAATTATTGTCATTTACCTCGATTATTTTCTTATTATTATTATTAGTAGTAGTAGTAGTATTGTTAACAATCTATTTTGTTAATACAAATTTTAATTATAAATTTGGTGCAAGTTAAATCATATTTAGCAGTCTTTTTAAAAAAATCGTTCAATTATTTAAAAGCATGTTTTGAAGAATTGTATACAAAAGTTAATTATAAGACGATTTATTTATTAAAATATGCAAATAATATTTGAATTCATCAATTATATCGTTAAAAATAAGGAACTTGTCTTCTTAAAGTAAAATTCGATGGCACTGTATGTACTTACATGACATCTTTCAACTACATGAAATATGCTATTACAATATTCATAGCAGTACTGTATCAAAACAAAAAATGCATTTAAATAGTAAAACATTTGCTTGTTCGTATTTTTTCCCGTTAAATTAAATTGTCTGATAAGTTTAGAAATTTTTTTTTATTTATAACAAATTATTAACAATAATCAAAAAATCTGTTTTTGCCAAATTAAATTTTTTATATTTCTTAATTTTTAGACATGTTTTTAAATAGAAGCTGTATCGTTTCATTATTTCATTGAAAAGTAGACGTCAAAACAAAAAAAATTAGCCCTTATGACCTTTCTACGATGATTGTAAGTAGTAAAATGTAACTTTGAAAACAACGTGTTTGAGATCAAAAAAAATAACTCTTTCAAACAGTTCTTAATATTTCAATGTAAAATTTTTTGTTGTTGTTTGGGACACAAAAAAGGATTCCTTTCAGCAAGTTTCGTTAAAAAATGTTTATTTTGGGGAAATCGACAAGTAAAAAACAAAAAAAAGATGTTTTCTCATTTTTTAAATTTTTTTCTGAAATTTTGACGTTATATCAAAAAATGATCAGTACAAAAGTTGTAGATTTTTTTAAGATCTACAACTTTTTTGTTAAACATTTTTTAGTAGGACTCAAAATTCCACGTGAAATTGCAAAAAACACGAGATGTATCCATTTTCACCCCTTTTCAACCCTAAAAATCATCCCCTAACTATCTTGGACACATAACTCATTTTCCTTATGTTGACTTCAATCCTTTAAACCATTTGAAAACAAATGCATTTTGATAACATGTCTTTTTTTTAATCTCTGTAAATGAGTCAATGTGCCTGGACTAGTAAGGAATATACATACTTCTATTCTATGATTTGCTTCTGACAGTGGTCATGATTAGTTTGAAAAACAAGCAAATATCAGTCGTGGCAAATAAAACCTGTTGTTTCCTCATAAACATTAGTTTTACATTTTAATTGTATAACTTGGATCTGTCGTTTTCAAAGAGATTCTGACGTCCAGGCCTTTTTCTACGTACTGAAAGTCATTTTATGTGTTCTAAAAAAACTCTCTAGTTTTATTAACTTTAAATGAAGCAACAGCATATTTGAAAAAAAAACATTTATTTTGAAAACTAATAAAAATTTCAACAACAAAAATTGTTGTTTTAGTATTTTTTTTTTTATCGCCCCAATATGCTAGAAAGTTACCAAAGAGGGTACAGTAAACACAAAAATAAGTTATAGCGACTGATGTTAGGTTCTAACGTGAAATTAGCTTTGGATGTTAATTTAAAAATTTCTGAATGTTATGTTTACTATGAAAAAAAAACATTTAACTTAATTTGTTTCTTTACTTCATAACTAAATATTTCTTTAAAAATTATTAAAATAGTAAGGTAAGTACACAAGATGATTTAACACTATGATTTATTCTCTGCTTTTTTTTAATTTCATGAAATAGTGTTACCAAAACCCTTGTAGCTATGTAAAAAAAGACCTGTATTTGTGCACGAAGTAATTACAATGTTTAACAATTGTAAGTACTAAATTTTACTTTTTTTCTTTTTTTATTTGTGTTTTAAGTTTTTGTTCAACTGAATCACATAAACCAATACTTATTTTCATAGAGCTCCATTATTTTTATGGGTCTCCTGACCATATTGTTACCTAAGAAATTGTATTTCTTTATTTTATAATGTTTTTTAACACAAATCTCATGTTTCATTATTTTTCATCTCTTATTAAAGGTGTAAAGAGCTTTGTTCTAACCGTAAGCCCCATGACCCATTAACACCCCCTGGCTTGTTTCTTTTAGTTTCTTAATCTTTTTTTTTAATTTTCTTTATTTAATTTTTTTTTTTTTTTTTTTCATGTCATTTTTTTATTAAATTTTTCTTTTTCAATTCATTGTGTTTTTTTAATGTCTTTTTCGTTTTTTTTTGATTTTATTTCACTTTTATCTCATTTTTCATTTGATTTTTTTTTCGCTTTTATTTTTTTTTTCAAATATTTTTTTTTTTTTCATTTTACTCATTTTTTTCGTTTCTTCTTAAAATTTATATCCTTAATTTTTATTTTATTAATTTTATAATTTTCCTACTATCTTATTTTATTTTTTAATGTCTTTTTGGACTCTATTTTTTATTTTGAATCTCATTTTTTAACATTTTTTTATATTAGTTTACATTTTTTTCTTCCTATTGTTTCATAATTATTTATTTCTAACATTCTTTAACAAAATTTTTTAAATTTTATCTTGTACCTTACTTCTTATCTCTGTTTTTACTTGTTTCTCATTGCATTTTGCTCAAATTTTTTCTTATTTAATTTGTTTAAAAAAATTAAAAAAATGGTTAATTACTCGGTTAAGCGCATATATAAGTATATTTATATAAAGATAGTATTTGTCAGCTTTGCCTTATATTTGTGCTTCTCTCACCTCTCTAAACTCTTCCCCCGCTAACTACAATGAAGGTTTTAACTCAAAAAAGTTACCTTAGTCCTTAATACAACCACTACGAAAGAATAAAACGCAATAGAAATTTATTATTGTATTTAAAGAACCTCGTATGAATAAACCATTGATGAAAAAACGATGAAAAAAGTATATGACTTTTTATCAAATTAATAAAAATTGAATGAATATTCATCAATGTATGAAAAAGTTGCTGCTTAAAAAATATGGTATTTAAGTTTAGAACATAATTATTAAGCAAAAAAAAATAGTTAATCGAGTAACTAATTTAATAGTTAGTATAACATATTATCGAACAAAATTAACTTAGTATCAGTGAATAAATATTTAAATTATATTTCAGTTACGAACCACTGTATAAGTAAAAGAAACTGAAGCTCTTATGTTGGGAGCACTCGTTTTAAAGTGGGTGAGATACTAACCTCGTATGCAAGAGCTCGATGGTTGAAATTTCTTGGAAAGTTTTTTTTCAAACATAAAGTTAAATAAAAAATGATTTTGGGAAAAAAAAACTTAAGATTCAATGAAACATCAATGGCTTCAGTGTGTGCTTTGATGGTGTAGTGTGAAGGGAAAGTGTGGGTTGAGGCAAAATGGGTAGTGATGAGAGGAGGTTTGTAGGAGATTAGCGCAGCACGGTTGGAAGAGACAGGGTGGGGGGAAGTGTGTAGGGAACTGATGGTGAGGGCGACGGGTCAAAGAGGAAATAAAATGAATGAGGAGAAAGTGACTTCTTGTGAGCGACTTTTGTTCTATAAAAATCTGTTGTTTTTAAAATTCTAGCCTTCTAAGCACACAACATAAAGAACTTCGTACCAAAAGTTTGAAAAACACAGAAAGTAGCGTCTGAGGTAGTACATAACATTTCCCATCCAAGTGTCAGAGCCACAACCAAGGCCGTCGCACAAAAATTCTACTGTTCTAGCATGAGGAAGGATGTTACCTTCTGAGCTTAACAGTGCATAGCATGCCATGAGGCCAAAGTTCACCTGTACGACAGAGCAGCTTTAGACTTCTTCGATACATCTACTGCTCTTTTCGACTACGTGCACCTGGACTTCATCAAACTTCCAGCATCTCAGGGCTTTTAATACTGTCAGACTGTAACTGACAGGCTTACTCAATGGCCAGTGGTCATACCTGTCCCAGATCAGCAAGCCACACTACAGCCAAGGCCTTGATCGATGACTGGATTGCTCACTATGGTACTCCGCTTATCATCATAATACATCTAGGAGCACAATTTGAATGTACACTATTTGCATCACTCTCCAATTTTCTAGATGTTTCACAGAGTCTTTAAGGCAGCCCTCATGTGCTTACTCGATATACCTTGACCAACAGCTCTACCTCTGTTGCTCTTGGGCCTCAGATCTACCTGCAAAGAGGATCTACAGGCATCCTTGGCAAACATGCTATACAAATCAACACTTTGAGTGTTAGGGGACTTCGTCGTCACCACCAGTTATCCAGTAGCCAGCTCAGCTTCTTATGCTCAGCTTCGATAAATTACGCACCCTTACCCGGGCCATTAAACCAGTGCCTACTGCTGGATACACAGCCAACATCAAGCTCTTCTTCTAAGGACCTTAAGAAGGCTCCAGCGGGAGGAGTTTGGAGGTCACAGGTAGCCTAATTTATAGATAAAAACACGCTGATTCCAACGGTGTCCTATTTACCCCTCTAACCCTGGAAGATTTTGAGATATTTGCTCTCAAAGTTCGTACATTATACATATTCTCTCATAGAGCAACGTGAAAACATCGGTATTTTCTAACAATAATTGAGGAGTTACATGGCAGGACTGTAACTGTTTTATAGAAAAACATCTCAGCTTTCGGATGGTACCTTAAAAAATATAGGTAAGCCTGGAAATATTGGAGATATTTTGTAAAGTATTGATCAAGTCATTGAATTAGCAGGGTCATGACGGGATGCCATCTTGTTGTCTGTAAGGCACGCGCTTTTGAATATTTCAGAATTACACTGCATGTACTTACATAAGTTTCATGTCATTTGTAACTGTTTTTTAATCGTGTTCTCCTATGAATTACTTACACTTGTTTTTTTTAAATAAAATAGAACATTGAAAAATTTTAACTGCAATTACTCTTGATTTTATCAAAAATTGCGTCAATAGTTTTTTTATTTGAAGTAACTCTTACTTTATTATTTACACTCATAGATAATAATGAGGTGATGCCATTTGTAGGATCTTTTTTATGAGCATCTACTAATACTTCTATTGATATCGATTCTTTGGCCATTTTATAAATTATCTTATCATTAATAATACCTTTTAATTATATTAATTTTTGTTTGTTATCATCAATTACTTGTTTATTTCTTTTTTGCTGTTGCAAAATCATTTCAGCATCCTGCAAGTCTTGATGACTTTTACAGTGATGTGTAATTTCTTTCATTTTTTTTAACACAAAAAAACTAATTCTAAATAAAACGCTCTGTATGTGACAGAAGCTGCTGTTTGTTTACCATAGGTACGGACACATCATATATATAGATGATGGTGCTCGCTTATATATACACGTATATATAGATATATACTCACAGAAGTGATACCAACTAACCGAATAGTTTTCGGGTTGGTACCAGTGCTCGCTGGAGCCCCCTTAAGGCATGCTCACATGTCTTTCGGAGAACTTACTTAGTGAGACGTACGCTAGCATTTTCATACTCTGGCCCACACAGAACAATTAGAAGAATCGATGACAAGAACTATGTCGTCGAATACAGGGGATCAGAGATTACAGTGTCCACTGACTCTTACAACCCAGATCATTTAAACACAACTACTCCGAAGATGGACTAAGCGCAGTGCCTACTTCTACTTCTGCAGCACTTTCTGTAGCAACAGTAATACCAAAACCATCATCGTTATCATCACAGCAGCAAAATGAAACTCATCAGAGTCCAGCAGCTGCCTCAGGGTGCCCAGTCTCTGTGCCACAGCTCATTCAACTCATCTCTTTTCTTCTGCCCAGCACAGAAGCCAACCTGTGCTGCCTCAGCCAAACAAGTGCCACTTTGCCGAGAGAAGACGCAAGCAGATGCTTACTTTACGTAAGGTGCTCTCGACTTGTCGATAGGCACCACTGTCCGTTAACAAGCCGACTTCCAGCACCGACAGCTTAACTGACAACAACACCATCATGTCCCAGTCCAGCTTCAACACGCACGACAACAATAACATTGCATTTTGATCTGCTTTTATCTTTTACCTCTTATTAAGTATTTTGCGAGATTACTATTAATTATTTAAGACTGTATTAGATCCGTAAAAATCGAAGTCTTCTGTAAGTGTCACACCTTGTTTATGACACCATTCTTTTTCTTGTGTCACGCGCCTACATAGACTCTATCTCCAAATCCATATCTTATGAGAAATTGTTTTACATCTCTTTACATTCATTAATGCTACTTGTTCCCCCATTTAACTTAAATAACCGAAGACTATGATCTGCCGTCTCATTATGGCAAAATGTCCAATTTCAAAGCAATTTTTTTCCTAGTAAAACAGAGTTCTGTTATTTAAAAAATTGCATGAACACTATTATTTACATAAGTCTGGAAGACTTTTTATGTACAGGTTTTCCGAGAGATCAAGATTGTTGACTTTATTCTTTTACATAAATGTAAAACAAAATTAAAAGAGTTGTGCAGCCCCAAAGTAAATGGATATACGCGTATGTGCATGAGGCACTGTGATGAAGTCTGCTGTACTAACGTTGCCCAAAAATGTCTGCTCTCTCAATTACGGAAAATGCTTTTGAGTTAATCTTGTCAATACTTAGTGAGTACTAATATAATGATATGATTTAAAAAAATTTCAGAATATTCTTCAAGGTATCTGATTTTTTATAATATAAATTAAATAGCATAAATCCTTTTTTTGTATGAAAGATAAAAATTAAGGAGTAAATGGCATCGTGAATCTTATTAATCTGTTTTTTTTTGAGTAAAGTCTTCGATGAATTTTATAAACAAAGGATATTAATGATAAAAAAATAAAGTACAAAGTCTCATTAAGGCTTATACCAAATTTTGTATCATCATTTTGAGTAGAACGGTTTCTATACGTTATTTTGTCAAAAATTGTCGTGCTACGTAATAAGTTGAGCTGATGGCAGACAAGATACTTCGCACGTCCTTGTCTGTAACATGAATGTAGCATATCAGCTGGAAACCAATTTTCTTACGTCTGTATAAATATCTTTCAAACTGCAGATAAGATTTTTGTAAAAACTTTACACGTGCATCAATCAGATTGTCGTTACTAATACATCACTTTTTTAAAAATATTTTCATCCTTACGTCAAGCATAATAAGTTTTTTTCTACAATTATTTTTACGACTCACATTTGAGCCTACGTAAAAGAAGACAAAAAAAAAGCTTTATTGATTTTCCTCTCGAAATCTGAAAAAAAACGATTATGCTTCTATTTAGTAATAATATTTATGCCATGCTTCCTTACAAAATTTTTTTTAAAATCATTATCATAAAGTAAATTGCACCTTGAATTCTTGAAGTCAACCTTCTGTGTTATAAGTCTAATAATTTTGTCTAATTAAATTAACAGTCTGTTTTTCTTGTAGTAGCACCTGTGCTTAGTCAATATAACTGTAAATACGTAAAATAAGGTGCTATCTAACAATTTTAAAGTACTTTTTTTAACGAGTACTTACTATAATTTTATTTTACCTCAAAAAAATACCACAAATAACATAGCAACCATCATCAAGACACATAATGCTTGCTTATGGTAAAATAAAATCTAAGAAAAAGCAGTAGACAATAGGTGTTTTGATACCATAGTATAAAATTATACTCATGGATTATTATAAGACAGACTATGTTGCTATTAATCTAAATGTACCAGCTATCAAACGATATTGTGTTTAAAGTTAGTGCAATCATCGTTGAAATAAGTATATCTAACTAAATTGGGTATGGTTTGAATAAATATTTAAGTATTAAATTGAAAAAATATTATAAACAGTATATGACGGCATACTACAACATTAAAAGGAGAACTTCCTACTACCTACACTGATTACATTTTTGACATCACGCTCACATCTGTCACGTTCACTTAATCACTACTTAACACGTATTTCTTGCCCATGTTTTTCCCGCTTTCAACTCTCTAAAATAACATTATCTTACTAATATGTGAAGCAAAGTCACTACAACTGTTAAAATTGTTGATCGCAAAATCTACTCAACTGATCTTAAGAGAATTTTGCATACTGATTCTTGAAAATGTATTAAGTGAGTGATAAGCTTTGTATTGTAACCCTCACAGTGATCTCTTGAATTTTTTTTAATTTTTGAACAGATAGAATATGTATTTTTATTGTTGTGGCCTAAAAAAATTAATTTTTTAAAGCTCCAGCACTCATGCTCTAGTAAAAAAAATGTGAGATAAAAGAAAAAAATTTCTTATTTATATATTTTTTGAGAGTTTTAAATCTTTACAGATTGAAAAAATAACACGTTTTCTTAATTATGCTAGAGAAGCTGCAAATTTACTAGGTGCTGGGTAAAGGGGCCCAAGCATTGTATATTAATATGAAAATATACATATACATTTATGTATCCTTTGGAATGCTGTCTCTTTCTCCGTATGCTATTAGAGGGGGATACTATAGGATGAGCTTCAATACAGGGTCCAAGCATTATATGTATCCGCTTCAGAGTGCTCTATCTTTCTCCTTGTGCTATTAGGCAAGGGTCTATCTGTTAACCCTAATAGATAGGCTATGGTAATTCCAGCCCATGTGGGCTCAAGTTGCCAGAAGATTTTGGCCCACTCCTTCTCACTGGTGGGAGGACCCCTCTTTTCAAGTTTAGTATTCCCTTCTGTAACCAATGAGCAAGCAGGAGGGGTGGCTTTCTCTCACTCCTTTTGCATGCACTGCTTGAGGTTGTGTGTGCCACCTGTAGAGCTGCTTTAGTTTGCACATGCTGTTTATTCATACTGCAATGTGTACCACCTGTTGACCAACAATTGCATGATAGTGAAGGATATAGAGTGGTGAGAAAATAATTTTTAAACATTTTTTTTTTTTTTTTTTTTTCATTAGCTTATACTGTACATTGTTTTGATAATCACCTTGTTTTTAATATACAATACAATACAATACAATGCATTCTTACAGCTCTTTATTATGATCGTTATTAGCATTAATGTTAACCCATTCCATATTAAAGTAAAATTTTCTTGTTCGTTCCACATCATGAAGAGCACACGTAGATTTGTAGGCTTCGCTGCGATGTGTGCAAGTAGTGACCAAGTTCCAGGTTTGTCTATGGTAGCAAAGTTCAAGGTATAAATTCTTATGTTCATACTTTTCTGGTCATTTTTGCTGGATAAAGGGTGCTTTAAAAAAAATACTTGTGCTTCTGTATCGTGAGTATTGAGCAGAAGAATAGCCAATTTTTCGAGCACATACTCATTACCTGGTTTCTCGAAATCTTGCACGTCCACAAAATACTTCGTCTTTCGCTGTTATAATTAACTTAATTAGTATTATTTTTTTTTTTTTTATAATCTCTATTTTTAGGACAAGACCCCTTGTTAGTTAAATACTTATTGACAAAGTTCTTTACACGAGATTTGTTATTTCTATTAGAAAATAAGAATCATCACAGAATCAGAATCAGGGAAATGATCGTAATTTTTCAAATCAGCTGAGAAACTCTAATTTTTATCGGAATAATTTTAGACGCTATAGTAATTAAAATCCTTACGATCATTACACTTAAATGAATGCTATTGTCAACCCAAAGAATAATTAAGAATACCGAGGCAGAGGTTAAAATTGTAATAGATACCCGTAAAATAATAATTGTAACTGTTGTAACCAACGAAGTTTTAATCCACACTATCAGAATCGAGTTTTCAAAATCAGTACCAATCAGGAGATGACCGTTTGTCGTATCACTTAAGCTCTTAGGTGGTTCACCCCGACCATCGTTTGGAGGTGAGCCCACAAAGACAGAATTTAATCCCTATACCGAGTGTTTTAGCGCAAGTTATAAACATAGAAATATAATCAAAACCGTCCACATGGGTACATGCCAGGGACTAATTAAATTAGATTAATTGCACCCATGCTTACGTGTAGAGACTAGTTAGATTATTATTCTTACCAGAAAAATACCCCACTCAGTTTGAACTAAAAAAACAACGTATACGACTATACAAGAAAAATCTACATTTTTGCATGTGATCGCTAACGATTTTCCAATCAAAGATGGCAATTTATTGGGTTAAAACTTTTGTAAAGACAGAGATGCTACATTTATGTCTAATTTATTGCAACAACTTTTCAAAATTCTTAAGACCAATTATCTAAGTACAATAGAAAATCATTTTCAAACAAATGGGTCACTAGAGCGAAGTTATATTACCCTAGCTGATCTTATAAAAAATTACTCTAAAACCTATGATGATTGACAAAGTTCAGCCAAACTTTCAGCCTCCACGTACAACACGAATATACATGCAGCAACATATTTTACTCCCTATGTACTTGTACTTGGGAGACTAGCCAGGTTGCCCTTGAAGATACCTGAAGCTGAAAAGTTACGAATCTATTCATTGTATCTATAAGATTTGATTAAGTGACTTTAAAAAATGCAAATTGCGGCAGGAAAATAACAAATAAAATAGAAATGCAAGCAAAAACAAGAGAAGATCAAAAATTAAAGCCTCCAAATGTTAAACAAGGACCTTACGTTTTGGTAAAAAAAGAACTATTATAATGAACCCCTAAAGGTTAAAACAGTTTTAGAGGGAAATAATGTGTAACTTAAAAAAACCAATAATGAAATCATACAAAAAAATACAGATAATCTAAGACTAAATCCCCAATAATAGTATCCTTGGAAGAAGTATATTTAACATGTCTTCTAGAAAGAAAAGAACACAACGTTGTGGATTCTCTTGGCCATCTAAGTAACAATAGTGTTTGAAGGTTGCACAGATCTAAACTATGCTAGTCATGGTAACTATAGCATAGAACTATTTGAAACGAACCTTGAAATATACGATGAACGAATTGATTACACAAAAATTAAAAGAGCTGATTTAAAGATAGTGATATGGCTTGATATAAATAAATTCATACTGGAGCACACACCTACCCAAGAATTAAATGAAACCTTTAAATATTATATTGCAGAGTTTGGTTATCCTAATTGTATTAATTATATAAAAATGGGCCTCTTAAATATAGAGATAAGGTAATTGACAAATCTTAAGGCAACATTATTGAACATAAAAAATACTGTGTGAACTCATGCGATGGATAACATTATTCCACCACCTAGCATTCGAACAAAAAAAATGACACGTTTTAAAATTATTGAAAGCATTCCTAAGGACTCTTTGGCTTAGTCACAGAAGACAATATCAACGTAATGAACATCAACATCAACAATTTGCATACTAATCAAGAGGGGTGTATTTAATTGTACGAAAACAATAGCTATACCTTCGCAGCTTCAATAAAAAAAACTATATGATACTCCATAACACCATAAGTATATTATAAAACAAGTTGCTGATAAATTGACTTCAGGAAAAAATTTTGCACTCGAGATATCTGATACATTTATCAGCTCCGCTTACAAGAACTCAAGCTACCTAAGATCACATTATTCGTATCCATAAAGATCTGATCAACATCTCACATTATGTACAAAGACATCAAGTACGTTCAAAGCTATTTTTCCCAAATATTTCTAGAACTGTAACCTAAGATGTAAGAGACCTAGCAGAAAATCAAGAATTTGTAACATAATTAGAGAATCTTTATGCAAGTGAAATAAGCACTCTTATAAACTTGATGTTGTGCATCAAGAAAATAGAACCATGGTAACATTACGTTAGCCACTTGTAGATCGAACCCCTTACAATCTTTACAGACTACACTTATTCATAACATACATGATACTTTAACCTGGAAAAAATGGATCTGCCTTAATAAAACCATAATACCCTCACTTAGCAGTAGCAGCAGACCATTGTTTGTATTTACGATTAAACAAAGTATGGTTAATCAGTATGATAAAATAGTATACGGTTATATATGCTCGACTGTGGAACCGTTGAAAGAACCCTATTCTTTGCACAAATGTTAAAATCCTATGTTACTACGTTCTAAAACAAAAGTACTCAATAACTCTAATATTATGTTTACTTTAAAAACCTAAAGCCAATGGATTTTCTTACCAGCTAATAGTTCATGGTTATTCTTGACACCTCATGAGAAACAATTAAACATTATCTGTCCTAATGAAATGGATCGATAAGAACGAGTAAAAGGTATCAATCTTTTGCGACCGAATGATGGATGTACGGGAAAAGCACACAAGCTAACCTTAACCAGTGAACATAAAATTGTCACTCAGATACAATATACCTATCAAGTAGAAGTGAACTTGAAATTGCGATGTAGAACATGAACCCTTGAAAGGCACCAATGACTTCTATGATGCTATGAAATCGATTTGAGAACTTAACCCTAATGAACAAGCATAGACAGTTATAAAATTAAATGTACAAAACATAATTAATTAAATGAAAGAAATATGAACCCGAAAGTTAAAGGAGAAACAAAATTCTTTTTTTATTTCAATACGGAACATCATTAAAGCTATTATTATGATTATAATAGCAATACTCATCAGCAAACCAAGAAGCTGTTTTAAGGAGACTAAAAAACTTAGTATCTCAAAAAAATTTATAAAACGCACCTTCAACTCACTGAACGCAGAACCCTGAGTAACCATAAAACAAGAACCAAAAGAACACCAACTAACTGAGCTTTATTTTGAAATTGAAGGAAAACAGAAATTACCTAAGTCATCTAAGGCCAGACCTATAACAAAGACGCAATGTTTAAAACTCCAACGCCATACACCTCAAAAATTATGAATGGACTTACAAATCAACAGTAATTTGATACTATTTTTCTTTTAGACTGCACGATGAACCCTGATTATAAAATAACAATAAAGACTATAGCAAACATAAATTAACCTTTACATATAATCGTTAAACAATTAAAGAATAAAGGAAACATTAAAAAAATTGATACACTTTTGGATTAACATAGTTATACACATCATACTATAACCACCATTTACAATAGTCATGCAGCTCATAAAGAAACTAGATGAAACACTAAAAAATGGAGTGGAAGCTCAAAATATTTCTTACTTTTAAGATAAAAAACACTATTTGTTTGTCAAAACAAAGGATTGCTTATAATTTGTAGGTTGTCCTCGGTTGTTAGGGTCACTGATTACAAATCTAGTGTTGGGTTGATGAAGTATAAAATGCGGATTTAATATGGCGGCCAGAATTTGTGAAATTAGCAAATGTTACGAATAGTAAAATGTAGTTGTAATCTACATTGAATTATAAGTCAAAAGTGTATTTTGCAAAACTCACGTCAATTGCATTATTTAGAAATATTAAATTTACAAAGATTTAAAATTCTTTTACTATATAGAATTGCATAATAATAATTATTAAAGATAATTGTGGGAATGTGAAAGTTAATAGATACTAGTGTTTTCTTTATAAGTATAATATCTTATTTTATTCCTGAATAAAAAGCTCCTCTCTTATAATCAACACTGCACAGTGAATTAAAATAGTTTAAACTTTTCAAAAGTAGAAGAGAGTGAATAAGTCTTAACTCCAAAGTATCCATTATCTAAATTTATCAAGCAATGTTTCTGATGTTAGCTCTGAACCCTGAAATTAAAATTAAATCTCTTGTTCAGTTTTTTTCTATTCGCTTCAATGGACTTGGCGATACAGTACTTAAAATAGATATTTGGTAAGCGATCTAATGTATTCAGCCATTTGTATAGCTCCTGGGCAGTGAGCATTATTTCTTTGGACTGCAAGCTTAGCGTTACAGCGTGAACATGAAAAGGGACCTTTAGACTTGTTTATCTGTAGATATCCTGCAGCATCAAATGGCCAAAGCAATCAAGTATTAATCTTTTAGGATAAGGCAACCAATAAGCGATGATTCCACGTTCATCCTTTTTCACTAAAAAATGAAACACTAAAAAATGGAGAGGAAGCTCAAAATATATTTTACTTTTAAGATACAATCCACTATTTGTTTGTCAAAAACAAAGGATTGCTTCATCAACATCCCCAAAAAGTAACAACTATGTACAAAACATTAATCTAAAAACACTTAGGGGTCTTCTTCCATGGGATAAAGAAGAAACAAAAAGGGAAAAAAATTTGTTTAATTATTTCTCTCAATTTGGTAATCTAGAATACTATTATGCTGTTATAAATAAGCAAGGAAGATTATTCTTAGGACATTTAAAATACATAGATTCTGAAAGCGCTATTCTAGCATTGCAGAATGATAAACTTAAATATTGCATGAAAAACGGTGAAACAATTAAAAGAAGTGCAAAATACAAAATGTTAAAAAAATTGACTCTCCCATCATGTCAACAATAATAATTGAACCCTACCATTCAACAAGCCTCATTATATGTCGAAGACACATCACTTGGTTCTAAGACTTTAATTGTAAGGTTTGTTAAATCAATAAGCAAATTATATTAAGCGAACTATTACCATCTCAAATGCAAACTATGTAAGTAAGCACGAATATCACGTAATTCTTTTTTTTTAATTGTACTTTATTGCTTGGTTTTATCTTTATAACTTACATAATGTACGTTTGTTTTTAGTTTTCCACATATTAACGAAAAAAATGAAATATAAATTAATAAATATAATAATAACAAAAATAATTATTATGAGGCTTTTAATTTAAGAAAGCGCATGATGTATTTTATCATCGTTGCATGTTACTTAATTATAAAATTTTTTTTTCTTTAACATTAGGCCTTAGCATGTATAAAAACTACTTGTTCCATTCTATTGTAAGTCCGGCAATATTTTGGCATGGCATAATAAGTAGTGATTGTAATCATCCATATATTTTCTACTAAATATCTAATAGTTTCATAGGACTCATTTTATTCTCATACTTATATTTCACATATAACCTACAAATTCTTGCAACTACTGACAGAACTCAAACATATACAGTATCAATCGATAATCTCTATAATACTCATTATATTTACGCTTACAGATAACATAAGATGACAAAGATAATTGGCACCATCGTCAGTAGACGTTGCCTAAGCCTTCTGATCAAGGGACCTATAACCAAGCCAGAATTAAATCAGTTATTATAACAATACGGTACAGTTTAAGCCTAACAAGAGCAGCCTTGTGTTGTTTCATACACAATTCATGAAGCCATATACTATCAATATTCAGAGGCTGCAACGGCAGCCCCTTACCTGTCAAATATAGAAATCATCCGAGTATATAATATCTTGGAAAATGGAAGACGAATAAATATAATGATCGAAGGACCAATAAATACACACTTACTAGAGATACTTCTAAATAAGTTTGGCTCATTAAAATTCTTGAAACAACAGCCATGTACCAAACCCTACATGGAGTACAAGAACGTGTATCACCAACTGCGTGATAGTGCAATTGTGGTAGCAACTCTAAATGAAACTTGAAACAGAAACAAAAGGGGGTAACCAACCATTATTACCAAGGATGAAAATTAACATAAGCATCCATGCAAAGAATGCAAGCAAAATAATTGAGGACCCCGATATGATACCAATAACCCAAGTAGTAGCTACGGCCTTTTAATCAGAGCAAATAGCCCTAAAAAGTTAATATACACCTTTAAAAGACCCATCGACTATCATGCGTAAAATTCTAGGTTTGCCAACATCTAATTAGCTCAGCAATCCTTGTAACGAAGCTGCCAAGAAAGACTCAGACACGTTTTTACTACAGTTTGTCAGAGTTAACCGTAATGGTAAGACAATACACGGGTTGTTAAAAAATCCTTTTAACACAAATAATGTGATTAGGTTCTTGGAAAGCAGATTTTGAATAAAAAACAGTAACTTTTTAAACTGGAAACAAAGTAATAACATTACATCCATCCATATACACTATAAAAATAAGCAGGAAGCCAAAGAAATGTGACAAATAGTAGTACACTACATTAAAATTCGAAAAACTCATTCCAAACTTGTAACAACATAAGAGAATGACGATCGTACTTTACAACCGCGATTGATGTCTAAAATTCCAGTGATTAAAAGAATGGATAAACGGAACGAATGTCTAATAAACTTTGCTCCTCTAAGCAATATAACATACATAAGTCTACCAATACAACGGGCACATAATAAAACCATGTACATGACGTTTCACACTTACTGCACTAAGCCATCAACACAAAGAGCTTTGAAAGGATGACAACAATATGGTCTAAGATACGACCATAACTCTGCCTCTATAATACAAATAAAAAGCAATATAATAAATCATAAATGTGGCAATTTAATTTACAACAGTGATTTACAAAAAAACACCTTATAACATACAGAGTATAACCTTAATTACTTGTAACGAACGCAGTGGTTACGTTTCAATTACAAAGTATAATAAACACTAAAAAAGGTGCAATCAAACGAAAAACCATGAATAACTATAGTTCAAGGATAAACATTATTGATAAAACCACAGCAGATTTGACGTTGCTTGATGTGGAACACGAGATTCGAGTGTGGGACTTACCGCCACCCTTGAAACCAAATTCCTCTTGTATTAACACATAGG